>NC_140575.1:24262901-24862901 GCF_057381845.1 Rhamphochromis longiceps | reverse complement strand
AGCAACAGTTTTATTACTTTATTTTATTCTATTTTGCGCACGTTTCACAGGAAGGCACTTTAATTCTGTTTACAATCTGGCAGAGTTATTCGCTCTATTTGTTAAGCAAGCGATTTATTTAATTGTTAACATGAGTTACGTTTGATTTTCTTTTCTTTTTATTATTTTGCCAAACACAAAAAGAGAGGTTGTGTGTTTCCCAAACGCAGTGCAAAATGTGAAGTGTCGCTTTTGTGTCATCAGCTCATTGCTGTTTCTATTTGAGAAAGTAGCTGTTATGGGGTTATTTTTAGTTTCACACTGACAATTAAAGTCCAGTCACCCAGCAGTGTGGTTTGTTTGGGTGCGCCTGTTTAACGCAAAAGTAGAAACATCTGTTTGGCTTTATCCAAACTAAATCAGAATAAGCCAAGGAGTGAGCCTTTTACACTCAAACCCATGTGACCACATTAAGGCAGCAAATAAAAAAGAGCTCCCTCTTATTTTGCTTGAGTAGCTCCTAAACAAATCATAAGGCTCTCATTAAAATCTGAAACCTGTACTTTGTATTAAAAATAGTCATTCAGCAGGTTACATGCAGCCATATTTCTTTACGTTATGCTTTTTCTGTATTAAAATTAATTATTAGAATAATACTAAACATGCATCTGTTTATAAGGGGTTGCTTCAAAATAAAATATGCATGTAACATCTTATAATATCTGTACATCAATAGGTGAGTTGTATGTGGGCGTATCTCACAAGTTAGACCATTGCTTCATTAGAGTTAAACATGCCCCGCCTTCTGGATCAATTAGTCGATCATGTTTCAGCCATTTTAAAAAATGAAGAACATTATGTAGAGAGGTTTTCTTAAAAGCTAAAATTCAGCTCATATTTGATTGCTGAAAGTCATATTGCTTGTGAACGCTGCAAAACTGATGCACACTCAAACACACTAAGCACTGAGAGCTGGCCAGAACATCCATGACCCAGCACTTGTCCCTTGAATGGGATGCAGTCAGAGTTACTGAACATCCTAAACAGACCCTAATTTGAAATAAGTGGTTGAATTTTATGCACAGACTTAAGGTATCCTGAACATACACACAGAGATTTCTTTCACTTTGTTACTTTGTGTCCATTTTTGTTTTTTGTTTTTGTTTTTTTGTTGTTTGCTAATGGAACTAATGATGGTTTCTCTTTAACTCTTCACAGTGGTGTCAGTGGCAGGTGAGCCTGGTCCTCCAGGTGAGCCAGGCCCCGAGGGACCTTCTGGCCCTCCTGGCCCACCAGGTGAAAATGGTGTAGGCTATGCTGGACCTCAAGGACCTCCCGGATCCCCTGGATCTCCTGGCCGCTCCATTGCTGGTAAACCTGGATCTCCAGGTGGTCCTGGCAAACCTGGCAGGCCTGGAGACTCTGGTGAGAAGGGAGATACTGGAGCCACTGGCCCTCAAGGACCTAGGGGAGTCCCTGGATCACCAGGAAGCCCTGGACCTGCTGGCCTCTCTGCTACTGGCAAGCCTGGACCATCAGGTCTTCCTGGAGCAATGGGACCTAGAGGAGAGCCTGGTCTGAAAGGACATCCAGGTATCCCTGGACTGCCAGGTTCTAAGGGTGATAGAGGGGTGGGAGCACCTGGACCTCAGGGTGAGACAGGACCTGAAGGGCCTATGGGTCCACCTGGAGCTACAGGTTCATCTGGAGTTGGAAAGCCAGGAAAACCAGGTTCCCCAGGTGAGCCAGGAAAATCAGGTAGCCCAGGTAGCGATGGTGCCCCTGGTCCCATGGGACCTCAGGGACCTAAAGGACACACCGGTGCCCCAGGTGTTGGTATTCCAGGTAAACCAGGTGAGAATGGTGCCCCCGGTCTGCCTGGTCCAAGTGGCCCTAAAGGCAACCAGGGACCTACTGGATCCACTGGTGCCCCTGGAGTGCCTGGATATGGAAAGCCAGGTGCAAATGGAGAGAAAGGAGAAAGGGGAGCTACAGGTAGCACTGGTGCTACAGGCCCAAAGGGTGAGCAAGGTCCAACTGGATATACTGGTGCTACTGGTGCAACTGGCCCAACTGGTCCTACTGGACCTCAGGGTGAAAGAGGTTTCACAGGTGCACCTGGTGCTGTTGGCCCTAAAGGTGACACAGGAGCAACTGGTCCTCAGGGACCTAAGGGAAACAAGGGAGATCAGGGAGCACAGGGTTTCCAAGGTAAGCAGGGTTACCCAGGACCAGCTGGTCCTGCTGGGGCCAGAGGGGAAACTGGACCCACAGGTGAAAAAGGAAATGGAGGTGCCCCAGGTACCCCAGGAGCCCCAGGTATCCCAGGCCCTGCTGGACCCAAAGGTCATCCTGGTCGCCCAGGTGAGCAAGGTCCCTCTGGATCAGATGGTGCACCAGGTTCAAGAGGACCTACTGGGCCTCAAGGTCCCGCTGGTGCTCCAGGCCTCAAGGGACACCCAGGTCTCCCTGGTGCCCCTGGCCCCGCTGGTTTGGCTGCTAAGGGTCTCACTGGACCTGAGGGTCCTCCTGGTCAACCTGGTGAGCCCGGCTCTGATGGAGAACCTGGCCCAGCTGGCCCTCCTGGTCCCCCTGGCCCTCCAGGTGAGGTTGTATTTGAGAAGGGCAAGGGCATGGGTGTGAGCGAGATTATGGTGAAGTCCCCCATGTCTGCTTTCACTGCAGCTCTGACCACCCCCTACCCTCCTGCTGGCAGCCCCATTAAATTTGACCACATAGTGTATAATGCTGAGAATCACTATGACCCTGAGTCAGGCATTTTCACTTGCCAGGTTCCTGGAGTGTACTTCTTCTCTTATAGCATCCATGTCAATGGAGCTCATGCCCTGGTGGCTCTGTACAAGAATGGCCAGCCTGTTATGTTCACTTATGATGAGTACAACAAGGGTTTCCTTGACCAGATGTCTGGTAGTGCTGTCCTCTTGCTCGATGAGCAGGATACAGTTTACGTCCAGATCCCTGACGATGAGGCCAATGGCGTCTTTGCTGCAGAGAATGTCCACTGCTCTTTCTCTGGGTTCCTCATCGCTTCAACGTGATACGTTGATTCAGTAGTTTCCGAAAGCCAACCAACTAAATTTGCCATTTCTCAAACTAAACTCCCTGTTCGTTTTTCCTCAACCTAACAGACAGGCAGTTCACCATTTTTGAGAAATAGTTGCATCTCGACTTGAAAACTACAAGAAATAGGTGCTTAGAAGAAGGAAAACTAATTTATGAACACAGGTGATCAGGGGTGGGGTAAGCAATCCACAATGTTACCAGTGAGATTTTAATGGAGACAGCATGTGAAATTGAGATGTTAAACTGTGTTATGTCCTGACTTTTTCTTTTCCATTCTGTTCCTTTTACTGACTTCAACTGGTGACTCTTAATTTAGTGTTTGTCTGCTTTTGTTTGTTTTTATACAACCTTGTTTTTTTTTTCTTTCAGTTTTTTTGTTTGGGTTACCAATAATCTTATTAAAAGTACCCTAATACTTTTTTCTGTGCAACCTGTTGTACTAAATGTGACTTGAATATATTGTGAAATGGTAATGGTCAAATTGACCGTTATGACGAAATAAGTCACCAAAATGCTGTCATGGAAACACAAACTGTTTTAACAGCAACATCGTTGTATCCCTGGACATACATTGTGTCATGTAAACCATAATGACCAAAATAAATGATGTCTTAATGAATGTTCTGTATCAGAAGTTTTTTTTTTATTTAGCAGCTCATTTAATTTGAAAACTAAAAAAGAACTCAGTTAGAGGCACATAAAACAACACAAAAACTGCTTAAGAAGACACACAGTCATAAGAGTCAACTCACTTTGAGTATTTTGTGAGCACTGGTTGAGTTCTGTAAAAAAATAAAACCCTAATCCAATTTAGTTTTCCTGCAGATTCATAAATTAAAACAAGAAATCAAGTTATAATTGTGATCTGTGACAGGTTCAACACAAGATTAAGTTATTGTGAAAAAATACAAAAGTAATTTAATATAAATATTATTAATACTAAAGTTACCTAAGATGAAGCATCTTAAGTCAGCAACATGCATTCATCTACTTAATGGAAGCTTATTCCAGCTGACTACCACAGAAAGGCGGGGCGTACCATGGACAGGTATGCCCACAGAGACACAGGGATAAGATGAACAATCCACAGCGAGGCTCTAATCACCCAGCAGGTTCAAACCAAGCACTGGACTACCATGCCATTATTTGTTAGTAACAAGACGTTTTAATTTTAAGCACTCATATGGGTTTTGTAAGCAAAATTTTGGCTGACAAATGTGAAGTGGAAGTATCAGGTACTATAAAATGGATCTTCCTACCAACATTACTGTTGGACTTACTGTCCTCAGTGTAATGTAACTTATATAATTATATATAATGTACATAATGATGTATTTCTATTCATTTGTGGTCATTTTGTTAAATGTATCACCATAAATTGGTATCCTGTGCACAGTATTAACTACATGCAGCACTGTGCAAAAGCCGCCCCTCATTTCTCTATATTTTGCTGAGAAAATGGGAAATAGGTGCAGCAGACATGTGCAAACATACATGGATATACAGTTTATAAGGGGAAAACAGAGTTTGAACATTTCTAACAAGCTTAAAAGTCAATATATGGTATGACCACCTTTATTCTTCAACACAGTCTTAACTCTTAGGCAATAATAGTAATTATTATTATGTAAGACCAACCATTGCTAATTTAGTCTACCCTTGAAGTTGAGATTCTCTCACAAATTTGCCATTGATCATATCAATTTAACCAGCTTGTAGTCAGTATATGTGTTTAAAAAGTGCTTAAAATTCACACATACTTCAGTGCAGTACATGGTCCTAAACAGAGGCTAAAATAGATTAAATAAAAAATCTCTCTCCACATGATGGCTACCAGTTGCCTGCTTGGCAGCCAAAGTTTACAAAGGCTACTCTACCATGCAAGCCTCAATATGAGAGTGCTGAATATAGTTTGGGTGTGGAATGAGGGACAGGGATGGTCCTTTGGCAGGGAGGCAGCTGTTTGATCTCGCTTGGGGGAAAGAGCGTGACAGTGGTTAGGTGAGGGGCCCAAGGGAAAGAAAAGAGAGGAAGCTGGCTGAAGTAAACTGCTGGGGATTGCCATCTGAGGGTACTTCCATTTGGAGATGGCCTGTGGTTGTTGCAATGAGGTGGGACAGCGCAGATGGAGAGCTGCCTCTGGCTGACTCCACAAGCCGCACTCTAAAATTATCTGCTGAGACTACGAAGAATAATTTACTTTGATATATTTTTGTTAGTAGGTTCACCTTGTATGTCTATCTATACAGTTGTGCATCTGTTTGGAAAGAAAGAAGCAACGCAAAGAGGAACCAGATGTTCTTGAGTAGGATGCAGAGAGATGTGTGTATGGCAGCATGTGAGGAACACTGGGTGTTACAAGAAGCAGCACGTCTCTCAACAACCTGACCAAAATGGACAAGCAGTTTAAGAAGCAGAAATAGAAGTATTATGTGTAAAACACACTCTTTTTGCGGTGGCCAGAGCTACGGTGTCCAAGGTTAGAGTGGGTGCAAAGGAAATAGAGGGTTTGAAATGTGCACGGGTAGAGCTGTGTGCTGCCAAAAAAAACACCCTGCAGGAGTGTTTTGCTTTCTCCTCCACTCTTAAAAACATTCTGGTGTTTATGGGGTTTCATGGAAGGAATCTCGCACAGGCATCAATTCAGTCTATGCTGTTTGCGAAAGACACTAAACCTCCAGACGTCGTAAAAATGTTTGTTTCAAACACTATCATTTATGGTCCAAAACCAGAAACTGAGTTCGGATGTAACGCCACTGACCCTGAATCATGTGGCACAATTATGTTGTGTAGTTCCTTCATTGGTAAATCACTAAAAATACTATTGGGCAGCAATCATATCTCACTTTAGGTTCACTCCAGATTAAGTTTGTTTTAGGGAAAGAAATGTGCCTGTCTTAAACGCAACAAGGTCCTCAAAGGCCAACTTCACCAGCTAATTTATCATTACTTTTGCTCTAATTTAGTAAATGAGGTGACTATTTAAATAAGTGACCGTCGCCTCTTCATTACAAGGACTGCAGTTTTCTTCTAACATCTTGGAGTATTACCTCAAAGACTTTTGTCAAATTTAGTTTATGTTGATGTTGTGTAATGTATGTATGGTCGGAAGGGTAAGATGGCACTGGCAAAAGGTCAGCAGCCTTAACCTAATTTCCTTCGGGTCAACCTTCAGGATCAATAAAGTTTTATTGAACTGAGTTGAATTGAAAATCATTCCCCTCAAGGCTTCTAAAAGTAGGATAGGGGGCAGATCTAGACCCCTCTCCTGAGGAACTAGCTTACAGTTTGGATTTAGCAGACAAATACTTAGAATCCTAAATACAACTCATTGCATTAACAAAAAAGAAAAAAAAAAAAGCCTTCTGTATGTGTGAAATCTTTCAGTGCACCACACGATGGTGCTGTGAAACAAAGAATCTGTATATCTGTGGCTACAGCAGCCGACCTCAGCTCTGAATACCAGTCTAAACTCTCCCACTCCCTCTCCAGATTTATGATGGGTATTATAAAAGGGCAGCAGTGGTGTTTTTATGCTTTTTAAACATAAATAAAGGAGCTCAAGAGTGCCAATCCACATTTTGTTGCTTTATTCTTCAGCAGTACTCACATATAATAAACTGAACACCTTAATACCAGTTTGCAGATATTGTTACATTTCATGTTGAATAAGGTGAGTTTCATATACAAAACAAAAAGAGAAAAAAAACAAAAAAAAAACCCCAATGCTGTTTAAAGACAGTACCCCCAACCACAGATTTATGTGCTTTCTTGTGTAGATTTTTAGGTATTGTAGGCATTGTAGTCATCACAGCTTGATGCGAAACTTGCTTAAAACATCTCCCAATTTTATTCAATCTTACAAATGGTGAAAAAACAAGAAAACTTCATTTACAATGGGTAATCTGTTAAAAACTTCAGTCATTTAGGTACATCTCAGTCATAAAACCAGTAATATCAAAGTCTATACAACGTGCATTACTACAGAGTTTGGAAACAGTGGAATCTAATGGAAAGTGATGAGCACCTACTGTTTTAACAGTTGACTAAATCTAGTTCATTCAGGAATGGTTTGTGTTCACAGGAGTGTTGAGCTTCAAGAGTTGTAAACAACTGTGCACTGCAATGACAACATTTAAGACTTGGACTTTCCCTTTAAATACCACAATGTGTCAGATCTTGCAGACACAGCTTTAGCTGCTACATCCAATTGCCCAGCACCAAACACTTTTGATTAAATATGTGTCAAATTCAGCAACGTGTTGACAGTCACGGTTTCATGTAGAAAAAAAAAAAAAGAAAAAAAATAGGGGGAAAAAAAAAGTAAAAAATTCCCACTCACATTTGCACTCTCACACTCACCCATATCACAAATGCAAGCACCAATAAGCAGTGAGGAAGCAGCACACTCTCCATTACACCTCCTGTCCATCACTGCCAGGGACATTGCAGTTATGGATGAGATGGTTGCAGAGTAGTAAACAAACACTAAAGCAAAAAAAACAAAAACAAAAAAAATCCCTGGTTTTAGACAAAGTCCTCGCATTCCTTCAGATGGGCTACATTGTCTCCTTCATTCTGTTGTCTGGTTCAGCAGGATTACTCGGCGGCAGCAGCGGCTTCTGGACTGGCTGCCGTTTCTGGCTCAGTAGGTGAAGCTTCAGCTGGCTTTTCCTCTCCTGCGGTTTCCTCTGCCTTCCCCTCCTCGGCCTTTGGCTCCTCAGCTGCAGCTTCCTTGGCTTCCTCGCCGGCCTCATCTGGCTTGGCCTCTTCAGTAGGTGCCTCAGATGTCGCCTTCTCCCCTTCGGCTGGTTCTGCTGCTGCTCCCGCACCGTCCTCTGTCGCCTCTTCGGACTCTTTCTTGGTCTTCTTGAAAGAGAAGCCACTGAGCTTGAAGGACGGTTTCTTGAAAGAGAAACGCTTTTTCTTCTGCTTGCCATCCTCGCTAGTAGACGGAGTGCCTTCCTCAGGTTTGGCAGAAGCTTCTCCATTTGTGGCGGCAGGCTCCTTCTCTCCACTGGCTTCGGCACCCTCTACCTTTTCACCTTCTTCTTTTGGTGCCTCCTCAGTAGGAGTGCTTCCATTGGCCTGCACTTCGGCTTTGTTGACTTCCTCTGTAGCAGGAGAGGTATCCCCATTGGTCTTGGCATGGCCATTTTCCTGGAAGAAAACAGAATAAAAATGAAATTACTGAACATGCACTTATTTAAGTTCATTAGGTCAAACACATAAGTGTGTGCAGGGCTATCCCCTGCAAAGCCTGGTGTCCTGTGATATTTAATTATACTCACAGACTAGCAGTAACCAATAAGAAAAAGCTCCTTAAACTGCAACAACATCTGTTACCAGGAGAGTGACGACAGATCTGTGGCTTACAGCAGTAGGCTAGTTGCTTAGACGGTAGTACAACCGGGATCCACGAGGTGGCGTTCAGATTGAAGCCAGTGGAAACAACATAGGAATTCGCACCCCCCCCCCCCCCCACATCATCTCATCCCTTCCTTTAAATGCCCCGTGTAGTCCACCAATGTGCACCATTTTTAAAATTTTCATGCACTTAGCTCATCCTACTCTTTTCTGCTTTTTATAGTTTGCGGATTCTGCGGCCCGTGTCTGCAACAAAAAGAAGAAAGAAAAAAAAAACCGTGGCTCATTTCGTCAATCTGGCAACAAAGGCGTGGTACCGTTTTTTAAAATGGCCATGCCACATTGAGAGCGGCCACAAACCCCTGCTGCACACATTTCAACCAAATGAATAAGCACAGGCGCAATGTTTAGACACAGGAGCCGCAGAACAGCTGCGATTATTTTACAAACAATTTAAAAAGAAAACGATTTTTAAATAATTCTGCGATCATCACTCACTGGAATAGTTGTGCAGCAACATTCAGGCATTTTTTTTTGTAGGATGAATTAAAAAAAAATACATTTGTGTATCAATTTAAATGATTTCACTTAAAAGTTTTAATATATAGTTTAAATGCGTTAGAGAAAATAACCTGAAACTGTGCATTTGCCGGTGAAAAACGTGCAGGCCTACATGTGGCCACTTTCCCTGAAAGCCGGTGAGCGTGGAGATGCGCTACAGGGAACATTGAGCACACCATTGACGCAACACATTGCTAAATTGAGGCAAAATTCCGCGTGCGCAATTAAGATCTGAATCATTCTTTTCAACAACAAAAAAGCCCACAAAACTACCTGTCCGTTCGTTTTTGCTGCAACGGCTGCACCTTCTGCTGGCTGTTCCACGGCGGCTTCCTCTTTTCCAGCGGTTTTGGAGATTTGTGCTCCCATGCTTTTGTTCCAACAAAGGGACCCAACCGATGAAATGAATGAACAAAGACCGCAAGCTTCCTCCCCAGAAAAATCAAGTCAAAAGCCGACTCCCCCTTCTGCAACCGAGGAATCAGCACGGAATCACGATGACCACAAAGGGACGTGCGAGCGCTTGCACAAGGAAAAAGTAGCTAAGGTGCGAAAGACGCGAATTCTTTCGATTTTTTTTCCCCGAACGGAGTTCCTTAATGGAGAAATTGGCCCCGCCGCAAATGAGATGCGGAGTACAACGCCCAAGTCCGCTGATGAATGGGCAATGGGGCTATGACGACAAAGCCATCCGGTCTCCACCAATCAAAAGTCCGAAATCCCAAAGAGTGGGGAGGTCATGGAGTGGGGGGAGGGGGGGCACGGACAATAGGAGAGACACAACAACATGGCTTACAACTTGTTTTTTCTTTTCTTTTCTTTTCCCAGAAACTTGATGTTCCATGTTTTGCTTTATATTGAGCACAAGGTTTAGATTAGACATATCTGATGATTCTCCCCTGGAAAAGTGCAAAATATTTGCTTGCACATAAACATGGCCACTGATTTGCACTGAAAAACGTCTGTTCTCTGTACCGGTAAATATTTTGTTTTGTCTAATTTCTAAGTGCATGATAACGGCGATTGTGTGCAACACAGCAATCATGTATATTTTTTACATATGTGTAATATTTTATAGAAAACACGGCTTACACTTTAGCCTAATTTGGCTGCAACAAAGAGCCCTAAAACTGTTCATCACAGCTTGTAAATGAATGCAAGCCCTCCAAACAACAGTATGTTCTGAAGGCTGGGTTGACTAAGCATCACTCAGCTGGTCTCACCTTATGTCATCATGGCACCCTACTGACATACGCCCCACTCAGTAAACAGACATCCCCTGTTACTATAAGACCATGTGCCCAAAACTTCTCTTATCCCTCTTCTTGCATAATAGTGTCTTGTCTGCTCCTTGCAGCGGGAGCATCCCAGTGACCCAGATATAATGAGAGTTTATGGCTCTCTGCTGCTGTCTGCTCCAGCAGCCTGCAGTGCTCTAACTCCACCAGCAGCCACAAGTCTCCTCTCTCTGCTAGAGCTGCATGACCCACATCTCCATGGTTACTGTTAGTCCAAAATGGCTGCAAGGAAGAGGCAGTGCATTTGCTGAATAGGGCTTTAGAGATGGTGACTCTGGGAGGTGGAGAAGCAGGGTGAGAGTGGAGTGAAGACAGCCCGGCAAAGCACTCAGCAGTTTGTGGATTAGGGTGCCTTCTTTAACCCACCCTCAGCAGCCTAACTAGGCCACACTCATTGTTGTTATATTTTGATTAAATGCAAAGCTGTAGCATAATTATGATGAGCTGCCATAAATATGATAACATGGGGAGAAAGCATAAAGATGTTTGTTTAACTTTCATTCTTTTTAACAGGCCACATTTTTAAGTCAACATCTACATTTATCAGTATCACAGTTTATTGTGATCATTTGTTTGCTTTTGTCAAATTCATAGAGTAGTTACACTATCCTAGTTAAATAAAAATAAATACAAAATATAGAGTTTTAGTATAAAAGCACTTATTTCTTTTTATTGTTAATAGCCATGCTAAAACCCAAGGGAGTATACAGCTCACATACAGAACCATGAAGCATTTTAAGCTCATTTCCAGTAACAACTATTGCTATCCTGAGTTTTTTTTTTAATGAATATTTCTGGTCAGACACATATAACAGACAAAATGTGAGTTTCTTCATATCCTATTAAAGCTGAAGAGCTGAACCAATTAGCCAGCTGCCACAAAATATGGATGAAATTTGAAGTCTGTATAATTACGGCGAGCTGTTCTTTTGTTTTTTCTTTATTTTCTTAATTTTATTGTCTTTTATTTTTATTCATTTGGCAGTGGCAGGTTTGGTTTTTAGCTCCTGTCTTTATGTCAGAGTGTATATGAGCAAGTCATTATTTGTGACTACTGTGAATAAAAATGTTATCATTTTTTATAGATAGCTGATAAATACTAACAGCTGAAAAACTGAATGAATGTTAAGTGAATGGAGGAAATTTATGAAATTTATTTATGAAAATATCCAAATCATTTGTCATTAGTAAGAGTGACATGAGGGTGCTTATACATTGCTTACCTGGGCAAACGATGGTAACAGGATGAGGAGAAGGCAAGCAAATGGAGGCAGTTTTGTGCTCCTGCCAATGTTGTACTGGGAAATCCTGCGATCTGACTTTCATGTGGACGTTGCTTTGACATGTACTGCCCACCTTCTCTTCACAGCAGCAGCATTTCTTGATAGCAGTGCACCCACACAGTGGTTTGAAGGCTATGGAAAAGAGTTCAAAGTGTTGATTTGGCCTCCAAAATCCCCAGAAGTCCAGTCTGTAGTCAAGTTCACAGACCACAGGACAACTTCAGAGCTCTTGTGGATTCTGTACCTCAGCGGGTCAGGGCTTGAAAGCACAAGGGGACTTACACAGATGATTGATGGATGCACACTGAAACACTCTTACTTTAGTGCAGTACGCATGGAAACAAAAGTACTGTAACTTTATTGGACTTCCCTTCAAGTGCAATATTCAGTGTAACATTGTCACTGTGATCATTTTAAAACCTTTTATAGAAGTCATGTGATTGATTTAGACTATAGGTGTCAAACATAGGACCTGTTGGCCAGACCTGCCTTGGCAAAGGGCTGAACAGCACTTGTACTTAAAGAAAAGGGAGCATGGTGTATGTGTAGATAAAATTATTTAGGGGAATCGTTTTTCTGTTATCATCCACTTGGATTGTACAGATTGGATTGTATTTGGACAAGGAACTAAAAGGAATTTCACACATCTTGATTAGATTGTATATAAGGGTAAAACTTACGGCAGAGGTAGCCTGAAGATAGCCTGAAGTTTCACAACCCAGTGGATGAATATCTGATTTCCCAAAAAGCTCATTCTGTTCATCTGGACATACAGTTGTTTGTATGTGTGTGTTTTGGATGAATAAGTGTTTTAATCTGTCTTTTGTCTAGACCTAATTTCCATTTTTAGGTAGCGTACAGAATGTTTTTTCTTTCTGTTAAAAGGGAGTTTTCCTTCCCACTCTCGCCAAGTGCTTCCTCATAGAGTGTTGGGACTGAATGGGTTAACAAGTCTGAAACTGAAGGAATGCAAAGTAAATGGAGGTTAGAGGTCAGCATTGGGATTCATTACTAAAGCATAAGTGGTCAATTCTGAATGACTACTGTCTTCATTGCATGTTTAATTTTCACAAAACATTCCCAATCAATGCTGAAATTTTGCTGGTGTGTCATTATCGCAACAGAAGAGAAACACATTTTCATGTGTGTACTGTATACTCTCTGTCTGATATTCAGCAAAATAATAATAAAAAAATATCAACAATTATTTAAAATATTTTTAAGTCTTTCAAACAAAAAACTCATGCAAACTATATATAATTGTATTTATATAATATAATTGCACTGATCCCTTTAATTATTTCAATAAATAAAAACGCTACAGATGTGTTGAATTTCATTTTGCATCATATCTGTGCATCTGTGTTTTACTCGCACTAAAAGGCGAAAGAAGCTACTAAATAGAGCTCTACGTTACTTGAACAAAAACAGAGAATTTGCCAACCTTGCCCCGTTTTTCAGTCATACTCCAAAGAGGAGGAGGTGCCCGGCCACACATTGTAATCTCTCATTGGAGGAAAGCGGTGTCAGTCGAAGCTACTGGTCGGTGTGGATCCGCATCAAGCGTACGCAATAACATCTGCGTCAAGACAACCAGAGACAGACCCAACAATAAAACACCATATGCTGCCCAAAATAAAACCACCCTAGCAGTTTACTTTTCTAAATAAGTATTTTAGTGGCTTATTATTGTTTGAAAGCGATAAGAAGTAGTGGAACTACTAAATCTTGAAATACCTTGAATTAATTTTGGTTCCACAAACATGCCTTTTAGCGTTGCTTTCGTGCAATATCGATTTTTACAAAAAGCTTTGCCAACCAGGAGATTTATTTTGATAGTACTTGGCGGAAGCTGCAGTTTTACTGTGGTGAACTTGACCCCCTGCGCCTTCGTCATCATCCGTACACACGGCGGCGACAGGAGCTCCTGTATCGGCAGGGACGGGTCTCCCACCGCTATTCTCTGTCTGTGCGGAGGAAAAACACTGACAGAGAAGAAAGACGACCGCGAATTTCCTCCACGAAGCTCCCTCTGGAAACTCCGATGGATTAATTTGATTTTTCTGCGGTGAGCGCGCTTTTCTTTTTCTTCTGTTGAATTTCAATTGGTGCGCCAGCCTTGTCCCCTATTTTGCGCTGTGGAAAGCGAGTTGAATTCATCTCGAGAGGGAGAGAGGCAGAGAGAGCAGATGAGATAAATAACACATTTTGAGTGGCTGCAGTCACGCCAATCTTTACTCCGAGTCTTCCTCGGAGGGCTGGCTTTGTGTGGTTTGCGTAAACATTGCCCTCGTTGAGGAAAAGACTGGGAGAGCGGTGATGGTGACTGTGGATGATGTTTTGCAGTGATTCTGGAGAGGGGGCTCTTGTGTTGCAGCAGGGATGGATGCGCTGCAGAACAGAGCTGACCACTGAGGCCATGCACACACACACACCTAATAAACGCCAGGCTGGCCTTCGGACAGCCTCTTAATTGTTTAACTCCACAGGAATTATCATATGCTTTGAGTTAATTGCATTGCCACGCTGCTAAACATCCAATTAAAGCTGTTCCAGTCGGGTTATCTCATGTGTCTGGAGGTGCAGCCATCCATCTTGTGAGCAAACACTGGGGATGATATGTGTGAGCTAACCCCACTGTTACCCATGTGCAATAAGTTAGTCAGCAGTTATTGTTTTGGTTGTTAAATTGTTCAGTCAGCTCCCTGAAGGCCTGAGTTCAGCCTGCCTATGAATGAGTGCACAATTGGTGTGCATGGTATGTATTAAATTTGAATGAAAGGAGTTGGATGTTGTGCTTCGTGGACCGTGCACTTTTCCCCCTTCAGGCTCGCTCTCCCTTATACAGTTCAACCTGCTGGCGCATAATCTGCCAAACCTGAAATAAGTTATAAAGAAATGCAGATGCTTTTCAAAATAAGGCTCAGTTGATAACTTTAGTTTAAGACCATTTTGTTGGTTTTTAAGATTTTTGGAAGGTGTTGGTTTGTTTTGACATCTACTGTGATGATTATCATTGTAAAATTAATCTGTCAAGCAGCAGAAAATAAATTAGCACTTAACTGTAAAATCATCATTAAGCCACATTTGAAGATATTTTTCTAGTTTCTAAAATGTGAGCATTTTCCATTATTCTAAATATTTAGGAAGACTTTGTTGTTTGGGGGTCTGAAAAAAATCAGGTTTCATTGATGGAAATTGCAGTGGGTATATTTTTTTGTAGTCTGATGTTTTGGGCACTAAACTAATGAGAAGTGTAAAACAGCCACACATTTTTAGCATTTTTTTTTATTAATAATATAAATAAATCAAACAAGTTGCAATTTATTTCTTTTTTTTTGGGGGGGGGGGTTGCATCTGCTAATTGGCTTATCGTTGTAGATCTGCGTCCAGCACTTGTGCGCCATGTGGCTCGTGCCAGTGTTTTACACTTTCCATCAACTCAAGTGCGATTTTTAGTTCTGCCAGAAACCTTCCATCCTCCGTTCCTGTAAACCCACCTCATCATGATTTCCACTGGATTCTTGCATCGACCATTACCCTCCACTGGCACAAGATTTGGAAAGAATCATTTAAACCCTCAGTTCAGACTGTCAGGCAGAAGCAGCAAGAATCTGCTCTGGTATCTGGATAACACTTTTTTCCTGTTTGGAAAGTGTTCACCTAGTCTGCACTGGTCTCGCTGACTGAATAGACATACACAATGGGATCGGTGATTTAACAACATGACTCAAGAAGCTCAAGTATAGACACTGTGACACTAAAACACAGCTAGGCTTAAACCCACACGCACGTACTGTATGAATCTCAGCTGTGTGTTTTATAACTAGCTCTGTTCATTCAGCACACGAAGAATGCTTTGAAAGCTTTAACAGTGTTTCATTGTGCTCATAATCTTGTAGCAGAGTGAAAAGTGGCCATTGTCTCGTTGTTGATACACTGAATGAACTCGGTTGTCTGACACAAGCAAATGTTGTAACTATTCAGAGAATGGCAGCCATAAGGAGGAGATTGTCAGCGTTGTACCAAATCCAGCAAACATAACAGTGGGTTTCACGTGCATTCAAATGTCACACAGTTTTTCTTAAAAAGGAAAAAAAAGATCCTCTGTTGGTTCGTTGGTCTCGTCTTTGTTCCATGATCAGAACGTTGAATTATGGAGTTGAATAAGGTCACAGTGAGTGCGATGCCAGTGGGAGGCATGTGGGAAGTTTGACCTTGTTTTGTGCCTTGTCAGTGATCTGAGTGTAAAAGGACCCCCACACTTCAACTTAAACAGGATACCTTTTAAGAAGATGTGTTGAATTGCAAAATAGACTGAGGAAAGACTGTATTCTGGAGGGATTTGTTAGTTCGTAGAGGTTAAATTATCACAACATTGCCAGATGTAATGCTCAATTGACCATAATTTCCACAGTTTATTAGTCAAAGCCACGTTTCAATTTGTTTTTCTAAGCTGAAATAATATCTTGTAAACTTGTTACCATTAGGTTCACATGTAGCAATTACTCTGCAGACTTGTATGATTATTTTATATTGTAGCATTAAGACTTTATTGATCTCCAGAGAGTGAGAGATTAATAAGGTTACAGCATTTTAAGGAAAATCTAAAAACATAAAAATTACTTAAAATGATGAAATGATTGAAGGACTTGCTGAAGTCAGTCAGTTGCACGTAATGTTACATACTTTCCCTGAGCTCAAAGTTATGCACAGATAGATACATATTTCATAATCTTGTAACACTTAGGAAATCGTCAGATGTTCCCTTTTTAGAAGCTGCAGATGTTACACTCATTCTTACGTAATTCTTAATAAAATAATTGTTGCTGTTTAGGGAATTTCAGTCTTTTTCTTTTTTTTTTAGTCTTACACATCCAATTATCTTTTTTGTTCTTGCTCGTAACACAAATCAGACTGCAGATATATTTGTTTTTCAGGCCTGACTGAGTCTCTCCTGGTAAATCCATCAGTTAGTCTGTGCGACCCTGACATGTCTGTCCTTTTAATATAGTATATTGATTGCAGCTTTACTCCAAATGACCCACTATCTCATTATGGCCTCCAGCGCTATGACTGTTGTTATGGATGATTAACACTCGAGCTTGTGCGGCATCAAAATAAAGGCTTTCATTTGGGTAAATTAATTTCCAGTTGAGCCGAGTGGTTGTGACAGATAAAGTAAAGCTGACCCCGTTGCTGTGTGTTCGGTACCCATTCAAAAAAAAACTGCTTGTTCAGTGGTGCATTTGATAAAATAGTGTGAAAGCCGATAGTTACTAAAAACAGGTTGTGGATTTACCTGTGGTGGTAGGCGTGATGGAAGTCACTGCAGAGGGTGTCCTGCAGCGATATTCACAGATATTCCTAAATTTCCTCACATTTTTTGATGTTTCAGTTTACATATGTTCCATGAACACCTCATTTATGGTCAGCTTCTTTAAAAAAAAAAAAAAAAACCTCAACATTTTAACACAGATTTTGTGAAAATTAAACCAAAAACACCAACAGCAGAAAACTGCAATTTATTGTCCACTTGAGGCTTGCTCTAAAAGGAGTTGGTTTCAGTCCAATTTACAGCTGATGGTAAATGGTAAGTAGCAAAAACGTTTTAACACGTTTTTGGTGAAAAACTTGAGGCCTCTCACCTTTTCCTTCTCTTTGGCTTTTGAATTAACTCTTACAGCACATTGCAATCTTGTCCCCGAAGGACCCTCCTGATCACGCCATTGTCACTCTCTCTACAGCAAGCTGCTCATTTGGGTCTGAAAATAGCGTGATGATTGCTATTGCAGAGGCTGAGGTGGTCATGCAATACCCAGGCTGTGCCATGAAAGGGAACAAGCCCCGAGGCTTTGACGCCATCATCTGCTGGTTTGGTGTGGGGGGTTTGAGTAGACTTGCGTGTGTCTGTGTCCATCTCCACCATGATGAAATGCAGCGAGAGCACCAATCTAAAACTTATGTTGTGATCTCATACGTAGTGTTGACTCATGTGTAACCGGAGAGCAGAAATGTATCTATGATGAACGCTCGTGAAACTCTTATTAAATTACCGTGTAAATGTGAAAAGCTGCTGATTCACCGACTCATCTAAAGGATTCTTTATCTTGTAAATATGAGATTATTAATTGGAATCGCAACACAGACATGATTTAATGTTTACAAATACACACTGTGCAATAAAAAGACCACACAGGGAACATGTATGAATACTATATTAAGGCAAAATGTTATAGATTCTGTGCAGCTGAATGGTAAATGTATGCTAAAGCTACAGTAGTCCCTAGTCTTTTTAACTTGAAGAGCAAGATTTTCATAATCCCCACAGGCAGCACAACGACATGAGATTTCCCCTCATTTACTCTGATCCCTGCAGGAGTGGAGGCAGTGCTATTTCAATCACTTGAGTTGAAGAGAAAATCCACCAGAAATCAGACTTTACCTGCTCAGTTAATATATTCTGGTGCTACGTTAGTCTTATTAACGCCACGTTTAGAGGTTTTTGTATCGACGGGGAAGGTGAGTAAAGAAATGCAGTAACTATGGGAAGTTAACATTCGTGGCCTTGATATTGTTTTTCTCTCTGTTGTGTATTCATAAGAATTTATTTTTATTTTCAATGCCTGACTACCTCAGGTCACCTCTGTCATTCGCGTGGACTTCGGGCACGGTCTTGTTAAATACAGTCATGTGATAGTTCCAAGTTCTAAAACGAAGTACCCTCATGATTCAGTAGTTTGTAGTAGAACAACCTTTAGAAGTTATAACTTGAAGCAGACGTTTTCTGTATGACTCACTTTCTTACATCATTGCGGTGGAATTTTTGCTCAATTTTCTTTTCAAAGATGGTTCAGTTCATTGAGGTTTTTAGACATTTGTTTATGCTCTGCTGCCTTAAGGTCCCACCACGGCATTTCAGTCAGACTGAGGTCTGGACTTCGACTGGGCCGTTACAACACTTTAACCCAAATGGCCAAGCTTTAGCTGTCAGACAGATGGCCTCACATTTAACTTTAGAATACTTTCATATGCAGAGAAGTTCATGGTCGAGTCAGTGACTGCAAGGTGCCCAGGTCCTCTGGCTGCAAAACAAGCCCAAATCACTCCCCCTCCCCCACCGTGCTTGACAGTTGGTGTTTGTGCTGGTACGCCTCGTATCTCCAAACATGGCTCTGTGTGTTATAGCCAAACATCTCTACTGTCCTTTAGACAGATGAGGCCACTTCTGTTTTAGACATTTTGTAGTTTGTTCAGATTCAACTTTGCAAACGTAAGCTGTGCTGTCATGTCCTTTTTAGAGAGAAGAGGCTTTTTCCTGGCAACCCTTCCAAACAAGCCATACTCATTCAGTCTTTTTCTAACTTTACAGTCATGAACTTTAATATTTAATAGCTAACTGAGGCCTGCAGAGTTTTTTGGGGTTTTTTTGCAGTTTCTCCGACCATTGAAGAGTCTGACCTTGGGCTGAATTTACTGGGACGTCCACTGTGGCATTGCATTACCCACACACCTGAATGCTTCAGTTATATGGACAAAACGTTTTCACATAACTGTACATTCATAGCTTTCCTGGCCAAATAAATACTGTAATGTCCCAAGCCGAGTGACAGTACTGGATATGTGGTTTTCTTTGTTTTTGTTTTTTTATTTTAAATTATTTGAATTGGACTGAAATCACGACGTGTCCCAGTCCTCCTTTTTTCTTTCTCCATACAATTTTGAGCCCTGATGAATTCACACTCATCGCCACCCAGTGTTAACTTGGTTTGGAGGCCGTCTTTGGTTACTGTCAGCTGTCCCGATACTAATGAAATCACTGCAACATGTTGAAAAGACACGTTTTGAACTCAACTGTGGAAAATCAATTCATTCTGCTGTGTTTGTAGTACTGCTGCTTCTTCTCCTCAGTGAATTGTTAGAGCGGATCCCCTTTTTGTTTTATATCAGTTCTCAGATGTCGATTAAAAAGTCAGAAAATACCCATCACAACATCCTGAAGTCTTCATTTACTTGCTTTGTCCAGCAAAAAAAGATAAAACAAACAACAAAATAGGGCTGCCACGATTAGTCGACTAGTCACGATTATGTCGACTATTAAAATCGTCGACGACTAATTTAATAGTCGACGCATCGTTTGAAGCTTTGTAAGATCACAAAGGACGCAGGAATGAGTAGTAGGATTTAAGAGTGTAATAACGGACTGAAACAGAAGATGGCAGCACTGCATGTACAAGGATGCCAGCTGCCGTTAAACCCCGAAGAAGAAGAAGCTGTGTCCCAGAATTCATAGCGCAGCCCAGCGCAGTTGTCAACAATGGCGGCAGCTAGTTAGTTTTAACTTTACTCTTATTATTCTTTCTTGGTCACAAAATAAACGTTTAACATATTTTCAGGCGAGAATGTAGCTGTGTAAACCTCAAATATCTGCTCAGTTTATCAAGACACCACATATTTTCAAAAGCGCTCCGACGTTTTCGGAGACGTCTGTTACCCACTAGCTCGTTAGCTAGGCGGGGGCAAGGCTAACTAGAGCCGTGAGAACACCGGACTCCCGGCAAATCGTTTTCAAACCCACCGCCGTCTTTCGCTAGTCAGGTTAAACATATATAAGTCACTTAGATAACTTAAAAATGTTATTGTTTGGCTTTCTTTAGTATTTTATTTGTTCCTGAGTAAATCGGTTTGGCTGAGATTAAAGTTATAGTTTTTGCACAGCTAAAACTGTCAAGCAGACAGCTGATTATCAGAAGTGTGAGACGCTGGAGAATATACTCCGGTGTCCTGTTATATTTTAGAAAGCAAGGAGTTTATTAAACTTCACCGAAACAATCTGCAAATTTCATTAAAAATTAATAAACTACCATATTGTCTTTATTTTTAGTTAGCACAAACACTTCAAGCTGTAAGCTAATGATAGTTATATAAGACCAGATGCTGCTGGTGCAATAAGCTGTACGCTGTACGTCCAATGGATGATGATCTGATTAGTCGACTAATCGCAAAAATAATCGGTGACTAGTCGACTATCAAAATAATCGTTTGTGGCAGCCCTACAGCAAAACCAAGTGTGGAAGCACTGAAAAGTCCACGTATTCGCTTTGAATATTGCTTCATTGCCATATTGCCATTCATATATAGGATTTTTACATTTAAATATATCAGCTGTACTTTAGAGCAACGTGCTGTAAATACCAGAAGATTGGAGATATAAATATAGATGTCAAAACAGATTATTTTATATCTGAAGGATTATTGGAGACGCAACAGCAGCCGTGCTTCTTGTATTTCTGTCTGCGGTCTCTGCTTCGGTCAGAGCTTATACTGTAATGCTGCTGGGCTCGTTTCTTCTTCTGCGTATTTTATGGGGTTTTATTGGCAGTAATGAATCACAGTGATGTCGGTCTCTCTGCAGCAGTTACGTCCTTTTGTTACTTAAGCAAACTGGAGCTAAGCTGTATAGTGTGGCAATAATGAAATCCTGTATACAGAAGGAAAACTCAGTTTTTGGTGTCAGAGTCCCTCTTGGTACTTTTTCCATGCAGGCAACACAGCAAGGATTTTTCTTGTCGAATGAATGAATGAATGAATACAATTTTATGCAGCAGAATTCGTTTTTCTAGCTGGTTAATCATCAGATGTAACGTGATCTTTCAGAGAAATCTGACCTCAGACTTAGCTTCTTCTGGACAAAACTGCTCTCTCTGAAGTATAATAGATAAGCATTGATGGGTTTACAACAACTTGCACTTGAAAACCACTTTTGGTGTTTTGCAACTTTGCAACAACAATAATCATTTCAAGATTTTGACACTGCACCATCATGTGACCTCTTCTCAAAGAGGGCATTATTTCCCGTTCATCTGATACGTTCATGCATTTTCTCCTCATCTACATATAGTGCTTGACTTGTTACATTCTGCAGCATTTTCTCCCACTGTGCAGCAAGTGACACATCTGTTTGCACTTTTTGCCTGTGCAGGCATTAAAGTTTCTTGCTAGTAAATGTAAAACAGGCCTGAAGGGTTTGATCTTATACTGTGTAGCTTTGCTTGTAAGCATTAAGCACCAGTCCTTCAAAAACAAGCCTGTGGTTCCTGCTTGTTTTCTGCTTGGAAAATAGTTTCCTTAGAAAGACGTGCTTATTTTCCAATATTAGCAACATTACCTGCTGTATAAAGGCAGATTGTGCTTTTTGGGGGGTTATACAGCTGGGGTAAAGAGCACTGGGATGATTTCCCTTGTCCTCGATCTGTTGCAGTGTTGACTTTTGTTCCGAACACCACCTCTCTCCATTCACCGACACTGTAAACAAGTATGTTTCCAATTAGCTGCCTCTGAAGTCAGCTGCCTGCTTATGCCATTGAAAGACAGCGCTGCTGCCGGGGCCCTCTTCTTAGACATGCTGAACCGGTTTCACGAGCTTCCAGGGCTTAAAGGGGGGGTTGGGGAGTGGGACACGGCGAGCCAAAATGTTCATTAACTTAACTGGGTCTGCAAAGACGGTAAGGCTCTTTTTAATTGACAAAGCAGAAAGCAGGCTGTGTCCCTCATTTCAAAAACTGGTTTATCTTTGCTTTAGTGAGGACAAATGTTCCATCAGCGCGCGTGTGCGTGGCTCCTTGTAAAGCAAACAAAAATAAAGTAAATGCTCTCTTGTGAAGTCAGTGGCTCGGTGTAGACTCTTCTCCTCAGTGTGGTCATGCAATCAGATGGAAAAGTAAACTGTGATAAGTAGGGCCATTAAATTGTTTTACGGCCAGTTTAACTGGATATTCTCAGCATAAAGCATTAATGCGAGCGTACATATGCAGCGGTCATATTTACCGAGCACATACAGCTGTGGTGCATTGTGTTCCTCCATTTAATTAGTAATGCATCTTTTAAAGCGTCGTGTTTAATTTCAGCCTAATTGAAAGATTTTTCAGAAGACTCTGTGGAGCTCTCAAAGGAAGCTCTGAAATAATGGGAATATTGAATCATAATTTCCCCAGTGGAGATGGCTTTTGAGCTATTATTTTACCTAAGTGCTAATTCCATCTCGCTCTCTTTCTCTCTCCACCCACAGACAGTAGAGAATGGGCTGTGTCCAATGTAAGGATAAAGAAGCAGCAAAACTCACTGATGACCGGGAGACCAGCCTTTCGCACAACTCGGGCTACCGCTATGGGTCCGACCCCACTCCGCAGCACTACCCCAGCTTTGGGGTCACCACCATTCCCAACTACAACAACTTCCACAGCGCAGCCTCGCAGGGAGTCACTGTGTTCGGAGGAGTCCACACGTCCTCGCAGTCTGGGACCCTGCGATCTCGGGGAGGCACAGGTAATATTAGACTGTGAATGAATGTGAGCTACTTTACATGTCTTAAAAATATTTGTCACCTTTTAAAGGGCTAATGTGCATAAAAACTGCAAATAAACGGAACATTTGCATAATTTGAACCTGAAAAATACATCCATCCATCCATCCATTCGCGTCCGCTTATCCTGGAGGAAGCCGGAGTACCCGGAGAGAACCCACGCAAACACGGGGAGAACATGCAAACTCCTCACAGAAAGACCCCGGCCTGATGGTGGAATTGAACTCAGGACCTTCTTGCTGTGCGGCAACAGTGCTAACCACCGTGCCACCGTGCTGCCCTGAAAAATACATGAATAGAAAATATCACATTTTAAAAATGATATGAATTTGGTTGCCCGGAATAAATTCACTGAGTACCCTGTTGGAAGATAAACTTACACGCTGTTAAGTAATGGGTCAAATTACAAATAAAATGTCTAATTTAAACTGTCTAAAAATGTCTCTGAAGGCTGCTAGCTGCCGGGTAGGATGGATCCATTCTTTCATGTTGTTGTGTGCTTACAGAGCCAGGTGGCTTTATGAGTTAGTGTTGTTTTCTCGTCAGCTCAAAGCAGTCTGGCTATTCTCCTCTGACCTCTGGCATCATCAAGACATTTTCACCCCGAGAACTGACACTCACTGTATATTTTCTCTTTTCCGGGCCATTCTCTGCAAACCCTAGAGATGGTTGTGTGGGGAAAATCCCATCAGGTCAGCTGTTTCTGAAACACTGTGACCAGCCCATCTGGCGCCAACCACCTTTAAGTATTCAAAGTCACTTAAAGTCAAAGTCACTTAAATGACCCTTCAGTTTGAACTTCAGCAGGTCATCTTGACCATGCGTACAGGCCTAAATGCACAGACTTACTGCCAAGTGACTGGCTGATTATAGATTTGCATTAACAAGTGTATGGCCTGTGAATATAGATGTTTAACAAAAAAAACAGCTTATGTTGGCTTGTCAGCTTTCTGTTCTCAGAATTACAGGCTCAACTTAAATAACGGGTGAAGTTCGTGGCTTGTGTGCCATTTACTAAATGAATAAGTGAGCCTTCTCTTGTGTGTAGTAGAGCCTCAAAATGAATAGAAATGCCCTAAATTATGACCAGTTCTCTGTGAAGAACAATGACAGAGAGCAGACTTTTTGCTGAAGAGCGCTTCAAATGGGGAGAAATAAGCTTTACACTCTTTTGCTCGAAATTTGAAAGCTTCGTATCATCAGATTTATAAATCGCCACCATCCTTGCTTTGATGTCTGTGACGTACTTTGAACCCTTTTTGCGGTTGAATAAAACCAACATCTTTGAAATTGCCGTCGCCAGCTCGCATGAACAAGAAACTACTCTAAGAGGGGGAATGAGAAATAAAATGCATGTCTAATTTGTACAGTGAAGACTTGAGGCGTAAGAAACTGAAACTATAACAGATGTAGAGCCGAAACTTGATCTGATCTGCAATGACCTCAACGGACAGTGTGCAGATTTGGTCGACATTAGGATTGCAGCTTGGAGGATTTAGATCAAATCAGAAAATGAACACTTACAGTTTTAGGCTTATTAACAGATACTGGCAGATTTTTGATTGGCTTCCCTCATCTAGACCATGATAGCACCAAGTAGTATCTATATTTGCTCGTTAGGTCTGCAGTTTTATGTTAGTTAAGTAGGCATCACAAGTCAGTTAATAACAAAAGTTGTTTTTGTGAAATCTTTTTTACCCCATCAACTTTTTTTTATTATATTTTTTGCCTTTTTAGAGTCTAAGTGCTCCTTTCTTGTTAAACTGAGATCATACAGCTGTCATTAAGGTATCAGGACATAAATCCAAATCAGTTAGTGGCAAAGAGTTTGCTTCTGTAAGCTAAGCTTTGTGTCACACCTGTAGCAATTAGCTTTTTAATATGAATGTTTTACTTTATTTGAAAAAATAAAATGTCCCACACAAGTCCTTAAAAGTAAAACATCACCATAAATCACAAACTGCGCTGAAACATCTCAAGAGTCTCCAAATTGTTGCTTTTATTTAAAATTTCTATAAGCGAAAAACTCCCACAATTCTTTTTAAGTTAGCGCTGCTAGTGAGATGTTTGGAAAGATAAAAGAGTAGAAATTTGTTTTGTTTCTAAGGTGAAAATAATGCAGCAGATGGGGTGTAAAGAATAAACAAAGAAGGCAGTAATATTTATTGCCGTTACATAAGCCCCATGTGTTAGACAGATGAACGAACCCTACAGTAAAAATGGAATGAAAAACCCACCGCCATAATATTTCAGCCACATAACCGCCACATGCAACATTTTTGTTTTGCGGCAGGGGTGACTCTCTTTGTGGCCCTTTATGATTATGAAGCCAGGACCGAGGATGACCTCAGCTTCAGAAAAGGGGAGAGGTTCCAGATCCTCAACAGCACGTAAGTGTGAAAACATCTGCATGACAGCACCAAAAGGGTGGTGGTTGTGTTTTCCTTCTCTGGTCCGGCTGTAACAAACGTTACACCGGCACCAATCTGACAGACTTAACCGGGTCTGTGAGGTTCTTGGATTCTCCTCACTTTTTGTGTAACTACAGTGATTTGTGTTGCTTTATCGCATCTTTATAGGAGAATTAAACAGTCAGACCATACTTGCGGGCTGTGCGTGGGCGTTTCCCATGGTAAATGCTGACTGACATCTGAGAGCCTCTGTTCTGTCTCCCTGTCATTTTGTGTTTTCTCTTTCGCTGAATCCAAACCAAGCATTTCCCCTAAATCCAACCAGTTATCTCAGCTACTCATGACAGTCAAACTTCAGTCCCTAACTCCAAACGGAATGGGAGGTCCTGCTGGAAACATACACTCACCAGCCACTTCATTAGGTGCACCTTCAGAACTGCCTTAATTCATTGTGACATAGATTCATCAAAGTGCTGCAGAGACTTTGGTCCATATTGACATGACAGCACGACACAGTTCTTGCAGATTTGTTGGCTGCACATCCATGATGTGAATTTCCTGTTATACCACATCCCAAAGGTGCTATATTGGACTGAGATGTGGTGACCGTGGAGGCCATTTGAGTACAGTGAACTCGTGTTCGAGAGCCAGTTTGAGGTAATATGAGCTTTGTGACACCAGACATTATCCTGCTAAAAGCAGCATGTCAAATATGGCGCTTAAACAATGCGCATTTAGTGTTTAGGAGCCCACCACTAACCTAAAGTAGATCCGCGTTGTTTACACCAGATGTCTGTCCCTTCTCTTCTGACCTCTGGCATCAACAAGGCATTTTCCCGTTCAAACCATTCTCTGTAAATCCTGGTTGTGCGGGAAACTGACACCAACAACCATGCCTCGTTCAGCGTCACTTAAATCCCCTTTCCTCCCCATTCTGATGCTCAGTTTGAGCATCAACAGGTCGTCAAGACCACGTCTACATGCCTAAATGCACCGAGTTGCTGCAACGTGATTCGCTGATTAAATATGTGTGATAGAAAGCAGTTGAAAGGTGTATCTAATAAAGTGGCAACGAGTGTAATTCTTTTTTTAAACCAGGAAATGGTCTATAACAAAGGGGAACCAACAAGCTATTGCTAGAACATTTACATATAAATAATATATATTTGCACAAGGTTGGAGGTGATTCCCACTGGATATTATTTGGGATATAAGAAGCGCATTTGTAAATGGCCTGTATTTATATAGCGCTTTACTAGTCCTTAAGGACCCCAAAGCGCTTTACATATCCAGTCATCTACCCATTCACACACAGGTGATGGCAAGCTACAGTGTAGCCACAGCCACCCTGGGGCGCACTGACAGAGGCGAGGCTGCCGGACACTGGCGCCACCGGGCCCTCTGACCACCATCAGTAGGCAACGGGTGAAGTGTCTTGCCCAAGGACACAACGACCGAGACTGTCCAAGCCGGGGCTCGAACCGGCAACCTTCCGATTACAAGGCGAACTCCCAACTCTTGAGCCACGATCGCCCCGTGGCGACAAATGAGCAGACTGTCCGAACGTTGTCCTGAAAATTATAAAGCACTCAAATCATAGTTGCGAATGAAGAGCTTCAGCTGTAGTCAAATTTATGAATTCAAAAACTGAGTTTATAATTTTAATTTCAGAATGGTTAAATCACATAAGGGTGGTCATGCACGGGGGTCTCTACATTACAACTGCTTTGTCTTAGATTTGCACTAAAACAACAGCATTCAGAGTATTAAGAAGAGTGCGTTTATTTCCTTAAATGTAGTGCATCCACTCTGTTTACACGATGAGTAAATGGTGATCTAGCTCTGTTAAATCCACCCTCTCATTTTTCAGCGAGGGAGACTGGTGGGAGGCTCGTTCTCTCACTACAGGTGGAACTGGATACATTCCCAGCAATTACGTAGCTCCTGTGGACTCCATCCAAGCCGAGGAGTGAGTGAAACTTTTTCATTTGAGCACACGCTCTCACACACAGCCTCCACGGGTCTCCGAGGCACGGCAGCTTCATCACCAGAGAGCATAAATATTTCAGAAGTCAGCTCATTGCCTTTGTTAGATGTGACATGGTTGCACGCACAGTACAAATAGAATATTTAGGAAAGCACTGAAAACAAATTTCCCACATCTTTTTTTCCATTTCTCCTCCTTCCTTCAGCTGGTATTTTGGTAAATTGGGTCGAAAGGACGCAGAGAGGCAACTGCTCTCCAACAGCAACGCCAGAGGCACTTTCCTGATCCGTGAGAGCGAAACAACTAAAGGTACTCAAAACGAGATGGTGACTGTTTGAACGCTTTTAAACTTTAGGAAAACTGACAGGTGTTTGTACATAAGTAAAGGAGCACATTAAAGTGAAAGTAAGTAGAAGCAAATTATTTATGGATAAACCTAGAATAAGCCGTCAGACTAAAGATTGAATAACTTAAAATAACATCACAACCAATCTGTTCTAGGAGCCTACTCTCTCTCCATCCAGGACTGGGATGACGTGAAGGGAGATCACGTTAAACACTATAAAATCCGCAAACTGGATAATGGAGGCTACTACATCACCACCAGAGCCCAGTTTGAGACACTCCAGCAGCTAGTGCAGCACTACTCGGGTGAGACTCTGCTGCTCAGTGTGTACAAAAACATCTTAATGGTATATTGTGTGTGGGATTTTTTTTCTTCTTCTTTTACACTTCCACATTTCTCATGTGACCCCAAATTGCACGGTCATTTCAGCCAGGGCTGCAGGCCTGTGCTGCAGACTGATCGTGCCGTGCCACAAAGGCATGCCTCGTCTGACCGACCTGTCTGTCAAAACCAAAGACGTGTGGGAGATCCCGCGGGAGTCGCTGCAGCTTATTAAACGCCTCGGCAATGGCCAGTTCGGAGAAGTCTGGATGGGTGTGTATCTTATTCCTCAAATTCCAAAAATTCCATTTTGACTAGAATGCCATTTTTGAACTTGTTGTGATTTCTGAGTGGATTTAAGATTTTGGGGAGGGCTTGGGTTGTTGAACCCTGGGAAAAACAAAAGCAAGTTATTAGAATATTTCTAGCTTTATCTAATTCATCAGCATTAAAATAACATTTTGATTCATTTCTCCCATTAAAAAAAAAAATGTATCCATCTGTGCACGCTCTTAACCGCTTAACCAAATCAGGTTAACGGGGAAGCTTGGAGTCTGTCCCAGCTGTGACTGGGTGATAGGCAGTGTGCACTCTTGGTACAGAGAGAGACAGCCAATGCATGTATTTGGACTGTTGGAGCTCCTGAAGCAAACCCAGAAAATACATGCAAACCTCAGTTTTAATTACAATCTGTTATGTCATACTCTGATACACTTAATGCAACT
Organism: Rhamphochromis longiceps; assembly: GCF_057381845.1. Classification (NCBI taxonomy): domain Eukaryota; kingdom Metazoa; phylum Chordata; class Actinopteri; order Cichliformes; family Cichlidae; genus Rhamphochromis; species Rhamphochromis longiceps. The sequence goes on along the minus strand of NC_140575.1, from coordinate 24,834,177 downwards.
TTCAGGGAGTATTTGTTTCTAGTTATGTGTTCTACAGATTAAGTTAAAAGAAGCATGGCCTGTTCGTTTTTTCTTTTAATTAGACTGAATGTCACATTTTGGGGTTTTTCTTCTCAGGTACGTGGAATGGCACCACCAAGGTGGCAGTGAAGACTCTTAAGCCCGGCACGATGTCACCTGAGTCCTTCCTGGAGGAAGCTCAGATAATGAAGAAGCTCCGACACGATAAGCTGGTGCAGCTCTATGCTGTGGTGTCCGAGGAACCCATCTATATAGTCACAGAGTACATGAGCAAAGGTAGAGGCTGTTTTAACAGTGTCATCATTGCATACATGCATTCATGCATGCACCTAAATAATGTTGCATTATATATATATATATATATATATATATATATATATATATATATATATATATATATATATATATATATATATATATAAAAAAACGATCTATCTGCATAGGATGTAGAGTATGTCTCCCAGTTTGCTGTATAGCAAATGAAGTTTATTTCACATTGTGACTGTTGGGCAGGATGCATTTGCGATGGAAAAACATATTTTCAGTTACCACAGCAATACCTAACAAACATCTCACTAAGATGTAACATTCTAGGCAGAAATCCCAGAACTGATGCAACATTAGCACAACGTGATGCTTGTAATGATGTGGCAGCCGAAGAAAACAAAAGCCTGATATCCTGACTGTATTTTTTTTTTCTTATCTTTTCAGGGAGTTTGCTTGATTTCCTGAAGGACGGCGAAGGTCGAGGCCTCAAACTGCCAAATCTAGTGGACATGGCGGCTCAGGTGTGAAAATCTTGATGCTCAGAAAACATGTTCCCAGGGAAGGATGTTTCCTTTAAGAGCTTAACTGACTTTAATCATCTCCAACTGTTCCCAGTTTAGTCATTTAATCTCAGCACTGCTCATTTAAAGTCTTTTGTTTTGGTGATTTCCCAATTTTTCACACACTTTGCACAAATTCCACGTGATTCATGTTGTTTACTGAGAAAGTAAATGTATATAAAGCAAATCTGTGGGCTTTCAGTTTAGAGAGATGCTTCACTTTTGCTGTCCCACTTTTTTAGGGTGATAACATTTGTGTAAATCTTGCTTAGCACAGATTTAATGACCTTGAAGCTATACATTGAGATGATGTTCAGTAGGAAAAAAACCCCTCAATTTCCCAGGTGGCGGCGGGCATGGCTTATATCGAGAGGATGAACTACATCCACAGAGACCTAAGATCTGCCAACATCCTAGTCGGAGACAGCCTGGTGTGCAAGATTGCAGACTTTGGTCTGGCTAGACTCATCGAGGACAACGAATACACAGCAAGACAAGGTAGGCTTCACTCCAACACATTTTCATGAATCCATTGCTAATGCCTTCCTGCTTGTTTAAACCACAAATGAATTAAAATGACGTTGCAACAACACACAGTACAGAAACTGCAACATAGGTTCCAAACTTCAAAACTGAAAAAACTTCCTGTCCCTGTAAATGTAGAATTTATTGTATTTGTGCGTACTTTCAAAGATGAGCAGCAGATTTTGTGTCAGAATTGAGTAATAATTCAGTCACTTTTGAAAATGCTGACATAGTACACACACCTGTGATCTATGTGCTGATGAACTAAGATGAGATCTATGGATCACCTGGTGTGAGTACACACTTAAACTTTCTTTGTGTTTATGTTGCTTAGACATTGTAATAAAGACAATATATGACTACAGACCGTGCTTGAGAAATGTCTGTTCAGTAGCAAAGTTGTCCAGTGGTGGTTTTCTACTAGATTTCTTATGTTTCAGTGAGTCAGGTCAATTATTGACTACTACTGGGAAAAAGATTAGAAGCTTGCACATGTTTTGTCTAACTCTGTTTCTGTAGGATTCATTAAGTTCCCTGTAAACTGCCATCAGAGGAAAAATGTTGGTGGCTTGGCAAAAGGGCTTATTCCATCCAGTTTCACACACGAACACACACACATTTGTGTTTCTGTAACTTCAGAGGACATTGCTTTAACCAAAATGAATTTCATGGATACAAAACTTAAACTTTCCTGATGTTGACCCCTGACCTCTTCACCTTAAAATGCTGTTACTGACAGACTCATGTCACAACATGAGCACTTAGAGCATGCTGCTTTTCTTTTTGAGCAAGAATTTGTCTTGATGGAACCACTGGAAAGCGGATGCACGTGTGGTTAGCGCAAAGACAACCAAAGATGTGTTTATACAGGGGTACGGTGCTGGACTTGAGACCTCTTAAAAGGGCACTTGTTTTACACGAAAATATGCCGCTGCGATTATTGTTTGAAGGATGACGAGGAAGCAGCCAAAACCTGATTCACTCCAGTGTTGTTTCCCCCCTGAGTCAGACGTGAACCACACCAGGAGGACTTCAAGCTCTGTTAGTCACTCTGTCAACATGTTCAGTCACTCATTTGGTAGAAATGAAATGTTTACTTGCTCGACTCGGGCCAAGTGCAAACTGACACGGAGATGGATAATGGAATGGTTCTGTTATTTCCCTGGTGGGATGTAATGATGTCCTTATGTGCCTGCACTAATCAAATCAGTGAAGGGAAAAAAATCAGTACAGTGAAGACTGACCTACTTTAGTCTAGGTTTTGGTGGAAGCCGCTGCTGTGTATCTTTGTGTATATCTGGAGGGATGCAGAAGCAAAATAATAAAAGTTTGAGACTGTTTGTGAAATTAATATCACCTGAATTTATTTTAGGTGCGAAGTTTCCCATAAAGTGGACCGCTCCTGAGGCTGCCCTCTACGGGAAATTCACCATCAAGTCAGACGTGTGGTCATTTGGTATCCTGCTGACAGAGCTGGTGACCAAGGGCAGAGTGCCCTATCCAGGTGAGAGTGCTGAGCTTGAGGGTTATGTAATCACCTCTCAAAACCAATCAAACGGCTGCATTCAGTTAATGCAGGCTGTGACACGAGACTTTGCATGATTTAAAAGGAAAAAAAGCAGTAGTTAGTTGCATAATGCATTATACATAGAAATGTTCCAAGCTAATGAATGTGAATTGTTCCAGTTTCACTGACATTATAATTCCATTTTAACCTTTATATAAGCTGTCTAGTGTCTATGCGATGATTGCTGCGATGTTTTCAGTTTCCAGTGTAAGGCTTAAGGCGACACCACTTCTATGCAAAGCACTATTTCTTCAGTTCAGATCAAAACGGAAGGCTCTTTCCCGCCTTGACTGTTCACATTTTTATGCTAATCGACTATTACCCCCATCTTAATGTCACATTGCAACCAATAGTAGGTGCAGGAAGTCATCTACTAATCTGTTCCACGATACTGAAACTCAAAAGCAAAGTCTAGAGTAATGCAACTTATGGAAACGGCACAGAAAGACTGCTTACAAACTTGGTGATTTGATGGCAGCACAGCCCTAAACTCTCACTCTATGTGCACCTTTGTTCAGGCATGAACAACCGTGAGGTGCTGGAGCAAGTGGAGCGAGGCTACCGGATGCCGTGCCCCCAGGACTGCCCCTCGTCCCTGCATGAGCTAATGCTACAGTGCTGGAAGAAAGACCCAGAGGAGAGGCCCACCTTTGAGTACTTGCAAGCCTTTTTGGAGGACTACTTCACTGCCACTGAGCCTCAGTATCAGCCAGGGGATAACCTCTGAGCGCCGCGGCCCTCGTCTCATGTCGTTTCACCAAAATTCCACCAGAGGGAGCCAGACACCACGCGTTCTTTCTCATTCTGCGGCTCTAATGGTTTTAAAAGCTGGCAGACTCGCTTTCCAACCTTCAGACGTCATACAAACAGGACAGAGGGGTGCAAACACAGCAACGTGACTATCAGAATTAGAAGTGACTGTCATGGATGAACGACATGAGTTCTGTTGCGTAACGTGTATGTAATGTAAATACAAATTGCTTGTTTACTTATTATCTTTTTTCTGTTTTGTATTCCTTTTGATAATTTGGAAATGTGTGATTTTTTTTTTTTCTTCTTTTTTTCCATTTTTAAATGTAAGGTTACATTTGTTATGGCTCATAGAGAAGTGTGTGAGGCTCACAAGCTGGTTACAGATGTAGGAATAATAATTGTTGGGAATAGTTAGACACTGTGGACCAAAGTGTATCTGAAAATTAGTTTTTTTCCTTTTTCTGGGAGTCCACTGACTTTTTTCTTCTTTTTTCTTTTTTTATAAGGTTACTGTAACAATACTTTTCTCCTCTTCTCAAGGACTTTAGATGTACTATAACACCTGTTCTTGCCTTTTCTTGTTTAGTAATATTCTTATAATGTAAGGGAATGCCTTCATGCTTTACACACACTAACTCAGTGCATCATGGGCTCTTCCTCCCAAAACTGTATGCCATCTGCACTAATATTGTGCATTCATTGCATTCCAGCTTCTGCCAGTGATCTTTTTTTTAGGACTGGCTTAAAGTGACTTTTAAGTTGAGCTTTACGTAATTCAAATGAGGACGGAACTCCTCTCTAACTGCAATCTTCGTTCAGCTGACTGCTTAGTATACTGACAGTATTTTTAAATGTATGTTGCAGATGGCAGCAGGCTGTGTAAGACTTCCACACTGTCTTTATGCTTCAACAGCCAAACAAACTGCCACTTACATGATATGAATGAAGGATGTGTACCTGTGTTTGTCCCTCCATAATGTGTATTTGAATATAACAGTTTGTGAGACCAAATACCTTTTAATTTCATTTTAAGAACATTTCAGCCAGTTAAGAGACGCGAATAATTGATTATTTCCAGGCATTAGGCTTTGGATAGCATTTCATCTTCCTTTACTATCAATCTCCTCTCACTCTTGGTGTGTAATCACATGACAATGTGCCATTTATGTGTATTTATGTTGCTCTCCACGGGTGTAAAAGTCAGCAGAAACTTTTGTATCACTCCGTTTGCCCTGAGTTTAGTAGGTATTCAAAACTTTTGGTCTCTATTTATTGTCTCTGTCTGTTCTGCGTGCACAGCTGTTTTTGAAATAAAGAATCCTGCCATTACGACGCACTATTTAACACTGTTTGTGAAGCTCGTCTGACTGCTCCCATTCTCAAGAAATTTCAGGTTCTCAGCAACAGGCGTGGTGAATAAGCAGACATGACTATTGAAAATGACAGAGTACAAATGAGCCTGTGGTTTTGTTTTTTTTCCCTCGGGGTGAATTTCACGCAGATGACAAGGCTGAATATGCAAATCATCGGATACATGTATGCCCTGAAGCCAAATATCAATCAGATGCATAACCTAAGCCTGTTTTATCCCACGCTTTGTTTTTTTGTTTTTTTTAAAGTTCTAATGTGGACTGCTTATAAAAAAACAGTTTCACAATTTTAAAAAAGAGTTTAAAAACAACTAAATTCCTTACTCATGCAGGCTTTCCTGTCCAATCTGGCACAGGCATACAGACTGCATTCTTGGCTCTGATTGGACGCGCAAAGGCGTGAGATATTTGCATATAGTAGGTTCCAGTGCAAGTCTGTGCATCCACAGGAGTCCTGAAACCAGACTTTTAACAGGAGGGTGATGCCTCTCTCTGGTACTTAACCATAGACATGTTTATGAGCATGAACTTTCGTGTTGTTGTTTTTAATACCTGCAAGTAAATTAAGCTCGATCTATTGATTTTAACACAAGGAAATGTTTGTTTTACACATCATCTAATTTGATGTGGTACAGGATGTGTCTCAAGCTGAGATAAAATGGAGAAATCTGGAAAGGAGCCAAAGCTAGAAAATAGCTTTCAACTTATGAACGCTGGAGTAAGAGAAAATGAAATGGATCGACCGAGATGCTGCATGAATGCAGATTATTTCTACCGAAGCCCAAACAGATGCAGAGAAATGAATCAAGAGTTTTGCGAGCAGAAACTTCATTTTATGCAGCATGTGGAGATGATCCAACCCAGAGTACCAGAAGATGGAAGAGAAATATCTTCCAGGATGAATCTACATCATCAGTCTTCTGATGACTGCTTTTCTCAAGGAGCGATGCCGAATGGCACAAAAAGAGAGTGCGGCTGCTGGGAATGTGGAGCAAAGCGTTGTGGAACAACTGAGCCTGCAAATGGAAACACAGCGAGGTAACCATGTTACACTTTTAGGGAGTAAAATACCAGCACACATTTGATTAGTTAAAGCATTCATTTTCAGAGGGGAGGATGAATGCGACGCTCAACCTCAGAGTGATTTAGAAGAGGAACTCGAGGCTCCTTTGCCGCTGAAAGATGACAACGAGTGGCAACACTGTACTCCCTTTTTACTTCCCCACCACGACGTGCATAGCTGCGGTAAGGAAAGCAGTTCTGTGATCTGTTGTGATTCTTTTATTTGTGTAATTAGATAAAAGAAACCTTGAAAGAGGCTGTGAATACTCTGTATGTTTGTAATACATATAGCTATGACACACCTGTAGGGTAACACTTCATAATGTGGCCTGCGACTAAGAGCACTGTTCCCCTGTAATGAAATGGAGTTTTAACGTATTTAATTTGAAATTACCAACATATACTTAAAGGTAAGTACACTAGAATAAGGGGCTAGCAAGTATGCTGTACTTCGGGGCATGTGGCTGTATTATGGAATGACTTAACCTTGCCTAACTTCTGAGTACTTTACAGGAAAGGTGTCAAACTTTATGCAGTAAGTAATTTTAAGTACAATGCAGGTAAAGTAAAGCAATTGAAAAATAGAAAAAACAGAAAAATGTAAAAGAAGTTTTAAATATTAGGATGAAACCTGTTGTGAATTTAAGGGTTGTGATTAGTATTTACTGTTTGAGGTAAAGAAAAAAGATGCTTATTTACTCTTGATTTTGAAAAAACTGCTTTTACTGAAACACTTTCAACAGACACTCCCATAGAAATGTTTAAACTGTACACAATGACCTTCGTCATATTATGAACTTAATACTCTGCAGGAGAATGGCTGTGTAATCTCAACCGATACCATCCTCAGTCACGTCACCTCTCTGCTCCTTTCCAGCACTGGACACCTCGGAATCAACCCCAAAATGGGTAAACACAGCTGACGATGTATTCAGAAAACAACATTTTTTACATGTATGGTATATTGATAAAGGTTGGCAAGATTATGTGAAAGATGTTGGTCTTCGTATATTTTTCTTTCTTGCTGCTTCAGGCTCCAGTTTCATGACCACTTTAAGAATAACATCATGGGAAGTGTCTCAGTTAACGTCCCTCACTTCTCACTTCCCACTGTGGAGGATGTTTCACGGGTCAGCATGCTGAATGTGGGCTCAGCAGGAGCAGAGGAGTCCGCTTCACATCCACACGGGAAAAGGAAGGGCATCCGTTTGCCCGATGAGTGCCGTGAGTCACTTTTTTTGGCACTTTATTGTCTCTGTAACAAGGAATGCACATTTAAGTGTTAACGGAACAGATTAATTAGTATCTTAGAGACATTTCGTCGCTAGCGCAGAAACTATCTACTTAGCACGTAAACTGAAGTAATATTTATTTGTATTGTCTTTATAGATTCACATTTAAAATAAAAAGCAAGCTCAAAATATTGTAAGAAAGCTAGCTTTAGGCTATATTTTTGATTAATTTTTCAAATTTATAATATAGGAATGAGTTACTTAGAATAATGATGAAGATATTTTTGCTGACCACATTTTTTATATACATTTTTTTTTTGTTTATTTTTAGAAATCGGTGACCCAAACCCAGTGGTAGCTTAATTATTTTCTCAAAATGTAATTTGATACCAAAGGCAGTCAGGATAAAGGTACTTCACCTATCTGATCATTTTTATTTGCTGCTGTTTCTTCTTTTTTGAAACGTTTTAAGTCACAGTTTGGCTTTGAACACTTGCACTAAATGAAGCATCAACAGCCAAACCAGTATGTAACAGTATAGCAGAAAATACAAGTACGCTTATATTAAGCTGACACTGAACATAAAGCTTTAAGATTCTGATTGTTTGGGTTTTATTATCTTGCCTCTTCTCAGGAAACGTTTTCATCACTTACTCTTCGGACGTGTCCTCAGAGATGGTCCCCTTTGTGGATTTCCTCACAAAGCAAGGTTTTCGACCAGCTGTAAGTTTCCACCCTGTGTACACTATCATTCTGTAATATCATTAAACACTTTGCTCACAGCACTAACCTAAATTTCACAGATTGACTTATATGACAGCTCCATTAGATGTATGGACGTCAACAAGTGGACAGACAGTTACCTTAAAGATGTAAGTAATTATGAGAACTGTGTGCGAAGTTATATTGTTACCATAAATTGCTGCAAGTATCTCTACAAGTCTACCTTTTTAATACTCCTTACTAGGCTACACTATTATTTGCACAGGTCTTGTAACATATGTTTTTCTATCTTATTTTTAAACTATGATTCTAGCTTGATAGTCAGTCTGCTTTCTGTTAGTGTTTATGTAGTTATGTGGTTGTGTGAGCTCCGGAGAATCTCAGATTCCCCCTGGGATTAATAAAGTACCCATCATCAAGATCAGCAAGTGTGTTACCCTCTATAACAGATAAAATGATATTTCATATTCCATGTTTTTGCTGTATCTGTGTTTATTTCAAGTTACTTTTGTATGAACACTGTCTTTTTATTCAGTGTCTGAAATTTCTGTCTGTTTTTTTTTTTTAACAGCCGTTAACCCTTATTATTATCGCCATCAGTCCAAAGTACAAGGAGGATATTGAAGGACCTGCAGTTGACAGCCATGGTCTACACACCAGATATATCCACTCAATAGTGAGGATAAATCAGCAATGGAGGAAATACTCAAATACTGTATTTTAGCAGAGGAGTTAATTCTACACTGAATTAGAAAATGCTATTAAAATATTAGAGTTGTGATACTGCGCAAAAGTCTTGAGCCACCCTTAAATTATTTCATTTAATTTCTTTAGAGGGCCTTGAGCAATAATTCTCCAGGCTTTCTGAATGGCTTTTTTCTTTGGACATTCAAGCATAAAAATGCATTTAACTTGAAGGATGAACCAGCGTTATGTCTACACACGACAGAGAGCTTAGCAAAGAAACAATTTAAAATTGTATCTTTAGACACTTTGTTACAAACACTATGTCAAAACATAAGGACTAGGCTTAAAAACAGATCTATAGCAGACTCAAGGATTTATAATCCTTATATACATTTTAAAAAAAAAACGTTTTCACGTTTCAATGAATTGCTGCAGCAATTTCCAGTCGTCCTAGCAAAATATAAATAAATGGAGCTGACTCCAGACTTTTTCCACAGTATTGTTATTTAGAAGTGTTCAGTATGTAAAAGAACATTTATTCATTTTTTTCTTAACAGTAAGTTTTATGATTAAGTTCTTCATTCCTTTAATGTTTATTAATGTTTATGAACACAAAAAAATAATGTCATATTTCTTTACATAAATAATATGCAATAATGCTGACAGGTAAACTTAGAGTATTTTATTGTATATTTAATTTTGCCAGATGCAGAATGAGTTCATCCAGCAGGGGAGCTTGAATTTTAGATTCATCCCGGTTCTCTTCCTTTGTGCATCCCAGGTCAGAAAACATTTCCCATATTTATCCCTTTGCATTTATCTTATCTTTATTATATATATTTTTTTTTAAAAACTGTGGAAAATCTCGACAGAAACATGTCCCAAGCTGGCTCCAGAATACTCGCGTGTACCGCTGGCCGCAGGACACTGAGGATTTGTTACTGCGACTGCTGAGGGAGGAGAGATACGTGGCTCCTCCTGTACCTGTGGAGCTCAGCTTATTCATCAGGCCTGTTACCATGAGCGACGCAGCTACACTGTAAACAAACAAACTGGTGTTCGGGCATGTGTCTGGGTTTAATGTTTCTGCTTTAAAAGCTACATTTTGCAGTAAGTTTATTTTACAAATCCACAGTTTGATCCAGTTTAAGTTGAGATATAAGCTCATGTTCCAAGTTCTATTTTATGTTAAGTGCTGTTTTTCAGATGACTCAATAAAGTTTTTTCCATGTATTTAGACACATTTCTCTGGTACATTTACTATGTAAACATACGCAGAATATATTATATAATAACTCTGAATGGCATTCCTACCAATGGTGTGGCTTATTTGCACAGGTGTCACCTTTTGGAGGTATTGGCCTGTGGGAGACTTTCTTGGAACCACCCACATACTTGTAAATGTCCAGATTACCTTCTCTCTCTTTGCAGCATCCCCCCCCTCCCCCTCCTTCTCATTATTCACTCCACAGCAGTGTTTGCTAATCACAGTGTTATACACAGCGCTTTTGTTGCTATTATTTTTAATATTTTCATGGTTGTTTATCATGAAAGCAATGTTCTTAGTTTAGCATCAGGATTAAGAGGGTGGCCTTTTTGTTGTTGTTGTGGTTTGGATTGGATTGCTCTTTTTACTGTGTGAAACTATCTAACTTTAATGAAATTATATTAAGACTGGCCAAACCGACCAATCTAAAATATATTTGAATAAAACAGAACAGACTTTATCCAGAACTTTGGGGTGCAAATCAGTCACCCTCCATCACTTTAGCTGCTACTCAGGTTTTTCAGATGTCCAATGTCAGTGGGATTTTCATTGTGGTGGTTTTTTCTCAGATGGAAAACATACTTAAAGTCATATCAATCATTTTGTCAGTATTTTATACAAAATGTCAATGCTAGCAGAGACCACTGAATTTAAGTAACTACCGATGATTAATTTATTATGTTCATGTGAAAAAAAACCAATACTGGAAATAGGAATTTTAAATAAGAAATGAACTTTAAGCTCTGTTGCCTTGAAGACACAAACCATGGATCCCGCGTTGCAGGTATTAAAATGAATTAAAATAAAAACCTGAACAACTGGAAGAAGCAGTTATGGAAAAGATTTAGGCCACCGGGGGGGAAAGAATTCTGACTTCTTTTTTCTTTCGATGGCCCTAATCCTTTTCCATAAGCAGTTGCAGTTTTGGCTCCTGTTAACTTTTGTCAAACCAGGATCAGGCTACATTTATCCATGATTCCTATTAATGACCTCTTGCAGAAAAACATGCACTTATGGACCTTTTTATGGACTTTTTTTTAATCAACTAGTACTAGTTCTGAAATTACTCAAAAGAAGCTGTTTTAACCTAACTTGAAGGTAGAAGGGGGGGATTTGAAGGTAGTTTTCATCTGAATTGCCATTAATCGTGGGCCTGTGATTTGTTTTTAGTGGACAGAGTGCTGCAGCAGCCAGTAGGGGTGCTCAATTCAGCCAGCTGATCTTGCACACCCTTGAACGTCCAAAAAAGGTCTGCCAGAGCGGCTGGTGAGCAGAGCTCCAGCTAAGAATAACCTGTATTTTCTGGGCGGATAGAGTTACCTTGCAGCCTTCCTGCTCTCTGCACTGGCCTATACCCATGTGAGCCCCCAGAAACACTGGGTGAGATATTGTGCATTTCCCCTCACCCTGCCCAGCCCTGTGCTTAGCTTGGCTGATTCTTCCCCTGTGTCGCTTTACTTTGCCCCACTGTCCCCAGACCCCCTTTTTTAATGCTGCCTCACAGGCAGCTCCAAATTCCCCAACATATGTAGGCTTTCAATTCATGCTTAATTTTCCATTTTCTACTTTTTAAAACCTTGGACAAGTTCCACCTGTGGATGTTATGGGTAAGAAGACAAGGCTGTGACGGTCCAAGTGACAATGGAATAATTTACCACCTGGGACACTTTTTTTTTTCCTGAGAAAGTGGATTCAAACTGGATTTACTGGAGCCGTCACCAGTTAATTCTTCATGAGGAGGCTTTGTCTCCAATTTAAAGTATCCTACCTGAGATAGTCTACACGTCACAATGGCTGAAGGTAGGGTTGTTACACCTGGGTCTTCAAGCACAACTGTTCAAATAAAACCTTTACTACAGCACAAAAATCCACAGTAATAAATTCTGCATAACAAATAAACGGCAGTGTTTTGATAAGTTGTGTCCTCTGACGATGATGTGTCGAAAGTTGGTTGCTATAAATATAAGCTATCAAGTCACCAGAGTATTCGCATTGCTCTCCTGTGACAGACTGCAGCTGCAGCTGACCTCAGCCAGGGTGGTAGACCTCAAGCACGTCAAAAGGAATATACATAAATAAATAAAAGTGTGAAAAAACACCTGCAAGTCCTGCATTCACAGTACTGTGTAAATGTAAGACACTCTTAGATCATGCTTAAATGTGCAAAAGTGGTGTTAGTGGAGGAAAAAAATCGTCTTCGTCTGATATATTAATGCAGAAGACTGCTGCTACTGATCCACCAGTGTCTATAAAGAGCATTTCCTTGTGACACTGTAGACCTGCTTTTCACTTATATATGTACAGTTTCTTATTGCAGTCAGCAAGTTTAGACAAGTGTTCCCTATTCTGTATGCCTTTGTGCTACTCTTTGAATCGTTAGCCGTTATTTTAAAGGCATCAAAAGCACTGTAGAAAGCTGATAACAATAAATAACCTGTAAAGCTTTATAATGCGCTCCAGCACATAGTCTTTTCTTATGAAGTGTATAGTGCATATTGGCTACTCTGTAAACAAAGCCAATGCTCATAATTACTTAATGTTATTACTTCAGTTATCACCAGTTTTAAAAAGCACATTTTAAGATCGAATGTTTTTGGGTTTAGGGTTTTTTAACAGCGAGTGAACTTGTGTTTTCACAAAAAATGTAATAACACGATAGTTACTTAGAAAAATTGCACAGCTCTAAACGATGCTGTTGATTGAAGAGTTGAGTTTGCGTTTGAGAGGTTTTTTCCCCCCGTGTCCTACACGCTAGAAGCAAGTGGTCATGCATCGAACATTTTCAGAGTTCATTCAACTTGGACCTTGAGTGAAGGTCTCCCTGACGCCTGACATTACAGTAAATCAGTACAGATAATCTTACACTCTGTGCACAGCATTTAATGATGATAACACTGTTACTAAATGCTGCCTTGGGCATTTTTCACTGTGCTAAGCCAGTCTAAAGTGTGTCAGTACATTTGGAAAATGTCACTGCTAAAATTGGAGTGCCCTATCACACCATGACTTTTCTGATGACGTTTAACATTTCCGATTAATATAAATAATAAGGAAATAAAGAGACAGTATAGGGTCATGGTAAAGATGAAAAATTATATATATACAACTAATAATGCACTATGTGCGCAAAATGTCTTCCTGTCAGGGTTTGTCTTCATTGTGTAGATGATAAGACTTGAAAGGTTTAAGAAAATGGGCTTTTATTAAGACGCCAGGGCAAAATCATTGTTACGATAGTGAAATTACTGAAAGAGGGCGATAATATGACCGAAAAAGACTTACGCAACAATTGACAGATCTGATAAAACATACATAGTTTGCACACTTTGTAACAGAGGAACAAAACACGGAGAAACACTTTCACTGTTGTTAGGAGACATACAGAGATTTCACAGCTAAAAGTGTAATGTCAGCTCCTTCTGGTGGACAAACTATGCAAGTGTGCAAGTTCTTGCTACCAATCACTCATTATAGACAACAATAAATATGTGTACAAGCAGACATTTAATTGTTTTATCAGTTCTGATCCATATAGGTTTTGCACATGATCTGCAGTGGATATTTATAAAGAACTGAAACCCTTGTGGTTACTTTAGCAGTGCAAGAATATCAAACATTACAAGCACAAGAACAAAAGCAGAAAGAATTTGTCAGACTAACTTTTGTCTATTTATGTCTTCCACATATAGTAGCCAAATCAGCCTCCCACGCTGCAGCCACTGGGTCCAGTGACGGAGCAGCAGCGCCACAGACGAGCTCTCTCAGATCCAAAGGTCTGGGGCTGCTCAACAAGGTGAAAATGTCTGTTGAGCTGCTGATTGCCCTTGCTGCTCTCCTGTCCTGGCTGGTTGTAGGTGTGGTGATGTTTGACTTTGTTGAGTACAAAGCAGTCCCCGGTAAGCCACAAAATCTAAAAGTGTATGTCCCCAAGTCTTTTAAGCCATCAGTTATGCAGAATCTGACCAACATGTTTGCTATCATCGTTAGACATCCAGCAGATCATAACGGACCCTGTCCAGGCCGTGAACGACGCCACTGATGAGTTATCCAGTCTGCTCAATAAGTTTCAAGGTAGTGGGGAATTTATCTTGGCACAGTTTTTATTTGTGTAAGCTCTCTAATGCATGACTTGCTGTACTTTTGCAGAATGCGCACCGGATTTAAGTGACCCCATGTCAGCTGCCAGATACGCAGCCGAGGAAATATCAGAAGCAAAAGATGGGTTTGTTCGATATTTGTCAGATGAAGAAGGTATGACCGCTCACTCCTACCAACACAAGCAAAAAAACAAAAACAAAGACTGCTTAATAAGTACAGAATAATCTTCTGAAACCACAGGGAACTTCTACCTCAGCTACATTGACCCTGTGGTCATTGGTAGACAAGCTTTCCATTCAACGAATGACTTCATAGGTGGAGCACTGGGTTCCTTCAGGGACACACTGTGTGCTGTTGTGGATACATCACTGGAAACCATAGAAGATATTAAAAAAGGTATGTAATTTATACTTGAATCCTTTTTCTACTCAAGACTGTTTTTCTCTTGTTTCACATACAGTTAATGAATGAATAAATCTGTCTTTTTTTTAAATACTTGAACTAAACTTTAACTCCCTTGCTGGTTTGTAACATTATTAATTAATGCAGAATGTACTTACAAATGCACTTACTTTTCTATTTCTTTTCCATTCAGGAAAAACTGATCTTGGCTATATTGACCCTGTAATGATAGGCAGAGGTGTCTTTAATGCTACTAATGAGTTCATGTGTGGAGTGGCGAGCTACATCCAGGATGTGCTCTGTTCCATACTGGACACTACACTGAATGTAGTGAAAGGTATTTGCGCTCTCTCGTTTAACCCATAACCTCTTAAAAACAACATAAAAGAATATCTATCTAACACAATTTAGAGAGTTTGCTTTGCGTACTTTCTGTCCGTATTCATTTCCTGTTTGTGTTTCTCAGGAACCGTCGACATTAGCTTCATGGACCCTGTGGTAATAGGAAGAAATATATTCCACGTCACAAATGACACAGTGAGTGGAATATTTGGCTACATCCAGGACGTGCTCTGTGCCATCGTAGACATGATACTGGATGTATTCAAAGGTATTCAGTGCCTCCATATTGTCTCATTTGTGATGTTTGTGGCTTAATATTTACAGTACATCTTATATTCTGTATATACTGCTTATGCATTTTACAGACTTTATTAGGAATGTATTTTTAGATCAACAGTAATTCTTTTTAGCTTGTTATGGATGTTGTCCACTAAACAAAAACTTATATAACTTATCTAACTTTGACAATGCATGCTTTTATAAGGAAAATGTTGGCCTTAAACACATTTTTCTAATGTCTGTGTAACTGTCAAGTACATGTATGTTTAATGAAGTACTTTACTGCACCTTTGACCTGAGTGTGTGTTGTCCTCAGGAACCACTGACATTAGCTTCATTGACCCCGTGGTTATTGGCAGAAATGCCTTCAGTGTTACTAATGACTTTGTGAGTGGACTATTTGGCTACATCCAGGGCGTGCTCTGCGCAGTCTTGGATGTCATACTGGACACGCTAAAAGGTACACAGTCTGCCAAGACATCACCTGATACAATGCACACACTGCAGGTTTCCCAGACTTCACGAAGGATTGTTTTATTTTCTCTATTATTTTCTCTGTTGGTTAGATATCCAGCATACCTTGGGATTTAGCCCCGTGTCAGTTTTTAAGTCAGCAGTAGAAATCACCAAAGAGCAGACAAACCTGCTTGCGAGCTACATCTCCTCAACACTGATTGGTGAACAAGGTCTGTTTTAGCCTACGTCATTATCAGAAAATTGGTTACATGTTATCCTTACGGCAGCTAAGCTGATTTTCTAAATAAAGACAAAGCAGCTTTTATTCACTGTCTGGTGTTTTTCATTTTCAGGAATCATGCCTGAAGTGTCCATTGACCCAATGAAAGTTGTTGAAGATGCTGTGTCAGAGCTCACAGACAAGAAGGATTTGCTCTTAGCTTACATGTCAAGCATGATTGTTGGTGATCAGGGTATGGCTATTAGTATTAGATGTTCAGTACTATTAATTAGGAAATATTAAAAATCCATCTGCTAAATATTTTCTATGTTTCAGGGGAACCTGTCACCACCCCAGGTGTAAATGTAGTAACAGAAAAAGGTTTCTGCTTTAATCCACTCAGAAATATTCTGATAAACATTTATGATTGGCAGGTTTTCACAAAATGTCTTTGTTTCTTTTAGATGAAGCTGTACCTTCCCCATCTGATATCAATTTAGTAAGAAGGAAAGGTAATGACAGTATTTCTTCTGTTTTCCATTGCAGTAATACAGAAAAGGAAATATTACATTTAAAAAAAAGAAGCTAAGTGTCTTTTTCCATGTGTTAATACAGGGAAATTTCTGCCTCCATTTGAAAAAGGTAAGAAAATATCTTCGTTAAAGACATTTAAAATGTGCTTTTAAACTTGCGCAATGTGTGTTGCAAGCAACTAGACTGCATAGATTTTTTGATTTTTGTTTGTTTCTTGCATGTTTGTACAGACTTGTGTTTTTCAAGGGACATTATTCAATCTGTTTTCAAGTCTGCCTCATGGTATGCCTTACTGTTCAGTGTAACCCTGAAGATCTATGAAACTGCGTGCCACTGTGTTTGAAAAATACTCGATTTGTACTCATTACATTATAGCATGGACAAACATGCATCATATCTGTTCTTCATTCTGTTATTCTAATTGTCATTAAGCTGCTACATTGTTATGGATTGGTTTACTTCATTCCTCCCTTTCTTTGTCACACTGACCATTTGTTGTAATATTTTACAGAACTTCGCAGTGATATGTCTTGACTCAGTCATCATGTTTTTCTGTGTAACATTGTGCATGACCATGTGTGTCCTTCAGACTTGCATTCCTTTGTTGCTCTTTCTCGCATTTTTTGTGCCACTGACTGGTTGCCTCCTGTTTTTGACCATTTACACTGTTGTCATATGTATATCCTTGGATATACTTTTTACCTGTGCATGTAACTATTAAACACACCACATGTTGCAAAGATAGCATTCACAATACTTTTACACTGTATTTACCATTGTAGCCAGTTTTGATACATCATGTTCCTTTGGTCCTGTGGTTTTATATAAACGATTTGATCCAGCCAGCTCCTTCATTAAGATCATCACGGCACTGTAGCCTAATTTGATCAAGTACTCTGCTGTAATGAGTGGCTAAACATATAGCTCAGCTGCAGTTTGTACCAGCTACTTCAGGAAGTTACAAGGCATTTAAAAAACACTTTAAAAGAAGCTAAATAGAAAAGAAACGAGATATAAAATAATTCCTGCTTCAATTTATGAAGCAATTTTAAAAATCCACTAACTGCAATCTGTGGTGTATTCATGCTGTAATGTTGCTATGATTTTGCACCATTAAAATCACCCTATAA
The DNA here is from genome assembly GCF_057381845.1 of Rhamphochromis longiceps. Classification (NCBI taxonomy): domain Eukaryota; kingdom Metazoa; phylum Chordata; class Actinopteri; order Cichliformes; family Cichlidae; genus Rhamphochromis; species Rhamphochromis longiceps. Next base: position 24,816,682 of record NC_140575.1, on the reverse strand, counting down.
AGAAATGAAGATCACATAAGAGGGATGATAAGGTTCGTAATACAGTTACAGAGATCATGCGTGCTGCCAAAGATGAAGCTGCTCCTGCTGCAGAGATAAAAGAAGACTCCGAGATGGCACCCACTGAAGCAGATGTGACAGAGGAAGATGATGGTATTTACATGATTTTTGTTTCTTTCTTTTTTTTTAAGTCACATTAATTAAGTTAAAAACAGACACTAAATTTATTGCTATCACATCACTAGCAAGACACACTGAAGAACCAGAACTGAGACCATCACTGAAGGAGGAGGAAAAGCTTGATGATGACACCAAGGAGGAGGAAGAGGAAATTGGAGAGGGTGATGATGACGAAGTTCAAATAAAGGATAATGCAGAACAATTAATAAAAGAAAAAGAGAATAAAGAGGTGATAGAAGGAGGAGGTGATGGTAGAGGTGAAGACCAAGAAAAGAGAGACACAAAGACAGATGAATTTGCGATAATTGTAAATGATGAAGTGATACAGCACAAAGGGGTGGTAGAAGATGAAGAGGTGCAGGAGACAAAAACCAAAGACATTTTGGTAGAAGATGATGAGGAGAGCAAAACTGAAGAAACTATTGTGGATAAACATGAGAAAACAAAAACTGAAGACATTTTTGACCAGGCCAGAACTGACGATGCTTCAGTAGAACATGAGGAGGTAGAAGAAGAGGCCAAAACTGAAGATGATTTGGCAAAACATGAGGAGGAAGAAGAGGAAGCCAAAACTGAAGATTATTTGGCAAAACATGAGGAGGAAGAAGAAGCCAAAACTGAAGATTATTTGGTAGACCATGAGGAGGAAGAAGAGGAAGCCAAAACTGAGGATTATTTAATAGAGCATGAGGAAGAAGAGGAAGCCAAAACTGAAGATTATTTGGTAGAACATGAGGAGGAAGAAGAGGAAGAAGCCAAAACTGGAGATTATTTAATAGAGCAGGAGGAGGAAGAAGAGGCCAAAACTGAGGATGATTTGGTAGAACATGAGGAGGAAGAAGAAGAAGCCAAAACTGGAGATGATTTGGCAGAACATGAGGAAGAGGAAGAAGAACCCAAAACTGAAGATTATTTGGTAGAACATGAGGAGGAAGAAGAGGAAGCCAAAACTGGAGATTATTTAATAGAGCATGAGGAGGAAGAGGAAGCCAAAACTGAAGATGATTTGGTAGAACATGAGGAGGAAGAAGAAGAAGCCAAAACTGGAGATTATTTAATAGAGCATGAGGAGGAGGAGGAAGAAGCCAAAACTGAAGATGATTTGGTAGAACATGAGGAAGAGGAAGAAGCCAAAACTGAAGATGATTTGGTAGAACATGAGGAAGAGGAAGAAGAACCCAAAACTGAAGATTATTTGGTAGAATATGAGGAGGAAGAAGAGGAAGCCAAAACTGGAGATTATTTAATAGAGCATGAGGAGGAGGAAGAAGAAGCCAAAACTGAAGATGATTTGGTAGAACATGAGGAGGAAGAAGAAGAAGCCAAAACTGGAGATTATTTAATAGAGCATGAGGAGGAGGAAGAAGAAGCCAAAACTGAAGATGATTTGGTAGAACATGAGGAAGAGGAAGAAGCCAAAACTGAAGATGATTTGGTAGAACATGAGGAAGAGGAAGAAGAACCCAAAACTGAAGATTATTTGGTAGAACATGAGGAGGAAGAAGAGGAAGCCAAAACTGGAGATTATTTAATAGAGCATGAGGAGGAGGAAGAAGAAGCCAAAACTGGAGATTATTTAATAGAGCATGAGGAGGAGGAAGAAGAAGCCAAAACTGGAGATTATTTAATAGAGCATGAGGAGGAGGAAGAAGAAGCCAAAACTGAAGATGATTTGGTAGAACATGAGGAGGAAGAAGAAGAAGCCAAAACTGGAGATTATTTAATAGAGCATGAGGAGGAGGAAGAAGAAGCCAAAACTGAAGATGATTTGGTAGAACATGAGGAAGAGGAAGAAGCCAAAACTGAAGATGATTTGGTAGAACATGAGGAAGAGGAAGAAGCCAAAACTGAAGATTATTTGGTAGAATATGAGGAAGAGGAAGAAGCCAAAACTGGAGATTATTTAATAGAGCATGAGGAGGAGGAAGAAGAAGCCAAAACTGAAGATGATTTGGTAGAACATGAGGAAGAGGAAGAAGCCAAAACTGAAGATGATTTGGTAGAACATGAGGAAGAGGAAGAAGCCAAAACTGAAGATTATTTGGTAGAATATGAGGAAGAGGAAGAAGCCAAAACTGGAGATTATTTAATAGAGCATGAGGAGGAGGAAGAAGAAGCCAAAACTGAAGATGATTTGGTAGAACATGAGGAAGAGGAAGAAGCCAAAACTGAAGATGATTTGGTAGAATATGAGGAAGAGGAAGAAGCCAAAACTGGAGATTATTTAATAGAGCATGAGGAGGAGGAAGAAGAAGCCAAAACTGAAGATGATTTGGTAGAACATGAGGAAGAGGAAGAAGCCAAAACTGAAGATGATTTGGTAGAACATGAGGAAGAGGAAGAAGCCAAAACTGAAGATGATTTGGTAGAACATGAGGAAGAGGAAGAAGCCAAAACTGAAGATTATTTGGTAGAATATGAGGAAGAGGAAGAAGCCAAAACTGGAGATTATTTAATAGAGCATGAGGAGGAGGAAGAAGAAGCCAAAACTGAAGATGATTTGGTAGAACATGAGGAAGAGGAAGAAGCCAAAACTGAGGATGATTTGGTAGAACATGAGGAAGAGGAAGAAGCCAAAACTGAAGATTATTTGGTAGAATATGAGGAAGAAGAAGAAGAAGCCAAAACTGAGGATGATTTGGTAGAACATGAGGAAGAGGATGAAGCCAAAACTGAAGATTATTTGGTAGAATATGAGGAAGAGGAAGAAGAAGCCAAAACTGAGGATGATTTGGTAGAACATGAGGAAGAGGAATCCAAGACTCGTGATATTTTGGCAGGATATGAAGAGGAAGATAGTGAGCTTCCCAGTATTTTGGTAGAAGCTGAGACGGAGGCAGAGGAAATTAAAACTGAATACATTTTTGAAGATCAAGAAGAGACTAAAATCAGAGACGAGGAGGAGGAGGAAGAGGAGGAGAAAAATGAAGACGTAGTAGAATATGAGGATAGTGGGGAGAAGGGGCCAGAAGAACCTATTGTAGTAGAACAGGAAGAGACCAACACTGAAGAGCCATCAATGACACACCTTAAAATACTGTTATCTGAGAAAATCAGTAATGACAGCGCTGTACCTGAATCTGCTGATGGTGAGGAGGAAGAGAAAGAAACTTTTTTTCCTGTTTACGAGGAGGATAAATACTCCAACATCCTTGATGATCATGATGAAAATAACAACAACAGCGAAAGCAGAAAGACTGAACCTAAACGAAAGAGGAAGGCCGATGTTACCCTTGAGAGATTTGGAGGACTCAAATTGTCTCACAAAGCAGAAGGCCACAACAAATATGAAAAAGGTACTAAACTCTTCCCCTCACATATTTGTCATCATGTTTTTCATTATGAGGCTATGAAAATACATGATGCATGTATTAAGTAATGTTGTGTTTTATGTGGAATGGCAGTGTTAATTTACATGCTCTTTGAATAGTTGGTAATGACAGGACTAAAGTTATTCAGACCTAACATGTAATGTGCTGAATGATTCATTTAACTTTTTTTTAATTTTTAATGTTTAATATTTTATGTCACAGTTTTTCTTCTTTGGGCTAAAAATGTGTGAATGTTTTTTCTAACTTTTTGAAACATCAAGTATTGGAAGAGTATTTTATGCCACATATTTTTCTTTTTATAATTGTCTTAGAAAATCACTATTAGTAGTATTACTAATGAAGATATGGTAATAATAGATATTTAAAAATACACCATAAACATACCCAATGTTACATACCATATATATTTAAAAAAAAAAAAAAAAAAGTATTTGGCACAAATTTGTAATTTGTCTGCAATTATTTGAAAAATACCCTGCCTGCAATTACATTTGTTCAACTTTATATTTAAGCTTGTAACAGATATTTAAGCCAATATAAGTAACATAATGAAGTAAATGCAGAATAAACACAAAGAATGTATGCTTAAATTCAAAGAGATTTTTAATAGTCATTGTCAATCTAACACAGATTCTCTCCTAACAATAGAAATATAAATAACAAAATGTAACACTTTAATGCTGAATTTCAAAAGGGTGCACAAAAGTCAATATTTAAAACACAAAAAGACAGCTGAAAACCCAGAGTGGTGAACATTATTCTCTCCAAAGCAGCAATTTGGCTTAGTCCTTTACACTCAGCCAGTTATTGAGGCAGACTATTTTGTTGACATCATCTGAAGACAAAGAAGCACTCCTCTTTTGAATGATGTGACCTGAGAGTGAGAATAATCTCTCACAAGGCACTGTGGTTGCAGGGGTTGACAGGTATTTGCATGCAATAGGTGCCAGCCTGGCATGTGCTCCTTCTCTCTTTAACCACCACTGTAGTGGACACTCCTCTATGTCTATTTTGGGCTCTGCTTTGTACCGATCCAGACAGCGATCTATAGAGTCTTCCTCTTCCTCTGAATCTGAATCTGAAGAACCCAGCAAGCAGATGGCGATCTTTCTCTTTTTTGGTGATGGTTCCTCTGTTGTCTGAGCAGATGGTTGGTGTGCATGCGTCTCTGCCATCACAAGGTCATGTAATGAAGCCCACACCTCTCTTCTTTCATCTTTGGAAACACACTTAAGGTCTTTAAACCTGGGATCAAGGGCAGTAGCGATCTTCAGCCATGTCAGATTGATGCTGTCCCTCCGCTGAGCTAGGTCTGTGGTAAAAACCTTCTTAAACCTCAAAACGTAGACTGGGTCATCATCTGAGAGCTCCATAACCCTGAACAAATAACACAAGGCTGGCAACACCACGGAGCAGGAGACATACTGCTTCCCCCCCAGCAGTTCGGTCACATATCTGCAATAGAAAGAACAAAAGTTGTAAACAAGCCTATATTTTTATATTAATCACACAGAGACAAACTCACAGAGGTGGAGGGGGAGAACATACCTGAAGACGGAGCTAGAACACAGAACACAAAGGTAGACGCCCACACACACATGATAAACAAAATGATTTACCTGCAAGGTTCAAGTAGTTCCTCCAGCTTTTGCAGTATGTCAAACTCCTGGTCGGTCAACATAGTCACCATGCTGTTTTGCTGAGCCAGGATGGTGGTCAGCACAGATTTGTTTCTCTGGATCCGCTTGATCATCTCTAGGGTGGAATTCCATCTTGTTGGAACGTCCCGAACAAGTGGTTCTGTTTTTTGTCCATGTGCAACTTGCTGTTCCTTTAATTCCTGAGCGTTCGCTGGACTCTGCTTAAAATGTCCAACAACCTTGCGACATTTGGCCAGAACCCTTTCAAATTCACTGTCGTTAAGAGAAACTGTGATCGTTCTTTGCAGAATGTGGGCCGTGCAGGGCATGTGTTCAAATGGAAGTAGTCTGGCGGCTGCAACCATGTTACGAGCACTGTCGGTGCCAAACGTGGTTAACTTGTCCTTAATTTTCCATTCATTTGCAACACTCAGAAAATGGTCAGCACACGCCTCAGCACACTGTCGCTCTTCAGTTTTACTCACTGTTAGTGCAAACGATTGTAGTGTCCAGTCGTTATCAATAAAATGCGCCGTGACGCCAGAGTAGTTATCGTTGTTCACCGAAGTCCAGCGATCTCCTGTGAGAGCGACATTCCTTACTTGCACAAGCTTGCTGGACCGCTGAGCCCTCTGGTCCTCATACAAAGTGTGCAGTCTCGACACGATGGTTCCTCTCGAGGGAAGATTATAACGCACGTCTCCTGATGCAACGCGAATGACTTCTCTCAGTCCATCATCTTCTACTATGCTAACTGGTCGGCAGTTTTTAGCTATCCAAACAACCAAAGAATTGGTTAGCTTTTCACTCACATGTTTTGTTATCCGTCCACGAGCACCATAATCCTGAGGCGTAGATTGGCAAGATCCCGTAGAGGTGGATTCTGGGTGTTTTGCTCTCAGGTGATAGCACAGAGACGAATTGCTTCTGTGGTACCTGAATTCAGCTTTGCAAATTGTGCACGTTACTTTCGTTTTGTCCAACAAGCCGTTAGGCAACTTCTTAAAGTAAAACTTCCCCCCCAAAAGCCCGTCCTTATCCATTGTTGCGTGTTTGCTTATAATAGCGTGGTAACACTTCTTCTTCGTCTAATTATTTCCGGCAGGCAAAACGCCAGAATAGCACAATGCTGCCCCCTCCTTCAGAGCTGCCGATGAGTTAAAAGGTCTTGTATTACAGGGGGAAACTGCATTATTATTTTTTTTAACGCGTTAAACATTTCACATTAATCTCAAAAAATTAACTCGTTAATTTTGACAGCACTAATATGTACAGGTAATCTTCTGTATATGAGCATATGTCCTAGAGTGGGTTTCATTAAGATCCCATAGAAGTATTTTGTGTGCCCAATCAATTTTCAGGCAGACACACAGTGATAAAGTTGTACATTTCCAAAACATCAGGCTGATTACTTTTAACAGTATGACGACGATATTGTGGCGTGTTTGTAATCATAGTTTTTTTTAACACTGTGATGCTTCTAGTGCTTTTGCAAGCATGATTATTTGTCATGTTAACTGTATTACAAGTCCAGAAATTAATTATTGTATGCTGAATATTTTTGAATATTTCTGTATGCTGTATTTCTGTATATCTAATATACTTTAGTTCTGAAAGAAGCAAAGGAAAGACATGCAATAGAAGAAGTTAAAGATGGCATTATTAAAGGTACATTTTTTGAAACTGTGCATGTCTTTGATTTTTCTCAGCTTATTTTTTTCTAATATTAAATTGTAAATATTTGTGCCAATTTGCCACGGATAATCTTGTGAGGATGCATTGCTGCTTACAGATCTCAAAGCTGCAGCCCCTGTGATGGAGAAGAAAAAAGATAAGGAAGCCAAAGAGTTTGAAACAGTAGCAATAAAACCAAAAGAAGTAAAACTAAAGGAGAAGCCCGAAGTTGACACAAAACCTCTTAAACTGAAAGAAAAGAAGCCCAAAGGTAATAACGTTATATTTTGAAATTACAAAATACTGTTCAGAAGTATAAATAGACTTACAAAATATGAAAAATAAATACAAAATATATACAACCAGTACAAATGTATACCAGTAACTTCTCCACACAAATGATATTCCCTACAGAATATATTAAACTGACACCTAAATTGTTGCTTTTAGAAGAAGAGCCAGTAAAGAAGCTGCTCAGAAAAGATGTAAAAGAACTGCCCAAAGAAAAGAAAAAAGATGTCAAACCTAAAGATGAGAGGGAAGTGAAAGAACCTCCCAAAGGAAAGGACGAGGCGAAAAAACCAATTCACGCAGAGGTCAAAGCAACAAAACCACCTAAGAAGGAAACAGATCTCAAGAAGATTTCCAAAGAAAGGAAGAGGGTAATGAAACCAGCGACAGAAGAGGAACAAGTCAAAAAACCTCCAAAAGAAGAAAAGGAAATCAAGAAAACACCTAAAAAAGAGAAAGAATTAATTAAAGCTACCAGAGAAGTTAAAGAGGAAAAGGAACCAATAAGACAAATAAAGGAACTCAAGAAATCACCCAAAGAAGATAAAAAGATCAGAATACTAGAAAAAATAGAGACAGAAGTAACCCAACATCCTAAAGATGAGAAGAAACCACCTACAGTAAAGACAGAACTTAAGAAACTTCCTGAACAAGACAAAGACTTGAAGAAATCTCCCAAAGAAGAGAAGGAGAGAAAACGTCTTAAAGAAGAGGAAAAATCTCCCAAACAAGAGAAAAAAGTTAAGAAACCTGTCAAAGAAGAGAAGAAAGAGGAGAAACCTCTTAAAGAAGAGAAACCTGAGAAGGAACATCTCAGAAAAGAGAAGGACAAGAAGAAACCTCTCAAAAAAGAGAAGGAAGAGAAGAAACCTCTTAAAGAAGAAAAGGAAGAGAAGAAACCTCTCAAAAGGGAGAAGGAAGAGAAGAAACCTCTTAAGGAAGAGAAACCTGAGAAGGAACATCTCAGAAAAGAGAAGGAAGAGAAGAAACCTCTTAAGGAAGAAAAAGAAGAGAAGAAACCTCTCAAAAAAGAGAAGAAAGAGGACAAACCTCTCAAAAAGGAGGAGAAACCTCTCAAAGAAGAAAAGGAAGAGAAGAAAACTCCCAAAAAAGAGAAGGAAGAGAAGAAACCTCTTAAGGAAGAGAAACATGAGAAGGAACATCTTAAAAAAGAGAAGGAAAAGAAGAAACCTCTTAAGGAAGAAAAGGAAGATAAGAAACCTCTTAAGGAAGAGAAACATGAGAAGGAACATCTCAGAAAAGAGAAGGAAAAGAAGAAACCTCTTAAGGAAGAAATGGAAGAGAAGAAACCTCTTAAGGAAGAGAAACCTGAGAAGGAACATCTCAGAAAAGAGAAGGAAGAGAAGAAACCTCTTAAAGAAGAAAAGGAAGATAAGAAACCTCTTAAGGAAGAGAAACATGAGAAGGAACATCTCAGAAAAGAGAAGGAAGAGAAGAAACCTCTTGAAGGAGAAAAGGAAGATAAGAAACATCTTAAGGAAGAGAAACATGAGAAGGAACATCTCAGAAAAGAGAAGGAAGAGAAGAAACCTCTTAAGGAAGAAAAGGAAGACAAGAAACCTCTCAAAAGGGAGAAGGAAGAGAAGAAACCTCTTAAAGAAGAGAAACCTGAGAAGGAACATCTCAGAAAAGAGAAAGAAGAGAAGAAACATCTTAAGGAAGAAAAGGACGAGACGAAACCTCTCAAAAAAGAGGAGAAACCTCTCAAAGAAGAAAAGGAAGAGAAGAAACCTCTTAAGGAAGAGAAACCTGAGAAGGAACATCTCAGAAAAGAGAAGGAAGAGGAGAAACCTCTTAAGGAAGAGAAACCTGAGAAGAAACCTATCAGAACAGAGAAGGAAGAGAAGAAACATCGCAGAAAAGAGAAGGAAGAGAAGAAACCTCTTAAGGAAGAAAAGGAAGAGACAAAACCTCTCAAAAAAGAGAAGAAAGAGGACAAACCTCTCAAAAAGGAAGAGACAAAACCTCTCAAAAAAGAGAAGAAAGAGGACAAACCTCTCAAAAAGGAAGAGAAGAAACCTCTCAAAAAAGAGAAGGAAGAGGAGAAACTTCTTAAGGAAGAAAAGGAAGAGAAGAAACCTCCCAAAAAAGAGAAGGAAGAGAAGAAACCTCTTAAGGAAGAGAAACCTGAGAAGGAACATCTCAGAAAAGAGAAGGAAGAGAAGAAACCTCTTAAGGAAGAGAAACCTGAGAAGGAACATCTCAGAAAAGAGAAGGAAGAGAAGAAACCTCTTAAGGAAGAGAAACCTGAGAAGGAACATCTCAGAAAAGAGAAGGAAGAGAAGAAACCTCTTAAGGAAGAGAAACCCGAGAAGGAACCTCTCAGAAAAGAGAAGGAAGAGAAGAAACCTCTTAAGGAAGAGAAACCCGAGAAGGAACCTCTCAGAAAAGAGAAGGAAGAGAAGAAACCTCTCAAGGAAGAGAAACCTGAGAAGGAACATCTCAAAAAGGAGAAGGAAGAGAAGAAACCTCTTAAGGAAGAGAAACCCGAGAAGGCACCTCTCAGAAAAGAGAAGGAAGAGAAGAAACCTCTTAAAGAACAGAAACCTGAGAAGGAACATCTTGAAAAAGAGAAGGAAGAGAAGAAACATCTTAAGGAAGAAAAGGAAGAGAAGAAACCTCTCAGAAAAGAGAAGGAAGAGAAGAAACCTCTTAAGGAAGAAAAGGAAGAGAAGAAACCTCTTAAAGAAGAGAAACTTGAGAAGGAACATCTTAAAAAAGAGAAGGAAGAGAAGAAGCCTCTTAAGGAAGAAAAGGAAGAGAAGAAACCTCTCATAAAAGAGAAGGAAGAGAAGAGACCTCTTAAAGAAGAAAAGGAAGAGAAGAAACCTCTTAAAGAAGAGAAACCTGAGAAGGAACATCTTAAAAAAGAGAAGAAGCCTCTTAAGGAAGAAAATGAAGAGAAGAAACCTCTTAAAGAAGAAAAGGGAGAGAAGAAACCTCTCAAAGAAGAGAAACCTGAGAAGGAACATCTTAAAAAAGAGAAGGAAGAGAAGAAACCTCTTAAGGAAGAAAAGGAAGAGAAGAAACCTCTCAGAAAAGAGAAGGAAGAGAAGGAACCTCTTAAAGAAGAAAAGGACGAGACGAAACCTCTCAAAAGGGAGAAGGAAGAGAAGAAACCTCTTAAAGAAGAGAAACCTGAGAAGGAACATCTTAAAAAAGAGAAGGAAGAGAAGAAACCTCTTAAGGAAGAAAAGGAAGAGAAGAAACCTCTCAGAAAAGAGAAGGAAGAGAAGAAACCTCTTAAAGAAGAAAAGGACGAGACGAAACCACTCAAAAGGGAGAAGGAAGAGAAGAAACCTCTTAAGGAAGAGAAACCTGAGAAGAAACCTCTCAGAAAAGAGAAGGAAGAGAAGAAACCTCTTAAAGAAGAGAAACCTGAGAAGGAACATCTTAAAAAAGAGAAGGAAGAGAAGAAACCTCTTAAGGAAGAAAAGGACGAGACGAAACCTCTCAGAAAAGAGAAGGAAGAGAAGAAACATCTTAAAGAAGAAAAGGAAGAGAAGAAACCTCTCAAAGAAGAGAAACCTGAGAAGGAACATCTCAGAAAAGAGAAGGAAGAGAAGAAACCTCTCAAAGAAGAAAAGGAAGAGAAGAAACCTCTCAGAAAAGAGACGGAAGAGAAGAAACCTCTCAGAAAAGAGAAGGAAGATAAGAAACCTCTTAAGGAAGACAAACCTGAGATAGAACATCTTAAAAAAGAGAAGGAAGAGAAGAAACCTCCTAAGGAAGAAGAAAAGAAGAAACCTTTAATAAAACCCATTGAAGAAAAAGAAATTAGCCATCCTTCAAAAGAGAAGAAACTACCTGAGAAAGGAGTCACGAGACTGCCCAAAGACATTAAGAAACCATTCAAAGAGGACAAGGAACCTCCTAAAGAAGCGATAGAAATTGGGAAATCTCCTAAAGAAGAAAAAGTAGAGGTTCCTCCCAAAAAAGAGAAAGAAGTGACGAAACCCTCTAAGGCTAAAACACCACATATAGAGGAGAAAAAAGTCACCCACCCTCCAAAAGTAGAAAAAGGGGAAAAGGAACCACCGCTAAAAGAAGAAGAGACAAAAACTCTTAAAGAAGAGAAAGAAGTTAAGAAATCTAAGGAAGTACCTTCCGAAGATGAGACGGAGAAGAAACAACCAAGAGAAGAGAAACATTTCAAAGAACAAAAGAAATCCCTTAAAGATGAGAAAGCAGAGAAAAAATTACACAAAGAAAAGGCAGTCTTAAAAACATCTAAGGAAGAGATGGTTGAGAAAGTAGAGAAGGAGGTGAAGACCACAGAACCAAAAGAAGTAACAAAACCTCCAAAGGAAAAGAAAGAAGTGAAAAAACCCTCAAAGGATGACAAAGAAGAAATAAAACCATCCATGGAGGAGAAAGAAATTAAACCTATAAGAGAACAAAAGGAAAAAGAAGTTAAGGAACAATCTAAAGATGAGGTTCCATCCAAGGAAGCAAGGGGAGAAATACTTCATCCAAGGAAAGAAAAGGAATCAAGAAAGCCTTTGAAAGAAACAAAAGATCAAGAAAAACCACCCAAAGATGCTGAGCAAGTAAAGAAGATTTCAGAAGAGCCAGAAAAGATCATCAAAGAGAAGAAACCAACAGCAGAAATTTCTAAAGAGGTGAAAGAGGACATAAAGAAAGAGAGACCTTCTAAAGAAAGGGCAGTACCAAAGGAGTCAGCAAAGGAAAAACAAGTAGTTAAAGAACCAACAAAACCTTCTAGAGAGGATGAAAAAGAACCAAAGAAGCCTATCAAAGAAGAAAGAGAACTGAAGAAGCTCCCCAAAGAACCTGTCGAAAAGAAACCTTCCAAAGAAAAGAAAGAGGAGATTCACAAAATAGAAAAAGTTAAAAAGCCTTCCAAAGAGGAGAAAGAAATCAAGACTCCCAAAGAAGACAAAGAACCTGTGAAAAAAAGAATCACAAAGACAGGTACATGCACAGTACAGAGGTTTTATTTTCATAATGTAAAGATCCACAACACTATTTCCTCTGATTGGCTGCCCCTCAGAAACAAAAGATTTGAACAGTGAGAAAGAGGATATTAAGGATATCATGTCTCTATCGAAGAAAAAGAAAAAACTCATTTGACTCATTACAGTAAATATCTTTAAAACGTTGTTTGTTCTTTTGGATGAATGTTGTTGACCCGTAAGAAGAATAGTGATGTATAGTTTTCATAACAATATAATATTTAGATGCATTTATTTTGTGGGGAATATAATTAATCCGTTTTCTAAAAATGTTTAAAGCAGCTTTTCCTTTTTACTTTAGAGCCCAAAAAGCCTGTAAGAGGAATTAAAATTGTCAAGAAGGAGGTTGCATCTGTTCTTAAGAAGGAACATCTCAATGTTACAAAAGCAGGTGAGACTATGCTGGACTATTGGTTAATATATGTAAGGCATGAATCACCGCATTTTCTTGTTTTCTCTGCAATGTGTAAGTTAAAGCTATTCTGAGGGAGATATAATGCCTCATTGATTTTTCAAGTCATTCAAGAAATACATTTAAGCATGTTCTAATTCGTACTTTGTTTGCTGACACTGACAGTGTAATGCCTAATGAGAAAAGATTTTCATGCGGAATATAAAAAAATTAAAAGAAAGTGTTAATGCATAAGCAACAATCTTTAGAAATCGATGTCTTATTTTCCACTAGAAGCAGCTCCGAAGGAGCCTAAGAAGGAGCCAACGCTAAAAGTAAAGCCTACACCTGTAAAACCAGGTAAGGTAAATATGATGATGGAGTTGAAAATTGAACTCAAACAACGTGCCAAATCTAAACATATTTTCATATTAGAGCATAAAGGTAGCACTAGTAAATAAAAGAGGTAATGCTGCTAAGCTATTACAGTCTCTGCAGCACTTTACTGATATTTTATTTGTCTGTTGCTCAGTTTAATAAATTATATGGAGCAGTATACTTAATTACTAGCAAATTACATATTCTTATCAATTCCTGTGTTATTTTCTGTTTTTAGATGCTGAGGTTACAAAAGAAAGAGTAAAACGAGCTCCTTCAGAGAAGGGTAAATATACTTACCTTTATGACAGTGTCAAGACTTAAAGGCAGAAGAGTCACAGGTCTATGGAATTAAGTGGACACTACTACTGACACCTGCTAACTCTTATGGAGAATGTTCCTGTGCATCCGTTTTATGAATATCACTAACGATTACGTTCCAGATGTTTTAAAATCTGAACTGTAAAAATAACCAATCAAAGCCAGAGTTATGGTAAGTTTATGCACTTGTGTTGTGTCACAGAAGCACCAAAGAAAAAGGCTAAAGCACATCCTGCAAAGAAAGGTAATGTTCACATATTACATTGATAATCTTCTGATCACCAAAAGATAAAATGATTGCATTATCCTGCTGTTAAAAAAATGTATTTTTCATATACAGAAGCTGTTGCTCCAAAAGAAAAGCCCAAACCAGCGATCTTGGCTAAAGGTAGGTGTGGTGCATATTTTGATGCACAAAGAAACACCAACTTAACTATACAGGCTGCATGCAAATCTCACAAATAGTTGTTTTTTTCTTGACAGAACAACAAGGTACTGCTAGAAATGCCTCACTGGTGAAAGAGAGGGTTAAAATTGTGCCTATGAAGAAAGGTAATCTACTTTTATTTTATGTTACACTGATTTCAGATTTTTGCATCCCACTGTTCCTAATGATATTCTCCGTAACCTGATGTCTGTTCTTTGTTCATCAGTGGTCAAGATGCCAAAAGAGAAAGTCAGAGCTGTCTCTGCAAAGACAAGTACGTACAGTATATCATGTCAATGTCAAAGATCAAAATTTTAATAACATGAAAGAGGTCTGGATGTCATACTGAGCATCACGTTCTGTGTTTTTAACATCAGCTGAGGTTTCAAAACAGAAGCTCAAACCAGTTGTAACCAAGAAAGGTAAGAAACAGTTATCATTGAGTTTCAGTATTGTCCTGTCTTTCTCCCCTGAGCCTGGTCCTGCTGGATATTTCATCCTCTTAAAAGCAAGTTTTTCCTTCCCACTGTCGCCAAAGCACTTGCTAATAGGGGGTCATCGGATTGTTAGGGTTTGTTTTCTTTGTATTATTGTTGGGTCTTTACCTTACAGTATAAAGCACTCTGATCCAGCTGTTATTGTGATTTGGGGCTGTATTAATTAAACTGAACTGAATTATTGTGTAGCGCTGAACCTAAAATTTCTTTACTTAGAGCCAGCTCCAGTTAAGACAAAACCAGCCCCAGCTAAAGGTAAGCTGATGCTAACCTTTCCTTTAAATAGTTTTTGAAAGTAATCAAGCTTTTGATTTTCACACTCTTTTCTCTGTCACAGAGGCAGAAGCACCACACAAAAATGTTACTCTAACAAAGGAGAGGGTGAAGGTGGTGCCACTGAAGAAAGGTGCATCTCTTTGTTTAAGCAGCTGTTCTTGTGTGATTACCACCATGCACTGTTATTATGTTGTTGTTGTTGTTGTTGTTGTTTTTATATATATATTTTTACAATTATTGAATACTTTCTGAATGTTTCCAAACATAACCTGCCAACTTTTTTCCTCTCTGTTAGTGCCTGTAACTCCGAAAGTAAGAGCCAAACCAGAACCAACCAAAAAAGGTAAAAATAGTGACTGAACATTTTACTAGTCAAATAGTATCTACCAATACTAATACTAATTCCAATACATAGATTTAGAACTTAACAATGTTTTTGAATGTGAAGTTTTTGTATTTCTATGCACGTTTTTGTATTTTTTTTTATACAGCATCATAGTTTGGAATAATCACCTGTGACTGTAATAATAGAAACCAGATTATTGTCCTCTGCAGTAAACTGGACCTTATGTTTTCTGTTGCTATTGTTTAGAAGCTGAGGTTCTTAAGAAGAAGAAAGCTGAGCCAGTGACTCCCAAAAAAGGTATCCTTTTAGCTTTTCACCTCTTTCACAGGTCTTATTTTTCTTTTAATTATCTAACAGGTAGAACAGCAGTATTTCAGTGGTTTCTCACCTTTTTATAAATATAATTCAAGTTAATTGTAGCATTTATTATTCTAGCAGCTGTTACCAAGACAAAACCATCACCTGCTGAAAAGAAGAAAGGTATACAGCAGAATCGTGTGTTGTTTTGCTGTAGAAACATCACACGCAGCACTGTGCTGATATTAATTCGGTCATGTTCAACCCACGTCACATCACGACTGATTCGCTGACATGTAGCTGCTGACGATATGCTTCGCTGACACATGATAATGACCCAACTAAAAATGCTCAAAGTATCATAATCTGCTTTTATTTTGCTTAAATTATTATGTTACCGCTGAGTTTTGTCCTTTTCAAGTTGGTCATTTTCATGTTTCAGCATTCTTCAATACATGCTTGATTGACAAACTAAGTATGAATGCTGTGTCACAGTGTCTTATTTTCTGCAAGACTGAACCTAAAATTTCTTTACTTAGAGCCAGCTCCCATTAAGACAAAACCAACCCCAGCTAAAGGTAAGAGCAGACTTAACTTTGTTAATCATAATTTTAAAATGTACTCAGGCTTTTGATTTTCATACTCATTTATCTTTGACAGAAGCACCACACAAAAATGTTACTCTAACAAAGGAGAAGGTGAAGGTGGTGCCACTGAAGAAAGGTGCATCTCTTTGTTTAAGCAGCTGTTCTTGTGTGTTTTTATACCAACTTTCTAAGTTCAGAATACTTTCTCAATGTTTCCAAACTCAAACATTTTTCCCCTCTGTTAGTGCCTTTGACACTGAAAGAGAGAGTTAAACCAGAACCAACCAAAAAAGGTAGAAACAGTCATATATGAGAACATTTTGTATTCAATTTTAATTATTTATCTACAGTACTGTGCAAAGGTGTTAAGCCGCCACTCATTTCTATATATTTTGCTTCCAAAGAACCAGACTATTATGGAACTTTTTTTAAGTCCTGTGTCTTTTCCCCTCACCCCCAACCGGTCAAAGGGGATGACCCTTTGACCGGTCCAGCTGAGCCTGGTTCTGCTGGAGGTTTCTTCCTGTTAAAAGGGTTTTTTTCTTTCCCACTGTCACGAAAGTGCTTGCTCATAGGGGGTCATCTGATTGTTGGGGTTTTCTCTGTTTTCTCTGTATCATTGTTGGGTCTTTACCTTACAATATAAAGAGCCTTGACACAACTGTGGTTGTGATTTGGCGCTATATGAATAAGTACATTGAATTGAATAAAAAGGCACCTTACTCAACTTAACTCCAGGGTTGACTCAATGTTACGGCTACACATATCAGACAATTTGGCAAATTATCTTTAGATCCTTTGCTTTCGATCAACCAGAACACCCGTATAGGTGCTGGAAACTTTATTAATGGTCTGGTGTAAAAACAAATCATTTGTTCTAATTTTTTTAGTTAAATCTACAAAGAAAAAAGTTAAAAAAATAAAAAATAAAAGCACAGTACTCTAGATTTTAACAGTCAGACTTTAAACAGCATTTTATTGTCTTTAAAACAGTTTTTGGTTGTTGTTTTGGATGACTGATGTGGACCTGTAAGAAAAATTCATTAGCATTAGCTGTACTCACACAGAAGGAAACCTACATTGAGCCTAAAAGGGAAATGGACTTATAGGCTTTATTTGTTTTGTGGAGGATAAAAATGTTTCCTTTTCACTTCAGATGCCAAAAAGCCTGTAAGAGGAATTAAAATTGTCAAGAAGGAGGTTGCATCTGTTCTTAAAAAGGAACAGCTCGATGTTACAAAAGCAGGTGAGACTATGCTGGAATACTGTTTAATGTAAGGCATGAGACACCACATTGTCTCGTTTTCTCTGCAATGTGTAAGTTAATGGTTGACGATATAGTGTCTCATTGATTTTTCAAGTCATTCAAGAAATACATTTAAGCATGTTCTAATACACACTTTGTTTGCTGACACTGACAATGTAATGCCGAATGAGCCTAAAGACTTTCATGAGGGATATAAAAAAATCAAAATAAAATTTTAATTCATAAGCAACAATCTTTAGAAATCAATGTCTTATTTTCCACCAGAAGCAGCTCCCAAGGAACCTAAGAAGGAGCCAACGCTAAAAGTAAAGCCTACACCTGTAAAACCAGGTAAGGTAAATATGATGATGGAGTTGAAATCAATGCCCAAAATCTAATAAAAGTCAATATAAAGAGCCTTGATGCATCTGTGGTTGTGATTTGGTGCTATATGAATAAATAAACTGAATTGAATAAAAAGGCATTGTGGCTTCACATAACAGACAACTTGGCAAAACATCTCTAAATCCTTTGCTTTTGATCAACCAGGAGACCTGTAGAGGTGCTGGAAACTTTATTACTAGTCTGTTGTAAATTAAATCATATCCTCTACAAAAAGTGCGAAAAATAACACAGCACAGTATCTAGATTTTAACAGTCAGACTTTTAATAACATGAAAGAGAATTTGAATTTTATACTGAACATGAGGTTCTGTGTTTTTAACATCAGCTGAGGTTTCAAAACAGAAGCTCAAGCCAGTTCCAATCAAGAAAGGTAAGAAATAGTTATCATTGAGTTTCATTGTGTCTCTGTAACACTGAACCTAAAATTTCTTTACTTAGAACAAGTTACAGCTAAGCCAAAAATGTGTTCAAGCTTTTGATTTTCACACAATTTTCTCTGTCACACAAAAATATTTTTCTGAATGTGAAGTTCTGTTGCTATTATTTGTTTAGAAGCTGAGGTTCTTAAGAAGAAGAAAGCTGAGCCAGTGACTCCCAAAAAAGGTATCCTTTTAGCTTTTCACCTCTTTCACAGGTCTTATTTTTCCTTTAATTATCTAACATGTATAACAGCAGTATTTCAGTGGTTTCTCACCTTTTTATAAATATAATTCAAGTTAATTGGAGCATTTATTATTCTAGCAGCTGTTACCAAGACAAAACCATCACCTGCTGAAAAGAAGAAAGGTATACAGCAGAATCGTGTGTTGTTTTGCTGTAGAAACATCACACGCAGCACTGTGCTGATATTAATTCAGTCATGTTCAACCCACGTCACATCACGACTGATTCGCTGACATGTAGCTGCTTCGCTGCCATGTGATAATGACCCAAGTAAAAATGCTCAAAGTACCATAATCTGCTTTTATTTTGATTAAGTTATTATGTTACTGCTGAGTTTTGTCCTTTTCAAGTTGGTCATTTTCATGTTTCAGCATTCCTCAATACATGATTAATCAATAGATTGAGTTTATGCACTGTGTTGCTTTAGTTTTGCAATTAGCTATCAGTGATAACAGTCATCACTCTTCTCATATGACCTCTTTTCTTCCCTTTCTCTTTAGAAGCTGAGGCTAAACCAGTTCCTGCTAAGAAAGGTGAATTGCTTACAATCCATGGTTATTATTTATTAAAGTGAATTATTATTAACACTTTCATGCTTTTTTTTTATCAGAGCCAGAGGTTACAAAGGAAAAACTGAAACCAGCTCTTGAAAAGAAAGGTATATGTTTGATTTAAACTCTTTAAATAGTCACATATTCTATTTCTGTTATAGATCATACACACTCTATACTGTTTAAGTAGTTCTTTAAAAAAAAAGTTGAAAATGTTATTTTTCCCTGTTTTACAGCTCCTAAAGCAGAGGTCGAAGCAAAGAAGGAAAAGATTAAATCCCTTCTAAAGACAAAAGGTAGACTGCCATTGTCATCTGCATGTAGATGCTTTTTATTATGTAGTACCATTAGAAAACTATCACAAAATAATGATAATGGTTTAGATAAACACTGATTATCTTTACATATCATACCTTTTTGTTTTATTACTCAGAGCCAAAAGTACCAGAGGTAAAAGCAAAACCAGCTGTAAAAAAAGGTAATTTATAAAACTCTTTGGTGTTATGGGCAACAAGTAGAATCATTGTTTTGTTCTTTAAAGACTGAGCAAAGACTTATCTAGGAATCCTCTATAGAAGAAATCTACCAGTGGATTAGATTTAATGTGCAAAAACAGATCGTTGGCTCTATCGCAGCCACATGGACCCCCGAATACTCCACAAAGTCAGAAGCAAACCAAAGAAAAGTAATTTCTACTAAGGAAAAGGAATGTTTTGTATAATTAAAATTACATAATAGGCCTATTTCATATCTGAAAAGATGACAAAACAAACTAAAAATGTGTTCTGGCTGTTTGTAGAATGGACTAAATCAGTAATTTAAAAAAATAATTGAAGCTTTCACACTGCAGAAAGTGGTTTGAGCTGCTATAAGTATTGTTTAAAAGTAAGCTAATTGTGGCTTCTGCAGTAAAATTCTTCAGGTTGATTGCTAAAATCTGACCAAAGTTGTTCTTTTACAGAACTGGAAACACCTAAAGAAAAGGCCAGGCCTGCTGCAGTAAAGAAAGGTACAGTGCAAAGTTTTACACTTTATTTATGACACTGTGGGTACAGGGCTTTACGGCTACGTGTAATGTCAGGATACTGTCACAAATTTGAGATTTTCCGATGTCTTAAATACACTAAAATACTTCCAACTGTATGATTTATCGATTGCATTTTTGTCCCTGATGGCACAGCCATGTTGAGGGAAAAGACCAAACCAGCCCACGTGAAGAAAGGTACATGTGGTGCTTCAGTGCAGGCAGCACTTCATACTTCATGTAACCATCAGTGGTAATCTGATTACAACATGAAGGCCCCTCTAAATGTAGATAAGTAACTTAGAGGGGAAACAGCTAGTTTGCTTATAAAAATTAAGTAACCGTTAAACACGCTGCTGCTGATAGTTGAGAAGATTTTCTTGCTGGGTGTGAAATAGTCAACCAGACATCTAAGTAAAGAGCTTCAAATGAAAATCCTAAATTAGCAAAGATTATAGGCAACTGAATGGCCAGCAAGGAAATGATCTCAAAGTTATTTAATCTGCCATCAATAAAATATTTATAGGTTGATGTAAAAAAAAAAAAAAAAAGCTTCACAGTAATTTTTACACAAAGCATGCATGCAGGTAATTAGCACAAATCTGAGAATGTACTGCCACTTTCTAATAAGGCCTCATACATAAAGGATTTGTAGGTTGTAACTACTAACTTAATCATGAATAAATATTTTCTAAATAATTTCTTTAAAAATGATTTATGAGCTATGCTTGGAGAACACAGAGTCTGAGAAATCTGGCTGTTGATGTATTTCGTTATAATTCTGTTATGACAGTTGACAAAACGTTATCAAAATCTGTAGTTAAACTATAAAACCAAGCAGATTTTCATCTATATCACACGTGGCTCTTTTTTTTTATTAATTGCGAATTTAAAAAGCCACGTTTTCACAACCTAGCGCTCCCAAGTTGTTGTTGTTGTTGTTTTAAATATATGCTGTCACCAGACCAACAGACACTTTATTAGATACACTTTGCCAGTACCATATTAAGCTCCACTTAAGTGCAGCCCCAGACTCAGTAAGGTGCTGGAAACACTCCTCAAAGATTTTGGTTGACGTGTTAGCATAACAGTTGCTGCAGTTTTGTCAGCTGTACATCAATGATTTAAATCTCCCATTCCACTACATCCTGAAAGTTGTTTATTGGATTGAGATCTGGTGGTTATGGTGGCCGTTTGAGTACAGTGAACTCATTGTCAAGATCTGAGCTTTGTAACATGGCAAGTTGACCTGCTGGAAGTAGCAGACGGTGGGCAGATGGGCAGACGGTGGTCATAAAGAGATGGACATGGTCAGTAACAATACTTAGGTAGGCTGTGCCATTTAGGCAATGTCCAGTTGGTACTAAAGTGAAAATATCTCCAATACGATTACACAAGCAGCAGCCCATTCTTCTCCATTCTGGTCCTGGTTTGAACTCCAGAAGGTTATCTGCCTATATGTCTAAATTGCTGCCTTGTGATTGGATGATTAGATATTTGCTTTAATGAGCAGCTGGACGGATGTACCTAATGAAGTGAGAGTGTATATACCAAGCAGTAGCACATTATAAATCTTAAAGGTTACTTTATTAGAAAGTGGTTCTTCATTTAACATTTTTCTCTGAGCTTACTGGGCATCACTTTTCATTCTGCGCATTTGCTTTTCATAAGCGTTTTTAAGTCATTCAGTTGCATTACAACTGCAAAAAAAGAGCCCTCTACCCTTTACTGAAATTTTCAAATCACTTATTTTAAAGCTTCACCTTTTTCTTCCCTCCAGTAATTTTTATGCATAAATGTTGTGTATTTCATGCCTGTTTGTGTTTGCTTCACATTTGTGAAACAGAGCCTCGTGTTTTAAAAGAAAAGATAAAGCCCATTGCAACAAAGAAAGGTATGCAGTCAGCTTGGAGAAACTAAAATAAATGTAGAACACGCAGTCACTATTACTGAGTTGAAACTGCTGTTTGATTAATTAGTGAACAGGGTGAAAATAATCCGCGACTATCTTAATATTCAGATGTTTCTCAAGCGAAATATGTTTACACAAAATTCACAAACATTTTCCTTTTAAAAAAGAAAAATGTTGTGTTTTCTTTTTGAGAGAAAACACATTTAAATTATTCATGTAATAATAAATTTTTATGTCAAATACATTCAAATTAAACACTTGAGAAAAAGTGTTTGACTTTTTTATGTCTTGCTGCCTTTTACAGAGGACAGGGTTCTCAAAGAGATACAAGAGCCTGCAAAGAAAGGTTTGTTTGTGACGCCCTTCATTTCTGAGTATTCAAAAAAAAAAACTACATTATAGCTTTTATTGACTGTATGCAAAACGTTTGCAGGAAAAACTGCTGAGAAGAAAGCTGATAAGGAGGAGAAAGTTAAAGGTATCACGTTGATCCTGTAATTTAGAGTCATATAACACTTTATTGATTTGTAGTTAACATTATGTTCATATTTTAACAGTGGAGCCGTCTCTATCGGACAGCTTTCTCATGGAAGGTACGTGCAGATTTTTAGAACAAAATGTTGCAGAGCGCGCAAATTTCAGGCACTTTTCTCTCCAAATGCTAAAGGAAAGGGAAGGAACATACTGTTCTTCGCTGTTTTACCTCTTTACAGATGAGCTGCCCTACTTCCAGTGTTTCTTTGTGGATGAGGACGAGGCCCAGTTTCCGTTTTACGCCTTCTCGCCGCTGCAGATTTGACACGTCAGTCTGTGGTCTGACATTTACAATTTAGTCAAATTACCGATAAGGACGAGGTCACTTCACACCCTGTACTGTTGAAACACGGGTGATGCTGTTCGCCTTCAGCAGAAATCTCTGCACAGCAGAAGACGACAGGTTATGAGATGGACCGTTATTTTTCTCTTTCCAGAATTGGTTGAGCTCTCATACCAAATACATGCAGTCAGTGTCATTCCTTTTCTTTTCTTTTCTTTTTTTAATATTTTTTTAAGTAATAATTTCTTTTGCATATTTTAAATAGAGCAATTTACTATTTCACTTCTATGGATTCAAAGCCTTTAATATATTTACAGCTTACTTTATTTTCTCATAAAAGGTCCAGAAAATGGTGCAGTATTTTTAAAGTAGCTACAAAGTGTAGAGTAGTTTACACTGTGAGGTTAACAGGGTACAAAACTGCCACAGTTGCTACTCCAAGACAGACCTTCTTAGCCCACATTTACTTGAACAGTGGTTTGCGTTGTAATTGTACATCTCTGTGGCGTCTTTCTTGATCATGTTGCTCATCCCACCCTTTATAGCACTTGTTCATGATTCATTCTCAGTTTCCTATTGTTCTTCCCAAATGGAGACACAACAGATATCATATCATTACTGAATGACTTTTTTACCTTTTATTTTTGTTTTATGCATCAAAAGGAATGACCATGCACTGTATATGAGAGCTCCCAATCTTGCTACCTGAAACATTTAAAGTCTTATCAAACTGTACCATCTGGATATCTGCACCAGCTCCTCGTTATTATATTGGTGCTAGTAAGAGGCATTGCCTAAAATCTCAGAATGAGGATTGAGTTCAGTTTTTGTTCCTTTCAATCTATCAAAAACATCAGCAAATCAAGCGTCAGATTTATTCTGCAAATTCCTTGATTGACCAAAATCACACTGTAGCTGACTTTGGTCACTGCTGTTGCACTGTGTGCACACAGTAGAAGCTAACGTACTGTAGAAACCTATAGAGCAGGTTCCTTTAAACAAGAATGCAATCAATATTGCCTAAATATGCTATGGCAACATTAAGATAATATTAATGACAACTGTATAATGATATCTCAGATTCATGCTGCTAAAATGCAGCATAATACAAACAGGATTTCTGTTATCTGAATATCCTTTACTTGATAATGTCTGATGAACACAAAAGCAATGTTGGCTGAGTCTAATGTCAAATTTTACATTGTTGATTGCACCGGCACACCGTGTGATCACATTATAAGTCGCTGCAGAAGGTGTCACATGTTTGGACAGGTGATCTCAGATGTAAAACATTTCTCAGTCTGCTTTTAGCAGCTACGTATGGCTACATTGTTGCATTTGCTCCATATGTTGCACAGAGAGCAGTTTTTACATCCTGTGTCGCTAATCCTGAAGCTTATATATAAATCTGCTTATCTTTTAAAATGATACCAGTGCACACTTTGTCAGTCTAGGAATAATGAAAGCTCACACTCTGCAGCTCTCAGTGAGCTCAGAGTTTAATAGCGATTCATGAACTGATGAAGTTTTGGACACTTTTTACAAAACAATTTTGATTATTGTCATTATTATTATTTATGGTACCAAAAGATAAATAAACTTGTTTAAACTGTATATTAATGACTCACGTTTACCAGGTGAACATGTGCAATACTTAGATCAGCGATCAAAGCGCATTATGTTAGTCTAATAGTCTTTTAATGGAGTATGCATGATGTGTGTGCCTTTGTTTTATGCTCTTATATTTTTATGTGGTTTCCTAATAGCGCGAACACTTGAAGACAGGAATCAGTGAATTTGATGATGTGTGCCAGTGTCACTGTATGGTGTCGCTGACATCATACACACTGTGTTAAAATGCTCTTGATGTAAATAGTTAAATATACAGAAAAACTGATTGTTTTATCCCTGATTCATTATTCCTGAAGCGGCTCTTCATCTTCAGTAAAAACCACAATGTGTATCATTTGTCACTTAATCCCTTGCGAATAGAACAATTAGGCATTAAAACATAGCAATGCAAGTGTTTTGACTTTTCTTTAAGCATACCAACATTTCTAACACAAAAATGGGCTGACGTCGTTTTTATACTGTATACTTTATGTTTAATGCATGAAGTTTTTTTGTAACTATCTAAATGAAAGTATTTCAGTATTTCACCTCAAATCGAGATAAGTATAAAGAAAGGTGTCTGTTGTGCAGTAGGGGTCATCTCTGGGAGCAATTTTATTTTTTCCTGTAAGAAACTAGGAGTCATTTCAGGATCGGGCAACTGTATCTGACATGTAGGAGAGAAAGGAAAGGTCCAGAAAAACAACCAAGCAGAGATCAAATTCACCGGGAGACTAAACGCACGAGCAATGAAAAGCATTAGCGAGACGGGACATCGTGGTGTTTCTTTTCATTGTTGTGCTGCTGATACTCACATGTACTTCCCTGTTAAACCCACTGATCCCGGCGTGATGAATTCCCTGCAGGACTGACCATGTGATTTCAGAGAGTTGATGGCAAAACATTGTCATCCGGCTAATCCCCAACCTAACCTCTAACCTGATTATAGACGTTTTTAGCATCAGCAGTAAAGAAAAAGTGTAGTTTTAAGCCATTTGCATAAAACAAGTGTTAATCTACTTAAACTTATTAATAAAAACTGACTTTTCACCTGAATTTCAATGATTATTAATATTAAATGTAGTGAAATTTGATTAAAACCCATTAATACAAGGCTAACCTTTATGTTATTAAGCCTCACAAATTATATTTATTACTTCAGGGTCTTGCCTGTGTTCTCAATGGTAGCTACACTCCTGATCAGTGTGTTTAAGTTAAAGATTGTAGCAGTTAGACAACTGAACCAAAGAGGATATACAGTAGATGGTCAGGTCTTTATACTCTATTTCCCTAATAAGGCCAGGGAGGGGTTACTACAGGTCAGCTTACACCACTGACACAGATTCCTCACTAAGAGGAAACTCCCGCTGCTCTCCCAGAGTACAGCAAACACTGCAGACAGAAGACGCTTAACTATTATCTGTCTTTGTTTCTGCTACACAGAATGCGATAATCTCCCTTTTCTATGTGATTATGCCACTGTGAAATATTGAGAAAGTAACTCCCCGTGAGCTTGTCTTCTCACTGCATGCAGCCTAAATGCTTTTCAGTGTTGTATAACTGGAGCATAAAGACAGACTTTAAATCAATTCATCTGGCCACTGCTAAATGAGTTCCACTCCAGTTACCACAGCTTCTTTGTGTTACGGCCTATTCAAAGGTGGCCAGAAACTGAACAGCGTGTGTGTTGAGATGAGAAGAATGGCCACATGTAGTCAGTGTTCAGTAGGCTGGACACAGCACAGAGCTGAAAAAGGGAGGCTTTAGCATCTTAAAATGTAGGAACTAAAACAGTGTTAAATAATATTTATATTAGAGATATAAAAACCCACAGCTGGACAAAGGTTTGCTGGCAAACTCTAACACTAGAGTGACTATTGCATCCAAACTGTCTACATCCTGCGTGGTGTCCTGTCTTATCATCACACCAGTGGCAGCATTTAGTCACGGTTGGTCCGCACAGCATCGAATGATGCTTCTACGTAATGACACCACAACTTTAACCGGATTATCTTGAGACGAGTGACATCACCACCCCCACCCTCCCCCTAGCTTCTCGCCATCTCTGACCATCTGGGGGTTACTAAAGGGCATTCACACAGCAATTTCAATGGTCAGACTGGCCGCTGGTGCTGCATGGTCGGCTCCAGCCTGCACAGTCACCCTGCAGCTGTCACCTGTAACAGACTCTGACGGGGACTGTTCCCACGATTGAAGCAGACATATATGAGCAGAAATGTGGAATTGCATTCAAAGGAAAAATGCCGTAAATAAAAGTGAGTAGTCTGTCCTGTTTCTGATGAACCTTTGAGACATTGAGAAAGTTTAGCCCAGAAGTTTATTTTCCCTTTTGTTGAGGCCTTCACAAAAGATCTTACAAAATATTTATCTCATGTTCAAACAAGTGCAAATCACAGCAAAATGTCAAAACACTTTTTTTACTTAAAAAATAAGAATAATAATAAGGAAAACAACATTTCCTGATAGCTGGAATGATTTGCTCTTTCAAGTAGATGTTGAAAATTAGGCTTTCTCATACGTGCGGACAGCCTGGACTCCTTCAAAGGTTAACGTCTGGAGGCAGAAGAAAAAAGAAAATCTGTTTTAGACAGACTGGCAGTTAACATTAGCACCTGATTATTCAGCAAGTATTTCAGTCTGTTGCAGTCATATGTTATGAGTTGCTGCATATATGCAAAGACAAGGTGAGGCTGGTTTACAAATAAACCAGCCTCCCTGCAGAACAAGATGCTTTCAAAGGCCTCTTAAAAACTGATGTAATCCCAGCAGAACAGGCGGTCTTACCATCACCATCTTCCCATCCTTGATTTCTCTGACAAACTTGGTCTCTTTGCCATCCCACTTCTGCACATGCACAAATTTATCTCCATCCATGGAGAAGGTCGACTACGAGCAGAAAAAAAAGAACCTTTTTTTATTTTTATTTTTTATTTCGGACCAGCAGAAGGAAATCATCAGTGATCACACCCTCAAGTTTTACATATCTTACTTTGACATGCCGGTCATCAGGCGTGGTCTCATCAAACTCCTCTCCCAGCTTGGCAGAGAGCTCAGTGTTCCTGAAGGTGCTCTGAGTTTTCACCACCACCTTGTCTCCATCCTGGCTGATCACTACAGTTGGTTTGGTGACATTACCCACTTGTCTCGTGGCAAAGCCAACGCCTGTCAAAAAAAAGTTTAAATAAAGTAAAAGTTTAAAATAAAAGTTTAAATATTTAATAAATGTAAAAAAAAAAAAAAAAATCACGGTAACTGTACAACAGGCGTTTTTTTGCTCACCGAGTGCCTTCATGTAGTCATCAAAGTTCTGGCTGTCGACCAGTTTCCATGTAGCGCAGAAAGCCTCAGCCATTTTTGCAGATGTTGTTGGTCCACTTCTGTGTCACACTGTCAGAGTGTCTCTTATTTCCGTGGATTAAATCCTGGAGCCGCAGAAGCGGGCCCGCCCCTCTTACGAATACGATAACGGAGAGTGGTTACGTAAGCAGTGGCGCGAAATCCTGATTGGATCTTCCCGAACACTTGAAGACTGTGATTGGTCAAAATGGAACGCGCTCTTAATCAGAATCAGAATCAGAATCAGAATGGGTTTATTGCCAGATGTTGAGGTTTACAACATTAGGAAATTGCTGCGGTGCTTCAGTGCAGACAATAAGAATTAAAGTGCTATGTAGAAAGAAAGATATGTGCATGAGATATACATGAGATATATACATGAGAATAAGAATTATGAGTGCTACGTAGAAAGATATATATACATGAGTGCAGGTGGTGATCAGTGCCAAACATATATACATGAGAGTAAGAGTTATGAGTGCTACGTAGAAAGATATATACATGAGTGCAGGTGGTGATCAGTGCCAGACATGAAATGATGCAGTGACACAGCGTAGGGTCATGTGTTAGTGGCGGGGACAGTCATGTGGTTATTGTTCATGTGTCCAACAGCAGAGGGGAAGAAACTGTTCTTGTGGCGAGAGGTTCTGGTGCGAATGGACCGGAGCCTCCTGCCTGAGGGGAGCAGGTCAAACAGACTGTGTCCAGGGTGAGAAGGGTCAGCTGAGATCCGGGCTGCACGCCGCAGAGTCCTGGAGGTGTACAGGTCCTGCAGAGATGGGAGTCTGCAGCCAATCACCTTCTCAGCAGATGTCTCGGTGTTAAAGGTGGGACGCTCAAAAAATCTTGGAAGGGCGGCAGGGTTGTCACAGCGGGTAGTTTAGCTAATATAGCGGATTTTTACATAAACTACAAAGAGATTTGAACCAGGGACTCTCGGATGTTGAAATATATATAAATATAATAATTTCCCATTTCAGCTGCTCCCTTTTGTCATAGCAGATCATCTACCTCCATCCCTATCCTCCTTTATCATACAAACCCTCTTTATAGTCTGCTTCCTCTGTCCAGAATATGCACTATTTATGTAAATATGTCGTAAAATGTGAGAACATGTAGAAAAATGACCGGCATCAGCGGTTTTGTAGTAAACTGTGAATGAGTACTTTGGTTGTTGTTCATATCTGTCTTTTTGTGCCTAGCGGCTGAGGCTGCAGGTATTTAAATACCTCAACTTTTTAGATTTTGGTTTATAACTAAATTTAGTTTAAAAACAATTAGACATAATCTCCCACAGCCTGTGGTGATGATGACCCTGCAATAGCTACTTGTTGTAAAAGTCACAGGATCCTCAAAGCACTAGGGTTTATCCTTTGTTATCCCACTGGATAAATCCATAGGAACTATTCTGCAGGACACAGACCTACAGTGTAAAGCATGGACGTAGCATCCAGATCGGAAAAATGAAGCTAATGTCAATGTACCTTAAACCTGCCCTTCTATCTGAAGGGCACCAGATGGTGATAGATTTGCTTGTAAAAAGACTTTCGGTCCTATAGAAGTTTTTGGGAAACCAGCTTTCTGACTTAACGTCTGTAAACACTTTCCCGCTAATTTTATCAAGTCTGTCACTCATTTTGGGACATAATGGATAAAAACCAAAGTGGATTTAATAAATATTATTTATACCATGTTTCAAAAATGGAGAATTATCTGGTTAATCCTAATTAATTAGTAGGAAATCCTAATTATACTCAGTGGCCCTTTAATGTTTGCGCCAGATGTAAGATTTACTAAATATTTTTAGAAAAGGAATCCATAAGAATCAGTTTTAAACTAACAGATTACTGATGTAATAGTAGTTATTTGTCATTAACATGACTGGTAATTATGATTGTATACCTTTATTGTTCATAAAATACTTTCTGCAAATACAGTCCGACATGAGTACAAACAGTTGTCCACTCTTACAATACAGTAGATCAGTCCTTATCAATGACACCAAAGATGTAATCATTAACACTAGTAAACGATACCACATTATACAAAAAGAAGTCCATCTATTGCTGAGTATATTGTAGAACAGTTTTATTATCTGCTTCAAATAATTTCTTTTAAAAAAAAGAACAAAAACATTTCTACTTGAAAAATCTTGGCACCGGTCAAGGCCAGATTAATGAACGAAGCAGCTTAAAAAAATCTTTTGTGTGAAAATTAAATCCCCATCATATTTCATTCAACAATGTAATTATTTGTCGCTTCTTTCAAATAACTTATCTAAAGAGTCATTTTATAAATTCCCTGAAGTTCACAAATATTGCAAGCAACTAAAACAATTAATGTTCCACAAAGACGCTTCATGGGTCTTTACTTCTACACACTCAAGAAGAACAGTTCAGCAGTATGTGTTTCTGCTCTATACAGCTAATCTGAATGTGAAATAAAAAGGTAAAAGGAAGATCATCCTACTTTAATCTTCACCTACAAAAGTCTGGATAATGTTTCAAATATTATTTATTTTCCCATTATACTTAATTAGATGCATCATGTCACACTCAGTGTTAAGGGCACAGAGTCAAAACTTTTACCAATGCGTTATTGCCTAAATACTTAATGGTACTTTACAGCAATGGAGGAAATAAAACGAAATAAAACTATGAAAACCAGAAAAAGAAATGACAGGGCAGAAGAGGTAGAGAGAGAGAGAGGCAGCGTGAGGTAGGGAGGACAGAGCAGCACTAAGGCTTCTCCACATTAAGGCCTGTCTCTCCTCTCCTTTATCAACCTAAAATCAATACAGCGGCTGATCCAGAGAAACATTTTTGCTCGTGCTGCACAGTGACAGGTTAGTTATAAAAAGTAGTCACTTTCTATACAACAAGTTCCCTATTAAAGAACATTAGAACATATTGAAGGCAATTGCCTACTGCACTGGCTGGTCACTCAGAACAATTTATTGAAGAATACCAGAATATTGATCACTGGCATGTGGCTTGGGTATAAATTTTGACCTGTACTGGCTGTACTGGCTCATAATTAACAGGAGTTCCAGTAAGCACATGTGTCAGTTCATAATTGCCAGTCCTGAGTGGACAAAACACTCAACAATTTGCCTTTGAGAAACCAAGAGTGTCAGAATATAAAATATGATCCGCACACCAAAAAACAAACAACAGAAAGCAGACTGATTTATCATATTTTGAAAGTCTGTAGAGGGAGGAATCAAGACAAATATGGATAATCCATTCAAAACAGAAATGTTGCATAGGAACGATGCAAATCAAAGTCAGTTATAACAAAACAGCAAATCAAAGTGCCAAAAATAAATTCCTTCTCTTTGTCCGTCAGAAAGTTGAAAAGTAGGAAGCGGTTTAGGGTTTGATTTAAGAGATTTGTGGAGAAAGTCAGTATGCAAACAGTACTCGAAAAACAAATTGCACAAGACTGATGTCAGATGTCCGAATTGCAATGTGGCATCTCACAGTGTGTGCATGTAGTATCACAGTTCATTGTGATCTATACAAATGGAAGAAGGACGCTATCTGAATTCCCCAACACTGATTGAGAGTGCCACCTCTGGTTTCCTGGATTTGGTCTGTCCAGCTTTCTTAAGTGATTCACCAGCGCCTGCAGCCTGCCCTCTGAAAGTAAGCAAGAGTCACAAATAACATAAAACATAACAAACACCAATGGACACAGTCTTTATGGATTGCATCATTGCTGTAAAATGACTGAGTGAAAACACTAATATTAATTTCTCATTAAATAAGAAGCATTTTCCCTGCTGTTACATGTATCCAAGGGCTCTCACCCTTTCCTGCGTTCCTCAGCCTCCTCTCTGAGCCTCTGCTGGCCCTGCTCGTCTTCCAGAGTGATAAAGTTCCTGTTGTTGTCAATCAAAAGATTCTGAAAAAAGTATGGAAAACAGACTGAGTGTCTCTGAAACCAAAGCAGAACAGAGTTTATTAAACAGGCATTTACCTTGACGCCAATTGTGTCACCATCTTTGAGGTGGAACGGTGTTCCCAGGAGTGATTCTGTTTTTTTCTTCTTCTTCTTTTTGGAGACCTGTTGGGTCTAAGAGTTAAAGACAAACTACTTAGTGAAGGCCAAATCTAATTTCATGCACAAAATAGTGCATGCAAGAGAGTGCAAGTATATACAGTATCACCCCCAACCAGGTTCCTACTCAAGAACCTTCCCTCATCTAATCGTACCCAGTTGGAGATTTCCTCCCAGATGTGTTTGTCTGGCTGGTGTTTGGCCAACAGCAGAGAGTCTGGAGAGAGGCCATAGCGTGCAGCCAGACAAGTGCGTAAAGAGCGAGGCGAGGAATCGTGGGTCGCATTCCAAACCAGTTCCTCTGAAGGGTAGTAAGACCTCTCTCCTGGTATTCCCATTTTAACATAGAGCAGCACGTCTTTTGGCCTTGTGAATAGGAAACAGTTAAAGAAGGAAAATTATTTTAAAAAGTTACTAAAAAACAAAAATGTGCGCAATAGACACACTTCATAATGAATTATTTAGATATTACATTGGGTTAGGTTTTGTAAGAAAAGAGCTGTAACACAATACTTACCCAAGATCTTCCTCTTTCAGTAGTGTCTGCACACAAAGGTCTGCACCACTGGTCAGCTTCATCTTCCTGAAGAAGGAGAAACCAAAAGGATAATAAGAAGGAATCACTCAGTGACCTTCATCTGTCAATAACAAAAAACAATCCTCTGACCATTAATGTACGAATGAGAGCACAGCATTCAGACCTGAGTGTGGCTTGCGGTCCTCTGAGGATTCGGGCTAGCTTCCGTCCCTCCAGCTGCCAAACACGCATGAATCCAGTGGTGGGCACACACACTTCCTGAAGGGCAGGCAGCGTCAAAACCTAAAAGCAAAGTGAGCATGTATTTCATCTGAAAATAGCTAACTATAAGAGACAGTCAGCACATACACAACCAAAACAGTTCACCTGAGTTTTGAGGTCCTCCAGAGTGGCCTCATCTGATATCTCTATCTGCCCCACACGTCTGAGCTCTGCAGCGTTTCCATTACATAAAGGAGGTAACTGATTGTGTGTTGTTCCTGCAGGCATCTGCCCGTCAGCAGGCCCGTTCTCTGTGTGATTAAAATCTCTTTCCATGTTTTTTGGATGCCAGTACAGCCATATAGATATCTTTAGGAAACCCTGATGGAAAAAACAAGACATAAAAATGCTAAAGCACTACATAAAGCTATAACACATCATTAATCCACAATTACATTCAAAACACTGAAGTACCTTCGAAGGCAAATTTCCTTCTGTGACAACTAATGTCTCTCCATTGCTGATTTTCAGCTCTGACAGAGAAGCATCCTGAGAATCAAAGGCCATAAAGATTTATTAGTCATGTGCACTGGAACATATGTGGGTAACTTCTACTGAGTAGATGATATCAGAGTAATAATGAAACTATTTTACTGTCACTTAAACTAATTGCAACATTTAAACAGTGAATTAATTAAGAAATTGTCTTCTTCTTGGTGCTCTACCTATCTCTAGCATCTTTCTCTGTCACACCAACCCCCTGCATTTGGATGGTTGACCTCAAGTATTTAAAATATGTGCATATTCACTGTTAAACATGTCTCCCTTTCATTCACACGCATGTATTCTCCATCTTGCTTCTACTAACTTCCATTCCTCTTCTATCTAGTGCATGTCTCCACCTGACCAGTTCCCTACCCTCACTACAGATCACAATGTTATCTGCAAACATCACAGACCGTGGAGACTTCCTGTCCACCATCATCACAAATAAGAATTAGTCAATTAACAAAAGGTAAGCAGTATTGTATTGTATTGACTTATTACAATAGTTCTCCACTTATTTACCTCATCCATAAGTGGCTCTCCGACCTCTTCACACCAATCAAGCCTCCTCAAGTGCCAACATGTGCCTAAAAACACATTTATAAATAAGGAGATCATCTTTGTGAGAAGGAATGCCAAATTCACAAATGCTGAGGCTAAAGCAAATGCAAACATACATTAGGAAAACCAAAGTAAAAAAAGTGTTTTACCATCAAGTCCAACTGCGTCCAGCATTGTTTTTAGACACTGCAAAGAAAATATTACACATTTTTATTCAGTGCAGAAAAATTTATGAGCATGATGTGCAGTTTTATTTCCTTACCTCTTTAACAGTGATAGTCTTCTCCACAATTATGTCCATCTCCATGCCAGCAGAGGGAGCTGCACCCACAGTAAAGTGCAAGAAAAGCTGCAAAGCAAAGTGTAAATTTCTAAACTTCAAACAAGCTTTTTAAATGTGCCATGATTTGTTTTTGTCGTTTTAAATTGCAGGTCTTGATTAAAGGTTCTGCAACTTTGTTCAGTGCAGCTGCAAGTAAAAGAGACGTCATTGAAGACTTCAAATAAAAGACACACCTGCGATGCCTTGGGGCTAGTACCCGGACAGAGAGTCAGTGTGGTCATGAGTCGCACCCCTGCATCCCGAACGCTCGACTCTTCACACACTGTCAGGCAAACGAGAATAGGACGACACAAGTGCGATTCATAAACGTGTTTTAAGATTTCAAAGGCACATGAAGAGAAGAAAATTAAAAGCAGGGGGGAGTACCGCTTCAACTTTTTAATAAGGGAAAACTGTAAAGGAAAGCAAATCTAAATATTTTGGCAAAATGAGGGGGATTTCCAACTCTAAGTGATCTGCACTATTAAAATTACCCTGAGGTAACAAATGACACAGTACCTGGAGGAAGGAGTTTCCCTGTGCAGTCAGACTGCCTCAAACAGTACTCTGCACCTGGTCAGTAAAGCAGGAAAAATGGCCAGCTTAGGAGCGTACATTTAAAAACCTTACACAAAAATACACTCTGTAGCTGCCTGAATAGAAACTTGGAGGAAAAAAACATGTGTTACGTTTTGTGTACTAAAAAAAAAAACCAAAAAAAAAAAAAAACCAGCAGCTCTAACTCAGCTATATGTAATATATCCAACATTAATGCTAATAATTACACCTGTGCTTTTCCTGCTTTGAAAAAAATCCCAAAACTTGTCTGTTGGTTACATAGCTGGTAAATTAAAGATATAAAAAGGTAAAAATAAAAAAAAAAACACAACAACAACAACAACATAAAAACCTGTGTTAAGTTTCTAACTGTGTAACAAAAAGACTCGATTTGACTTCAAAGTGCCACTACATAGGATAATAACAGCATCAGGTGCAATGACTCCAGACATGCTCGCAAAAGTATGTGCCCAGTTTGAATATTGTATGGACATTTGCCATGACTCTGGACGGGCACATATTGAGCACTTGTAAACATAAGTTTTGTATCTAAAACTATATTCAGGCATGTATTTTACAGGTTCCTGCAAACTTCTAACTCCATTACTTTTAACAAAAATATGGCTATTTGAAATTTGAGCATTCTTTTTGATAAACCCTGTACTTTTAATATGAAGTATTGATGTGCTTGTGTAGTGCTGCAGTTTTCCATAAGTATGCATCTTGCCTGGGGTTTGATCCCCTAACTGCAGCTCCTCTATGGCCCTCAGTTTCACCTCAGACAGCAGCTGTGGGAAACAAAAATCAAGTAATTTTAGATATCTCTTAAATAAAAAGATATAAAGGAAGTAGAGAGAGCCACAAACAAACTACTGACCATATTTCCTGTGGCTGGAACCTTGATTTTCTTAAAATTCTCCTCTTCCTTGTTCCCTTCACCTCCTTTCGCAATAGGCCGGAACTCCACCTGGAGCCAGCGGCAGTCAGACGGTGTAGTCACAGTGACAACATCTCCATTTCGAGTGAAGATGCTAAAGACAGTTGGGAAGAAGGTTTTAAAACAAACACATAAAGAAAACCTCCATAATGCTTAGCACATGATAGGAAACTTACCTGCTGTCAAATGACTGTGGCTCCAGCACCAACAGTGCATCTCCATCTTTCAGCGACAGCTCCTTCAGTGTCCGCTGCATGTCGTCAGGGGGGAAAACTCTCCATCCACTTGACCCTCCACCTTCTCCTGCCTCCTCTTCCCTTTTTTTGCCTCCCTTATGTTCTTGGCACAGCAGGCTTTCTTTAGGTTCCCCGAGTGAGTCCCTCACCTCCCCAAGAGTCACACCACCAGCAAACCCTCTTGCCTCCCTCTTGAGCCCTGGACCACCATTTTCAAAACCTTTTCTGTTCTCCTCACTCTCCACATCTTCCTCCACCTCTTTATCCACATCATCACCTAAAAAGGGACGCACCACAGTCAGCAGGACAGGCTCCCACTCAGCCCCAGTCAAGACAGATGCACCACACACCTGAAAAGATCATAAAAACATTTTAGATGCCAGTTATCGACCAACAAAGCAGGTGATGAATCATGCCTCTCCTCACCTCTCTGCCATTCCACACAAACAGCTCTGTGTTTGTGCAGATGCCTGCACTGTACAGGGAAACACTGTCATCTGTACAGAACGAAAACAGAGTGTAGTTACAAAATAAATAAATCACTACCTTCTATCTATTTAAGCCTTTATTTAAGGTTCTAACCTGTGAGTGTACTGTAGAGGTGTAAACCTGCTGGAAGACTCTTGGCCACAGTCAGAGCCATATCTCCCTCCCAGAATTCCTGCATCTAAACAAACAATTTATTGTTATTGTCACCTTCAGGACCTCAACATAGAACAGCTGTTGATTTCAGAGGTACAATACCTGATAGATAGCTAATCGCAGGTCTCCCACAGTCTTTCTACGGTCAAAACTCAGAGCAGTGCTGCCGCTTGGTTTGTTCCTGACTGGTTGCAGAGCTCCATTTTCTAGCCTATAAGAGGGAGCCAGGTGCAGACGCAGCTCCAGTGTGTTATTAGTGGCTTCAAACTCTTCACTGCAACAAAAGCAAAGAAACTCCTATGAATAACTTGCATAAGTAGCTCAGATTTCTCATTTTTTCTATTTGTTGTTTGGTTTAAATTTAAGATACAGCTGGACTGTCATGATTGTGAGTCAGATACTAAACAGCTTCAGGTGAACTGATGAGAGCATCATGTATAAATTTATTCATTTCTATACCGCATCTGCTGTAGTCTGATATTCTCCTCCTGAGCCATCTGGATGAGGTGAGAAGGAACTTTATATTGGGGATTGTTTAGAGCTGGAAAAGAAAGTATAAAACAATTAGCTAGTCTTTTTATTATGACTTTTATTACTACTTGTATCTAGTCATTTAGATTAAATCAACAATTAACTGATCCTTATATTAACAAGAACCCTCTGAACTCTAACTTCACCTCTCCCCTATTTCCTTCCCTTGTCGAACTAAGCGGATATAATCTTTCCATTACAAATGCAAAATATGGTATTCATTACCTTCACTGGGCCTGTGCAGCTGTGTTTTTCTGTAAAACAGCATGTAGGCGCTCTCTTTGCCCTGGAACTGCTTCTCTATGTCCGACTCCCTGATGGAGGTCACAGTTGAGTCATTGAGGTCAAACCAGTGGCTACCCTGCTGACAGACAGGAGGATGCTCCGTGAGAAAACAGGCATCAAAGTAATCACAAGATGTCTACCAGGAATCTGAAGAAAAACAAACTTGAGGCTTCAAAAGACTTGAGACTGGACTGTAATTTAAACCCTGCATTCCTGATACAAAGCTTGTTGCTTTAGTACCTCTGGTTCCGGTTCTGGCTTCTGGTTTAGTGAAAGCTGTGGCTCAGAAGCTCCCGAGACTGGAGCTGGTGAAGGATCAGAGTTTGAGGTAAGCTCTGCGGGGCTGGGGAGCTCAGTCGCTGGGCTTGGTGGGTTTGCCTTAAGCGCCACTCGAGTGCCATTGGACACCATCATGAAAACATCATTGTGCGACTGCAGGAACTAAATTATAAAAGACCAAGCATTGCAACAGGATTCAGGATTTGCATGCACACAAAATGACATAAGCTTAGTTACATAGTCAAAACCTGAAACTAATGATACCTTGCAAATGGGTCCATACTGTTTTCTGAACTTTTTGTTCCATGATGAACCAATCTTATCCAAGAGTTTCTGGCCCAACTGGTCCAGCAGGACACTCTTTGATGACTCCTAGTGGACAGCAAAGACACAGCATTTTATTCATTATTCATCAGCATCTCAATGCTGGTCAAAACTCAAAAAATGAAAATGAGAATTACGATTTTTCATGCAGTACCTGGGCAATAATAGTGGTGACGATGGACAAAGGGTCATCTTCATGAAGTTTTGGCTCCAACACTTCCTTAAACTCCACTTTAGCTTTCTTTTGAGTTTTAGGTTTGCAGTCTTCCTCCTGACAATGAGAAGCTTTTCTTAATTTGCTGATAATAGTACACAAAGAAAATCAATGTGTATCATATTCTAAAATATTATTCCAAGTACGGGCGGTTAGTATACTGTCAGTGGAAAAAGAAAGTACACCCTGATCTCCAGATCTTAAAATTAGGCAACCTGAGATGAATAATAACATGTGACATGTTATCGGTGTCATTATTAAGAGGGTAAGTAGCAGCAAGGTCCTCATAATCAAATGCACCTGATTAAATGATTACAGAAATGTAACCACCTCTATAAAAGCAGAAGTTTTGACAATTGGTGCCTAAACAATTTCCAGACAATCTGAAACCCATAATTCTACAGTGAGAAAGATTATTCTCGAGTGGAAAACATTCAAAACAGCTGCCTTCCCAGGAATGGACACCCCAGCAAACTTACCTCAGGGTCAGACCCTGCAATGCTCAGAGAAACTGCAGAAAACCCAAGAGTTACATCTCAGACTCTAAAGACCTCAGTTAGTGTGCTAAATGCTTAAGCTCATCCCAGTAGAATTTAAAAAAAGACTGAGCAAGTACAGCTTGTTTTGGAAGGGTTGCCAAGAAAAAGACGCTTGATTCTAAAAAGAACAACACAGGTTAGGTTTGCAAAAATGCATTTGAACAAAAGAAAGAAATCAAAGTGTTGCAATGACCCTGTCAAAATACAGACCTCAACCTGACTGAAATGTTGTGATAGGATTTCAAGAGAGCTGTGCCATAATGACTGCCAACATGAGTGGGCCAAAATTCCTCCACAATGATGTGAGAGACTGATAAAGTCAATTGCTTCTAAATGTTGTTCTACAAGCCACTGAATCATGGGGTGTACTTAGTATGCATTTTGGCTTACTTGCTGTTAAATAAATAATGACACATTAATAATATATCATGTGTTGCTGTTCATCTGAGGTTGTTACCGCAGACTTGTTAAGGACCAGATCATTTTGATCATGTTCTGATATGTAAAAACCTTTGAATTAACAGAGGGTGTACTTTCTTTTGGCTCATCTCTTTTTCTCACCGGTGGCTCCCATCGACCAAGTTTATCCACATCCTTGATGTAAACATGGTAGTGGCCACCATAGCAGCCACCCTTATGGATGATGACAGAGAAGAGCTCATAGGAGTAATCAGAGTCATCTCCATCAGCCTGTGGGAGGGGGGAAATATAACAGTAAAAGCCATTTTAATGCAGCAAAGTGTGTTTCATAAGCTAAATTTTAAATTTCCCAAGTACCTGTTCACAAAAGGGTCGTAGGTTGATGGTGAGGGGGAAGCTGTAACGTCCTGTTTCCTTGTATCGCTCGCATTTAGCAAAGTCAAAGCTGAATCTCAGTAAAGACATAGTCATGAATGGAGGGAGTTTCCTTAGTTTAGCAGACTGGATAATAAG
This sequence comes from Rhamphochromis longiceps, assembly GCF_057381845.1. NCBI lineage: Eukaryota > Metazoa > Chordata > Actinopteri > Cichliformes > Cichlidae > Rhamphochromis > Rhamphochromis longiceps. The sequence goes on along the minus strand of NC_140575.1, from coordinate 24,777,754 downwards.
AATGGTGAGAAAGAACAAATTACATATTGTTAATGTAAATAAAGTGGAAGAAATCATTGTAATGTCGAGCATGGTAAAAAAGTACAAATGTTTACTGCATTGTATTCTTCACTGCTGTATTTACGCTGTCTGAAAATTGGCACTGACCTTGGCAGCAGTGACCAGTCTGTCACACTGTGCACAGCGGTATAGGTTATTGCCCTCAAACAGCTCTTCTGCCACAAACATGTTCCACAAAGCGTCTTCCAGACTAGGCAGACCACAAACACACACTGTCAGGTCCAGGAAGTCCTCCTGAAGAAGACAAACAAATTAGGTTCATTGATTATTGTTCTCTTTGCATTTAAGACGCATTTTATTGCATCGTGTTCTGTAATGTCACGAGTTTGGGTTTGCACACACACCTGTCTCTGGCTGACATTTCCACACTCCTTGCAGACGATACTGTTGACAATGGTTCCATGGTAGAGACGGTGAATAAATGTACTGCCACTGGTGCCCACAAGAGAGTGCTCCAATGCACTGAACAAAATCCTGTTCAGCTCCTGCACATCATGCTGATTTGTTCCCTTAAAAAAACAACAACAACGTGACAACAGAAAAAGAATCAATTTAGGAACAAACAAAAAAAATGTGCCACAGATCCAATACTACCTATAAATAAATAAATAAGATTCAATCCAGCCTTAGTAAAAACTCTTAGCAGATTCAGTGTTTACATTTCTGCCCCCTGCCTTATATATTTATTACATTTACTTGTATTATTGTTGATGCTAATTTATTTTTTTCAATATAATGTGGCACAAGTAACCCTGGGTTTTTGTGAGATGATGCTGAGAAATGAAAAGAAAAACAATGGGATGCTTGCTCATTAAGTTTTAAGGCAATCTGTTTCATGTCGTTTTCAACACAACATAAATACGTTGCTTGTCTCTGCAGCGTCCTCAGCTGTAATGCTACTCTGCTGCAGACAGTGACCAGTGCTGTAAACACTAATATCACAAGTTTCTATGTAAAAACTATGGATGACATCATTTCTAAATTATTTCTGCATTATGGTTTGTAAATTGAAAAAAAATACCAAAACATCAGTGACAATAAAAGAATAATAATGTTAATTTATATGTCTGTTGGACCCTACAGGTACATTTAAATCTTTAAGACTTCAAAATATACAGTATATTTTAAACTGCACTAAAACTGTAGTAAGTAAGGACGATAGCAAGTCACTCTTTATTTTAAATCAGTAAATAACACACAGCAACTTATTTGTTCCAACATTTTTACCCGAATACGCGAATGATCTCTCCAGCACGTCATATTTCAAAGGTTTTAGAGCACTGCTTCAAGTTTAAACATATCACAGAATGTACAGTTTTCACTTGAACGTGTGGTTTGCATGCCCTGTGGCAAATTCTGTTTCTTTCTGTTCTTTCTTATTGTATTAATTTTGCTTGTAGGCAGCTGAACAGGCTCCAGACAAAATGGAATTCCAGTCTTGGGCTGATAAAAGTTAGTGTGTCTAAAATCTAGTTTCTGTTAACTGTCACATGTACACAGAATTAGATTGGTAGGTCCACAAAAGTGGAAAAACAAGAGGCAAAGTTGAATCTGAGGACAGCGAAGCTACAGCACAGACTGAGTTTTCTATGTATTAAATCTGAGTATTTCTATGGAGGCAAATGGTGGTGTTTATATTGTCCAATTATGAAATATTGATGTAAGATTATCCTTAAATTTGCAATTGATTCTGGAGTTTAACTTCAGTAAGTATTTCCTATCAGACTGATGTCAGACAGCTAGCTGCCCAGCAACTACAGACAGGGTTAGGGTTAAGTAAAATCTGCATTCAATTAAGATCCACAGCTTCCCTTCCAGTAAATATATACCACTTTATTAGGTACATGTTTTTAGTACCAGGTTGGACCTAGTTTTGCCTTAAGAACTGCCTTAATTCTTCACTCCACTGATTCAACGAGTTGCTAGAAATATTCCTAATTCCTAACAATTAGGTAGTAAATAAACAACACTATAACAGATGTTTTTAGCTGATTAGAAGATCCTTTTGAGATCACATAACTACTTTTATTGTTTGCATGGGTGATGCCCGGAAACTTTCGTTATATTCTCAAACAGGCCTTTGGTTCCTTGTTAAGTTTCCCTGTTCCATGTACTCGTGGTGGTTCCAGGTAGGATTTATGTAAACAAAGAGGTAACTATGTGCCATGAGCTACGTAAATGTGGATTGTGTAATTATGGACAGACACTACCTGACTAAACTAATAACCCACAGCTACAGGGAGTCCAGAATTATTAGGCAAATGAGTATTTTGTCCACATCATCCTCTTCATGCATGTTGTCTTACTCCAAGCTGTATAGGCTCGAAAGCCTACTACCAATTAAGCATATTAGGTGATGTGCATCTCTGCCAAGATGCCACTTGCCACCAGTTTGGCCATATTTCAGAGCTGCAACATCACTGGAGTGCCCAAAAGCACAAGGTGTGCAATACTCAGAGACATGGCCAAGGTAAGAAAGGCTGAAAGACGACCACCACTGAACAAGACACACAAGCTGAAACGTCAAGACTGGGCCAAGAAATATCTCAAGACTGGTTTTTCTAAGGTTTTATGGACTGATGAAATGAGAGTGAGTCTTGATGGGCCAGATGGATGGGCCCGTGGCTGGATTGGTAAAGGGCAGAGAGCTCCAGTCCGACTCAGACGCCAGCAAGGTGGAGGTGGAGTACTGGTTTGGGCTGGTATCATCAAAGAAGAGCTTGTGGGGCCTTTTCGGGTTGAGGATGGAGTCAAGCTCAACTCCCAGTCCTACTGCCAGTTTCTGGAAGACACCTTCTTCAAGCAGTGGTACAGGAAGAAGTCTGCATCCTTCAAGAAAAACATGATTTTCATGCAGGACAATGCTCCATCACACGCGTCCAAGTACTCCACAGCGTGGCTGGCAAGAAAGGGTATAAAAGAAGAAAAACTAATGACATGGCCACCTTGTTCACCTGAGCTCAACCCCATTGAGAACCTGTGGTCCATCATCAAATGTGAGATTTACAAGGAGGGAAAACAGTACACCTCTCTGAACAGTGTCTGGGAGGCTGTGGCTGCTGCTGCACGCAATGTTGATGGTGAACAGATCAAAACACTGACAGAATCCATGGATGGCAGGCTTTTGAGAGTCCTTGCAAAGAAAGGTGGCTATATTGGTCGCTGATTTGTTTTTGTTTTTGAATGTGGAGATGTTATATTGGTTTCACTGGTAAAACAAAAATAATTGAAATGGGTATATATTTGTTTTTTGTTAAGTTGCCTAATAATTATGCACAGTAATAGTCACCTGCACACACAGATATCCCCCTAAAATAGCTAAAACTAAAAACTACTTCCAAAAACATTCAGCTTTGATATTAATGAGTTTTTTGGGTTCATTGAGAACATGGTTGTTGTTCAATAATAAAATTATTCCTCAGAAATACAACTTGCCTAATAATTCTGCACTCCCTGTAGTTATCATGTCTTTACTGACTGTACCAAGTAATAAGTATGAAAAACAGCCCACTTCCTGTAACTGTAGAGACACTGAAGAAGAATTTTGGATCAAAGAAAAAAAAAACTGTGCCAAAGCATTCTTTTGTCAGTTTATATGTTTTGATGACTCATTGTCCTGGTGCATCAACCAACATCTCCTGAGATCATGCACCGCCCTATCCTGACAGTCTCCTGTAAAAGGTATTGATCTACCATTGTTTCCTCAACTTACTGCAAGGCATCCGGGCCTTGAAGTAGCACAGCAGCCCCAAACAATGAGTCCCAGAAATGTGTTGGAAAAACACATCTTGCCTCGACTGTGAGGAATCATTCAGTGTGTTCAATAAAGACGTGAAAAGTACAAGCTTTGGTCTGTTATAGGTTTACTCTCTTACAACTGTGGTTGCCTGTTCTCTAGTAATTGACATTACTGGTGGGTAAATCCATCACTTAGACATGTAAATCAAGCCTCGCTTTCTCCTCCTCCATGAAGCAAATAAAGTGCACATACCTCACTGCTGTTCCAGCCAAAGCTGTCAGTAAGGCCAGCAGTGGAAGCACTCTGCTGGTCCACTAGCAACAGATGGGCAAAGAGCCTCTGAAGCTCCAATGGGATCACTCTGACCTGAGGAGAAGGAGAGCAAACCTCATTAACTTTTAAAAAAAAAAAAAAAAAAAGACCCATGGAGACTGCACCTACATTAACCATGCATACACATACTTTAGCCTCTGGTTTGTCTTTGTCTTCCAGGGATCCTAATTCGTCTGGCACCAAACTGAACAGCTCCTCTGCAAACACACACCACAAAACAAATATGTTAAACAAACTATGTTAAATTGTCCCCTTATTATTATGAGCTGTACTGGAGGGAGGATCACTTGTCCTCACCTCTGAACTCGGGGGTGAAGAGCAGGGTCTGGAGCAGAGAGTTCAGATAGCAGGTCCCTCCCTGGTTTTTGATGCCGCACAGATTGCTTCTTCCTCGACGTGGAGGTGGCTCATCTCCCATCTTTGAAACTCTTCCCTTGGAGGAAGTCGAAGAGAAGCCATCCTCTTCCTCCTCCTCAAATAGATTCCCAAACATGCTGCGTTAGGGGGTTTGTGTGGTTATTATTCCGTTGTGTCTCGCTTATGCTGGGGTTCAGCCTTGCAGTAAAGCGTGTGTTAGCACTCCGACGTGCCCTCTTGCTATCTCATCTTGGTTTTGCCGAGTTCTCTGTTGACAATGGCCGGACTGACTCTGAAGTAAGAAGACTTTACGGGACTAAACATTGCGACTAGTACCGGATGAAATTTGCAGCCGTTTGGGTAGCTCAGCACGCTAGCAAAGCACCGACACCAACGAGCAGCTGACAGCTCAGCGAAAATTGAAAAGAAAAAAAAAATCACACAGTCGGGAACTGTGTCACAACGACTGGGAAAACAACGTCGCCTTAATGAAACTCTAACAGTTTTTATTATTGAACTTTTACACAGCATCCCTACCAAAATAAGCCATTTCTTCTTCTGTTTGTCGTAAAGCAGAAAACAAACGAAACGTAAATAAAAATACCGTCGTTGAACAGTGAGCAGCCATGTTTCTTCCTGACCGAGAATGAAATGATGCATTATGGTTCTTGTAGTACCAAGCTTGGTTAATGCGCACACAACAGTGAAAGTAACTGAAGCTCTTTTCCATAATTAACCAGTTTAATTTCTGCGATTTTATGTAATTTTATGATACAGGTATGGATAAAGCCCACGTTTCATATCTACGTTTTGATTATAGCAAAATAATTTTGTGTAAAAACTACAATTCCGGCAAGTCTATGCTTTGAGGTTAAGCATGTATTATGTGATTTGTAGTCTTTTATAGACCAACATCTTGTGAGTGTCAGAGCTCAATGGGTAATTATTTGTCTAAGGAAAACTGTACCAAATAAATGATTAGCTACAAAAAAAACTTCAATAAATCATCATTCAAATATTAAACATTATCTGTTGGTATAAACAACTCTTATTCCATACATAAACACAATAATTATAGTTTATTTAAATTTCAATAATTTACTATCACTTTTCATATACAATTCATGCAGCCAGAGGCAAAATATAACAACAAACAATACACTTTTCTATTTAAGAAAACATATTACAGTTAGTAAACAAAATAATATTAAATCACAATGCTCTTACAGAGAGAGAGAGTATATAGAAATTTGTATTAAGTTTTGTCACACGATACACACAAATATATATTAAAAACAGACTTTCTTTGGTCCATGTGATTTTTTTTTGTCTTAAAATGAGGTACATCAGTGGTTAACATATCACTGTGTGGAGGGTGACTGTATGCAGGGCTGATCACTGCAAAGGTACCCCAGCCAACACCCTGAGGGAATTTCTGAGCAGACAATAATTTAAAAAGTCAATAAAATTTCAATAATTAATGTAACCATTAAATGACCTTTTTAAATGACCTTTTGCAAATTATTTTCATACATGATAGATTGTGTACAATTACACAGATGCAGGACACAAAGCCACACTTTTTTTGTTTGTTTGTCTAGTAGGTTTTCAGCATGAACACTTTGGAGAGCGGTGCCTTGGCACTGGAGTAGATTAAATATGATTCTCCTTTAGCGCTGAAAAATTCCCAGTCACTGCACCCGATCGTTGGCAGCCAATGAACAGGAACGAATCCTTCATATCCCTGCCACCTAAAAGCAAAACAGAAAAGATGAATCCCATTAGTGCAGTATTTCCATCTGCTCTCACGGTAAGATAATAAATCAATATTAGAATTGTGTGTGTGTGATGTTTGAGATGGTTTCAAGGCGGATACCAAAAGGCAATAAGGTGGACTTATTTCACATTGGGAGGGGTGCTGTTGACAAGTTGAATACCTGTAGAGAATGCTGTTGAGAGAGTAGGATTCTCCATTGAAGGAGTTAGCAACAACCAGAAAATATTCCTGCCCAAGGCTGAAGAACTCCCAATCCACTGCACTGGAAAGAAAGAGGAAGGTATGTGGAGATAATGAACAGATAAAATGACAGCAGACGCATCAAGAAAATGTTTCTGAGCGTGTGTACACCTGGTAAGTATTATCTGGTGATTGAACATCTATACCTGTAGGTGACAATGTCCTGGAAGCGGACAAACAGCTGTGCACTCATGTCCAGTTCATAGATAGTGGAGTTAATGGTGTACTGACTCGGTCCATTACCATGGAGTCTGTGTCCATTGGCAACAACCAAAAAAACTCTGCTGTCAATCTGGAACATTTCCCAGTCTGTGGCACAGAACGTCTAAAAGAAACAATCAATAAATCAAATACTTTAGCCTTCAAATGGGAAACTCGTGGCACACAGAAGTTAAGTAAGTTGCATATTGCTGCTGATGAGAAGAGTTCTGCTGCTATTATATTTTACAGTGCTAGATGAAACTGCTGATACATGCAGGATCCAGTTTCAGCCAAAACAGATGGCCTCGCATTTGTGGCTACAATACTTTGGTATACAGAGGAGTTACCCAGACCTTCTGGCTGCAAAACAAGCCCAAATCATCCCTCCTCAACCACTGTGCTTGACAGCTGCTATGAGGTGTTTGTGCTGATAACCTGTGTCTGATTTTGTGCACTATGGTCAGATATCTGCACTTTGGTCTCATCTTTCCAACGGATATTCTTCAAGAGATCTTGTGGTTTGTTCAAATGCGACTTTGCAAACTTAATCCGTGATGCCATGTTATTTTTTAAGAGAAGAGTCTTTCCTAGCAACGTTTCCACTCAAGCCATACTTGTTCAGTCTTTTTCTAGTTGTGCTGTGTCTGAATCAGAAATGTAACTCTTGGGTTGTTTTTTTTTTTATTTCTCTGAACAATGCACAGTCTTGCTCCAATGCTCCAATCTCGGGGTGAACTTGTTGGGACATTCTTTTGACATCCACTGGACAGCTTAAAATATGACTTGGACTTTTCATTTACTTTGTTCCAGGAAATATTATAAGCCATTAAAAATGGCTCACCCCATGATAGATTTATCCAAGCCAGAGTCACGAAGACATTACCTATGGCGCGCCATCCAAAACTGAAGATACTTAAGGAGGCGTGCCGATGCTTTTGGATTTACGACTCTCTATAATTAAAGCATATGCCAATAAACAAAAAAAGCAAAGATATATGGTCCACCTTTTCTCTGAAGACATGTCAAGCCTTTCATCAGTTTGTAGATAGATGGTTCATTAAATGTGAGCATTTTCAGAGTGAACTTGTCCTTCTTTTAATTCAACGTAAATGAAAGATCTGGATAGGTGAGATCCAAATTGATAATATTAAATGTAGCCAATGGGCTAAAATTATTTTGAGCTAACAGACTCACTTTGCCTCTGTGAAATCAAAGAGCCAACATGACTAAAATTATGTGATAAATATGTTTTCTGCCCCATTTTCTTTATTATTTCAGTTAATTAATTACCAGCAGCCCTGAGGTGTTCATGTACATCCTCACATCTCGCATGGGGCGTTCCCCTTAATTACACAATTCCTCCTGTTTTCTCTCGAGACTATTAATGTGTCAACACTCTCACATCAGATGTGGTTTGATTCAAATATACCATTCACTATCAGTAACACGTCAAAGCACCGTTATCGCTCAAGCAAATCATAGCAAACCACATACTCTATTTTTTAAGGTAGTTTTTCATAATCATCAGATACAGATCTCATCAGGAGAAACCAAAGCCCAAATGGTCAGAAGATGACTTCCTGCCATGGAGTGGAAACCATGCCGTCCTCAAACCCACTCAGAGTTTTGAGGGGTTTGTAGCGAAGCAGCAAACAGCTGATAGGAAAATATTTTTAGTCTATTTGAGCTACTTTCAGTGCGCCCCAGGGTGGCTGTGGCTACAATGTAGCTTGCCATCACCAGTGTGTGAATGTGTGTTTGAATGGGTAGATGACTGGTTGTGTAGAGTGCTTTGGGGTCCTTAGGGACTAGTAAAAGCGCTATATAAATGCAGCCCATTTACCATTTACCATTTTACATTATTCTTATCACAAACCTTAATTTTCTGGAACACCTGGAAGTTTCCATTCACCCAAACGTAGATGACGGAGTCTAAAGAAGTGGTCACGCCATCAAAAGCATTGGCGACCACCAGGAAATAGTAAGGTCCGACAGTGAAGAACTCCCAGTCGTACGCCCCTGAAGTCTGGAGCATCTGGTGGACCTCAAAAGACTTTGATAATCTGTTCCACCTGTATATCACACTGTCTATAGTGTGATTCTTGTCACCTAAAAGCCAAACAAGCAAAAGATGCCATGCCAGACACTGTGGAAGTTAACGGGTAGTATAGGTATATATTTATATTACCTTGTCTATGATTAGCGACAGCAAGATATGTATGTCCATCTATATTAAATGCCTCCCAGTCTCGGGCACAGTGCGTCTGCAGAGTCTGGAACTGCACAAATCTTTTTCTCCTTTTGCTCCACTTGTAAATCACAGAAAAGTCCGCCTGTGAGTCTTTGTTAAATCGCCTGTCTCCCCCAGAATTAGACACCACCAGATATATCTACATTAAAAACAACAAAAGAGAAAGAGTATAGGTTTAAAGCTTTTAGTAGGATTAAAGTGTGATTTTTCCACTAACTTGTCACACCTTATTGCCCATGCTGAAATGCCTCCAAGCCAGGGCTCCGTTGGTGCTGATATTCTGATAGAGTTGGAAACCTGTTTTAGTCCAGAGATACACAGCAGAGCCAGATGCCGACCGATGAGCCATAGCAGCCATCAGACCCATACCAGGTACCTGGAACAGCTGGAGATTGGATTTTTTTTTCACAGCGGGTTTATGTACAGGAAATCCCAAATGAAAGTGAAACAAAAGTATCAGACAATAAAGTATCAGACAATAAGACCTAAGTAAGTTTCACAGCAAATGGTGGATAAATACCTCTATGTCGTGGGTCTCTGAGCTGGTGGTGAGCACCTGATGTTCCAGCACATAGTCCAGCCTTTTGCGATCTGTGTTAATGAAAATGAATGGTTTATGTGATTTTATTTCATAGAAACAAGAACAGAAACAGTGTTAGTTGGAGTCTCACCTTCTAACACAGTGATCCAAACTGTACCGTCACAGAGGTAGAGGCCCTTTTTGAGGGGATTAAACCACAGCTGGCCCTGTAGCTGCTCCGAGCATGACTTCTCCAAGCCCACAGACACTCTAGCTTCAGTTTCTGACATATTAAAAACCAGAAAGCAATCAAAGAGGCAAGCAAACATGCAATGTCTTATTTATACTGAGTAAAAATACATGCATATGCAAATTACCATAGGTATTCCCATGTCTATCATCTTCTGCTCCTGTGGCTGGCAGGTCTAAAAACAGTGGTGGTACTGACAGAGCTGCTAGCTGGGGGTCAGAAGAGGGGCAGATCTGATGGGTAGCATCTGAACCTGGCACCAAAACCAGCTGTCGCAGTAGACCCTGGATATGTGGTCACAGAAGAGGTAATCATTTCCGAGTTCATGGCATATCCTTTACAAATCTTATTATAGTCTGAAATAAAGAAAGGCATCTTACTGAAAACAAGCCCTTCCACAGCCCCCGACTACCAATGTGGAATCTGGATCCCTGAATGTTGAGGTCTGAAGGGAAAGGCCTGGAGGGAATGCTGTTTGCCATAAAAGATATACATAATTATTTCTAATAGGTGGAGTAAGTTGTTTTTCTTCTGTAAATGAACTAAATTCTCTATAATTAAAGTAGTTCACTCTGTTCTTCTCATTCTAGGACTCAGTGTGAGACATGAACTGTATTACATGTACAAGTGCTGTGTGGGTGTTGATATTCCTCCTTTCGGCGTGCCAGAGGGAATTTCCACTAAAAAACCATCTATCACACACTGTCAGGCTACTGTGATATGGCTGCAGGGCATACGCAGATTTTGAGCAGGACCATTTTATTGTGGTGAAGGATCTACTGCGCCTCAAGGCAAAATCGGAGGGAACAGAGTAAAGTGGGAAACAGACGTATCCACCCAGAGAACAGAGAAGAGAAAGAGGGGAGAGAAACTGAGCTTACATTTCCACTGGTGAGCTGCAATCCACTGTGAGCTTCACGTGATGACTACCAATGGCTAAAACAAGAGTGTGCCACTGGCTGTCAGCCAGCTGGGTGCCTCGAAACACCCAGTGCTCTACAACCCCTCTGTGACCTTTATAAAGGAAGTGCAGACGCTTTCCCGAGAATTTAAGTCCAAGAATGAGGCGCCCATCACTTTTGACTCTTGTCTTCTGACTGTGTTGCTCTTCTCCGGTGATACTTGACTCTTTATTGCTTTTCAAGCTGCTGCCTCCATCGTTCTCCTCTTTGTTCTGATCCACTGGTCGTCCTTTCGGCCCCATCAGAGAAAACACATATTCATTCCCCTGTTTGGAAAAACAAGAAGGAAGCCCAGACACACTGAATTTGGCAGCGGACGATGCTAACAAAGTGCATACGCTTTTTAATCAAGAATGGAGTTTTTTAGGTGATGGGTAATGAACTATGTTGCAATTTGAAACACTAAATTGCACTAGAAGAACAGACTTGCATGTAAGTTTAATTGCAAATAAATCAATAGGCAGTAAATATGAGCAATACCGACATCTGTGTCAAGTTTAGCAGCGTATGCATTCATCTTTCTGTCAGGTTTAATATGACACTGTAACAGGAATTTCTGTCAAATCTATTCTGTGTTTTGGGTTTGCAGAGACACAGTCTTTCTATTTATGTAACACACAACATCTCCTCAAGCAAAGCAGGGTGGAGTGGTGGCATCTATTATTTTACTTAAGTAATCAACTGTTATTACTTGCAACATATTCCTATTTTCACACCCCTGCAGTCATTAGTACCGAGGCGTTTCAGTCAGATGCTCACCTTGGGTGCACTGTCGGAGACTTTTAATGTCAGAACGATGGAGAATTCCTTGGGGAAGAGGTCACAGTTCACCAGAATCTGGGAGGAGGGAAAGCTCAGTGCGGTATCAGGGCTTGAGAAATGAATCCCCCTCACCCCGCCGGCCTGCTTCATGTGCACCCCCGGCACAAGTTTGGATGGGTCCCTCTCAAGGACAAAAGATAGAAGATCCAGGGGAAGCGAACCTGAACAAAATATGCAAATAAAGACTATGGCAGTGAGTTTTATGGCCAAACTTTAAACTTCCTCGTGTTGCGAAAGTAACACTGCAGAATTCCTGGGATGATTAATGGGTTAGAAAAGAATAAAAGCTGAAAGTTTTTAAAGTGGATTTAAACAAAATCGCTCTCAGGCTGCAGTAGAAGTAATCTATTCACCGTACTTCACACTTTCACTCAACTTCAGTACATTAGAATAATTTAATAACTTTAGGTTTTGCAATGAAAAGTGTGATTTGATGCTTTATTGTAAAAAAAAAAAAAAGAAGAAAGAAAAATACCTAAGAGCATATAAAGTTTGAGCTGAAATGATTAGTGCACCAGCAGGATTACTTACTCTATATACCTTAAGTGCTGAGTGTGGTAGAGCATCTTCAAAACCAGAGGTTTGTTTTAAAGGGACACGAGTCAAAAAGGTCAGGATCCACAGGAAACTAATAAATTCCTCAATGTCCCAGTACTACTGCCACCACCACACCCTGGAGTGTGAGAAACAGCCCTAGGTAGTGGTGGGGTTTTATGAGACTTCAGTGGGTTTGTTATTTAATTATTTTTTTTAAAAAGATACTCTTTCCTAAGCAACGATAACAGAAAAATAATAATACTCCCACACTGATGAGACATCACGTAAACATGCGCTGTGTACGTCCTAATATTTCAATGTGTACGGGATTGTTGTGGAATCCCAACCACACCCAATGTCTGTACTTGTTTATGGATGTTCATTTAGGTTAAAGTGGCATGCACGTCCACACAGAGAAGCACTCCTACTGTACTGTAGGCAGATGCAGACAGCTGGAATTACCAAAAAGTATTTTAGCTAGAGGGGCTTCCTGGGTTTTAGATGAAACAGTAAGCCATTCGCTGTATAATAATTAACTAAACATTACATGTGCTGAACTCAGCTGAGACTGGAAGAGATAAAATAGAATAAAAATTGAATAATACCTGTACATTGCCTCCATGTTTCTGTGGCTGTCTCAGTTACTCTTAACCCCAGGAGAAGGAACGGCATAAATATCAGCGTTGACATTGCAGAAAATCGGTTTGTTTCAGTTTCCAGTTGGTAGGAATGTCTCCATACTGAAGGTATTTCTTTGCCTATCCTAAATGACAACACACACCAGAAAGCTGTGTACACTTCATATTGAGCCTGCTAAGAATTCCAGCTCCAAACAAAAAAATGTCTATGAAGAAATTCGGGTGACAATCATTAAAGTCACACTGGTAACCTAAGATTGATGTTAGGAGTAGGAAGTCCCAGAGCATCCGCGCTTGGAGAGATCCATTCATAAGTGTGGAAAAACCTGCACCTGCAGCTCCTTTTAAACTCTGGACTCATGCAAATCACTAAGCACCCTGTCAGTCATCCACACTCAACCACAAATCTGATGACACAGACCTGCCAGAGGGGTGAGCTGCACCCCTTTGTTAATGTATACGTGTACGCTCACAGACAAGCAGACAGGCACAATATCTGAATGTGATCACATGAAAAATGATTGATTAAAGGGCTTTTTTTATTGTTATTATTAAAAGGCAATCAAAAGAAAACAACAACACTTGCACGAGCTTTGGTCAAGCAGTGCATCCAAGCCGAGCTTTTACTATATTAGTTGTGATCGCACTTTAGTGTATGTTCAGGACATCTAGATGCTTCCTGAAAGCTCTGCAAGTATTGAAAAAGTAATTATGTTTCAAGATAGTAAAGCTAAATAGTATGCTGAACCACATATATGTTTTGAATTAGCAAAATAGTATTAACATAAGCAAAGACTGTAATGGAGAAAGTACTAAGAGCAGCTTGGTCAGATAGTTTTTGCAATTAATACATATTTGCATGTATGTCAACCTGGGTGGGCCAAGTCAGTCACAGTGGAGTACCTGAAAGTGTACAGTCTCCTACAGAGGATGTTCAGTGCCACTCAAACTCGACATTCATTGATTTCCTCAAGTCTGTTTAATCTTATTTTGATGGTCACCAGGTGCTCATGAGGAACAGCGGCATGTCTGCTTGTGTCAGATCTCTCAGAACCATCCGGCACATTTACAAGGCAAATGACACAAGGCAAATGACACAGTCTTTCTTCTTCCACCCACATTAAGATTATGGACGCCACAAATATCAAGGATGCAAAATACATACCAGTATATTTTCCTTTATCCATTCATCAATCTCTCTTACTGCCAGGAACAGCAGTTACACCCCTGAACCCGTTTAGATGAAGAAAAGCAGATGCAGATTGTCCACCGGTGCCTGATTTTCCTTATTCCTGGTTTGACTCATCGGCCGCTATGATTAATCTTATCACTGTTCCGGTTATACTGAATGCAAGTATTCACACAGACTATCAGATGAGATGCCACGTTCTAAATTTGGACCTGGGTAATAAAGACGATGGTGAAGTTTTAGATGATAATCAGTGTTTGTCCTTTTTTAACTCATTTATCTAAATTTAGTCATCTTTTGTCTACTACATGAAGAAGTGTGCTTGAGGACCACTTCAGAACCTCATTTTCTGAAACACACTTCAGCTAAGTTTACGGTTTTTCCCACTACTTTCATGTTTTTATGAAAGCAAAGCTTTAGCAAACCCAAGACATGGTATTGGTATGGACCAGTGGTGCCACCTAATGGTTACTTTTGCACATTAGAAAGCAGGTTTTCGGTGCTTTTGGATCCTTAGCTCCCATCTGTGTGCATCTGGGTACCCAAATTTTACCCCTCCCTTCCCTGGAGACAGAAAAGGGGCTTTAAGTTATGTTCTTTAAAACAAACAGATTAGCTGGTCAAACACAAAAACAAAAACTTGACATCAAATCTGAGTACCAAACTATATTTATTGTATACAGTAGTAAAAGACCACAAATAATGTACAAATCAGTAGAGAAAACATAACATGACAAGACCTGGTCCCCGTTCTTCGTACTTTACAGTTTAGCTCAGCTGACCTTTGTCCAGCTCACTGGGTTCTTGAAATGCGAGCGGAAGGCTGCTTGTTGGCATCGTAAAGTGTGCTCTTACTTTGTGTGACGAAAGCTGGAATCATGATTGCTGACTGGCTTGTGCAGATGCATGTCGCACAAACACTCAACATTTCTCTGTGCAATACAATATTGACAGATGCTTACTGATGGCTGTGCAAGGAAATAAGGTTTCATTTCTCAGTACTGGCACCAACTCTTAACTATTCATATAAAAGATGAAAAACATTTACTGTAGTAGCTGAAAGTGTTCAGACAGTTTTTAAAGCACGTATTAAAACCTACATTTTGTTGCAGTGTGTTTTTAACTTTGAAAGGTGCAACCTTTTCTAATAACTTGAATCCAACTAACTTCAAAAAAGCTGGGTTTTTCTTTTCAGGATTTGAGCTTAATGAACCGTGGCTGAACTGGGGGGAGGAAAGGGGGAAAAAAGAAATCCTAGCTCATTTCAGACTATTTACATTCAAAGATAATTTGGTTACCCACATACGAAGAACGGGGCCCTGTAGGTACAGAACACTTGTCTCCCAAACTCCAATGGCTGACCTCCTGATATGAAACGAACTGCATGCTTCACTCTCCAGAATGTAAAAATAGTGAAAGACGCTCATCACCACTTGAAAGACTGCCACTGTAACAACACACAAGCAGACAGCATCTCAGCAGCTGGCACAGTAGTGAAAAGTGTCATTGGTGTCTTTTAGCAAAGACAGTCCAACTTTTGCTGGATACCCTTGCTCAAACTTGAACCTGCTCCTCTTCAAAGCACATCTAAAACTCAGTGTTCCCGTTGGCCTACTTGTGCTAGGGCAATACAGGGGATGAGACACCTGACCTAAAAAAAAACAAAAAACATTCAGGAACCTTTCAGTTATTCCCACTCACAGTCCACCCTCTACAACAAGCAGACCTGCTTTTGAGATCATCACAAGGACCGGTCACTAGCCCACTTTGGAAAAAACAGAACCAAAAAGAAAAATGTTATGTATTTTGCACCAAGAGATTCTTTACACAATCAAACGCCGACCAGCTTACACCGTGGATGCACTTCTGTGATATAGATGAATTCTTTCCCCTGAAACAAGCATTTCTGCATAAGCATATATCCATCTGTACCGCAGACACCCACAGTCACTCACTGAGTAGCCATCTAAGAGGAAGCAAACACTGATGCAATATAAATGCCTTTAAATGTGACAGTTTTCACCTTGAAGTTGGCTTTTTAAAGAGAAGCACGTCAAATATGAAGCAGACGTTCTGTTTTTGGAGTATTGGTCCAAGTCCCACAACATTTATCTAACACCCATTCTGATACTGCTGTACAGGAGGGGGAAAAAAATGTCGACCATATGCCCCATGGGTGTTAATGTTTAAAATAACAGACGAAAAAACTAAAATTAACATTTACAAAAGAAAAGAAACATTGCAGAAGCACCTAAAATGCAAAGAATTAAAATTCATTTAACAAAACAAAAACAAACAAAAAAACGAGTCACCATTCAGACAACAAACACACAGAAAAGCAATGTGAAATGGGAAGCATGTGTGTATTATGTTCAGATAGTGCTTCCACTTCAAACCATTTTTATGCCCACTGACAGTGACCCCTGGACAAAACACTTGCAGAGCCTCGCATTCAACCCTGATGGATGAAAACAGTGACAAACTACTGGATACTAAGCTTTCACTGCACAGTGAACCAAAAGCAGTGACAAACCAGGAACAGCTGTGATGAGTTGTTGGTCCAATCACAGCCAGCGGTGCCAGAAGGAAATCTGTGTCCTGATTGGCCAGCAGAGAGACTGTTGACACACAAAAGTTCAGTCCTGACTGAGACAGCACATAAACAGCCAACGAGGCCCCCCGCCAACACCTGACGAAAACCATGACAGACATCTTTAAACTGAAAGAATAATAATAATAATAATAATAATAATAATAATAATATGAGGGGAGTGGTGGGGAAGGGATGGACAGTGAGATGGTTGAGGGCGTTGTCTGAGGGTGGCCGTCAATGAGGTGGGTAGGGCTTAGCAATGGCCGCCTGTCTGCTGCTGGAAAACATCTATGGTGTCTTCATCTTCCATTTCCAGCTGAGAAAAAGATGTTCCATATATTAATTATTTTACAGTATTGCAAACATATTCAATTTATTTAGGGGACAAGTGCGCTGTAATCTTAAAGAAACTGAATGTGTTTCAATAATGGTTACAAGTGCATAATAATCATACCTGTGCAGGCGTATCCGTCTCATTGATCGGCTGGCCATCAAACCTGAACCTGATCTGCCTTATTGAGAGACCCTGCAGATGAAGATGCCGCCTTTCCGTTAAAAGAACAGCAAAGTTAAGTGTGCATGTAATCATGCTGCTTAAGAACTTACAGCAGCTTACCTGTCGTTCACAGTATGCCTTCATTAGTTTACTGAGAGGTGTGTGCCTTTTTATTTTAAACTGAACCACCGACCCATCCTGCCCTGCAACCTTGAGGTTGATGTGGTCATTCTCAGTCTTTACTCCTTCCTGTAGAAACACAATGGTTTAACACTTGATAAACAAATGGATTAGCAACCACAGTAATGGATAGTACGTATACGTTTTCTTTAAAGCGACATCCACAATACTGTTAGCCTTGCTAGCTCAGACATACAGAAAGTAAACTAATAGGTATATAATCCCACAATTTTAACAGCCGTGTCACAAAACACAGATGTGACTTGTGTTGAATTACTGCCATACTATTCAGTTGATGCTTTGATTAAAACAAAACGTACATTGGAGCTCAATAACACAGACATGCTACCATATGCGTTCACACAAGGCACTCACAGGCGCTAACGTTAGCATCATTAGCTCCGGGCTAGGCTCAGAACCACTGGCGAGTTTAGCTACCGGCTAACGCTGCTAGCAGTTTTGTTATGAAGTATTGTGGTACAACAAGCAGCACAACGAAAAAATTAAAACAAATAAAATAAAAACTACCAGAATACCATAGTCACATCAGTTTTTAAGGCGGTGCGTCACCTCCATTTGCGCTCTTCTGCCACTGCTGCAGTTGCGGCATTTGCGGCGTTGCGGACATAGCGTGGTCCCGTTTCGACAAAGAAAAAAATCCGCAAATAACAATCATGGTGTAATTGACATTCCTGCTCCCAACCTTTTAGACCCCAATTAGCGGGACAACATCCCTCCCAAACTCACCTACAGTGAGCTGTGTGAGCGCATATAGACGCACATATGAATGTGCGGGTACTCATTCATTTGCGAAACAAACACTGCGCCGATTTAGAGAAACGTGCAAACCAGGCCATTTTTAGATTGCACATATAAGCGACGGTTTCGCAGGAGCTCGCCTCAGCCATCATAACAAGCAAGCAGTTATATAAACCTCTATATATTACCTTTGGCTTTTCCTCTGACATCTCGGCAGGATTTCGCGTTGCAGTTTACAGAATAATCTGCTAGTTCGGCTTTATTTGTCTTTCTGCCGCTTTCTGTCCTCTCCTCTGCCCTGCTAACGGGTGCGCGCTTCAGACCGTTGCTGCAAATAAGCCATTGGCCCTTAAAACACCACGTGGTTGCCAAATCGCGGGAGCGCGCGTCTATGCAAAAAAAACTCGATCACGCGAGGAATCTATATGAAAATCTCTTATTGTGCGCACAAATTAAACCAAATAACGAGCCACCTGTAAGTGGTAGCTATTGAAGTTCTGTAGTTTAATTTCCATTCATTTAAAATGTTTTGTTTCCATCTTAGTTTAGTTTAGACCAGACTTCAGAATTGGTTAAGCTCTTTAATGTTTAAATATCCTAGTGTATTATTATTGTCATTTTTAATAATACTTTGACTCTTTTAATTTAATTATATGTTTTAAGAAGTTCAGAAATACAGTAGTGGTCAGAAGTTCTTATACACTCATTATGGGCATGAAAGTCATGATAATTTGGGGCTTTTAATAATTTCTTTGAACTGTTCTTTTTCCAGTCAGGAATGATTAATTTACAGTATGTATCAATCTGATGCACAACTTTGAATTTATTTGGGATTTTCTTCAATCCACACAGGGTCAAAAGCAGAAATACAGACTCAAATATAGACATCAAATCACTTAATTCCCTTAATAAGTGCTATTCAATGTTCTACAATATCTATCAGTTTAACAAGGTGAAGGCCTGTTTACTTTTTGTTAGTGATCATGTTTGAATGCAACTGGTAGTTTCTTCTTTCCAAAAGGTGAGCAGACATCATATTAAACCCTATGGATTAAGAATGTAACTTGTGTTCATATGTGTGAAGGCAGCAAGTGAAGACTATTAGCAATATAGTGTATACACTTGAGCCTGTATGTGTACTTTTGACACTGCGTGGATTAGATAAAATCCAAAATAATACTGATGATGCCATAGCCCTGACACTACACACTGCCCTGTCACACCTGGAGAAGAGAGACACGTATGTGAGAATGCTGTTTGTAGATTACAGCTCAGCATTCAATACCATCGTTCCCTCGAAGCTGGACAGGAAACTGCAGGATCTAGGACTGAGCAGCTCCCTCTGCAGCTGGATCCTTAGCTTCCTGTCTGACAGACGCCAAGTGGTCAGACTGGGCAGCATCACCTCATCCCCCATCACACTGAACACTGGTGCTCCACAGGGGTGTGTACTGAGCCCTCTCCTATACTCACTCTACACCTACGACTGCACAGCCACTAACAGCTCCAACATCATTGTGAAGTTTGCGGACGACACTACAGTGGTGGGTCTTATCACCAATGGTGATGAGACGGCTTACAGGGAGGAGGTCAGCGCCCTGACCCACTGGTGTCAAGACAACCATCTCACCCTCAACGTCGCAAAGACAAAGGAGTTGATAGTGGACTTCCGGAGGTGCAGAGAAGTACACACCCCCATCACCATCAGCGGCGCTGCTGTGGAGAGAGTGAGCAGCTTCCGGTTCCTTGGTGTACATCTGGCTGAGGATCTTACATGGTCAGTACACACAAACAAAACAGTGAAGAAGGCGCAGCAGCGCCTCTTCTTTCTCAGGAGACTGAAAAGATTCGGCATGAGCCCCCGCATCCTCAGGACCTTCTATCACTGTGCCATTGAGAGCATCCTCACTGGATGCATCACCACCTGGTATGGCAACAGCACCGCCTACAACTGCAAAGCTCTCCAGCGAGTAGTGCGGTGCTCTGAACGGATAATTGGAGGTGAGCTTCCCTCCCTCCAAGACATCTACAGGAAGCGGTGCCTGAGGAAAGCGAGGAGGATCATCAAGGACTCCAGTCACCCCAGCCATAAACTGTTCAGACTACTTCCATCAGGAAGGAGGTTCTGCAGCATCCGGTCCCGTACCAGCAGACTGAGAGACAGCTTCTTCCACCAGGCCATCAGACTGCTGAACACGTCATAGACACCTCAGCTTCACTACTGGAACTTTAACATTATGCACTCCATACTGTACAGTAATGCCACTGTTTTGCACATGTCTCAACTCTGTATATTTTTATATATTTTATTTATTGTTTACTCTATTTAATTTGTAAAATATGTGTACACACACACACACACACGTAGAAAAATATTTAGTATACACATCCAGAAATGCATATACTATTATATATTGCACATATATTTATTAGTTTCAGATGTAGCCATTCTTGTATTTTGCTTGTTTACATTATTGTATTTTGCACAACTCTGTTGCTTGTGAAGCTCGCACACAAGAATTTCACTCACATGTGCTGTACCAATGTACCTGCACATGTGATGTGACAATAAAAGTGATTTGATTTGATTTGATTAAAGAAAGGGGCAATGTGTGGGGCAATGTGGGAAGTACTGGTAACGTTGGTATAGCAAATTTTTATATGTTTAACATTAAAAACATAAAAACTATGCAAGTCCCTCACTGGTTTGGCATTGGTTCCCAGCTTCCTGGCAAAGTAAATACAACACAGTGTCTGTGAAGGTTCTCAGTCATCCAGGTCATCGTAGTCAAAGGAGCTTGCAAAGAAAAGCGTCTGGACTTCTTTAAGTTAGTTGAAGACGTTTCACCTCTCATCCGAGAAGCTTCTTCAGTTCTAAGGTCAAATGGTGGAGAGTCCCAGATATAAACCTAGTGGGAGTGTCCCCCCACAGAGGGACAAAAGGACCCACTGATGATCCTCTAAACTCACCCGAAACTCTGGTTGATTGGGACCCACACCCAGTTTCACACCTTGGCTCAGGCGATTAGAGGATCATCAGGGGGTCCTTTTGTCCCTCCGTGGGGGGTTGCTCCCACTAGGTTTATATCTGGGACTCTCCACCATTTGACCTTAGAACTGAAGAAGCTTCTCGGATGAGAGGTGAAACGTCTTCAACTAACTTAAAGAAGTCCAGACGCTTTTCTTTGCAAGCTCCTTTGACTAAATACAACACAGATAAATAGAAACTGAAGTTTATTTTATGGTCTAACCTTTAACTCTCATTTCATCTCATTTTCTCTGCTTATCTTGTTTGGCATCAGTACTGATGCATCCATAGTTCACATTTCTTTATGAGCTGTGCTGACTAATATGTGGGACATTGAGTCAACTAGTGCATGCCCATGCTACAGTGTAATTGTCCCTTTTGACAGCAAAATCATGGCCTTACTTTAACCCACTTACTTGGTATATATGTGTTACTAATAAGTCCTTTAGTTACAGGTAGTCTCACTGCGATGGAGATCTTTTTCAAGAGGGAAAGGAGTACCAAAAAATCCCCTAAAACATACAAGAGCACTCACAAAATCTAGTGTAATAAATCTAGTGTAGTATATTAATCTTTTTGTGTTTTTGCGTTTTGAAGTTATATAATCTTGTACTGAAAAAATAATGTTTTAAAGAGCTCAAACAAAGAAAGTGCTTATATCCCCCAATGACTAATATATCACTTTAAGGAGATGATCCAATGGAAACTAAAGCTTTTTCCTAATTTGTGTGACCCTGAACTTTAACCTATGGCCTTGAAGATATTCTAAAATATATACCAAACATAAATACCACATTACAGTGGTGTATTTGATTATTTTTACCCATATGACTGGAGCAGAATTAACTGAAATCTTTGGCTTCTATAAGCAGAAAAAGAGATTTTAAGTCAAAGTTAAGTTTAAGTTAAATTCGTGCAGTCTGTGACTTTGTGACTTTATGGTGTCATTGTGATGTCGAATTGAAAAAACAAGAGCATTCGGAGAGTGCAACTCACCCTGAAGGGCAAGGACTATACTTTTTTTTACTATACTAAAAAAAATAGATGTTTTATGATGTTTTTATTATAACATGCTGACATCAGCCTGCTTTTATTACAGTGCAGCAACCTCAGCCTGCTTTTATAAAGACATAATGCCTGACCTTTGACCTATGACCTTGAAGCATTGAATACTAAAATAGTCTGTTTTATTATCTTTACCTATATGATTGCAACACAACTGACTAAAATTTCTGGCTTCTATAAGCTAAAAAACCTTGAGATTTAAAAATATTTTCATTTTCAGTGCGTGATTTTGCAAATCTTTATGCTGTCACTGTAACACTGTAGGGCATGGTATTTGGGGGAGGGCCGGGGTGGGGTGGTAGGTTGTACAGCTCTCAATGGCCTTTTATATGATATATTACTCGATATTGTTTTTTTGAAAAACTTTTCTGGGTCAACTTTACCTTTGCGTGCTGACAATGAAGGTCAAGGTCAAATGCTTAGCTAACCTAGGCTTGCATATTTTTGTAAAGACAATCCATTAAAAAAAATAAGGTAATATGAAGAGCAATATAAAGATTTTATTGATTTTGGCATAACCTTGACCTGATTTTCTTGTAAATTAAATCAGCTCCGGCTGTTACTGGCATACCATCACACAAAATATGAAAATGATACCTTGAAAACTGTGGAGTCAAGATTGCTAACAAACAGACAAACAAACAAACAGAACCATGACACCACCAGGAGAAAAATCCAGACAGACACTTAACATGAAATCAAAAAATGCAGTTTCACAATTTTTGTTTTCTTTGTAGCTCATTTCATAGGCAGCAAGGTATTCAAATCCAGTTTCTCCAAGACCAGTGTGAATGGGAGGTGCAGCTAAAATGTCTTTCAGCCTTCTAAATAAATAAATCCCACTCCTTCATATAAGATACAACGGTGAGTAAGTGTGATACACAGGATCAAGAGGCTTCTGGGGAGACGGAGAAGCATACATATAAACACTGTCACCATAATCAGACGCAGACAAAACTCTGGATGTTCACTGTGTACAGTGATGGTAATTCAGAATGCACCTGTCCCTCCTCAAAAGCAGACTCGTGAAAATTCCACACAGGTGCTGGAAAGCCGAGTCCATTTGTCTTTCGGGAAGCATTGAGCACTTGCAGTCTATAATGTTCACGGCGCCATGGTCTGTCGTTTTCTGACGGCCTTTCTCTGTCCACGCTGGTTTCTCGCAGTCTGCGCAAAGCTTGTGCGGACCGGTCATGGTCCAAGCGATGCACCTTTTCCTCACTGGTTTCGCGCAGTCTCCGTGAAGCCTGAGCCAGTCGATTATTTTGTAGGCGATGCTCCCTCTCCGAACTGGTTCCCTTTCAGTCGATTCACTCGGTACAACACATAAGTATGGGATATCACGCCCTCGCGTGTCCTGGCTGAAGAAACCTTTATTCACGCCTTTACGGCAGATGACGTGTGATGACACGCGCAAGGCCCCGCCCGCACATATAGCCGCTGCCATCACCGTCATCCCTCAGTTCTTACGCTCTTCACCTCGCTGAGAACACCTCTGCTGAGTTGGGCTAGCTAGCTACTGCTAGTTAGCTCCGTTGTCTGCCAACTTGAACCTAGCTTAACTGCCCCTGTTGGTGTTAGCCTCCACCGCCCAGCTGGTGCGTAGGCTGCCCGCGGAGCGCTATTTTCAAGTTTTTCTTGTGCAGCGTTTCGCTTTGCGTTTTGGGAATGGACCCCAAACCGAAGCGAGCAAAGCAGAAATCTTCTGTTCGCCCCTGTCCTCAGGGATGTGGTTTCTCTTTGCACGACAGCGACCAGCACGATGCCTGCCCTGTCTGCCTGGGGATCGTCCACGCTAGGAGAGCGTTGACGGAGCCCGAAGCTTGTGCGTTTTGTCGCCAGCTCCGACGCTCGACCCTGGAAAGACGGGTGACGTTTGTGGAAAGAGTGCTGGGACGCTCGGCTGTCGCACGGCATGACCCTCTTCTTTCCGAGTCTGGAGCCCCGGCTTCGTCCGAGTCCGAAGACGAAAATTTTCAGGTCGATGTCCCCGCGATTAGCTGGGCTGACCACATGGAATACGTTGACGGGTTAGCCGATGACGGACCGGAACCATGCAGGAGCGCTGACGGGCTTCAGCCTGGGTTGAAGCCCGCCAGCGCTCCCCAGGAAGACGATGACGTGCTGGACATCGGCCTGGATATCCATGGTTTGTCGGAGGATGAGCAGGAGAGCTCATTGTCGACCCAATATGCCGCCGCTGCTGCGCCGGTCGGCCACGATGACACCTCTCTTTTCTCCCTGTTTCGCCGTGCCGCTGAGAAGCTGCAGGTGGACTGGCCCTCTCCTCCACCAGCTCGGAAGCCGTCGCGGTTTGCGGGTTTTTTCCTTCCACCGGAGCCCGCAACGGCCAAAAACTGCCTCCCCATGTTCCCAGACTTTCTCTGCGAGCTAACAGCGTCATGGGACAAACCTCTGTCTACCCGCGTCACTGTGCCCGGCTATGGACAGTACATGGAATTGGACGGCGCCGAGGGAGCTGGTTTAGCTAACCCACCCCCTATGGAGCCGTCTCTGGCTGCTTATCTGGCCCCGTCCCATAACCATGGTGTCGGTGGCCCCGCAACTCTGCCGTCCAAGCACTGCAGATTCTCGGCCTCGCAGCTGGAGAAGATTTATCGGGCTCAGGCCGGCACCGCTCGAGCCATGAGTTCCGTCACCATGCTCCAGACGTACCAAGCAATGTGCCTGGCGGAGCTTGGATCGCTGGTTCCGGAGGACAGCCCGCTGTCACCTCTTCTTAACGAGGTTAGAGTCACCACGGATTACATCCTCCGTGCGTCTCGCTGTGCAGCGCTCTCCCTGGGCAGAGGGATGGCTTCGACAGTGGTGGCGCAGAGGCACCTGTGGCTGACCCTCTCCGACGTCCCTGATAGAGACAGAGCTGTGTATCTGGACGCACCAGTGTCTGCGGCTGGGTTATTCGGACATTCACTTGAAGCCATTCAGGCTAGATTCGATCTGAGGAAGAAGCAGACGGAAGCTCTGCGCGACATCATCCCCAGACGCCAGCCCCAGCCCAAGCCCACTGCTAGCTCTCACAGGCCCGCCGCTCCTCTGACAGCTGGCAAGAGACCGGCGCCCACTGCTGGAGTGGGAGGGCCGCCGGCGAGAGCACGTACTCCGGCCCGAGCTCCACGCCAGTCGGCCTGGGGCAAAGGCCCTCCCCCGGGCCCCCGACGGGACCCGACGCCCAGGAGGAAGAAGCCTCAGCCCTCCTAGCTGTGATTGCGAGTGGGGAAGGGATCCGGCAGCAGGGAGACGCTGCTCTTACCCCTCTGTTGCCGCACAAGAGGTGCCGCTTAAGTTCTGTTCAGGTTGTCAGCCCCAGAAGGCGCTGCACTTCCCTATCGCGGTCTCCCAAGCACATAACCCCTGCACACGGTTCAGAGGTGTTGAATGTTCAAGCGACCACATCGAGTGTTCCCGCTGTTTTTCATTGTTATGCCCCGGAAAAGGTGCACCCAACAAAATGTATAAATGTACATGTTCCCATGTTGCAATCAATAAAGAGTGTTGTTTACTCTCAAACAATCTCAAATGCTCAACCTGCAGGCGAAATGAGCCAGGTCAGGCAGGGGATGCAGTCCCCTGCAGACACACTGGGGGGCGACGGCGCCCCGCCGTCAGTGCTGCAGGCCAGCCGGCTGGCTGCTCACTTCCCTCAGTGGCGCGCTTGCGCCCCCTCTCCGTGGGTGCTGCAAACCGTTGCCATGGGTTACCGGTTGCAGTTCCGGGTCAAGCCGCCTCGTTTCCAAAGAGTCGTGAACACGATTGTCAACCCCGAGGCAGCCTTGGTACTCAGAGAGGAAATACAGGCGCTATTACAGAAGAGAGCAATACGGGTGGTCCCCGCTTCGGAGACGGACAAAGGTTGGTACAGCCGTTATTTTGTCATTCCGAAGAAAGGGGGAGGGCTTCGTCCCATCCTCGACCTGCGAGTCTTGAACACGTACCTGCGAACGTACAGGTTCAAGATGCTAACACACAGACAGCTCCTGAGTGCAGTCGGCCCGGGAGATTGGTTTGCGACAATCGATCTAACAGATGCTTATTTTCATGTCGCTATACACCCGAAACACAGGCAGTTTCTGAGGTTTGCATTCGAGGGCGTAGCCTACGAATACCTAGTGCTGCCGTTCGGGCTGTCGCTCGCTCCCCGCACCTTTACGAAATGTGCCGAGGCAGCGCTAGCGCCCCTCAGGAAGAGGGGCATCCGCATCTTGGCCTACCTGGACGACTGGGCTCTCGTGGCTTGCTCCAGAGAACAGGCGGAGACGCAGCTGTCGCGGGTTCTGTCACACATTCAGACACTGGGGTTCTCTGTGAACTTTCAGAAGAGCTCGCTAATCCCAGGTCAACAGATCGCTTTTCTCGGTCTGGAAATATGCTCTCTTTCCAGCCGCGCACGGTTGTCAGAGCACAGAGTGGCCGCGTTTCATCGCTGCCTCGCTCAATTTCAGCTGGGACGCAGACTGCGTTTCCAGACGATATTGCGCTTGTTGGGCATGATGGCATCTATGATCGCCGTAGTGCCGCTTGGGCTGTTGAAAATGAGAGCGTTTCAACGCTGGACTCTCTCTCACCGTTTGTGTGCTTCGCGTCACCTCCGGAGGAGGCTGCCGGTAACTGCGTCTTGCATGCTAGCTCTCCGTCCTTGGAGGGAGCCCGGGCTACTGCACCAGGGCTCTCGGATTGGGAGGGTGTTGTTTCGCAAGGTGGTGTCCACAGATGCTTCCCTAAGTGGGTGGGGAGCGCTGTGCGAGGGTGCGTCAGTGAGAGGGATCTGGTCCGCGGCTCAGCGCCAGCTGCACATCAACCACTTAGAGCTGTTAGCAGTGTTCTTAGCTCTAAAGCGTTTCCGTCCAGTCCTGCAGGGCCAGCATGTCTTAGTCAGGACGGACAATTCAACAGTGGTGTCTTATATAAACAGGCAGGGAGGAACACGCTCTCTTCCCCTGTTGCAGCTGTCTCGCTCTCTGCTGTTATGGTGCAGTGTTCATTTTCTGACTCTAAGAGCCACCCATGTCCCGGGCCACCTGAACCTGGGGCCGGACCTTCTCTCCAGGGGGGGTCCTCTGGTGAGAGAATGGAGGTTACACCCTTCAATAGTGGCTCAGATTTGGGATCTATTTGGCGAGGCGCAAATAGATCTTTTTGCTTCCAGGGTGAATGCTCACTGCCCCCTGTACTTCTCCATAATCGACCACGATGCACCCTTGGGCTTGGACGCGCTAGCGCACCAATGGCCAGACGTGCTCCTGTATGCATTTCCCCCAGTGGAAATGATATCTCCAATTCTGGAGAGGGTGCGTCGGCATTCCCTCTCTCTGATCCTGGTGGCCCCTTGGTGGCCCGCGAAGTCGTGGTATGCAGAAATAATCAGCCTGCTTGCAGCAAGTCCTTGGCAGCTTCCTCTCCGCAGGGATCTCCTCTCTCAGGCGGGGGGGGAAGTGTTTCATCCGCGCCCGGATCTGTGGCACCTTCATGCTTACCTGCTGAGAGGTTAAACTTGGTTGCTAAGGGTCTGCCACCTAGTGTGGTAGCGACGATTCAGAGCGCCAGGGCCTCGTCTACTAGAGGCTTGTACGCTTACAAATGGCGAGCCTTCGAGCGATGGTGCCAGGACCGCCACACTCTCCCATTTCAGTGCTCTATTGTGGATGTTTTGACATTCCTGCAGGAGCTGTTGGATAAAGGCCTTTCGTTTTCGACGATCAAGGTTTATTTAGCGGCTATATCTGCTTGTCATATCGGTTTTGACGGGGTGACACCAGGTGCGCATCCCCTCGCCGTGCGTTTTCTGAAAGGGGTTCGCCGGCTGAGGCCCGTGCTTAAGTCCAGTGTCCCGGCTTGGGACTTGTCTTTGGTGCTGGAGGCCCTTTGTGGCCCTCCGTTTGAACCCGTTGAGTCGGTAGATATGAAACTTCTTTCGTATAAGACCGCATTACTTCTCGCTTTGGCCTCGGCGAAGCGAGTGGGGGACCTTCATGCGCTGTCTGTGCATCCTACCTGCACACAGTTTTCTCCTGATGGCCGCAAGGTCGTATTGCGTCCGAATGCCGCCTATCTTCCCAAGGTCATGCCTGCATCTTATAGTTCAATGGAGTTTGAGTTGCTGAGCTTTTGCTCCCCTCCTTTTGAATCTGAGGAGCAGAGGAGGGTGCATTCTCTTTGTCCGGTGCGTGCGCTACGCACCTACATTGAGCGCACTCGGGATGTGCGTTTGTGTGACCAGTTGTTTGTCTGCTTCGCTAATCCGAATAGAGGTAGAGCTCTGTCCAGACAGAGGCTGTCCCACTGGATTGTAGAAGCTATCTCGCTGGCATACAGCACCGGAGGTTTTGCGTTGCCCCACGGGGTGGGAGCTCATTCCACCAGGGGGATGGCGACCTCATGGGCTCTTTTTAGAGGGGTGCCTGTGGCTGATATTTGTGCAGCGGCTAATTGGGCGTCGCCGCACACTTTTGTGCGGTTTTATCGGTTGGACGTTACAGCCCCTTCGGTGGCTCATGCTGTCCTTTCTGCTGGGTCTACCACTCACTAAGGATGTGGTGGTCCCGTTCCGGTTCGGTGGCTGCTCTGCGGGGCGTGTATATAGGTCCCATACTTATGTGTTGTACCGAGTGAATCGACTGAAAGGGAACGGTTAGTTATGTCTATAACTTCTGTTCCCTGAAGGAGAGGAACGAGGTACAACACAGGGTGGCCCCACTGAGCAGTTGGCTCGGTGAAGAGCGGCTATCGAACTGAGGGATGACGGTGATGGCAGCGGCTATATGTGCGGGCGGGGCCTTGCGCGTGTCATCACACGTCATCTGCCGTAAAGGCGTGAATAAAGGTTTCTTCAGCCAGGACACGCGAGGGCGTGATATCCCATACTTATGTGTTGTACCTCGTTCCTCTCCTTCAGGGAACAGAAGTTATAGACATAACTAACCGTTTCTCTCAGTCTGCGCAAAGCTTGAGCAGACCGGGCATGGTACAATCGACGCTGCCTTTCCTCGCTGGTTTCTCGCTGCCTCCGTGAAGCTTGAGCCAGTCTGGCATTTTGCAGCCGAAGCCGTCTTTCCTCGCTGGTTTCTCGCTGTCTTCGTGATGCATGAGCCAATCTGTCATTTTCTAAGCGATGCCGTCTCTCTTCGCTGGTTTCGTGCAATCTCCGTGAAGCTTGCCCCCGCCGCTTATTTTCCAGGCGATGCTCCCTCTCCAAGCTGGTTTCACGCCGTCTTCTGGAAGCCTTAGCCAGGCGGTCATTTTGCAGACGTTGCAGCCTTTCCAAACTGGTTTCCCGC
Source organism: Rhamphochromis longiceps (assembly GCF_057381845.1). NCBI lineage: Eukaryota > Metazoa > Chordata > Actinopteri > Cichliformes > Cichlidae > Rhamphochromis > Rhamphochromis longiceps. The sequence continues at coordinate 24,748,462 of NC_140575.1, read as the reverse complement.
TGTCTGCGCGAAGCTTGAGCCGACCGGGCATGGTACAATCGACGCTGCCTTTCTTCGCTGGTTTCGCGCTGTCTCCGCGAAGCCTGGGCCAGTCTGGCATTTTCCAGGCGAAGTCGTCTTTTTTCGCTGCTCTCGCGCCGTCTCCGCGAAGCTTGGGATACTCTGGCGTTTTCTAAACGACGCTGTCTCTCTTCGCTGGTTTCTCGCTGTCTTCGTGCAGCTTCTGCTAATCTGGCGTTTTCCAGTCTAGATTCTCTTTGATGCTGAGATTCAGTGGCCCTGATTTTCTTCTTCCGCATGGCATCCTTACTGCTGCGGCAAGAGCCTTTCCTTTTTCTAGGCATTGTGGTGATGTGACCCTCTCAAGGCCCCTTGACACAAGGAGCGACATGCGCTGCACTGACCGCTGGCTGGAGCGAATTTTTCTGCTGGCCCTCTGCTGCGCTCTGCCGGTACGTCATTTTTTGCGCCCGCTCTACGTTTACTAGATGCGTCTGCTGCTTGTCAATGAAAACCATGCGTCTCTCATCTACAAAGGAGAAGGCATTGGCGTTGAAGTAACCGTACTAGTGAAGAAGAATGTACTCAATGACCTTAACTGCACATGCCTGCAACAAATCTGTGTGTGTGTGTTCGTCTGTGAACTTCTACTCAATCAGGAGTTTGATAACACACAGGCACGACTCAGGGCCCCAAAAGTTCTTATCTATATCAGATGTCATGAGGTCATCATATTGCCTAGCAACAGACTAACAGTGAACCCATTTTCCTTGGAAGAAAAATATAAAGAAAGCAGGAGTGGCTAGAGACTTTTGCACAGTATTCATAACATAAATGCTAAAAAAATTGGTAGTTTTAGCTTGTTGGTATATCACCATCAAGTTTGACTGCATGTTGGTGGAGTTTGCAGACAAACAGATTTGGTATAAAATACATAAAACAATGGGGCAAGGGATACAAGTGCTTTGCAGATACCATTAAAAAGTGGAATACCTGGTCAGCCTAATTAAAGATCCAGACTTTGCCAGTACATCAGGTCCTCTGTGCCTCTTCGTTGTTTTTTTATTTTACATTTTATTTCACTTGATTTAAGTAGTCGATAAGTTCATAGTTTTTCATGTTTTGAAATATGGTTTTATTTTAGCATTTGTTTGTGTTTGTTTTGAGGTAGACCTCCTCCTTCGTGCTCCAACAGGGCAATGACCCCCCCACTCCATGGCCTTCCTAGAGCTTCAACCTCGATCATACTGAAAATCGGGCAACAATGCTTAAGAGTGTCTTGAAACCAAGTTAAAGGAATTCTGCCATGAGTGTTAAAAAAATCTATCCAGAAATATGCCAGAAGCTTGTTGATGGATAAAAGTGTCTGATTGACGTGCAACTTACCAAGGCAGATTTAAACAAATAGTGTGGGTCTATGTATACCATATGTATACGTGGTACAAAGTCGTAACTCGTGGTGAGCATACGTAATCTTCTGACTACAACTGAAGATCATTGATTTTTTTTTCTTTTAAGGAATAACACATCTTTTAATCAAATGTTTGATTTATTGATAAACTGTACAAAACATACAGTATTTTATAAAGGTAGGTTAACATGAAAGCTCAATGGGAAATAAACATAAACAGTGTTACTATCAGAATTAGGGATCAGTCTGAAATCTTTTATTTAAGTTCTTTCATTATGTTCATTTTGACCTCATATATTCAGAATATATTCTGCAAATGTGATTGGTTTAAAATTCGTTGTCAACAGTAGGAAACAGCAGCAGTAACACAGTAATTAGATTTCAGAATGGGGAAAAAACATTTAAAACAAGATAAAAGTAAAATCTCAGCAGCAAAAACAATGTGAAAATGTACAATTACAACAGAAGCTAAAGGAAAGAATATTCCAGCAGCCAGACTGGACTCCTTCCATTCAGTACCATTAGACTAAATACCCAAATAAATAGTAGATTAGCAGATTAGTATCTTGAGTCACAGGATAAATGACAAGTGTTTGGAAAAATACCAACACTACATATCTCTTCTAGCATTTGGTTCCAGCCTCTTGGGTCATTTCAGTAAATGTAGGATTCTTTGAAAGCTTCATTGACCAAATGACCCTGATCTATTTAAACTACTTTTCTTACATTTGATTTTTTATATCAATTACAACAATTCTCCAATCATGTCACTTCAAGACAGCTCATGGATGTCCTCTGTCCGCAGTTAATAATCTCAGTTGACAAATCCATTTCAAGAAAATCTGGAGTATGGGTTTTGTCCACTTAGACCTGGAAAACATTAAACAATCAGTAAGAGTTGCCCTGATTTAAATAAATCGTTTGATATATTCACGCAAAATGGTAACTATGAAGTCAATGCCAGATTACGGTGAACGTAGCTTAGCACGGACAGGAGTAAATGGCTAGCCTCGCACTGTATTGTATCATAGCTAAATAAAAACTTACCAGCCTCTCTTAAACTTTTATATTTAGCTTTATGGTATACACCCATCAGCCATAACATTACAAGGACCTTAGCAGGAACATTTAGGTTGTAGGTTGGGCCTCCATGGATCAGACTCCAGGAGGTGCTCTTGCAGGATGAACTGGAACAAGTCTTGCGACTGTGTCTATCTTTTCTGCTCAATTAACCCTGATACTATGCGAGTGCCAGTGCAGAAGTAATTACTCATTGGTGTCTTTTGAAAATCATTCATATTATAGCAGGCCTGCAAAGTTAACATAGTGTTATGTGTTGCCCACTGGGGTGATTTCCACTCAAAGAAAACCTGGAGGACATAATCTGATGCTTTCTCTGAATTTCTTGCAGTAGCCAGTTCCATATCCATAAACATCTGAATTTCATTAGTAGAAAAGAGACATTTAAATAGTATAGCTCTGAACTCTCTGGACCTTATGGACACAGTCAGACAAGCTCTTTTTTCCCCTCCCCAGCAGTTATGCTAAACTGGGCAAAGTGCCTCATACTGGTAGCACAATACAGAATCAACTTTCTTAATCACGCGCTCTCATATCTACTAAATGACATTACAGGTGTAAAAAGAGCCACATTTTGTTTTGTAGAGTAAGTCATAATTTAGATGCTGTATAGGTAGCCGATTGCTGACACACACAGACTAACAAAGAGAAAAGCTTACCATATTTCTGCCTGATTTCCTGGTGTCTCTGCTTCATCTCCGCCCTCCTGTAAAGACAAAACATTCTTCCATAAGTCACAGGGCGACGACTAATGATTTTTCAGAATGTCAGACTCGTGGAAACAAACCAGTTTGGGCTGATAACAGTATGACGTCTGCATTTTTCCCCCTCGTGTGTGTTGAAAGAAAGCGATGCTAATCATAGCTATCAATGCAAAAGGTAGCCGGTGTGTCGCACCTAGTGCAACTATTACAGAACCAATAAAAGCCCAAAATGTATAATTGTTGTTTAGAGGAAATACATGTAAAGTATAGAGAAATAACTCCAATTTGTATGTGTTTATAGCAAATATTTAATGTTAGCTGAGAGAGATGCTGTTCTATAGGAGGAAACTTGGTCATAAAGACATGGTGCTGAACTGTAGTTTTGTTTTTTCTCATGATTTTTGAATTTTAATTATATAAACTAGAGATTTAGGCAGCAATTTAGAGTCCACCAATTCTTTAAAGCCACGTTTTGTTAAGTTATAGCTATGGATGTATCAAATACAGAGACCAACCAGTCATAGGGGGTGAAACAGTATTACAAAACAAAACATGATATTGCCACCTTTCGTCCTGCTTGGTTCTCAGCTTATTGGCCTGCCGCTGCATCTTGGCCTCAGACCTGCTAGATCTGAAAAAACAAGACCAGTGTTAGATTTATGTAGTAGAAGGAAAAGATTGCTGATTATTACTAACAAACTCATAAGAAAGCAATCATCGCAAGGTATGTTTAAAGAAAAGCAATTTAGTGGCATTCCTAGTGTGAATAAATGTGGGCAAATGTTGTGAGTTTAAGATGGGGTTGAACCCTGCAAACGTAGAAAACTTCTTTTTTTTTTTTTTTTTTTAAATTACCACACTTTTCTGAACTGAATCAACTTTAGTTCAGCCTTAACTTAATAAAACAGCATCTGAAAGTCAAAAATGGTGCCAGATGTGGATGACCTATGAATCAGTCAACTGCCAATTGCTTGACAAGGGGGTCGAGTTAAAGAGTGACAACAGAGTCCAGCAAGAACAGGAGAAGAATGAGAAAAGAGTAAATCAAAGAATAAAAATATGCCATGAAAAGCACAGACAGGCTCCACAGTAGACACATTTCACTGATTTTAAACAGTTTCACTTCAGCTCTTTGTAGTTATAATTTCACTTTTCTCTGTGGCTGGCTCATGAACCAACAACAGCAGAAGCAAGAGTAGCCCACAGACTGGATGTGTCACATGTTTTTGACACAGCCCCAATCCACAATAAACACTCTCTGCAGGTAGACGGGCAGTACCTGACTGCCTGCAGACTGCCTTTGTGCTACTTCACGCTCACGCATAAACGGAAACACTCCCATTTTCAGGATTGCTTACGTGTAACATAATCATTTAATTGAAGGACTTGATGGGTAGTCAGTACATATCTTAACCTGTTGCACACAACTAATAATATAATTGCTACAATGTATTCTACCAGCATCACACTGGCTGGAATGAGAGGGTTTTGTCAACCAGAGCTCACATTACACTTACCCGATGTTCTCACACTTGCAGCAGCAGAACAGACAGACCAAAAAGGCAATGATAAGAATGCCACCAACCACTGACAAGGTGATTATCAAGATCTGGAAGTTCACTGCAGACAGAACCAGAGTGACAATGTCATTCAGAAATCACAAATTTATCTTTCAGATAGAAAATTCTTGTTCTTCCTCCTTCATTAGGTTGCGTTTAATTTCCTCTTCTCAAACCAAATCATTCTACAGATGTACTGAATAAAACGTTAATGTTTTTTGACTCACTGATAAAAATAACAAGGATCAAAGACAATTTTAATGTTTAATATGCAAATGTACTTCTGTAAAAAGTTCTGCATCAAGATTTTAAAGATGTAATAGTACAAAAGCATGTGGACAAAATGAATGTTAACATGAATGGGTTCCTATTTTACTACCAAACTATTGGATAGCACGCTTTGTACAGGGAGAGGCTGTCACAGTGAAACAGGATAGGGCTTTCCCCCATCCCGCTATTGTCTAAAACGTATCTACACGCTGAAGCACTTATTCAAAACAAACAACCCCAGACGCAAAATCCACAAACATGGAGGGGTTTTTTGTTTTTCCACTCTAGTGATTTAGTGAAACTTTCATCTACAGCAAATCAGGATAAACTGTTCCAATCTTCATTTGTGAAAAAAATAAGAATTATGAAGATGCAGGATCTTTTAATCTCTATTTGTAAGTTTTGGGGGGTTTTTTAGGAAAAAAAAATAGTTTTTTAAAGAGAAAGAGCCTTTAAATATAACTATTTAGTTTTTATTTATCCTTGGCACGGTGCTGATTGGGAGCCTGTTGCGGTAGCTCTTGTTCCAATTTATTTATTTTGAAATTATTTCATAACCTACTAAAGTGGATTTTTCTTGCTCCTTGTAGTTTATGTGGAGGTGAAATAGCCTAACAAGCCTACTAGTGGTTTTTCGTATCACTACAATTTCAGCAAGTTGCAGAATAGGGCTCTACTGCCCGGAGCGAGGCCTGTAAACCTGGGGGACCTATGAGGAAAATGATGGAGACGAAGCTGTTACAGCCAGCATCATGGGGAATGTATGTGGCTGCCCAATAACATGGATTAGTTCAGTGAGCTGATTAAGAGCAGAGGGAACACAGTGAGTGTTGGAGTAGCAGCAAAACACTGTGCACACAGTGTGACTGTACCTGGCTTCAGGACTTTAGTAAGATGTGTTATGTGAAGGGATTGCACAATCCCAGACATTTTATCTGGAACACTGAAGTGCTAGCTGTGGGAATGAGTCCATGTTATGCGTAAAGGGAATTAATTGTTGCTGTTGCATTTTGATGCTGAGGTCAGCCAAATGACTGTGGCTATAGATCCTCTCTGCACCACTTAATTAACACCTCATCTAACATCTGTTTCAGCTCAGCTGCCACAAGGACAGACGCAGAAGTTCTTTGCTACCTCATACCACAATACATGCCTTCATTTTAGGTTTAACCTCCTAGTATAGTATCACATTTAGATTTTAATCCATAAAGCACTTGACTTTCTTGTATTTTTCATTTAACCTGAGCTCCTTCTTTGGAGTAATTTTTAATTTTCCAATTTTTTATCATGATTGGACTGATGCAACACAGTAATTTCTCAACTTCAGGGACATGTAAGTATTTTTGTCTTATACAAGAATATCGTTTATTAATTATCACTAACACACAGAGAAAAAAAGAAAGAAAATCAGCAAATAAGCTTCAGTCGGACAGTGTACTGGACAGCATATTTAACGACTTTAATTCAATTAACTAAATGTTATCAATGTGATCAGCTTGTGTGTGTGTGTTTTCTTACTCCAGCAGAGTCCCCATCGTGCATCATTCAGAGGGCAGAGCGCATGGGGTGGGAGGATGGTTCTCACTGGATATGTTACACATGACTTTGTTGTGATGCACCACAAGCACTGTTTAAAAAAATGTGCACAATGTCCCTATTAGTTAAACAGAAAAACAAAAAAGGAGGTATGCAGGCTAATTACAGGAAATTACCTTTTTTAGGCTGTGTGTGATAGGCACACACAGCCTAAAAAAGGAGCAGGGTGAGAATTCATGAGATCAGTTACTTCTCAAACCAGTCAAACAGGTCTGGGTTGGAGGAGGAGACATCTATTCTGACCATGCACACACACAGAAACTCTGTTAACCCAAAAAAGAAATCAGCCAAGCAGAAATAAAACGCTCTCTCAGCGAACTTACCGTCACATTTTTCAGACATTCCTCACAGCTTGTCCCGTTTTTCAACTCACACACTGTAAGTCAAAGAAGTTAATACAATCGAGTTAAAGGACATAATGGGCAAGGTGGAAACATTTTGCCTCAAACGTCAAGGCAAACATGACTGCAAAACTTGTCGAGTTTAAATGAAAGCACCATGAGGAGCAGATTTAAAAAGGCCTGGCATGTGCCCACTCTGGTTTTTGTAACTACTGGTAATCCTCCTGGGACATTTTCCATGGCGACTAAGTACAGCAACTACACAGCCTGTGGAACCAGTCATGTTATTATCAGCAGACATACACAGAACAACAGCCGGGTTTGTGCGAGTGAAGCCATGCATCTGTAAAATGGAGAAACAATGTCTCATATTTGTGTGTCACAGTTTAGTCTCTGCTCTGAAACAATCAAGCACCCCAGGGGCTGAAAAAGAGACTCCTTGTTCCTGTTGAGAGGTTTCAACAGTTTTCAGAGACAGGAATCTTACACAGACACAATTCTACCAACAAAGTTGTGTTTTTATTCCTTTTAAGCTTAAATGTGGCCGGTACGTAAGGTTATCTAATATATTTTATAATAAATAGTTTCAGTGTAGAAAATGCAAACAATGACATTTTAATTCTAGATGTTTGGGTGCTTTTCTCCTCAGTTCAAGGCTTATGAAACAATGCTTTATGAATATAATAGCCCTTAAAACTGTTGTGACTTTACTGAACAGATAAAAGACTCACATTCGGGGTTTTGAGCAACCTGCGCGTAGCTATAAAGATAAAAACAACAATACTACTAAAAACAATAATAATAATAATAATGAATTAGAAAGCAGCTACATCTGATCAAAAACAAAAAACAAAGATTTTCAGCTTAACTAATTCCTCAGCCCCCACATTCACCGATTCCTTTCCTACCGTTCTCAGGTGTGGACGAATCGGCGAAAACGCTCGCCAGGCCGAAACCAAAGAGAAGAACAGCCAATAATATCCGTAAACCCATCATCCAAGAGCGTAGACTCAGATTCTCCTCCAATTTTTTTTTGTTTCAGAAGATTTTAGAAGACAGTGTAAGCGCAAAAGGAGGAAATGCCTCGGCTGCTCCGACAGAAGTCTGAAACCTGAGAAGTGAACTTGCTGGGAAGGAACCAAAAGCAAAATCCTGACGCACGCTCTCTTTACGCACCCAAACAGACAAAAGAGGGAAAGGCGTTGGCAGAGCGCAGTGCATTTCGATATACGTCATTTAAACTATGCGCTGAATAAACGGAGTTTACAAAAATAGCTGCTTTGACACACACAAAAAGTATATTTTTAAAAAGTCACAGTTAAAACATTAGCTTTTTTCCTGATGGATCATACCTTTTTACAGCTGTTTCGTTTAATCCATTCATTTCCAAGCTCTGTGTTGGCCTCCCACAGTAGGAAAGTGACTCTATAACAAATGCTAACACATAACAGCTAATTGTTGTAGAGGACTTCATGAGCTAGATGTTGTTGGGCAGCTTAGCTCCCCAGCTCCTCAGCTCTTCTAAAGCTTCCATATTTTGTTTCAACAAATTAGATGATAAACTTCATGAAACGAACAGGACATCCAAAGGCAAAGAGGTTTGGAGCCCTAGTGCCAGCACATGCACAGCTCCCTGAAAAACTTCCACTCTGTTCAAAAATAAGTACACAAAGATCACGGTAAATATAGGACCATTTTCAATAATTTATTAAAGCATAATTTTGTAAAGCCAGTTACAAATAAAAAAAGAACACCACACATATCTCTCTCTTTCTCTCTTTTTTTTGTTGTTCTTTTTGTTTAAACAAGCACAATGTTTTACTATGTAAAGGTGATAATAAGCGTAACACAAGATAAGAGTGGGCCCCACTTTGGCCGCCTGCGGCTGATAACAGGACCCTTTGTGATGAAGTTGCCCTTGAAGACAGATTTGTAATCAGAATTTCCATTAAGAAACATGCTGATCACATTTCAGCAACTACAGGGCAAGTTCTTCTTACTCAGTGTAATATCAGTGACAGACAGAACCACAGATGTAGAATAACCAGATCTCACAGCTCCAGGGTCCTCAGGATTTATGGCTTGTGAACTTCAATTTTTCAGTTTTTCACTCCTTTTTTTTTTTTTTTTTTTTTAGATTAAACTAAATTAACCAAAAGTTCAAAGTGGAACCTGTGAGTGAGTTCTGCTTATTCTAAATCTACAGGCAGGATCCCAGTGGGCTGTGTGTATGCTTTCAGGCCGTAGCTATGATTAAAGACACTGAGGTTATTAAAATTTGGAGAATTTTAGCAAATCTCTGCATTGTACACTTACAACTTTACATGTCGTAGAGACTGATTTCAATATTCTTAGACTTTAAATTGTTATATTTAAAGAAGCAATTCAGGTTTTTTTTTCATTAAATCTGTGGATAAATTTATTTTTGGTTACTGGGCAACACTTCAGAGGGGTTGGAGGGGTTTTGGATTCACAGCCTCAGTTTTTCTAAAATCATCGCTGCCACCCTGTAGAGTATGTGATGAACTAGAAAAACAACAACATATTTCACCTGAAGAACTTCACTTTAGTGTCTGGTGTGAAAAGCCAAACCAGATCTGTCTTTGGGGCAAATCCTGAAAATCTTATTGCCACAGAAACAAGTTTAGAAACTTCATCTAAACCAGATAAGACAAATAACTGGAGCATGTTGTCATGCTGGACGGTAACTTTCCATGCTATGCGAGCACTCCCAGTGGATATCTGCTTTGTGGGAACACTTTGTTTACAGTGCTCTCTGCAGGTGTTTGACATGAGTGCCATCTAGCTGCAATGCACAGCATCAGGTGACCTCACTTCGAGTCCAAAGAACACACGCACGCATGCACACACACACACACACACAAAGCAGTGATGAATTTCAGCATTCCAAGTGCACAATTAAACTTTTTCCAAGCCCGTGTCCTCACAGTGTCATATCTGCTTCTTGTACACTGATGCCGAAAAAAAAAGAATAATCAAAAGCATATTTTCATTCTTCCTGAACAAACTTTGCAACACATACAGCACAATAGGAAATAAACAACCCCTCAACCCTCCCCTGATATTCCATGCTTTTCCCGTTAACTCACAATTACAACACCATTCTTCGCAAAAGTTACTCATGTAAATTCATCTCTTTTTTTCCAAGGAATACAGTAGTATCACTAGTATCACTTCAGTAGTATCGCTTCTCTTTTCCCTTCTCGTATCCAACAGTTTACGCCATTAATACACTCACACACACAGCAGCAATGCAGACACAGCACTTTAGGTTGGCTAAGATAGGGGGAATACAATAATAACAGTATTATCAGTAATTGTTTAAATAAAAATCACATGTTCATAAATAGGCTAAAAACACAGACAAACAAGGTTGTGTGCATTTTTGCTTAAGTCTCCTGATCTCTGAAGAAAAAAATGAGAATAGCTTGAGCAGATGAGGATAGACAGGATTTCATGGCTCCAATTAATTCTTCAGAGTGAGTCCAACAAATAACAACAATGATAAATTCATCAAAATGCTCTTAGAAATATGACCACGATACCAGCCAGACTCACTATAGTCTGTTTCCTTTTTTTTTTTTTTTTTATCTTACTCTTACTTCTCTGTGAGTCACATTAATGGCACAGCCAGTGTACAGTATTGGCATCATATTCAGACATACAGTGGTCATTATTAACACCAATCACTTGCATGTATCTTACATGGCAGGTGTCACATTGCATTTAGTATGGCATTTATATACTGTACAGTGCAGCGGCCACCAAAAATGTAACAATAATTCTTATTATAATGTGTGATATACGATACAAAATGATACATGTTTGTTCAGTTTATGTGTGCACGTAGGCGAATATACACATTTATCCAGCTTGTGTGACATGTAGACATAAATAGGGAAAAGTTTGTTGGGGGGTTTTCTGGCCATTGTTCTGGATATTGTTCTTGCAGAGCCAAGTGAGGCTCGTAGCCATGCACATACTTTGGAGAGCATCCAAAGTAAATCTTTCTTCTCTGGAATATTTATAGGATTTTTTTTTTTAAATACTTAAAGCCGCTTCCTTTGGCTGAGTTTTCTTCTTGTGGCCACACAGTGGCGCTGACGAGTGAGCAGGTGAACACTATGTTGTTTGGTGACGAATCACTGAGTCCTTTTCCTCAGACGTGACAGAGCTGATATTATCGATAACAGACAGAGAAAGCAAGCAAGAACAAGAATTTAGCATTTTAACTTAACAGCGACCGCAAACAAAGAGTGAGGATATATAAAGAGAAAGAGAGAGACTCGGAAATTAGAGGAGAAGTGAGATAGAAACTAACAAAACTGAGAAAGTGTGGCTTTCTTCTGTCTGGCAGTGCAATGGAGGTTGGAGGAGCCACCTGGGGCTGACTGGGACTGGGTGGCTGCTTTGTGCTTGTTGTTTCTGAATTTGTCCAAAAACGGAGAGTTTGGTGTGTGCTTGAACATCTACATGCAGGACTACTGCTGAGGGTTATGTATTTGATGGGACAGCCCCCCAAAACAGTTTTTTTTTTCATGCTATTTCATGTTACGTTATTAATAGATCTCCAGGCCAGTTGAGTGTGCATTTGGCTTCTGTGTCCACTTTTTCCCCATTTTTGTAATTGATGCTCATTCCCTGCTCATGATTCAACGTGGGAGGTTGAGCTGGTTGGTGCGACTGCCCTTTATAAAACACAACCAACCAATGCAAGGAGCCAAGGCGTCTGGTGTCACTAGATGGATGAACGAAGAGCTTTGACTGGCTGGGAGAGATCACCTGACCCAGGCACTGGCAACACTGGACACAGACATGATGCTGCAGCGTTTCTTCACCATCATGTTGATGTAGGCCCGCATAATCTTGGTGATCTCGCCGACCTAAAATGTGAAAAAGGAGATTAGTACATCCTAGATAAGAGGTATCAAATCCTACGCTGAGAAAATACGCTGAGGGGGGGTGATTAGACAACGAATGATGAGCTCTCACCAGTGGAGTCTCAAAGTACATCTCTCTCTCATCCACGATGATCTTGTAGGTGCAGGGCTGTGACGCTCCGAAGAAGGTGATGTGTTCGTACTGGAAGGTCTCGAGCGGTTTGGGTTCTCCTCGTTTATACACAGACACGTTGTCAGCGCTCACACCCAGCCACAGATCATGAGGGAAACCTCCCTCTTTACACTAGCAAGAGAAGAGAGAAGGGAAAAGAAGCAGATCAAATTTATTTGTACAAAGCTCCAAAATTGATCTTCTGAGCGTTTTTCCTCACCTCCACATCAAATAGGGTGGAGCCATATCCTGGCCACTCCTTAATGATGCTCATGTATTTCAGCATGGCCTGATGCTGCGGCATGCCCTGCAGACGAGTCCACTTCTCGAGCACGCTGGTCCGTGTTGCAGACGTCTCCTCCTTCACCCACATCTCAAGCATTTGCTCATCCTCCATCTGAAACAATCAGCGAATCCTCCGAACTATCATGTGTATATTTATTTATTTATTCATTTATTATTTAGTATAGCAGGAGACGGATTTCAGTGAACTTAAGATGCAGAATTGTACAAATCACTTTTGCAAAGTAGAATTTTAAAATGAAGTAGCTATATTTTCTTTAACTTTAATGAAAAGCTACTTTTTCCTCCATCACTGACCTTCTGCTTCTTCAGTGAACCAGTCTTGAAACTTCTCCTAAGGGTGCCATCCAGGAAGCTCGGAGTCTTTCGTTTCTCTACGCAGGGCCCGACACCACCTTGTCCTACTGCCACGCCTTTTCCATCTACAGCTCCAACACCTCCAGCCCCTCCAGCTCCACCTGTGACCCCCACACCCGGTTTGGTGGAGTGCAAAATGCGGTTGCGCAGACGTCCAATTGGGTAGACGCTCCCCAGGCTCCACCCGGCTCGACCTGCCCCATCACCGTGGAGATACTGAAGACGTAAAGCGGCCAGGTGCTGCAGCGTTTCCTCCGAGGCCGGGAAGTGACCACTTATCAAAGATTCGTGCGCCTGGGAGAGAGAGCAAGACAGTCTGCATTTCTGACACTTATATTTCCTGACTGGATCACATCTTCAGCAGGAAGAGAAAATATCAGGCTCAATTGGAATTGCGTTCAAATACTGCTTTTGTAATCTTACTAAAAATGAATACACCTAGTCATACATTCATGCCAGAGAACCAGCGAGTCAACAGCCACCCCTACATCGTTCATGTAGGAAAGCCTCGTTTTACTTACAATCTTTAGGTCCTCGTTGATTTATCTGTGTATCGTTCCCCAGTTTGTTTAACCCAGACTTAGATTTTGATTGTTGTCAGGTGTCAACATTAATTAGTTTTGGTTTCTGGTTTTTACTCCTTTGAGATTATTATGGCTTTGTTCTTCATTCAAGGAGCTTTTAGATATAAAAACTACTTGATGTCACACAGTTTCTTACAGCTAAACCACAACAGAGGTCATATAATTTGGCACGATTACGAATTAAGAGGTTAAATAAGACATTTTAAGGGCTTTTTAATTCCTTTCATTCATGTTAAAAACATTGGGATAATCTTGGGACATTAATTTGAAATTTAACAAAGAAATGTTGGGGTCAAGAGCAGTTTCTTCCAGCTCAGAACTATCTTATTATCTTAGGAGGATGATGTTATTATCTTTTTCTTCACTGTACACTGGAGTTAGTCAATTATCTATCATCTATTAGTTATTCCAAAATTTACAGAAACATCCAGTATAAAGTGGCACTGTTTGTGTTTAAAGGCCTAAATGGTCTTGAACCTACATACATGACTGGGTCCCTGACGCAGGATTTTGAGTTTTCTTAGTTTCTTTTTGGATCAATGTTTTTTGTTTCATCTGAATCTTTAGTTATCGCATGGTTTGGGTTTATGAGTAATGTTTGCCTACTGTAGAGTTGTTGCTTTAACTTAGATTTGTTATATCATGAGTCCAGTTTTTCTTTCTTCTGTTTAAGTTTTCTTATTTGTGTTCTTGCTCACTATCTGGTTTCTGTTTTTGGTGATTCATATCATTTCATGCTTTCAGTTTATTCCTGCCTCACCTGTGTTCCCATGTTAAGTGGCCGTCTCTGTGCCCTGCTCACTTCCTGTTTTACTCTGGTATTTAGTTCACTCCTGTGTTTGATGTTTGAAGTTTTACTTCCCATGTTTTGGTATCATTCATTTGTTTCACCTGTTCCTTATTTTCTCCAGCTGTGTTGCTGTGACCAGATTAATCCCCAGAAGAATTATTGCAGTTTACTTTTTTCTAATTAGTTTTTATTCTTATTTCATTTTGACTTTTTAAGTACAGTGTACTTTCAGTTAGTTTGCTGAGTGGATTTTCTTGTTTCGGTTTAGTTTTTATTGTTTGAGAATGGTTAGGTTTATTAGTTTCAGTGTAAGTTTTGGTCTTTTTAATTATCATTGTATGGTGGACATATGTCAAAGGCAAGATTTAGGAAAATCAGTAAATATATTACAATAAAAACACAGAACTTTTTCATAGCAGTTGATTTAGAGTCTTGTTGATATCCAGAGTCTGAATAAACAGATACATCAGGCAACCTGTAATAACAATTTTGCTAAGCTAACAAATACTAAAATTAGCGATATTTCATCTATATTTTTATTTTACAGTGACACGGTGGTTAGCACTGTTGCGTCACAGCAAGAATTCCTGAGTTCAATTCTACCATCAGGCTGGGGTCTTTCTGTGTGGAGTCTGCATGTTTCCCGTGTTTACGTGGGTTCTCTCTGGGTACTCCAGCTTCCTCCCACAGTCCAAAGACATGCAGTTAGTGGGGTTAGGTTAATTGGAAACACTAAATTACACATAGGAGTGAATGTGAGTCCGATTGGTTGTCTGTCTCTATGTGTTAGCCCTGCGACAGACTGGTGACCTGTCCAGTGTGTACCCTGCCTCTCGCCCTAAGACAGCTGGGATAGGCTCCAGTGCCCCCCGCGACCCCGAAAAGGATAAACAGAAGCGGATGGATGGATACAAAACTGTTTCAGATCGTTTTGGTTTTTTTAAAGTCTAGTTTTTATTTTTGTTTAGTTAGTTTTAGTTGTTAGATCACTTTTAGTTAACTGTAGTCACCAGTATATTTGAAGCCTCAGGTTGCCTTATTTTTCTGCCCTGTTGTGCTTTTTGTTCTCTGTTTGTTCTCTTTTGCCTCTTTATGTTTCCTCCTGCTTCGATTTATAGACATTGTTGTCTGTCACTTGCTGAACTTCTTCTTGTGGATTTGGGTCAACCTTGACACCAACCCGAGACACCCACACTGACTCAAGATTATTAAGGTTTATTTCTTAATAACTTTTGAGAAGCTTCTAGAAGCTGCTAATCTCTGGAACTCTGGAAGACAGGCTGCTGTTGTGTTATTATGTAGAAATATTGTGAATGTGTGTAGGATTAAACTTTATGAAAATTTCATTAATTTTATTCTAAAGCATTTTGGTTTTAAAAGTGCTATACAAATAAGATTTCCTTGTTTTCTTTCGGACATCCTTTAGAGTTTTTTACTCATGCCTGATCTACCTTCTGTTCTTCTTCAGCAATGTTTTTTAAAGCTCACCTTTTTTGGTCTCACCTGCTTCTTCTTGTGTCAGCATTTAGGTTATCACTTTGAGCTAAACATAATAATTAGAGTAAATCTCACCTGTTCAAACATGAAAGCAAACTCCACTCCCTCTTTGGGCATGCTCTCTACATCCAAGAAACAGTACAGTTTAAAGTAGAGTTTCCATTCTCCTTCCTCCTCCTCTTCTTCACTGCCTGCCAGTCTGAAAAATAAAGGAAAACATGCCATGCGTTACTGCAAAGTGTACAACAAAGACACGGTTAAATGGACGGCAGTGTTTGTTCACAAAGACTCGGATACCTCTCGAACTTGGCCAGAACATCTGCCACAATCACTCTGCTCTCCAGAGCTCGGTCTGTGAAGCTGTTGTGCTCAAACAGAGAAAACAAATTCTTGCTTTCCTCCATGGCCAGACCTCTGATCAGCTTCTCTACAACCTGCAGTAACAACATTCAGACGGCGTTTAGTATTCCCATTGAAGCTGATTTATTTCATCTTGAAAGGGTTTTTCAAATAATTCAAAGATCACTTGCAAATCACATGCACCCAGCCTCAGCTTTCTCCTTCTATTCAAGGTTAATTTTTGTTCTTTTATGTTTAAGATGAGCTAATGCGACTGCAAGTCTCCAGATATAGGTGTGAGTGATGGATCATTACACTCAATACAAGTGTAAAATGAATACACTTCTAACTTTATCTTACAGGTGTGCATTTTAAATAATGCATTTCAAAGAGAAATATGTTTGTGTATCTATTGTGTTTATGCACCTCTCCAGCAGTGGTGTGTGAGTTGATGGAGATCTTGCAGGAACCTCCTCCATGGCAGTAGACAGTAGTGCTCATCTCCTGCCTCAGCAGCAGGGCGGCGATCTCCTCCTGAGAGGGAACAAACTCACGAGTTTTGGTCTTCTTCAGGGATTCTCCAATGAAGGTGGCATACCGCTCAATCTCCGTGCCTGGATAACGCTCACGTATCCTGAGTTACAAATACACAAATATACACAACACATTTACACGCATGCATTTTATGGATGCTTTGTGAGGGAAATGCTATCCCTAATGCAGACGCTCACCTCTTGAGGTGGAAGCGGAGGTATCTGAGGATGGCTCGACTGGGTAGGAAGGTGCAGCTCATGCAGGTGAGCAGATGCCAGTGTGCACGATTGGCTGGACTGTTAGGCTGAGGCACATGATTGGTCTGCTTGATCACCTGGCAATAAACCTGTGGGGGAAAGATTTTTATCAGAGTGTAAACAGCTGGAAAACTGAAAGAATATTCTATGGGAAATAAAATATTCAAGTTTTATTCTGAAAGTAAATATACAAAAGTACCTCATCCCTGAGAGGGCGCAGGTCCTGACACGTCTGCAGGATGCCCTGAATGATGGGCACCGTGTCTGCCAGTGTCTCCATCTCCTGTAGTGAGTTGAAAACTCGCACGGCCTCATCCTGCAGACTGGCGTAACCCTGCTGCCTTTGTACTGCACGGAGAAAAAAACACGTAGGTAATCAATTAGGCTAAAGATGAGAACAGTAACATCAAGAAAGATTACATTAAAGGATGACTGTTGTGCCAATGTCAGCATTTTAAAGTGTTAAACATGTTGTCTGCATGTTCTCCCTGTGGCTGCCCGTGCAGGTTCCCTTCTGAAGCTCCTGTTTGTGGACACCAATTGTTATCACAGTCCAGAGAAATGCTTGTTAAATTTAATGACAACTCTAAACTAGCTCTGGCTGTGGATCTGTGAGCTTGTCCTTGTCTAGCTCTATGTTAGTCCTGTGATCTGCTGGCGACCCCTCCTGGGTATACCCAGTTTTTCACCCTATGACAGAACTTTTACTCCATTTTACACTTTTTTGAGTGGGTTTTTTTGGCCTCTTTAATTTCCTATGAAACAGGAAGTTGGGAGCGTAAGAGGTTTCTCTATTTCACTCACAGCTGGTGACCTCTCCGTAAGGGAGGGGCAGTAGAGGCGCATGCAGAGGATGCTGTGTGTATCTGAGGATGGGGTTCCTCCTGTACATCTGCTCCACTATTTCTGGGTTCACACTATTTTCCTGAGAAGACACAATGGTGTAAAAAAAATCATCTTAAAGACACACATCTGCTGATGAATTTGAATTTACTCTGTCTATGTGAGCGTCTTACCTTGATGTCTCTGATGAGCTGCAGAGTTGGTGTTTCTATTGGGGTCTTGCTGTCTATGACTCCCTGTATAGCAGCTGTCCACCTCATGGCTTCATTCAGCATCTTAGTATAAAGACGGTAGGAATGCTTCCTCCCGTACACGATGATGTTCCAGTAGCCTGTAAAAAAAAGAGGGTGGGTTAAATCCAATAAAATTATTTCTACTAACATCGTGATTAAGTTTTATGAGAGTTGTGCAATAAATCCTTTTAATCTAATTCAATAAAACCAGGGTACTGGTACATTTATCAAGTCTATAATTGTAAACTGAGACACCGGCATATATCCCTAACCTCGTAAGTATAATCCCTGATTAAATGTGCCCTTCTTTCCCGTTCCTTTCATTTCTCTCTGCTCACCTGTCTCCCTGTGCACTCGTTCATCCGGCTGAATGACAGAACAGAGGGAGTTAAGGACCAGAGTTCCCATCTTGGAGGAGTTTTTCTCTGAGCTCTTGTAGTAATCCAGGGAGTTGTGGGTTAAAACAAACCAGCGCTTCTTCAGCTTAAGGGAGGTGCTCTTGGCATTTGTCTTCATCTCCTTTTGGAGCCACCCTGAAGATGGAGAGGAGAGGGAGGCAACAAGAGGAAAAAGAATGTAGAAAATATTGTGATACCTAAACCTTTACGTTGAAGATATACTGTTTTAAAAATGACAGTATGGTGTTTTTAGCGAAAATTAAATACAGATAATGCGTATAGTTCTAACATCTATAAATGGCCCAATATTTTCTTGCTTAAAATATTCCCAAAAGTAAAAAAAAAAAAAGTAATAAAATATAGAAAGCACAGAGTTGCATCTATAAGTTTGAAAATATCCAAAACCCTCACCTCTGACAAGGAACTCCTGTCCATCTATCCTGGCATCTCCTTTGGGTTTCTGCAGCAGACTGATCCAGTGATGCATCTCCTCTGGTGTGTCGCTGTTGCAGTGGATCACACGATTGGCCGTAATGATGACGAAAGAGTTTGGCCTGAAAACATGAACTATGAGGGTAAGTAGCAGCCAGGTGTTGCTAACAAAATGCACTTGACCAATTGATGATCAGCAAGCGTGACCACCTCAATATAGTGAGAAATTCTGCCAGGTTTCTCATATGGACCATTCAGGTATTGACATGATGCCACAGAGGAAAAATATCAGCATTTATCTCAGAGATAGAACTGTTGCTGCCAGTCAGTCTGAGTAGGCAAACATTGATTTCCAAACAATTTGGAAACCATGGTGCTACAGTGAGAAAGATTTCAAGTGGAAAACATTCAAGACCGATGCCAGTCTTCCCGCGAGCGACTTCATCTCAAGCTCAGATAAAGCAATGTGCACATAAACTGCAAAAATTAACACTCTACAGACCTCAGTTATCATGCTAAATGTTAAATTTCATGACAGCACAATTAGAAGAAGACTGAACAAGCCTCTTTCTTTCTAAAAAGAACATAACAGTATGGCTTAGGTTTCCACAGTTACATCTGAACACACAACAAGAACAAAGTCCTTTGGACAGATGAGACTAAAGTGGAGTGTTTGTAGATAATGCACAGTGGCACGCTCGGTGAAAACCAATCACAGCAAATCAGGAGAAACACCTCATAATAACTGTCAAGCTTGGTTTTGGAGGGGTGATGATTTGGGTTTGTTTTGCAGCCACATGGTGCAAAACAAGCACCTGTGGCTGCATTGCATTTCTTTAGTGCTGATCTTGGCACTAAAGTAAGTCTCAGGTCTTGTATAAAGTTGCTCGTCATTCTTTTCTACTAAGTTCTTCATTCATACTCCAACCAGAGAGAGAATTTCTTCTTCTTCTGCATATGAGGAGAACATCAGCTTCTTTTCTAGCTGATCAAACTTACCGATCAGGGTTGTCTGATGCACAAACGGAGTCAATCAATCCCACATCAAGAGTTCCCTGAATGAGAAAGGAGAGCATTGTTCAAACTGAACTATTTGTCTTAATAAACCAATCCAACTCGTGACTGTTCACAACCTTATCTGTATCGTTTTCGATAAGAAAACCATTAAAACAATAATCACCTACAACCAATTACAAGCTATCGAACATGCACATTTTGTGGGAAGAATATTTTCAGATCAGAGGAATTTACTGATTCGTGTTTTTAAAAGACTGACCACAGCATTTTTGGGGTTGGCCTGTTCATGGGACATCTCCAGCAGCTGCTCGGGAGTGCACACTCGCACCTTACTGAGCACGTTGAACCACCCACTGCACAGACGAAGAGGATGCCATCATGTTAAAGCTATGAAATCAGACAGGGATAGGTGCTTGTTTTTATTATTAGCAGTCTATGGTCAAGTCTACGTCATACCTCGCATCCTCAGGCGACTCTGCGAACACTTGGTATGTCCTCTCATCTGTCACAATGTTCAGAGCGTTCTCCTTTTCATGGTTATCCACAATCTCCCTATGAAGTCATAAAAAGGACACTCGTTTGAGAAATTCAGGTTCTGTCTGGACCAGTGGACCAGAAATCAAGAGGAAATTTCCATTGATCCAGCGAGAAGCTGAAGAACATGCCCGAGCTGCATACAACACATTTTAAATCAGTAAATTTCCATTATGATCTGGTCTGCTTGAAACATGTTTCTGTATTTGCTTGTGATTTTCTGTTTGTTTTTTCTTGAGTTTTGCTAGCCACACAACTCTAGACAAATAGTGAAGAAAACTTTGTGTGATTTTCTGGTGGTGGGGTTTGTCAGAAATCTTACTTGGCTGCTCGGATGTCGATGGTTCCCTTGAGTTTCTCCTCACTGTCGTTGTCGTAGTACATTAGCTTACTGTCCCTCAGAACAAACCAGCGCATCTTCCAATTCCTGCAGAGAAATAAGACACTATGAGCACTCTTCATAAGCTTAATATTGCCCTCTCAACCTTTCTATTTAACAAGATCACAACTACATCTCTTTCCCCAAAAAGAATCAATTACCAACTAATTGAAGAACCACTAAAAGCTTAATACATTGGCTTTAATGTATTGTAGTGAACTCCTGCAGGGGGTTTAATCCCTATAGTTACACAAATACTCAACGGCATTCAGAACTACAGACAAATTAACCCATTCATGCGGATTCAATAAATCTGTGACTTTTAAGCTATTTACATTTAAATAAATCAAGCTAACAAACACTGTGGTGTTACATGAAGCTGTCATACTGTATTATACTTCACCTTTTATAGAATTATGAGGAAATATGAAACATTCAGTTACATTTTAAGATCTTCTGCTTGGCAGTGTGGTAGGATCTCACAGACCCATCTTGTTGACATTTTCTGAACAGCTTTGTAAAAATCATCACATCATCAGATTGCGCTGAGCTGTAATAGTGCTTTTATTTGCAAAGCATGCAGGCTTCGCTCAGTAATAACTACAACAACCTCCGTGACAGAGTGGACAGTCCTCCTCCTTTCTTGTAGAGCCAGCCTGACTTCAGAGACTCTTGTTTGGACCGGAACCACATGAAGGTCTCGTCCTTTAACACGCACCAGCGCCTCCTCCATGGGATCATGAGACCAGCTGAGGGAGCACAATTGGGAGACATAGTCAATTAAAAAAAAAGGTCTAGTGGATAGGATTTGGTGCCCACACTGAAAGAGCAGAGCTATGATTATCTGCTATATTTAATAATGCAAGTGCTACAGAAATAGATCAGAAACACCAGCTCTACAAAGAAAAACATCTATACCCTTCATGTATAGGTAGCCGTGGAAATATGGTGGCCCATTTCCATTGAGCAAAGTCACCCTGCCATTTGTCACTTCTTCATCAGTGTCCATCATGCCATCATGTTCATCATCACTGTCCGCATACTGCAACATGACACAAGAACGTTAGTGACCTGCTTATGCTTTTAATAATAATTACTTTTATTCCATAATGAGATAGCACGCTAACAGTTTATTACAATGAGTTAAAATGCACTGTATACTCTAGCTGCTCATACATATCTGCGTGCACGCTTGTGAGGATGCGTGTAAGTGTGTGTCCTCACAGAGTCAGAGCTGCCTCTGTAGGACTCGACGCTGGCGTTGGTGCAGGTCGACTTCCTGGGGTGTTCCTCGTCCGCCACAGCCGCGCTCCCTCGGTTGCTTCCCGACACGGAGCTGTCGTCTCCGGCGGTGACTGACCCCTCTTCCTCTTCTTGGTCGTAATCTGATTCTGTGTCGGCCGGCATGCTGTAGATCGGCTCCTCGCCATCTACGAGGCTCTCCACCATGCTCACTTTCCTTTCTGGCTCTTTCTTCTCCTCCTCTCCTGGTGGAGGCGGTGGTGGAGGCACAGTGGTGCCATCTCCGGGTGGAGGGAGGGGAGGTGGAGGAGGAATTCCACCCGCAAGCATGCTGTCTGATGGAAGGGGGGGCGGAGGAGGTGGTACAGGGGGCACTGTTCCCTCTGCAAAGGCAGGTGGTGGAGGAGGGAGTTGGGCAAATATTTCCTGATCCACAGGAGCATTTGTCTCAGCAGGGGGAGGGAAGTCAGGCAAGGGGATACACTCCTCCTCAGCATGAAAGCCTTCGTCTACATCCTCTTCTTTGGATGCTCCTCTGGTGGTGCTGGCACCTTTTGGAGCTTTCACCTCTGCAGCGGGCTTAGCCC
The DNA here is from genome assembly GCF_057381845.1 of Rhamphochromis longiceps. Taxonomy (NCBI): domain Eukaryota; kingdom Metazoa; phylum Chordata; class Actinopteri; order Cichliformes; family Cichlidae; genus Rhamphochromis; species Rhamphochromis longiceps. The sequence goes on along the minus strand of NC_140575.1, from coordinate 24,726,102 downwards.
CGACTGCTCCCAGTGAGGGATCAACGCCTCCAAAGTTCAGGAGGTCGATGAGCTCCGTGGCCTTGCGCGATGCCTCCTTTTTCATCCGCTTGAGCTCAGCGTCCCGGCGCAGCTGCAGCTCCTGCTTGGACGACTCACAGAGCTGCGACACTTCATCCTCCCTCTTCTTCTGCAAGCGCTCAATCTCTCTCTCGAGCTGCAGGATCTCCTCCATTTGGCGAGTTTCATCCTAAAGAGCAGACGAAAGGGTTAAAACACTCCCATTAATGCCAGTGAAGATGCTTCTGACGGCTTTACCTTTGCATCTGCTCCCTCCGCTTCCTCCGTCTCCCCTTCGCCCAGCGTTTTCTCCTTCTCCTCTTCCTCCTTCGTCTTTTGCTCTTCTTCCTTCTTCTTCTTCACCCCTCTCAGTTTTCGAACGTGAGCACGCGCCACCTGACCTCGTCGGTGTTTCTGCAGCACCACCGCTGCCTTGCGCTGCTTCACAAACCGTTTGCGTTGGATGTGCCTTCGTAAGTGTTTCTGGAGGGTGACGACGCTGGCACGTGCACGTTTGAAGTGCTTCCTGTGGATCGAATAACACAAAATTCAAAGCAACAAACATAACTGGTCCCAAAAACATGACTTCACGTCACAAGATTCTTACTTAGCAGAAAAAGTGAGTAGGTGGGCTCGGATTATCATGGCGGCTTGGCGGCGGACTTCATCTCTGTCTTTCTCTAAACGCTGCTCCAAAGACTCCTTCATGAACACCTGCAAAACAAAGAGGTGACAACAGTTTATAGCCAGCCTGTTAAACAACCTTGATATGAGACACTGTACAAAACTTTGCCATTTTAGATCTCCAAAAGGTAAAAAAAAAACCTCACCTTAGTCTTGCCTAACTGCCACTCCTTCTTGGTCTTATCATATTTGGTCAGAAGGTCTGTGGTTCTCTTCTTATCATCTCCTGCTGTCGGCACCTTTTCTTTCAGAATGATCTTATAACTGCCATAAAAATGTAACGTTAAAGAAAAGAATTGATACTTTTAAAAAACAAATCACAGATATAGAAAAATATGTAAGAATGTAGATTTAGAGATCTTTACCGAGAGAAGAAATCTTTGAATGTTCTGCGAACTGGGAAGCCAGCACGACGGATCTTCACGGTCTCCAACATCCCAGAATACCTCAGCTGATTCAGCACGACCTCCGGGTCAAACACATTTGGAGTCTGAAAGGATGATACAAAGGATTTAACACGTAACCTTGATATAGTACAGAATAATACTGTCAGATAGTGATATTAACATGAATATGTGAGTAGATAAAGACATTGGATAGAAAAAACAGACCTTTTCCATGTTTGGCTTAATGCAGCGAATGAAGAAAGGATTGGAAACACTCAGAGTGGCCATAAGAGCGTGAAGAGAGTCCTAAAGAGATTAAGAAAACAATAAATGCCGATACATCGCCATAACAATCATAACTACCATTCCAAAAAACCCCAAAAACATTTTCTTTAATGCATTTTAATTATTCTCTCAGTTCAAGACCCTTAGTTAACAGTTAGCACCAACATCATATCACTCACCCTGAACTGGGAGCTCACTGTAGGTTTACGCCGGGCTGTTCCCATCTTCTCCTCATTGTTCCTGCTGCCGACCTTTTCAAACAAGTCGTAGATGAAGTCCAGTCTATGAATCGACAGAAATACAAAGGATGAAACACACGCATCTGCTAACTCATGTTAGAAAACGTATTACAGGGTACATCGGGATAACAACAAGGAAACTGGCAGAGCTGGAAAAAATAAACAAAAAATCCACCACAGTGTGTTTGGATGGTCAGTTTCAAAGCTCATTAGAAGCTTTTAGAAACACTTTTTTCATATTTTCAGAAACTAATATCCATTATTTTGGTTATTGTTTGGACTTCAGCCCAATAATTCATATCAGCTTAAAACAAGGCAAACAAAACATGGATTTACCTTTAAAACCCTTCTTTCTTTGAATGACTGGTTAATTAGACCTCTGAGTCCTAATTAACCATCATATCTGCAGATATTACCTGCTGTCCTTGAGCATGTTCAGGATGTCATCTCTGAATGTGTCTCTGTTCTTCTCCAGGATTCCTCTGACATCATAGAGGACCTGTCGGAAACAGATATTATAAACTACACTGACTTTACAACACAATGATGGCGTGCAGCAGGTCCGTTCTGAATAAAACTCACCTCTCCAGCATAATGTTTGATACCAAACTGATGATCAGCAAGTCTGGGCTTGACATAGTAAGGGTTTGTCTGCAAAAACAGAAGCATGGCATTTAACATAAGCTCAGCATTTAGTGAATTACGCATAGAGGTCATTAGGAGATGTGTAAATAACTCACAGAGTGTCGGCTGTGCAACTTCTCCAGCAGAGTGAAGTCTGTTCCTTTGGGGAATCGGCTCTCTTCATTCACTAGTGCCAACAAGCCCAGTTTCTAGGACAGAGAAGGAGGGGGGAGGGGTAAAGTGGTGTTATTGCATCAGTATTATGAAATCAGCACCACTTTCTAAGACATCGGCCCCACAAATTATTAGATTTCCAAAAACAGATCTGAAGGAGGCACCCAAGCTGGTCTTTAGTAATGGTGAAGTACTGGAGTTTTTATTTCAATTCCCTTCAACGGACTGAGAAAAGATCATGCACTCAAAAACTAACATCTTCATTACATTTATGCTATGAGTTATAGCAAATGTATTTTTTACCTTCTCTATGAGGTCAAGACACTCGGCATTGTCCATCCAATCAATTGCTTCCCACTGAACACCTTCCCTGTGGAGAGTACAACAAAATATTTATGCAAGGAAAAAGAAAAAGGTCATATTTAAATTTACTCTTCCATTCCCTTTTCCTTAAACACTTTAAAGTCCGCTTCACAATCCGAATGTCTTTAGGTTCCATATTCACGTACCGGTTGTACTCCAGCTGCTCCAGAGAGAAGATGTGCTTGTTGAAGTACTCCTGAAGCTTCTCATTGGCATAATTGATGTTAAACTGTTCAAACCGGTTGACCTACAGGCACAGAGGCAGGGATTGACTTACAGACATGTCATGGTTCTGTGTCGTGAAACAAGCTCAACTTTGTCTGGATCATCTGGATCAGTGAATCTAAAAATGGCGATCCTGCATAACGGCAATCACAAAGCTGGTTATCGTGTGGCTCAGCTAACTCTGGGTTCATGAATCCAGCTAGTAGCACGTTTCCAAAGTATTCCAGTTTTGCCAGAAAAAAGAGAAAATGCTTATTCAAGTTCTTCTTTTATTTTCAGTGCCCTAATTCTGGCTCTTTGCTGTATCATTATGAACAAGTAATGCATTTGCTAATCTGTTAGAAGTTAACCAAGCAGAAAGGAACCCTATACCCTCTTCTGTGGTTTCCTCTGCCTTGAAAACTCCACTATTAGACTCCCATTTAGTCTCATTCAACCGCTGTTTAATATGTTTGTTTATAAGGTTTTTTTGTGTCCACTAATCAGATGGCAGATCCGGTCCTGCTTTGGTCCTATCGAGCTTTCCTGCTTCTGCAGCTTTCCCTAATTTGGCTTTCCTTCTGTCCTCTCCTTGGCTTGGCTCAGATCATCTCAGTGCTCTCCTGCAGTCAGTACTCAACCTGCCAGCTCCATATTATTTCCCTTCTGCCTCTCTGCCTTTTTATCCCCCTGGTCTAAAGAGACTCAAAAAATACTTTTGTAAATTCTTAAGTTTTGTTAATAAATTATTCTCTGTTACACCTGGCCTCTAATTTCTGTTTTTCGTATAGCTCTTTCTTTTATAGAAAAGAAAAACCTTATTAGTAAGCTTTTTCATTTGTCTTTGTCAGAATCCTATATGAATGATAACTCAGTGTTTCAGTGAAGTGATTAGTCAGTAGTAAGAAACTCATTAATCTTGCTTAGTAACAGGATGAGTAGCAGCTGGCAGCTTAGGAAGCGGAGGAGAAAATTCATGACCTCAAAATCAAAATTTGCCAAACAGAGGGAAGGTCAAAGCCCTCACCTCAAAGTTCTCAAAGCCAAAGATGTCAAGGATGCCGATGGATTTGAAGTTTTCCTTCCCCTTAATCTTCTGATTAATCTTGAGGATGATCCAGGAGAAACACTGGGAGTATAACGCCATGGCGACAGAGTCCCGGGAATCAATAGCCTGCAGCAATGAGGGGGAAACCCAAGGGAGGGTTGAAATGAGTAATGTGACTATGTCAGGAAGAGGCAGAAATCAAACATGGAGGGGTAAATTAAAGTGTGTTTATATGCATGTGTGTATAGGGACCTGCTCAATAGTAAGTGGGGAACAGATTTCCTCTCCTCTGAGGATTATGGAGCGCTGAGTCATGACTTCAGACAGCTGGAAGGCATCCAGCCCCAACAGCTCACTGGCATTGGTAACCACTGGAAACATGGACAAAGACATGTTAAACATCTGGAACGTTTTCTATGTCTACCTCGATTTTTATATCATCTAACTCACTTTCTATGAGCACTTCTCTGACCTTGCTTGGTGGTGATCTGAGCTCCTCCTGCAGTCATGAACTCAATGTTGCCAAGTTGTAAGACTCCCGACAGCAGCTTAAACATGTCTCTGATCTCCTCCTCCGTGAACTCCAAGACCTTTAGCGCCTCCTGTGCAAAGACGAGCACGGGGAAAGAGATTGTGAGCACTTTCTCAGAGCCAAAGGTTCATTGATAACATTCACATCCCAGAAAAAGGTTTGATAAATGGAGGGGAAAAGATCTTTATTTCTCTGAGGCTAACCTGCTCTGCTCTTAAGACAACAATATGTCAGTGTTCAACAAAAAAGATTAACAGTTTTATGGCTGTGAGGACATCAAACTTTACAATCTAAGGTCACCAATCCTCCCTGCTATCATCCTGTTAGCGTTGGAATCTCTCTGCTACTTTTGTAACTGGATAAAAAAAACAATAGATAACAATAGAGAACTGTTCTTACAGACCTCAGTACATCTACTTGAAGAACTGAAGACAAAATCAATACTGACCATAACACTGTTAAACAGCTCTTTGTCATTTAGACTCTTGTCCTTAAGACATCCTGATTGGCTGAGGTAGTGGTAAGATTCAGCGGGATCCTCCAGGAAGTAGAGGCCTGCAAGAGCAAATGTATAATGTGAGCAAACGATATGTATTCACAGGTAAAAGTTAATGATTAATAATGTTTGTCCATCAATATTTATTCTTCTCTATTATAACTGAAATCAAACTATTTTTACAATAACTTCTCACATGAAGCCAAAAGTGTAAATTGGATCATTGAAAAATAATAAAAATAATAAAAGCTCGCTGTTGATATTTACGCTCGCACAGCTTCTTACTTTTTTGCTCTTTACTAGCTCCTGCCAGCAGAGCGTAGAAGATGTGGTAGTTTCGCTCTCCGGGGTTTTGTCGTACCACGCGGTTCTACAGAAAAATCAGGGTAGCAAAGTTTCCATGAACATTTTATTGTGATTGACAATGTAAGACTGACACGTGACTCCTAATAAATTTGATACGAGGAGGTCGAGACATCCTTACCTTTTCAAGTAAATCTGACAGGAAGTGAGTCAAAGAAATTCATCATTCATATAATTCACCTTCTAAGAATCAGAAACATACATTTCTACCACAACTTTTTATGCGTGTATGCAAAAACAAGCACCCGTTCAATCATACACAGGTGTAAATTTCATGCAGTTAGATGTATTGTGCTTTAAAGCAAGGATACAATCTATGACGCAGCCTCCTTGGATGTTGCCGCTCTCAGAGAAGTGAAGTTGGATGAACTTCCCAAAGCGACTGGAGTTGTTGTTGTAAACAGTCTTAGCATTACCAAAAGCTTCCATGATGGGACTGAAAAGGGGGAAAAATTATTTTTACAGTATTTTTTTTTTTACCATATGTTTTCCAGAAAAAACTTCAACAAATTCGACATTTTAAGGAGAACATAATATCCATATGAGCTCAAACCGTGCTCACTTAGCACTCGCACAGTTGTAATCCTGACACTTGGATTTAAATGATATGAAATTTCAGTTACACAAAACATTATTCTTTGAGAACTTAACACCCTGTTAGAGATGTAAATAAAAGGCTTTAAAGTCTCAAGTAAAATGAGCTGGTAAAATCCCAAAGAAAAGGCAAAGGCCATAAGCAGGCCTTGAATGGCTGCCATCTTTACCATGTAAGCTGTTAATCTGATATATAAAATGTGTAAAACACACACTCCTAATCCCGTCCTTTTACTACTTATACAAGTAGTCATTACAGAAACTTAGACTTCATCATATTTTCTGGCGTTAGTGATTATTTCTTCACCACAGCCTAGCAGGTAGCACGCTCCATGGAAAAGATGCTAACCCACTGACTTGTTTCTTGGCATTTCCTGAAGCTTGTCATGTTTACTTCACTGATTCGCATACCTGCTCTGTACGATGGCTTGCTCCACACGCGTGCTTTTCTCTGAGGGAGGAGTTCCGGCTGAGTTCTGGCTCATCACTGACAGAAACTGCAACAGCAGTTTGGTGCTTTCAGTCTTCCCTGCTCCTGATTCCCCACTGGAGTACACATACACACAAAGACACACATAGCCCAATTAAATCCTACACACAATGACCTTCACTGACATTCCCGTATCTTGAACCTCTCCGGTTATCTAATTGGTGTTGCAGGTTGATAGACCTCAGAGATATTCAGCCTATCGTAATCAGGCTGAGCACAAGTGAAAGCATGATGGGATGGTGGACACTAGAACCAGATCAGGCCACTTAATCATGCGAACCAATAACCCTACTTTAATTTGGAAGAGGAAATTGTATTTATTTTCAAAACAAAGGGAGACACGGTCATGATCACAATCTATTTGTTCTCTAGCTTGGTCTTGAATATTGCTCTGTCTCGCATTTCCAATCAACCACTGACATCAATATGTCTGGGATGCAAACCACTTCCACTTCCTTAAGCCTTTACCTTGATTTTTCATTAGGTCTAATAGCTGTCAGTGTTTCACTATCTATGCACAGGCTTCAACTACAAACAGGCATAGGAACAGCAGGATTTTCTGGGAATAAGCATACTAGAAATAGTAGACTAGAAAGACAAGATTTAGGAAACAAAGTCATGTTTTGATAGCTTAGTAGAGAAAGATAGAGGGATAGATGGGTAAAGAATTCCCTGAATGTCCTCCATCATTACCTGATGAGGATGCACTGGCTGTCGTGGCGTTTCCAGATGCAGCGGTAGCATTCATTGGCTACAGCAAAAATGTGTGGAGGGAGTTCCCCCAGATGGTGCTTGGAGTACAAGTCCACCCTCTCTAGGTCATACAGACCAGGGATCTGCTTGTATGGGTTGACAGCTGCCAGGATGCTGCCGATGTTAGTCTGAAAACAGCGAAGGAGAGACATTTCAGGTTCAGTGTCTGTATCATCTTTCCTTTCTTTTTATTATTTGATTATATTTGGTCCACGTTTATCCACTTTCTATATTCATATGACCTTATTGGCACATTTAGTGGACTATCCACATATAAAATAGTGCTAAAGGACACAGATACACATGAGTGCATGAGAGCGCAGTAATACAGAAAGCAGACTCACACAAGAGAAATTCTTTTGATCATCTTAAGGTAAATCCGTATATGGACAATATTTCATCATCTAGATTAGGCAGTCTAGATAATCTAGCTGTCTGGTAATCTTCCAGGTTTCCAGACTTTTGAAAATTTCTGTGCATCAGCATAAAAGTGATCAAAATGTAAAGACTGCAATGCATACTGATCCCACAGTTTGGAGGAGAGGGCATTCATGTGTAAGGATGCCTGGGTTAGTGATCAAAAAGAAACTTTTATGCGTTTTATTTCCTATCTGCATTGTAAAACGCGCATGTATTCAAACCACAAGGCCATCAAATCAAGTGATGTTGCAGATTTTAAACTGCACTATCGCACCATAAAGTCATTCATATGGTTATTTTTTTGCAATGAGAATGATATATGCTGTGAAATGGTGAGCAGGGATATGATGCTTCTACAGTTAGTGGGCTTAAATATCAACATATGAAACAAAGCAGATAAATTTATTTCGTAAGAAGAAAAAATAGAATAAATCCTGCCAATGGCGTGAGACGATTTAGGTTCCTCTTGCTGCAGAATCACTAAATGACCACCTGATTTAATAAAACATGAAAGTTTTAGACAGTTTCAATAAGGAGCAATTTTCAGTCCTCCTAAAGAGCTAAAGTTGGCCTGTCCTAACCACTGACAATTTCATTTCATAGCACTCACTTCTCTCTCCGTCTTTTTCACTTACAGACGGGGAGGCCTGATGAGTGGATTTGTGTCTCTTTCTAAAAGCCTCACTCGTGTAAGCAAAGGAGAAGGAGGTGTGTGATAATATAAACACACATAATGGCCCTGCACAGACATAGACATAGACACACATGGCTCGCTGAATGCACTCACATAGATGCAATCCTTCTGGTAGCGTTGGTAAAGGTTGTGCATGATAGCGGCTTCGTGCAGCTCCGCCAGTGCTGACATGTCCTCCACCCCATCGATGCTTGACTGGTGCATAGCGTACACTCGCTCCCTGGTGACCTCGGCCTGCTGCAAGTAAAACACCTGTATACAAGGAGACGTAAAGATCATCACCCAGTTTTTGACTTCATACTTTGGCATGAAATAATACAATAATATTCACAAGTGTTGTGAAATAGCAATCTAACAGCAATGCAAAGCAGCATATGTGCTGATTGTGCAACACTGACAGTCACTTGGAGACAACAAATGTGGATAAATCGAGACTCGTGAGACCAGGTAACGTTGAATCTGTGTGAATTTCAGCCTCAGTTTCCCATTCTTAGTTGACAGGAGTGGCAACCAGTGTGGTCTTCTGCTGCTGAAGCCTTGACGTCTTACAGTTTGACATGTTATGAGTCCAGAGCTGCTTTTCTGCCTAGGTTATTTGTGCTATTCAGCCGTTATTAAGGGAATTCCTTTTAGTAGTTTTTTTGTTGCTATTGCTGTTTTTGTAAGTTTCTTGAGTCTAAAGGTTTCTAGGCCAGTTTAATTATATTTTACCTTTTTTTGTTATTGTTGTTTTTGAGCTAACATAACCTGTCACTGGTGTAAAATAGGTTCATATTCACTGTAATGAAATTAGAGTAAATGTAGTCCCCAAAACTAGAAATATTCCTTTAAAGGCTTTTGTTTGTAATTTAAAAGGAAATATTCTAATAAATAACACAGACCAAAACTGAATAACTGGCTAATCAATGTTTCTGACACAAACAAATACATGAAAGACTCCAGCATTCCAACGTCTCTCCATTTTTAGCATTAACAGGCTAATTGTGATGCAACATGATGAAAATCCACATGGTGAGAATACAGAGCCTCACGGCTCCCTTCAGACCCCCCATCTCATCTATGTCATCCATTGCCATGGCAACTAGAGAATTAGGGGACAAAACGGGTGGAGAAGCCGGCTGTGGGAGGGGAGGAGAAAGAAGCGAGAGAGGAACACCGTGAGGACAGAAGCAGAGAAGATGAGAGAGGGCAATGGATCTGATCTGGAAGGACATGACAAGTGAATGCAGCTCAGTGTGTATTCAGGTCAGGCACATGGATGCTGCTGCCACAATTCCCATCCGTCTTCCTCACACACGGTGCACAGACGCACACAGGCTGTCATTCTACTTCAGCGTAAAGGTCGCTCATTCACTCCAGCGAAATCAGCCCGGCCAAGAATAGAAACCACGGCCTTTACGATACTGGGTCGTTAATATGTCATCTCAGTCTCACAGCCAGCCTCCACCCTGAGTGAGCTTGCTGCTGTAACAGATGTGGTGGAAGTCTGTTGAAAGCGGCAGAAGGGTGAGCTGTAGGCATTCCGACATCCTGTTCTTAAATAAATCTATTTCACTCCAGTGACGCTGCCTTGCACTGCACAGAGCTGTTGCGTGCCGACGACTCTCTCAGGGCAAAAGAAATCATCCCATGCCAACTGTTTGTTGCATGTGGCTGACAAAAGAAACCTGTGTGCAATATGCTGCCGTGTTTCCACTTTTCTCTCTCTGAAATGCCAAAACATCAGTTAAAGTATCGCAATGCTAATGAAGTCGGTAACATTTCTGCACTCACTGAGCTGTAAATGAAATGACCCAATTGTACCTCACCCTCCATTATAGAAGGCATGACTCATGTATGATGACACGTGCAGCTAACAGCTCTGCATCTTTACTGTGACCCCATCCATTTAAAAGGCCCTGTGTTCTAAATTGGATCAATTTAATGTTACGTGCTGTAGAATGCTTTATGCATGGAAAAGACTGCCTGAGTGTTGACCCTCTTGCTGCATGAAGCTGATGAAGAGGATTGTGACCAGATAACGTAGTATAACTTACTAATATTTTATAATTTAAGAACTCAGCGTCATTTACTTTCTTGCTGAGAGTTACATGAGAAGATGGAAAACATCTATGATATATTTATCTGAATGTCTGAGTTATTAGTCTTCACTTCACTGCTTTGATTTTGGGACCCACTGCTCTAACTTCTTCCCTATTCACACTTTGCACTGCTAAAGAATCTCTAAAGCTTCATTTTATGCTACCTGCTCACGACCAAACAGACCAAAAAAGGTAGCAACCAGCTGCTAATCATAGTGGAGCATTTAAGAGCTAAAAAGCCAGACATTTAAAAGCTCATCGGAGACCAGGGATGAATATTGAACTTAAATCCACCCTGTGAATGAATGATGATGTTGATCCATATCTGACCGTATCTGTTTTCTCTTGGTTTAATTAATGCTACGTCCTGCTATTTTCAACCTTTGAAGCTGATCTATGTGTGAGTGTGGTTGTGCTATCATCACTGCCTGATGTGTGAGTTAGACACACGCTTGTCTACGAAATGAGATGGACCATCGTGCTTGTTTGTCATGATGTGGACAGCTGTGCACATCCATATTGCAGATATTACAGGCAGACCTTTTTTTAAAAATAGAAAGATGAAAATACTCTTGAAAGATCTCCACTCCATAAAGCTTTTCTTTCCACTTTTTTCCATTACTTTCTCATCCTATTAAATCATGATCTCCCACTGTTTTTTTTCTGGAGTTCTCCATGTCTTCATGTCTTAAACATCACTTCTGTCTCTCTCATCTCTCTTTCTCTTTGTATGTCACCCGTCTTTTATCCCTCCCCCATCATTTCTCGTGTCTCTGTTCCTTCGATCTCGCCTCTCTTATCGTTCCACTCTTCATTAATTTACCTCCTTCTCTTCTATCTGCCCCACACTGCATTTTTCCTTTCCTTTTTCCTCTCCTCTGTATTGCTGTTCTCGTCGTCAATACTGTTTTCCTTCAGCTTGTTTTTTATACTTCAAGTCTTTCCAGTATACTTTGCTATCTATCTGTGTCTGTGTATCCCTCACAGTGAATCACTTAATGCCTAAATGGCTCAATCTGAGACCCCCGTCTGTAATTGAAGGCACACCGAGAGCCTTTTCAATCAGAAAGTCAAGCACGCCTGTGCAATCCAGAGTAAATTACAGTGGAAGGGAAGATAAGACTTCACACACACACAACACTAAGAAAAAAAAACACACCAGGTCAACAGAGAAGAAACACAAATGGATGCCTGCATGTTGTATTTACATAGCTATATTTGCATAACTTATCTTCATAACTCTGACCAACAGGAATATCCAGCAGTAGTCTTGAAATGTATTAAAATAATCTTTGATTTTGCTCTTCTGGATTTTGAATATTTCTATAAATTCTAACAACTTCCTCATACAAGTCTAACATTCCTGTATAACAGGTTAGCGGGATAGCACTAAAAAACATAGACATGCATTCAAACTGTAACACCTGTGACATCACTCCTGCTCTTTTATTTATTTTTCAGCAGCTGCTGTGACATTATTTTTAACATTTCACTGTGCGTCATTGAGATAGCTGACCTATTCTCTACACTGGCTGAGTTTTATCTGTAAATGTGCAGAATTACGTCAAACTGAAGTGAAGGAGTTTACTGATTGTACTGTTTACCCTAAGGACACTTATATCCATATAATATTGGAAAAAGAAGCTCTACAATAGGAAAATCAGTGAGTTAAACTCATGCACCTAATCTCCTTTTAGGTTTTTTTTTTTATTTGAGCATACTCTCTTCCACAAACTGCAACTTGTATATAAATGGTAACCTATTTTTTATATTTGTTCAGACTGGTTGTTTTATATCTATATTTAATTTGTATGGAGCTGAAAGAATAAACTGCCTACAGGGTTGAAAGAATATTCAAACGAGCCACAATCACATCCTCATAACATACAAGAGAAAATGGCAAACAAATGGCAAACTACCATTAAAGGGGGGAGGGGATTGCTAAAATGTATATTTGAAGAATTTCTTAACACAATAACTAAACAAATAAATTCCTGGGATACTTTTCTGCAACATATAACTGGTTATGAAGCCAAAAAAAAACCCAGCATTTAAAGCAGATATTCACAAGTAATTCAGGGAGATGAGATGCTTCAAATTTGGAAAGTGTGTCAGTAACTGAAGTAACCTGCAGCTGAAGTGAGAGAGGGGGAAAAGAATTTTGCAGATGTCTCTGTTTTCTTTCATTGCCCTCCAATAGGTTTTAACACACATTCTCTACATGGAGCCTATCTGCACATTAACCCACAAAGAAAATAGGTACGAACACACTCAAACTGTGCTGTGATGCAGATGCAGATGTACGCACGATAAATCTGACTACCCAGAGAGTCTAAAATGGGATAGTTCATATTCAATAATTCATCATCCAGAACAGGAGCAGAAGAACAGCGAGAGGAAAATACAGAGATAGGCTGAAGTAGAAGTAGAGGATGGTTAACTAACTCTTATCTGTCTTCACTAAGACAGGAGTGGGAGATCATACTCGGCGAGAAGGTGGTCAGAAAATCCCACCACAAAATTTGAAAAATTGTTTTAGTCCATCTCTGAGTACTCTCTGACTTCACAACACCTAACATTCAGGCCTACACTCTGCTGAAGACGCCAGACTTAAAATTGTGATTCACAAAGATAGTTATCTGATAAAACTACTTTCCTAAAGTGGCTGAGTAGTATTGTTTTTAGAAAACTTGCACCAAATTCATTGCAAAGAAAGCCTATTGGGATGATCTCAGACTGAAAATGACAAAACAGGTTAGTATGATTCACTTTTTCAGAACACTTCTTCCCTTTTATCATTTTCTTTGCCATGTAAAGACATTTTTAAGCTCACACACATATACATGCAGTGCTTCGAGTCTTTCTGTAAAACTCTCTGATGTCTGAAGCTGCTTTGCGTGATTGAGGAGGAGAGCCGGAGGAGACGAGCCTCTTCATCTGACTTCACATATTAGCTGCAACCACAGCGAGGAGATAAAGATGGAGAGACAGAGAGGAAGAGAGCTGTGAGCACAGTGACCTACATATTCTGTAGACCTCTATTCGCCAGTGCAGATTTAGTATCACATAGTTCCGTACAGCACCTGCAGGTCTCCTCACTGACCTTGGATCTGAAGTGTCAGATCTAAATGAGTGCAGTTGGGATGAGCAGGTCTTTAGTGTAATCTGATCACTGAAATCAAAGTACACTGTGGGCAACGGCAGCCAGCAGTGCTTAGCAGTGCTCGTTTGCTAAAAACTATCAAGCCTGCAGAATATGAAGAAGGATTTTTAAAACATTTATCAGCATTCCTGACTACAGACAACATTGATTTGCTTGGGTATGAGTCAAGACAGTATTGGGTGTAATGCATTACATTATAATGACTGGTTTTGCTTTCACACTACTGTAAACATTTTGCATTTTTAAGGAACACGTTACTGGACTTAATTCAGTAACTGCATTACATTGTTACTTGCTTTACAAAGGTTCTTCAGTTATCTGCACAGCAGGTGGATAACAAGCTTTTTTCTTTCTGTGCTATAGTCAGCTTTATTGTAGTAAAGCAACTATATCAGGAACAGCCACATTATGCTGCTAGCAGAACTTCAGTTCTTTGCAAGCCCCTGCAAAGACAGCATGTTAACACAAAACTAAACAGGAACACAGAGTGATGATGAAGCTGAGTGAAAGCCGACCACAGCTCAGCAGCCAGAAGTTCAACAGGTAACAAAAGCAGAGATAATCAGTCAGGCTTGGAACCTTCGTTTCTTCCTGCTCATGCTGCTAAAGTGGAATCACAGTGGAAGTCTCAATGTGCTGGTTTTCAGCGTTGTTTTGTGATGTCGGTTTTGTGTTCATACATAAAAACTAAAAGAAAGATCACATAAGTGAGATTTGTAACAAGGATTTGTGTCGGTGTATAGGACTGTAGGGTAAGGTTTTACGTTAAATGTTTTTCAGGTTATTTTATGTAGTAATGAGAAAATAAGGTAATGAGAAATGTAATTTTCTCCTGCAAGTAATTAAATAATGTACTGCATTACTTTTTAAGGAAAAATAGGATTTGAGTTTGAAGAGGAAACACTAAAATTGTGTGAAGCATGTGATTGTAATTTGTGAACCACCCTCACAAACTAGGGAAACTACGGAGCAGCGGTGCTAACATTAGCATCAGTATGCTAACATGGCTTCAATAATAATTTGCCTTGATCGCCATCTGAACAGTTTTGCAACTGGCATCAAACATAAAACAGAGCCAACACCCATGGAGACGATTATTTTACTAGGTGACTATTATAAAATCCAAATAAACTTGATGAATAAATTTGCCCTGTCTTAAAACATTACTTTATTCCACAGAGCCAGAATTAGCACTGAACATGTGTTCTAATCAACTGGACTGACTAAAACTGGACTAAAAATCCTCCTTTAAAAATTAGCACTCACACTACCCTATAGGGGGTCTCCGCCCTGCATTAATAAAGAACACTGCAGTGCCTGGAAAGGTGTGAATAGATGAAATGCAAGTGAGTAAGACAGATACTTTAGCAAAATGTGTGTGCGTTCATCCGTATTTTTGTGTGAAATTATGTTAATCTCATTATGTTATACAGAGCAAGTGTGTAACTACGGGGATCCTCAGAGGGTTAGAAATGTGAAACTGAGTAGAGGAAGTGGGTCAGGAGATCACAACAACACTAGCTTTCTTCCGTGGCGAATCGGCCCAAACATTTCTGAACTTTTCATTAGGCACATTTGACCGAGTACGAGGGAGGAGTAGTTGTGCGTAGTAGTGCATGTGTGCGTGTGTGTTTCTAAGTATGCAATTGTTGTGTGTGTGGACAAGGAGTGCTGCATCCCTGCAGCATGTTCTGTGCTCGCGTGAGCTCTCGCTGCAGCTTTCACGCTAGCTACTGAAATCCAGGTCACACAGCACACACAGTCCATAAATCATCGCAAACGTAACCTGAGTGTGCGTGCATGTGTGTGTGTGCTATATAAGTGTATGGCAAAGGTGCCCGGTGGAGGCAGAAAATGTAACATCCCCCACTAAAGAATATATAGGTAGGAGCCCTTTAATCATATCAAACACAAACTAACAGGATATTCAGAATGCCAATGGGAGCTCTTTGAAATCAATTGCAACTAGTTAAAGTGCTCTATTTGCTGTATGTTTTATCTACCCATTTTTTAAATTACCCAGTTTCCCCAAAGGTTCATTCATTTTTTGCCTTATGTAGCCTAACGTTATCAAGTTCTCTACCAAGAAAACTATTCAGACTTAAAGGAAAAGGTGGATGTTTTTATCAGTGCATTTGGATTGGCTTAGCTCTAACCCTCAGTCATGGTCATAAGTTTGTCATGAGGTGAGAGATGGGATGATACTGCAAATTCAAGAAACTCAAATGAGTTTTCAGGAATAGTTCTCCAGTCTTCTTGAAGGACTATTCAAAGCCCTTTTAATGTTAAAATGACTGATTCGTATACTCCCGGTGTGCTCAACACATTCACCCAATCACACCAGCACTGTCTTCTAAGTTTCTTGGTGCTAGCTAACAATTCCTAATTGATACACATTCATACTCCAATGAACGCATCAGAGAGCAATTTGGGGTTAGTATCTTGCCCGAGGATACTTGGCATGCAGACTGGAGGAGCCAGGGATTGAACCACCAACCTTGCAATGAGTAGATGACCTGCTCTACTGCCTGAGCTACAGCCATCCCGCCTTTCATTCTGTTTTCTTTCAAGATGATCCGAGACTCCTTCAATAATTTTGAGGCAAAGGTTCAGGGGAGGCCAAACCATGACTAATATTGCTTCAAGTTTTTTGTCCCTTTTGGAACCACATTGGTGGAGTTAAAACACTATTTTATGTGTTTTAAACTGTGTTGTCTTTGGTCTACATAGATTCAACTAAAGAAATAAGAACAAATGATTTGTTTTGTGACAGGCTGCTAATAACAAAGTGCTCAAATATACGGTTTAAAACTGGAGAACTATTGCTCTAGACCACTCTACAAATTTACAACAGTCTGGCTCTTTGAAATTGGAATAAACGGTTATTTGGACCAATAATAGTGCTTTACCAATCCAGATTCACTCACATAAACATTGATACAGCACCTTAAATGTCTCAAATTCACGCTGTCGCCAATTTAGAATCACCTGACCTGCATGTCTTTAGACTGTGGGAGGAAGCTCACACAGCCACAGGAAGAATGTGTAAACTCTTCGAGCTGTGATGAAAGTGCTATCTCCTGCTGCCGGTGTTTCTAATCACCACAGTTACATGAGGAGTCGGTTTATTGAGATGAACAGCTGAAGGCGCTGTTCCATTAAGTAACTGCAGAAAAATAACACACAACAAGATGATGTAATTAAAGACTGCAAAAGTGTGAACAAACAATAATAACCCTCAAGGTTGTTTCATGTATTCCTCTGAGAAAGTGAGAAAGGTTGTGGTTTTCTCAAATCAATATAATGCCAATACGTGGAGAGAAGGCTTCAGTGAGTGCTCGCATTAAACACTTCATGTCGACCTACATCAGAGTTATTTGAGCCCTTTGAGTTTACTGCATTAGGAGATTTTTATAGCTATTATGTCTTCAGCTTAGTGTACGGCTGTAGTTTGTTTTCGTGGGGTTTCTAGCTTTCATAACAGTTGAAAAGACCTAGTGTTGCTATAGTTTTTACACCAAAGAGCCTTGAGAAGTGCCACTGACCATATACAGCAGGGGGCCCCAACTCCAGGCCTTGAGGGTGAGATCTAAAAACTGCAGGACGCCGGCCCTCGAAGCCTGGAGTTGGGGACCCCTGATATACAGGAACATAAGTAGTGGGCCACACCCTTTAATCTTTATATTCAGAGATCCTCCATGATCAACTCTAAGCTGTGTTATTGCAGAATGGAAGCATTAAGGAACCACAGGCAGACCACATAAAGTTTACAGGTCACTGAGGTGCGCAGTGCATAAAGTCCATCAATTGTCTGTTGACTTCCAAACCTCCTCAGGCATTAATATCAGCACAAAAACTGTGCTCCATAAGCTTCATGGCATCAGTTTCCATGGCTTAGCTGCTCCTGTAGGTGTAATGTGTAGGTGGTCCAATATTTTTATACATATAGTGTAAAGATAAACCCTAACTCACCTGTAGGCTTCTTTATACTGTAGGCTCACATGTGGAGGGGGGTTGTGTTCCATGCCACTAACTAAACTAACAAGTGTTTCATTGTTAAAGCGTAACTTGATGGCATGTATAACATAGCAAAAAAATCATAAACCTGCAAACTGCTGCAATTTTCTTTACTTTCAAAACAAGGTTAGGATTCACTGTGCTCTGCAGTCATTCAAATCAAACATTTATTTCTGAGCAGGAGAACACGGTGCAGAGCTGTGGGAATGAATGAATAGGGACCGTGGGACTGTTTTCATGGGTCAGATCCTGTTGTTGTGGGGTATAACCCCACCATCCTGCTGATTCTCCATCAAATATTCATCACCTCCTGCAGAGTCAACATTTAAACACCATCATCTAGCAGAGAAGGGGGGCAGAGAGATGGATGGGGCTTTAGGGAGGTTAAGGACATTCATAATCCAGAGCAAAGAGAATGCCTGCTCCTATAACTGGTCCTCTATTTTGGGAAATCCCTGTCTGTCTCTCCTGGGCCACTGAACAGAAACACTGAAGTAGTTGGATCAGAAGTGGAACAACTTCAAAAGCATGAATTCATTGTACATCTTTACTGTACATCTACTGTGTTCTTGTAGGGCTGGAAAAGGAGGATTAAGACTCTTGATTTTGGAAGGAATAAACAAATCTATTATTACCTCCATCTTTAAATGGAGAGCAATTGGAGAGCATGCGTGTGTGTGTGTGTGTGTGTGTGTGTGTGTGTGTGTGTGTGTGTGTGTGTGTGTGTGTGTGTGTGTGTGTGTGTGTGTGTGTGTAAACATATTAAATCCAAACAGCAATGTGTGCTTGTCCTTGATCTAACACAGATTAGATGAGCGCAGACACACACACGAACACACATTTATGATGAGATTTAAACATTCAATTCCATTATTTTGGCAGTGTGCGTGGCATCAAAAGGTTGAGGTTGTTTTTTTTGTTTTGTTTTGTTTTGTTTTTTTAGATCAGCCGCAGGCAACCCCATCCTTACATCTGACCGTTTTCATCTACACTCCCATAATGCCTTCTATCTATTCTGGCTTTCCTCTGATAGCAGAATGTGTGTCAGCGATCCAGAGATGAATTTTGAATATGTATGAGGGGGAGAAGGCGGAGGAAGAGGAGGAGGAAGAAACTGGGGCAGGGAAAGTGGAACATCATGACCAGGAGTTTGCATTGATCAGCACAGGAGAAGATGTACCTACACAGCTGCTTCACCTTCACATCAATGATGAGCAGTGTAATGCATGGTTGTATATGGAGGGTCCTAATCAGACTTTTGCTCACTCATCACAGTGTTGAAGACAAAAGAGATCAGAAAGTCGGTCGTGCAAAGTGTGCATTTCATACCTCCCCATAATCTGTTGTGACCACAAGGGTTCCATCTCCACAGGAGTTGACGGTGGCTGGGAGCAGCTGCTCCTTCTCCCTGACCCAAACGCGGGCACCCTGTAACAAGCACACAAATCACAGATGTTAAGCAGCCAATAACTGCAACCCTAAACAGGTGAGATTTTAAATAATTCATCTTTTTAGCTACTTTGGTCAGCTCCCTTATTCACAAGGGGTCACCACAGCTGCATGATTGATTTGGCAGATTTTTCCAGCAGATGCCCTTCTTGATGCAACCTCAAAAGGATTTATATCTCCTCTTGCATCTTGGAATCAAACTGGAAATCTTTCACTTGTTAGGAAAATATGTAACCGCTAAATCTTGTTGCCAGGCTAAAATTCATCTAGATAAACTGTATTGATGTAAGCTGTGGATAATTATTTATGCTTTGAGTGACTTCAAAGCATAGTTTGGCTTTGCTCAGATATAAAGTATGTACATTTTGTTTTAAAGCTAGTTTTTCAAGCTAGAATTAGTATCCCATCCAATTAGTATCCACACCTAATTTCTAACATGGTGAAGCAGGAGCGCTTGCAGTTGGTGTCTTTATCTTTTTGTGCAAGGAGTTTATTCATGTTCAGAGGAAGTGTACTATTCCTAAATATTTCTAAACAGACAAAGCCCTCCTTCACACAGTCACTGACCTCTGACCTGAAACCATAAACAGAAGGACAGTGCAACAGAGGACAGATGAGTCAATGGAGCGACTGAAGCGCTGGAAAAACAGGAGGCACACCATACGTCCACTTGTACAGTTTAGCTTAAACTGAATCGCTTGTGAGTTTACCCAAGCACTGCCTCTAAAACAGGTCCAAGAAGTTGTGTCAAATGTAATCAAAACAATACTTGAATAAAAAACGTTGCTTATTTTATTAACGACTATAACTCCAACCACGGGGCGCCTGCTGGAGGCTGGTGTCGTGTTACTACAGTATAAAATATATCCTCAGACAAGAAGCTATTAATGAAAAACACTTTACATCAATAAATACTTAAAATGTGCTTACAGCTGAATACGACTACTATTCTCTGCACTCTGTTAACTGTTTGAATTCAAAACAGAGGAAGTTAAAATAAAAGGTTACACTGTCAACAGAGAAAACACACAGTACTGTAGTTTGTTAACGACAAAATCTCACTAGAGAGCTGAATTTTGTGCACTGAAATTAATTTAAACTATTTCTTTCTACATTGTGCTCTCACATGTGGAATGTGTGAAATGTTTTTTTTTTTCACTTTTTCTGACAAATTAGTCATAATGATGGTGATGTTTGTGGGTGTTTGAATCACATTCACTGCACTCTTGTTGATGAGTCCACCTTTTAAGTGATGGTGTTATCCATAATGTATGAATTTTCTTGTAGTTAGAGCAAAGTTTCGTGGCATAAGTGCTCCAGTCTAAATCCTAAGCAGAGGCGTGAGTCCTAAAAGGCTCGGTGGACCAGCAGATGTGTGCATATGAATGGCGTGAGCAGCAGAAGACAAATGGAAAAGAATTGTTTTAGCAACAGATGGTGCCACAGCCCCAAGCATCCCCTGACAACCTTTATCACTTTCTGTTTCCTCTTCCCTCTCTCCCACTCTCTCTTTTTGGGTTCTTTCAATCCCTCAGTGCCACACATACGCACACGGATAATAACAGAAACCCAGTCATGCCTCAGGCTATGAAGCTAACCAGGCAGAAACCAGTCACACACCAATACAGTGTGTTACTTATGCACACAAATGGGTTGCTTAAGGTGAGGCTTAGGGGATAAAATGACTGAATCCATCTGAAAACAGACTTTAAGGCTGTTGGCTTTTGCAAAACATAAACCCATCTATAGTTGATCTTCTGCACTAGTCTGCAAAAAGGTTTCCTTCACTGTTCTTTGCACAGCAACTCTCTCTATATATAGCGGCCTTGTTGCTCCTCTTTATCCTCTCTGTCTTTTTTCCTGTCAGATTCCACCGCACTGAGACATTATTATGACCTGATGACCTACTCACAGTTCACTGGTACTCCACCACATGTTTTAGCTAATAAATTGGCCTTTGAGACAACTTAATCTTCAAATACTGGTGCTGTAGCGTCTGACCTGAAGCACAGTCATTGTGTAG
The DNA here is from genome assembly GCF_057381845.1 of Rhamphochromis longiceps. Classification (NCBI taxonomy): domain Eukaryota; kingdom Metazoa; phylum Chordata; class Actinopteri; order Cichliformes; family Cichlidae; genus Rhamphochromis; species Rhamphochromis longiceps. Next base: position 24,704,981 of record NC_140575.1, on the reverse strand, counting down.
GTGAGTTTAGGCAAGGCAAGGCAAGGCAAGTTTATTTGTATAGCACAATTCAACAACAAGGTGATTCAAAGTGCTTTACAGAGACATTAGAAACAAGAACAAATAAAAAGCATGATTTAAAATTGATTAAAACAAGCAAATAAACTAACTAACTAATTAACAAACAAACAAACAAACAACAGTATATAAAATCAAAACAGATAAAATCAGAACAGTAGATAAAATCAGTAGTTAAATGTAAGTTTTGAAATTTAAGCTTAAAGTGTGGATTTGGTGCTTTATTCAAATGCAGCTGAGAACAGGTGAGTCTTCAACCTGGATTTAAATAAACTGAGTGTTTCAGCTGATCTGAGGCTTTCTGGGAGTTTGTTCCAGATATAAGGAGCATAAAAGCTGAATGCAGCTTCTCCGTGTCTGGTTCTGACTCTGGGAACTGATAAAAGACCGGATCCAGATGACCTGAGGGATCTGGATGGTTCATACTGGGTCAGGAGGTCATTGATGTATTTTGGTCCTAAACCATTCAGAGCTTTATAGGCCAGCATCAGAACTTTAAAGTCTATCCTCTGACGGACAGGCAGCCAGTGTAAGGACCTCAGAGCTGGACTGATGTGGTCCACTTTTTTGGTCTTAGTGAGGACTCGAGCAGCAGAGTTCTGAATGAGCTGTAGTTGTCTGACTGATTTTTTTAGGTAGACCTGTAAAGATGCTGTTACAGTAATCAAGCCTACTAAAGATGAATGCATGGACTAGTTTTTCCAGGTCCTGTTGAGACATCAGATCTTTTATCCTTGATATATTCTTGAGGTGATAGTAAGCTGACTTTGTTATTGTCTTAATGTGTTTTTCTAAGTTTAGGTCTGCATCCATCACTACACCCAAATTTCTCGCCTGGTTTGTGGTTTTTAGATGTATAGATTGAAGTTCTCTGGTGACCTGTAATCGTTTTTCTTTGGCGCCAAAGACTATTACCTCAGTTTTGTTTTTGTTTAGCTGGAGAAAATTGTGGCACAACCAGTCATTGATTTCCTCAATGCATTTACCAAGAGCCTGTACAGGGCCTCGGTCTCCTGGTGACATTGTGATATATATTTGTGTGTCATCTGCATAGCTGTGATAGTTTATTTTGTTGTTGTTTATAATCTGTGCCAGTGGGAGCATGTAGATGTTAAACAGAAGGGGTCCCAAGATGGAACCTTGGGGAACTCCACATGTGATACTTGTCTGCTCAGATGTGAAGTTACCTATTGATACAAAGTATTTCCTGTTTTCTACGTATGTTTTGAACCAGTTTAGTACAGTTCCTGAAAGACCTGTCCAGTTCTCCAGTCGTTTGAGTAATATGTTGTGGTCAACTGTATCAAATGCTGCACTGAGATCCAGTAAAACTAAGACTGACATTTTTCCACTGTCTGTATTCAGACATATGTCATTAAACACTTTGGTCAGAGCGGTTTCAGTGCTGTGGTTCTGTCTAAAACCTGACTGGAAGGCATCGTAGCAGTTATTCTGTTTTAAGAAGTAACTGAGCTGTTGAGAAACTGCTTTTTCAATGATCTTACTTAAAAACGGGAGATTTGAGATCGGCCTGTAGTTGTTCATTTGTGTCTTGTCAAGATTGTCCTTTTTCAGTATAGGTTTGATTACAGCAGTTTTTAGTGATTCTGGAAACACACCTGATAATAAAGAAAAGTTGACGATCTATAACAGGTCTGACTCTAAAGTCTTTGAGACCTTTTTGAAAAAACTTGTTGGCAGGACATCTAAACAGCAGGAGTAGGAGTTCAGTTGACCTAAGATGTCCTCCAGGTCTTTGCTGTTAATAGGTTTAAACTGTTTCATGGTATTTAAACAGTTTTTTGGTGGACACAGTACATATCCTGGATCTGCTGTTGATGTACCAATTGCTTGTCTAATTTTTTGGATTTTTTCAGTGAAGAATTTGGCAAAGTCATTGCAGGCCATGGTCGAATGAAGTTCAGCTGCCACTGACACAGGGGGGTTTGTTAGCCTGTCAACTGTAGAAAATAAGACCCGAGCATTATGGCTGTTTTTAGTGATGATGTCAGAGAAGTAGGACCTCCTTGCATTCCTCAGTTGTAAATTATAATTGTGAAGTTTCTCTTTATAAATGTCATAATGAACCTGGAGGTTTGTTTTTCTCCATCTGCGCTCAGCTTTCCTACACTCTCTTTTTTCATTTTTCACCAGTGTGGAGTTTCTCCATGGAGACTTTTTCCTTCCAGAGATAACCTTCACCTTAATGGGAGCAATAGTGTCCATTACATTTAACATGTTAGCATTGAAGCTATTGACGAGCTCATTGACTGACCCTCTGGACAGGTCAGGTGTTAATGGGAAGACCTGGTTAAAAATTGCACTACTGTGTTCAGTTATACACCGTTTTGTGATCACTGTTGTTGATATATTTGTGTGGGCTGAGATTTTACTTTCAAAGAAAACACAGTAATGATCAGATAAGCCCACATCAGACACAGTAACCTTTGAAATGCTCAGGCCTTTGGAGATCAGTAGGTCAAGAGTGTGTCCTCTATTATGTGTGGCCTCTGTTACATGCTGAGTCAGCCCAAAGTTGCCCAGAGTGTTACTCAGGTCTTTAGTCCCTTTGTCCTGAGGGTTGTCCACATGAATGTTAAAATCCCCAGCAATAATTACACAGTCAAAATCAACACAGATCACAGACAGCAGTTCACTGAGGTCATTAAAAAAGTCTGTGCAGTATTTGGGAGGCCTGTAAACATTAAGAAACACAACTTTGGATGGGGCCTTCAGCTGTAAAGCCACATATTCAAAAGACTGAAAACTTCCAGGAGATAGCTGCTTACATTGAAATGATTCATTAAATAAGACAGCAAGTTTATATCTCATACAGACATAAACTCACCTTATGTGAACCAGAAAGCAATGAATGTTTCTGCTTTCTGACTCTCTCTCTCTGTCTCCTCTTTAAGCAAATTGGTCTCCAGTCCCAGATCGATATGCAATCTCATGGGCAAACTAAGGGGAGACAGAGGGTTATAAATGACCTGCCAGCACCAAAGCCTCCACTCAGACTCATCCTCTCCTCCTCCTGTTTGTGTCCTCCTCCCCTCCTCCCATCTATTACTGCCCCAGACAGACAGAAATAGCCATGCATGACAACAAACACCAAACCTTTCTGTGGCCTAATATCTATGGCTGTAACATCGCCTTTAACACTATGCTTCGCATTGTTTCTCTGCTCCATGAAATTCAAACCAAACCACAGTCAAACAGGCCCCAGGCTCCGCCCCATTACCCTTTCGTCAAGCTCCATTAAGCGTCTATTGTCACTTTACCCTCAGAGATGACCTCTGACCTCAAGTCTTACATCCGACTCTATAACCAACAAGAAATGCTAAAACAATAGCGAGACATCTTTCCCGTAGAATGCTGTGACAGAAATACAGCAGCATAATTTCAAGTACAGCCAGGATATGTATGATGATGATGATGATGATGATGATGATGATGATGGCTAATGCATGAGTGTGTTTTTTTCTTCTGTGAGCCCCAAATCTTCTTTTTTTTTTTTATTCACAACTGATTGATTGAACTCAACACTTTTTCAAATTGTGAATTATTCTTATCAGAATTCTGGCCTTAATCCTCTTCTGAGAAAAGTCACAATTTAGAGATTAAAGTCAGACATTTAGGTATAAATTTAGACATATCCAATGAGCGCTCAGCTATACGTATGTTTGATAGAGGCCCTTTTGTCTGTTCAGGCAATTACATGGACCCCTGTGCCATATAATTAAGGCTCTTCCCATGGAGATAGTCTCTGATGAAGGATCTCTCCTTCTGAGAGGAGCTCTCTCCAAAGCAAATGCTGAGTGCAAACATATGACCAACATCCGCAGGAATGGAATCACTCATTAAACCTTAAATGTTTTTCACTGGTCATGACATAAAGCTATGCTCTGTGGTTAACACGAGCTGAGATATGTGATCAACTTAAAAAGAAGCTGTTGACTGTCATGGCTGCATTGAGAAGAAAGATAAGAGACGAAGAAATAAACCCCTCTGGTTCATATGAATCCAATGTAGCAACAAAGGGTCAACTGTAGACAACGTGTTTCATGACTCCACCCTTTAAAGATTGTTTTTGTGCATTTCTGGACTTCTTCTATCATTAGTGCTGCTTTTTTGGTTTTGGTTTTATATCATTTTTTGTGGTCAGAACAGGACTTAGAGGGAGTGATCTAAAAATAGCTGCAGAGCTGGGAGACGTTCTGAGGGACACAGGAAGGGGATTTTAAATCATGCATGATTTTGGCTTGTAAAAGCACCATAAAATTCTTTATGTAAGCATACTCAAGAGCTGTGCATGTTTTACAAACACTAATGAGCCCGCGCTAACCTTCTCAACAGACACTTTTGGTCCTGATGCCCTGGCTATCTGTGAAGTTGTGCTGTTTTAAGCTAAATGCACATGCACAATGGCACATGTTGGTATTAGCAATTTAATGTTTAGCTAATTTAAAATACAAAGTTTAAGTGCGAGTTATAATAATATTGGACTGGTCCATCTTCAGAGGAAACTGAATATCAGGACACTGAAAATTGTTCCATTGTAGATGTTCAAACTGGACACACTGACAGTCAGACTTTGACTTTGACTTTGACCAACAGCTACAAGACTTAAAAAATGGCAATCAGAAAAAGGTGAGATAAAAAGTCAAACTACACATAAATAAATGACAGCTTAAAGAATGAGAGGAGTCACTGTGGGGCAAAGTCACGTCTGACAAACTCAGTGTAAACTAAAAGGACAACAGAGGAGAGGAGACAGACAGAGAGGGCAGACAAATGGGGAAAATGAGGACAATGAAGACGAGGGCAGGAAAACAGCAAAGTGTGTAACAAAAGGTTACAAGTACAGGAGGTTGAAGAAGGCACAAAATGACAGAAACGAGACACGGATTAATAAATGATGCCAAGAGCAGATGACTGCTCAGCAGCAGATAAAAGGAAAAATAAAAACCAGCGTGGTTTTTTTTTTTTTTTTTTTTGGGGGGGGGGGGGGTTTGTGTATCTGTGTTTGTAAAAACTGTCAATCCCTTTCTAATCACAAGCATCAGGTAGTAATTTTTATTAGGCTCCAGGATGAAGGGACCACTTATGGCCTGGTCCTCTGTGATTTTGTTAAATAATGTGACAAATCTTCAGTTAACTGTAGTTTAAGTTATTAACAGTTAATTAATTAACCCTGTATCACTATATATAATTAGTTAGTTAGTTATAGTTCCACCATAACGTTATGAAAATGCCACACGAGTGAACTGTCAATATGAGGCAGAGAGCACAAATCAAAGAGCAGCAGAAAATCCTAGAAAGTAGTGTGGTGTTTCGACAGAAGAACGGAGACGGCTTGGTTTGTAATGGAACGTATATATTCAGCAGTAGTTCGCCATTTTACATCTCACCATACACTTCACTTCTTCTCTCCTTCCATCATCCTTAGTCACAGAGCCCCCTACTGGTAACTGAGTATATGTTCATATTCAGTCCCCCTTGTAAGCAACCCTTCACCATCTTAGCAGTGTATGTAAACACAACATCTCTCCTCATTCTCACAGAATTCTACTACCTCAGTATTACTTACTTAGCATGGCAACATTACTATTTGCACAGAACATTATCAGTAGTAAACTTTGCAACCAGACAGCATTTTCAATACCTATTTCACTTATAACATTACTGGGTGTTTGAACTATACCCGTGATCTTAACATACAATCTTGTTATGGTGCCTAAATCGTCCTTTATAATGAATACTTGTACCGTTAAGGTTACTGTAGTAACTTAACAACCTTAAGTCACAAAACTCACAAATAAATCACAGTAAATCAATCCTCTATTATACTTGGACCTCAGAACTAGCAGTATGGAACTTAACATTAGCACCCAACAGCTCAAGCGTGTTTTTTTCACTTTTTTTTCTTTTCATTTTGTTTTTTTTTTTAAACTCATTTCATAACATAATCCTTGGTCCAAGCTGGTAACTGTCTCGGTCTGTTAGGAACAGAAGGTCTTTTAGGAGTTTCTCTTGTGTTATTTTCAACCCCGTCATCAGCCTGCAACGGCTCAGCATTCTCTGCGCGGCAGAGTGAGAGACGGGCTGCATTCCATCTCTTTCCATCACTCAAGATGAAGGTGCTCAGTCCAGTCTGTTGCTGCACTGACAGTGGATCAGTGAACTGTCTCTCTCCCTTCCCCACTCGGAAAGGTTTACGTATCCGCACCCTGTCACCGACCACAAGCTGGGGAGGTTTTGCCCCTCTCTTTGCATCAGTGTAGCGTTTACTCTTACGTTGCTGTGAGAGACTCTGGCCCTGCATTGGTCATACTGTCCTGTGTCTTTGGGAAACGGCAGGACATTTAGCTTTGTTCTCATGGGTCTCCCTCTGAGAAGCTGGAACGGAGCTGCTCCAGTCGTTGCATGAGCTGTAGCACGGTAATTCTGTAGCATCTCTGTCACGGCGGGCTTCCACAGCTTCTGGGACACCTGTGCAGCCTGAACACAGTCCTTCAGCACTCTGTTGAATCTTTCAACACACCCGTTCGCTTGAGGGTGATACACACTTGTTCTGATGTGCTTGATGCCCCTTTCCGTCAGGAAATCAGCAAAGGCAGATGAAGTGAATTGTGGTCCATTATCTGTGGTAAGCTCACAAGGGTTTCCCTCCCGTGCAAAAACTGAAGACAAGAACCTAATCACAGTGTCTGTAGTAGCTGATGAAGTAAAGGCTACTTCTGGCCATTTGCTGAAGTAATCGACCAGTGTGATGGCAAACCTGCAGTCCTGCGACCCGCGGTCAAAAGGTCCAACAATGTCAACGGCCACATGCTGAAAGGGACCATCTGGAAACTGAACCGGCTGTAAGGGAGTAGGAGCAGTTTTGGCCGTTTTGTCACACAATTGACAGACTGAGCACGATGACAGAATCGCATGGACTTGAGTATCCATGCATGGCCACCAGTAAAGCTCTCTGAGCCGCTGCTTTGTGCGAACTATGCCCTGGTGACCTTCGTGTGCGAGGCATATCACCTTTTCCCGCAGGGACCTTGGGACCACCAGACGTGTCCCCCGGAAAACCAACGGTGATTCCACAGCAAGTTCATGTCGCACCAGGAAATACGGCTGTATCTCAGGTGAGAGAGACCTTTTCACCTTGGGCCAGCCTGAGCGGATAACCTGTTGGAGCAGAGAAAGGTCAGGGCAGTCCTCACATTCAGCTTTAAAATCCGTCAACGGTGTCGCTGTCAAGAGAGGAGAAACTTCAGCTATCTCCCAGAGAAGGTCTTTTTCAGCATCAATGTCAGTGCTGGAGTACATCAGGGGAACCCGTGAGAGGCAGTCTGCGATGACATTCTGAACACCAGGACGGTACTGCACATCATACTGAAAACACATCAGCCTTGCAGACCATCATGCGATTCTCATGCCCGCTCTGTTCATACCTTTGGTGCTGAGAAGGGTAGTAAGAGCTTGGTGGTCAGTACGAAGTGTGAATCTGCGGCCCCATACATATGTACGCCATCTTTCCACCGCCCAGACACAGGCTAACGCCTCCTTTTCTGTGGTGGAGTACTTTCTTTCAGCAGGAGACAGTGTTCGGGAGGCGAACGCCACAACCCGCTCCACTTGATCTGGATGTAACTGTGTCAACACAGCGCCTAGCCCATAGTCTGATGCGTCTGTGGTGACAAAAGCAGGTAAGTCAGGGTCATAGACGGCAAGTGCGGGACTTTCCAGAAGGAGTTTTTTCAGGTTACTGAAGCTCTCATGTGCTGCCTCGTTCCACTGGAGTTCGACTTTCATGTCTGTTTTCAGCAACTGTCGCAGTGGTTCCACCAGTGTACCATAATCTGGAATAAATTTACTGAACCAGGATGACAAACCCAGGAACGAGCGCAATGCAGCCATATCCTTTGGAGCAGGAGCCTCAGCAATAGCAGTAAGGTGATGTTGGCTTGGACGTAGGCCTTCCTTTGAGATTACATGGCCCAGGAATGTGATGTGTGACTGGCAGAAGGAACTTTTCCCAGCATTAATCTGCAGGCCGACATCTCTGAGACGTTGGAGAACAGCTTGCAGGCGTGTATCATGCACCTCCTTTGATGTTCCGTAGACGATGATGTCATCCAAGTAGTTGCGAACACCAGGCAGATCTTTCAGGACCGTTTGCATCATTTTCTGGAACGCCGAAGGTGCTGATGCTAGGCCAAATGGGACACGTGTGAACTGGAACAGTCCCTCATGAGTGATGAAAGCAGTCAGCTTGCGGCTCTCCGGATGCAAAGGTAATTGGTGGTATGCGGAGCTGAGGTCAATCTGGCTGTAGTGAGTGGCACCCGCCAAGTCAGAAAACAGATCCTCCATATGAGGAAGAGGATGGCAGTCAGCAATAATGCTCTTATTGGGTTCACGAAGGTCAACACACAGTCTCAACTCCTTTTTTCGCTTTCTGGCCACGACCAAAGGACTCACCCACTCAGCTGCATCGATCCTTTCAATTATGCCAGCTTTGAGTAAGCGAGAGAGTTCTGCTGACACCTCTGTACGTACACTTAATGGCAGGCGTCTCAGCTTTTGGCGTACAGGCTGCACATTGTTGTTTACCTGTACTTTATGGATGAACCCTTTAACACATCCAAGTTGAGCTGGTGGAATAGGATCAACATTGTACACAGCAGACTTCTGGTTAGACGAATCCGGCTCATCTGCAGTTTCATCCTGAATACGGTCCACTTTGCCTCCGACGATGCAGACGTTCAGTGCTCTAATGAGGTCGAGGCCTAATAGCGGGGAACCAGCTTTGACAATGTAGAAGGAAGCAGGAACTTTTTCATTCTGTGCATGCAGTGCAACTGATGCAGGCAGACAACCCATCACAGCCAACTCATCTTTAGCATAAGTAACTAGTTTGACTTTAGGTCGCACCAGTGAACAGTCTGCAAAATACTGTCTGTAGATAGTTTCTGGCAGAATAGACACAGAAGCTCCAGTGTCTACTATCAGCTCTACTGTCTTAGAGCCACCTTGTACAGTTTCAATGTCGACAGTGCAGGTAAGCTTATCTTGAATAGCTGCCATCATTTTAGCATCTTGCACGCACAGTACTGCCAATTCTGGAACCACTACTTCTCTCACTTCACTGACTGACGACTTACATACCTTGGCAAAATGTCCCTTTTTCCCGCAGTTATTGCATTTTGAAGAAGCAGCCGGGCAGTTTTTATCATTAGCTAAGTGCTTGTGAGAACCACACCTGAAGCACTTCCGCTGCTGCTGCTTTGAACCTCCCCGTTTGCGTTGGTCTGGAGTGCAGCCTTTAGCGGGGCGAGGTCCTCTCCTCTGGTGAGAGTGGGAATTTGCCGCGTCGACTGTCTGAACAGGCGCGGTCGGACACGAGCCGGGTGTGGAGAGTAGAGTAGCGTTTTTGACTGCTGCTTCTACCTGGCTCGCAATAGTTAGAGCCTTATCCAGTGTGAGTTCATCCTCCAGTAACAGTTTGTCTTTCACAGCGCTGAGATGAGCATTGGAGATCAACTGATCTCTTATCATTTCACTTTCCATTTGTCCAAAGTTACAAGATGAAGCTAATGCTCTCAGAGCCACCACATACTGAGAAACAGTCTCATCCGCTCGTTGCATACGCTGTCTGAATGTATGACGGCACGCCACGACATTCACTTTTGGCACAAAGTGCTTCTCCAGTGTGCTCATGGCGTCAGCATATGTATCACCTTGCTCCGGTAACGTGTAGAATAACCGCTGTCCCTCCGGGCCCAAGCAGTGTAGCAAAACAGCGCGTTTCCTAGCATCCGGCCATGCGTCTCCCGTGGCATTGATTACTAGCATGTAATTGTCGAATATTTTCCGCCATGTAGTAAATGGAATCGGCGGCTCACCCACATGTGGAAGAAAAGATGGTGGACTCGGAACTGATGCGCTCATCCTCGTCGCCAATTTGTGGTGTTTCGACAGAAGAACGGAGACGGCTTGGTTTGTAATGGAACGTATATATTCAGCAGTAGTTCGCCATTTTACATCTCACCACTTCACTTCTTCTCTCCTTCCATCATCCTTAGTCACAGAGCCCCCTACTGGTAACTGAGTATATGTTCATATTCAGTCCCCCTTGTAAGCAACCCTTCACCATCTTAGCAGTGTATGTAAACACAACAAGTAGGATTATCACAAATATGTAGTAAATTTGTATGTGAACTGGAGAGACAGCTTCCTTTGCCTTTTTCCTTGCAAAAAGCATTCTGATCTGTCGTCTTAGCGTAGCGCTGCCTGTGTTGGAGACCTAAACTGTGTCAGTAATATTCCATTAAAGGTGATAATACAATCAGGACAGCGAGGCTTTTAGCAGATTATGGCTGCTGGAAGGAGAGCAACAGCATGTGTTTATCCGTGCGGTCTGTGCATGTTGGTGTGTCTGTGTGTATCCTTATGTGCATGTGGGCTAGTGGGTGTCACTGGCCTGTACATCTGCCGTTAAAAGGGATTGCAGTGCAGATTCAACACTGCAGGTATAAATAAACATCTGAGCGTAAATGGAAACATGATCACAGCAAAAAACATTAAGAGCATATTAATTTATCCATAGTCATATACCATGAGTGTCTTTTAATTTAGGTTTTATAAAATGACTCCAGGTCATTTTTTGAAATGTTGCAGGGGCATCATTATTATAATTATAATTATTTTTATTTATTTATTTTTATCCTTTTTATTATTTGTAGGAAACAAAGCTTAAAACTAACACTTTTTAAATTGAAATTGGAAGGTTCAATGAGAAAGTTTGGGATATCAGTTGTCGCCAAAAACCCTTTTTAGGGGAGTTTTCAAGACACAAACATAATCAATATCTACAAAGGTTTTTTTGGAAGAGAGCTAAAGAAATATGGGTGTCATCTGCATAGATATTATGAGTCTCCAGGTGCTTTTAAAAGATTTCACTTTGAGAAAGCATGTTCAAATGAAAAAAGGGTCCAAGAATCGATCCTTGGAGGAAACCATATAGCATAAGGTAACAAATTGTTACATGAGTGGTCAAACTTAACCCCATGTGACCACTCATGTGGGGTGGTCACAGTTACTCTTGCAAAGAATTGAAGAATTCCCTCCTCTTTATCTAGAAGCTTGTATGTTCAAATGTAGTCTCTGATCACTCAGGTGTCTTGATTCATTCTTTTTGCTTTTTAATGAAAATCTTGAAAAATCCATATTTTCTATGCAGTTGAGAACAGAATATGTCAGCGGTCTACATTCTGTAGTCTCTGCCATCTTTTGTTACCAGTGCTCTTTAGCAATTGTTGGATACCTATGTTGGCACCTTGAGGATAATGAGCAATGAAACCATTAGAGCCAGGTCAATGTATCACAAGACTGATAACTTTTACAATATTAGCTAATATAAGTGTATTAGCTCTATTAGTGTTGGCATTTGTAACAGCTAACAAATGAAAATACAAACAATAAATAAGACAGGTGAGAAACACCCTTTAATGTTGTTAAGAGGATTAACATTGCATAGTCTGTCCACTTGCCTGATGCCAACATGCATTTGGAACGGCACAAAGACAACAACTGACAAACATAACTGATCTGAGCAGAGCATAAATAACTCAAAGAATTACCACACATAACAAAGGTTACAGAAATCTGTTTAGGTTTTGTGCAGCTGAAAGAAAAACATAGTGGCCAAAATACCAGAATATCAGATTTTTAAATCACCAAATATCAGTATCAGCATTGGTCTTAAAAATCTTAAATCGCTTGGGCATTAGAAACCATTTTAACTATGACAGATCTATGTATAACAACATCAGTCCTGGTTACTAACATCATCTCCACCAATGGAAAACACTTCATCATTCAGTGTTTTCCCATTATATGTATGTACCAGGATGCCTGTGTTTTTAATGTAGTGTATATGTATGTATCTTTATAGAACTACTTTTTTCTGGGGAATCTTGGATGATCGGAACACATGGGTGGCTGCTAATTTCAAAACAATCTTACAGGGAAAAAAGAAAGAAACCAACATTCCCATAGTTGCCTGGGATTTTTTAAAGTATGGTTTAGAAATTACCTCTACGTGATTCCTTTTCAAAACTTTTTACAATTAACAAAGTGCCTGATTTCTATCCCCCTGTGTCCATCCAACTAGGATGGCAAAGGCACTTATGCAGAAAGATCTTTACGTCATGGATTTAACCTGCAGTCCATATAACTACTGGACAGCAGAAATGCAACGAGTTTTAAGAACATAAGTGCCCTTTATTTCCTGCTTGGCTGCATAGCTGTTATTTTAGGAATATCTGAAGCCTTGGACAGCTTAATTCCAAAACAAACATGATTTTCCGAAGGTAAACTGGATCAAGGTCTGCTGTTAAATTACAAACCAGGAGCAAGTGTGTGTGTATGTAAAGTACAAATCCTCTTTGAGCTCTGTGCTAATTATCACATTCTCTCACATCTTGGATTAAACTACAGTCACACCCCCACTAACACCCTGGCAACAGGACTCCACGGCAACAGTGTGGAAACAGGATACCATGGAAACAGCCTTTCTCCTCTAGGCACTGGTAGATGCTGGGAGTTGATGTCCAGGTGAAGGGGGTTGCGATCTGATTTGAATGTTTTCAGCACAGTTTGTTTGTTTGTTAAGCAAAAACTAAGTCAAATTTTAGAAAACTTGATGAAGGACTAGGCTGTTACCAAAGAACACAGTAAATGTTAATACTGTTCTCACAGTTTTGTTTAATTTTTTTTAACTGTTTTTAACTTGTCTTAAATATCCTTCGTCTGTGCTAAAGCTTGTGTTTTATTGTTATTTTTATTGTTGTTTGTCTGTCAATCTGCCACCATGATTACACAAAAACTACCAAATTTCAGCAATGAAGAAGCTTAGCAGGGTTGAAAGAAGACCTCTTGGTGCAGATCTCTATCAAGGGATAATTTGCTTTCAGTGCAGAATTTTTGCAACTTGTCATCAGGAGTATGCAAAATCTAAATGAGCAATTTTCATGACATTTCTAGAGGTGAACCATGGTCAGAGGAATAAACCCTGCATATCTAGATCCCTATAGTAAAAAATTGCAAAACACTGCCAATGGCCTGTGGGGATTTTTAATCATGCCTAATGTTTTTTTTCTTCTTCATTCCTCTGCTCATTAGGGGTCACCACAACAGATGATCTTCCTTCATCTTATCCTCTCCCTTGCATCTTCTTCTGACACATCAACGATCTGCATGTCCTCCTTCACTATATCCATAAACCTTGTATGTAATCTTCCTTTTTCTTTCCTCCTGCCTCAATGGCATTACCAGTCACAGTCCCTACATTTAAAACTCTTCTCTATAGCCACCATACTACCTTCCCTTCTCTGTCGCTGCCTCTAAACGTGCCTACCCCCACTCCTCTTCCTTTGTTTTCACTCAACAACAGCATAAGAAATCTCATTCTCAACGATCCGCATGTTTGATTTGGCAAAGATTTAACACCAAATGTCCAGTACAGAGAGTACACTGGCTCCATGGTTTACTTCATGGCTGTTTTAATAATGATTAATGGTTGTGGAAATGGTTCAGATTTTTGCCAATTTAATTACAACTTAATATGTATGATATCTGATATCTGAGTTTATCGTAATAGCATTAGAATGTTTTTTGACATTGGACAAACCAGACAAATTCATTTGGTTTAGAAATCGAACTGCTCTGTTGGTTTAGGACCATTAGTCCAATCAATCAAATTGGGCACAGTCTAGTCCAGAAGCCCATAAATATAATTAAAGACTTTTAAATCAGGAAAGACAAAATACAATAGAAATTATGAAATATGCTATGTTTCATTTATTGTTACCCAGAAAATTGTGACATTTGATAGTTGTATACTACCATAGCATCATGGGAAATGTAATTAAATTCATATCTTGTAACATAGCTTTATTTTAGATGAGGCAGAGCTGTTTCACCTACACATGCTGGGGGGCGGAAACAAAAAACAAAAAAAAGAAGTGATTTAAAGGAGAAAAAAAGATAAAGTGGAAACAGAGAGGAGAGAATAGAGAAAGACAGAGCTGCCAGAAGGGGGAGGGAGGCTGACTGAGCAGCTCTTAAAGCGGTTGGTTGAGCGAGATGGAGAAGCACCAAGAGAGTGGCCGCAGGGAGAGAGAGAGCATCAGCGGGAAGGGAAAAGAAGAGAGAGAGAGAGAGAGAGAGAGAGGGAAGCAAAACTGATGCAGCTCCAAAGCAGAACAAATGTGTTTGGAGCTGCTGAATATAGGTCACACATCTCCAGTGACTGTTCCCTTACCTCCACTGAACCAGATTCCTGCAGTATGCACTTCATACCAAATCCGGCATAATTTGTACCACAATGGATTGGCATGGGCTCTGCTTAATTTACCCTAAGGTTTTTTCCATGAACACCCGTTGCACGAAAGAAAAAGGACCGATTTTTCTTTTTCTGCAATTAGAAGACACTTTATGCTGTTCAAGCTGCATAAAAATGCTTCCATGAATGTTTCACTGCATATGTGCAAATTGCCATGGAGAATGCACACTGAATATTACATTTTTATAATCACCCTCATAGTGTGAGAAACCTTTTATTGCTCCTCAGCTACTCTCGGTACAGGATACAGCGACCACTCAACAAATTGAAAGGTAGTAAATAAAGATTTACTGTTTATTCAGTTACACGGACAAGCAAGCGAGACAGAAACAGAAGGGTCTTAAGTGAATATCAAACTGGATAAAAACAAATGGCACCAAAGCTGTTCCTTGTCTATTCGCACATGCCTATCTCACAGTTATTGGTTCATTTCAGCTTTACACCTGTTCAAATCTACTACACGTGCACTGACACGAACGCAAACTATCACCTCTGAAAACAAATGTCACCCAACTCACTCATAAGCACATTTAGATACTCAAATTTAGATACTCAAGTGCTGACAGCAAAGTACTCAGCAGTCATCATGAAGCAGCTCCAGGGAAAATTATTTTTGATAAAACTGATAAAACATAAAACTGTATGTATAGAATCTATTAAAGACAAAGCACTTAAAATGTTTGCTGATTGTGCTCCAAAACTTCCAGCTTCTGTAAAGCCCAGTCAGGTTTACATATAAACAACAGAACTGAAGCTAAGACATTTTTAAAAGTTTTTAAAATTTTAACCCAGTTTAGGAAATAACTTGTTTGAAACTAGCTAAGAGTATCTAAGAACTTAAGAAGCACTTTTTAAATTTAAAAAACACTCAAAATACCAGATGGAATCTGCACCAGGAGTAACAATTTGTTTTTTTTCAGCCACCATAACAAGGAAGTGATTGGGTTCTTTTCATATTAAGAGTGCATAAAGTCACCACAACTGCCATAATTGACTACTAACCAGGCCAGTATGATTATGCGGGGATTATACAGTAGTCTAATACCACCTGATATTTCATGCTTGGCTGGATGGCCATCACATTTTCTGCCTGGGTTGAGAGAGACAGAGACAGAGCGGTCAGTTGTTCACTCTTTTTTTTTTTTCAGCGATCCAAATGGAGGAATGCAGGGGTACAGGATGGAGCAATGAAAGCAGAAGAGGAAAGAAACTAAGTGGATGCTGGACAGACACCTCCCAGAAGGATTGATTACTCAGCACTCGACTACTGCATGAAGTCATGTTTCTGGGTAGCAGCTTATGCATGTCTGCAGGGCCTCGTAACTCAATAAGTCACTCCATTTTCAGATCTAATGCAGCCTTTCATAGTCTGTGCAGTGTGGGGCTGCTTTATGGTGGTCTGTGAATCAATGCTATGATCAATATATTACAGACAAACTGATGGGAAATGAAGCGGGAGTGTTGGTTTTTGTGTTTTGGTGTAGTTGTGTGGTAATCTGTGGGCTTATGGTGGTTATGTCATGCAGTTTGAGAAGAAGTATGATCAGCAGTGATTCTCATAGCTCTGGTGCCCAAACATATACCCTCACAACCACTAGCACATGGATACACACACACTAATAAATTGCATGACATCACTGCCAATGTGAGAGGCATTTAAACCCATATCAGATTAACTTAAGATGGGGGGAGGATAAGTAGCTTGGAGAGGATGGATACTGGCATCGGAGTCAGTGGACGAGACTGTTTGGGTGCCTGAGCCACTAAATGGGGGGTCTGAGGAACAAGACACAAATGAAGACAGGGACTGGTAGGAAGCTTGTATCTCCTGATTAGGGTGTGAACATGTACGGCAAAGGACCTATAAGGAAAGAAAATAAAGCAACAGACAATGACAGCCTAAAATGCTTACAACTCTGGATCAGATTAGAGGAAAATGAGACTGGTTTTGTCATCTTAGTGGGAGAGTGGGAGATTGATTAATAACCAATGTTTTACTTAATTTTCAATTACAAGGGCAGTTAATTTATCTCCCTCCTGCTTCACCTATTCGGTCTCACATACACACAAACACACACACAGACATATCCCTTGCACTGCTCCTCCTCCCTCCTCTTTTACCTTCCTCTACCGGCCCAAACCCTGCCATGGATCCGATCTCTATCCCATTCACAGCGCAATTTAAAAAAAAAAAAACATACACACACACACACACACACACAGAGTGGGTCTGTTCGCGGCAGCATGCCGTGGTAGGGCTGTTGCTGAAGGCCAACACGGTTTACCCTCCCTTAACAGATTGGCTTTAATCCGGCAGTCATCCTTATGGATGCAAAAGCCCATGTCAGCTCCCGTTTGGCCAATTTTTCTGCGGCTCTGCTCTGAATTAATTCACCAAGCCGGTAGTCAGGCCCTGATCCTCTGCAGTGATAATGAAACAAACGGTGTTTTTCCCCCAGATACATGAAGACTATAACATATAGTGGGACCAGGCCTTCCTCTGGGTTTTGGGGGGGCGGACGGTGAGGATGCTTCTGCTCGACGGAAGCAAAGCGGCACCTGCCATAATTGACGTGAATCAAAATGAAACCGTATCTTGCAGTATAGACATGCAGCGGTGTAAATCCAGGCATCATCACGCCATTAATGTCATTCATGTTTATCTCCGTAACCGTGACACAGATTCTCAGTGGCCTTACCTCTGCAAAAAACGCCTCCATCCTGCCTACTCCTCCCTGACGACTCGCGCCCGGCCCGGCAGAGCGCAGACACCGGCTCCGGTCTCGGGTGCGCAAATCTCACCAACTGAAGAGTGAGCCTGTTTGTCGAGATGAGGGAAAGGTAGCAGTGCCTCTGTGTTGGTGTTTCCCATTCAACGAGCGTTTATTCTATGACCTCCGAAATAGCCCAATTTCTCAAACACACCTCAGCTGCGTCCACGCTCTATGCGCAAAGAAAACCACACATGAGAAAATTCCACGGAGGCTGAGAGGAAAAAAAATTAAAAATGTCCACGCCAGGGATCCGTCGGAGGAACGCTAATTGAAGCGCCCCGGTTTTCCAGGTCTGCCTGGTTTGTGTATCAGCGTATGTGTGTAGATATATGTGTGTGTATGTGTGCACGTGTGAGGATGTGAGTATCCTGCGTGGGGTTGCGAGAGGACCAGTCCGGGGGTAGGATGAGCTTGACGCTGTCCACTCGCACACACCGATGGGGCGGTGCAGACACAGCCCCCTCCGATATAAAGCACACATTATAAGCTCACACGTACAGATGTGCAAGCAAACCTTAACCAGCGCTTTTGCGGTCACAGACAGTCCACCTAGAGGTGAGATGACGCTTCTGTGGTTGTTGACAGATGAAAGAACCTCTGTCCCTCTTGGTCTAATTACAGATGATCATCCCGAACCAGATTATCCGGCTTCATCCCATCACGTCAGTGTTCATAAAGCAATGAGTTCCGGAAAAAAAGAAAGAAAGAAAAGAGTATTTTTGTTTTTATAAATGAAATAAGATGATAAATGCTGGTGAAGCAGGTTGCCTTGTTTGGAGAGATTAGGTCTCTTATTTAAAAATTTGTTCTGTCAAAATGCTCGAGAATGAAAAACTCAAAGCCAATGTAGACGGTTTCTTTTTGTTATAGAACTACTTTATTTAAAAAAATTAATGTGTTAATGTATTGTAATGTATAGTTTTTTGATGTCTGATCTTTTTCAAAAGCATGTGCCGCAAAAAAAATCATGAACAAAATTATTTGAATTTTATTGTCTTGTAATTTCATTTACCAGTGAATCACAAGATGTTGCTATTGATGTAGCTCCCAGAGTATTAGTGAGCATTTGAGTAATAAAGACATCAGATAGATTGTATAAAACCTGTTACCACAGCTGTTACCTTCTGTGCAAAAATTTGCTTGTGTATCAAGAGTATAAAGTTATTATAACCATTAAGGCCATGAATACAGACAAGCTGACATGGAAGTTTATAAAGCTGAATAAATGATATCTAAATTAGCAATGAGGCAAGTGCTGTCAAGAGCATTCATGCTTTTCCAAAACCAGTGCACAAAGAGAAAGTGGGGCCAGAGGGATTGGTGATGGTGGTGGGGGGCATTGCTATATAATCTTTCTTTCTTTCAAAAAAAAAAATGTTGCTTGGTGTATAGGAGTAGGCTTGGTTACAGAATCAGTCAGAGCCCCTGCCCCCAGGCTGAAAAATGATATCTCATGACACACACTCACACACACACACGACCATAACAGTGAGGGTGAAACATCCCAAAATCAGAAAGAAAAACCAATGAAGTCTCCAAAGACCACAGTTTGGTATAAATAAACAGACAGCTGGTTTATGTGATGTGGACCGTGTGAGGTTTTTATTCTTCTTTTCACAGCACCAGGCTGCAGGGGCCAGGTGCAGCTTTTAGGAGCCCAGCAGGCTGAGGCCTCTCTTGGGTAAAGCACAAGCTCAGCCTGTTCCCCACGGAGCCCTGGAGGTATAGGGGTGGAGAGGCTCCTGTGTGCATGCTTGGAAGTATTATTTAGCTGTACCCTCCGTCTTCATCAGAGCAACAGCTCAAAAACTAGACCCGCCAGCAGGGCCCCATGCGCGTTTTGTGTTTGTGATTAGACACATACACACATGCATGTACACAAACACTCAGGAAATGAGACCCAATCTTACTGATCATTTCTCTGATCTCACTTTTGAAGGAAAAGGAACATTGGTACTCTGGGACTTTCACCTGATTTTGAGCATCAATTTTACACCTAATGACTGGGGTTTGTCACACTAAGACAGTTCAGGTAAAGTTAAGCAAAATGGAAATGATTAGTTGATTTATTGATTCACTGATTAAATGCTCAGCACAAATTGATCCGAAAAATGTTTTAATTATCATCTTTAAAATTTACTAAAACATTTTTTCTACTTCCAGACCATCAAATGGGAAAAAATTCCTGCTTCCTTCTGTTTTTTTTTACTGTAGTTGAAACTCTTAGGTCTCAGATGTTGCAAAAGGGCTTCCACAAATGATCTCTTAAGCAAAATAAAAATGTCTATGATGAAAAAATCTGTTGTTTATTGTTTCCAGTTCAAGTTTTAACTACACAACACACTGATCTTCTTTTTGATTATCTGTCAGCACTAAACCCCTCCTGGCTGCTACATGAGGGTGATTTAAACAAACGCACTGACTGTATTTTTGATTTTTACATGGGAGTCAATAGAGCAAAAGTAACAGCTACAAATTTGCCCAGAAAGATCTCTGATGCGGAAAGACAGAGGAGTCGTTGCTGTTCATGACCCAGCAGACTAACTCATCCAATGTTCACATGTGTACAGGAACACACACACACACACACACACACACAAGCATTGAAATACACAGACAAGAAAGTATGGGCTATTAAATTCTCATTACCATGACAACACCAGGACTGAGTGACCCTCAGCAGTGAATTGTGGGATAGATTTTGTTCCCTGCAAGTCAGGAGCAACTCTGCTTACTCATCTGACCACAGCTTCATCTCTTTCCCCTTAATGTCTACTTCTCCTCTTACTGTTAACTGAATATTTGTGTGGGTGGGTGTTGTGGACAGATCATCAATAAGTCTGATGGTACTCTGGGTGAAAACTGGTTAAATACTAAAGGTGGTCATACCAAATATTGACTTTCAAGCTCATTTGTATTGTGAAAACTCAGTTTTTACCTTACATACTGTACTTCCACCCACTGCACCTATTTGCCACCTTCCAAGACCGGATCAAGACTTTTGTGTAATTTAACAATTGAGTTGACTGAGTGTGTGCATGTCATATGTTGCATGTGCTAACAGGCATCACTCCCGGTGATACATGCAATCAGTTTTATGAGCAGAGCACCCATAAATCTTTCTACATTTATTACCATCTTTCATTTTAAGTCTTTGATCTTCTGTGACCTCCCCCTCTCACTTTGGATGTGTTTATGGTTGTCTGAAAGGACACGTTGATTGAAAGAGCTCCAGAGAAACTCAGCGTGAAATGTCCCAGTTGATCATCAACCCTACTTTGTAGTGATTAACTGGTAAAATGGGGCAATCCAAAATAAGGCC
Organism: Rhamphochromis longiceps; assembly: GCF_057381845.1. Lineage (NCBI taxonomy): Eukaryota > Metazoa > Chordata > Actinopteri > Cichliformes > Cichlidae > Rhamphochromis > Rhamphochromis longiceps. Next base: position 24,684,424 of record NC_140575.1, on the reverse strand, counting down.
TCGGGGCTATATTTAGTTCTCAGCAAGTTCTATAAATGGTCACACAAAGACAAAAAAGCATTGTGTGGTCAGATATGCATCACAGAATAGTTTTTAGGTTACATGGGATCACAGGGAGTATTTAGTCAATGTTTTGTATTTCTTTAAATATTTATGAGGTTGCATTCTTACGAAAAAATTCATTTTTTCTCTGATGGAGCAGATGGGTCATCCTTTGAATCCACCTCTATATGATAACGTTCAAGCTTGTGACCAGGATAAACTAAGGTTTTGGGGGTTTTTTTTTAGTTTATTCTGGATTTTTCCCATTTATGATGTGACAGTGATTTCACAGACGTAATATTCTTCACTAACAATCCCTTGGGTAAAATAAAGGAAAAGTAAAGTAAGGAAAATGTATGAAAAATGGCCTGCGACTGATTTACCACTCTGCCTCCAACATTCCCATTATGAAGAAGGCTTTTTGTTCCAGATATTACTGCAATCATCCTCAAATATCAGCAGCTGGGTATGTTGGGTGTGGCTGTGTGCAGGCAGGAATAGGACCCAAGGTGCAGACTCCGGAGACAGACGTGAACTCAAAAAGGCTTTAATTTGGTACTCAAAAATATAACATAACTGAAAAAACTCACAACAAACTTAAACCAGAGGAATGCCAGAACACACAGCTAAGAAAACGGTAGATCGCGACACAGACACTAAGAAACACAGGGCTTAAATACACAGAGGGAGCAATCAGGAAATGAGTAACAGGAGGGAAACACAGCTGGGGCAAATCAGAACTGACGAGACCAAAGAAGCGTAACCTGAACACACTGAGAAAAGACGGAGACCTTCAAAGTAAAACAGGAAACACATAACACAGACTGAACAAAGACACAGACTCACATGCAGGCACTACAAAGGGAACAGAGACGTGGGAACAGGGCAGACACAAACACTGACTGAACACGGGGATATAGGAACTTAAGATACACATAGACGCGAACTAGACAAGGGGATGCAGGTGATAGGGGAGACAGAGCAACTAAAGAAGACAGAGACCTAAGCCATAAGACAGAACTCAAAGAAACCAAAAACTAGACAGTATAAATAATATCATAAACTCAAAAACCCTGGGTCGACGACCCAGGCATCCTAACAGGGTAACCTTTAGGAGTTTCATATACAATCTTTTATTTATCTTTTAGTCATCAAATATGTTAATCAAATTAGGTTTCATCTCTTTATTAAAACAGTCTCTGACTTGTAGATATTTAAAGAAATAATTTAACAAGTGGATAAAAGACTCGCAGCCCTTGTTGTTAGCCAGAGCCCTGTAAGATCGTATAATGTGCCCACTGGCTATTTTTCTTTTATGAAAATATTTAAACATGTCTCTGTCTTGCAATAAATCACCAAAGTATTATTAAAAGTATTATTGCAGTTGCAGTAAAGTATTATTACTGCAACTGTAGCAGTTTTGTTCACATTTAAATGTTGGTTTGCATGCTTTTACAATAATAAGAGATACACACACAGGCTTGGTGTAAGGAATCTGAGGTTATTAAGTCTTTCTAATTTGATTTGTTTCAAATTACTCATAAATATCAAATCTCTGCCAGCAGAGGACAAATACTTATTTTAGCAATGCTCACTGAGATACTCACCAACACATAAAGACAAACCCAGTTAAAATCAGACACAAAGACTTGAAATACAAAGCCTCATTTGACTCAGAAACCTCTTTGAGTTAGCACTAACAAGGTTTTGGTTTGTTTAGCAACAGCTTGTTTAACTTCAGATTGAGAACAGAATATGAACAACAGTCACCTCAAAGTGCTTTATACAAGAAAAGACAAAGAAAACCCAACAATCGCCCAAACCCCTGTGAGCAAGCACTTGGCAACAGCAGGAAGGAAAATCTCCCTTTTAACAGGAAGAAACCTACAAAAGGACGAAGCTAAGGGAGAGGCAAACATCTGCTATGACTAAACTATAAGAGAGATCTAGAGTTTCATAATAACTAATGATTAAATATAGTTGTAATGCATAAACACACACAAGGAAAAAAGAGATCAAGGAAGAAGAAATGCTCAGTGCATTCTGGGAAGCCCCCCCCAGTAGCCTAAGTATATTGCAGCATAATTTAGAGACAATTCAGGAGCACCTGAGTCAGTCCTAACTATAAGTTTTATCAAAAGTGAAAGTCTGCAAAGTATATGTCTTATAAAATCTCTATAAAAACAGCCTCTTGCTTGCATTTTCTTTCAGCCTCCATTTCTCTTTACATCTGTATTGATTATTGGCTGCACTGTTGGTGATGACCGTTAACCTTTTAGTTTAGTAAAAGGCTTTCTGTCTAGTGTCCATTTGCATGTCTGGCTGCACAATATTAAAGCATTTACAATGCACGGACAACAGAGATAAGAGTGCAGACTGCAAAGACAGAAAAATGAGTAACGAGTTACAAAGCAATTTTCCTGTAGTATCAGTAGCTAAGTTAAGCTAAGGTACAGCGGAAATAATAAATACAAAGAAGCTGAGCCACTGTGGTTCTTCTGAGAGATGATTCGTGCATCCTGGTGTCAGAGTTCACTCCTTGGGGATGGTGAACAGAGGAATGAATGCTGCATTCATGAATTCATGAGCACTTTCAGAGTGATATACATGTGATGTCACCTGATCTGTATGAGTCAGGCAACAATGTTTGTGGCCCTGAAATCATAAATCCCAGAAAGAAATATGTTTTCATATTTCATTTAAGGTTTGAGGGTGGTGGGCTGGCCTCTTGTAAAATGTACAAATATACATGTTTAAACTATCAGCAGACTATTTCATTGATTCCTGCTGCTGTGGGCTCTTATAGAGAGATCGCAGTCTCTTCCAATGAGCTGTGATTCCATTGATACATAAATTTATTTTTAGATATACATATTTTAATTTTTACATTGTATCTGGCCTGACTAACAGAAAAGGCAGGGATTAGGAATGTTTCTATTCAGGTTGCACATGTAACACGAGCATATAAAACAATCTAAGCTTGTCAGCATGTCTCCAATTTTGTAAAACGTGAACAGGAAATTGATATCAATATGATCTTATGTGCATGTTGTTTTAGGATCTTGAGTTTTCAAATCATCTGTTGAAATAAAAATGGGTGGACACGGGTTTATTAATGTGATTGAATATGTGACTTCATATAAGATGTTTCAACATCAGTTTATGTGTAGATATTTAGGCTACGTGCAGCTATATTAAAACAATATGTAAGTACATCTATTATTTTACAAACCCTAAAAGGCATTGCACTATTAGGCCTCCTGGACATTTTGCAGAGATGTTTGCAGTGTAAGGTTGCAGCCTGTGTGAATTGCAAACACCCCCATGTGTGCAGATTTATGCCAGCTGTGTTGGGTTTACATGCATGCATGTACAGAAAGGGGTTCGATCTAATTAAGTCGCTTCAGAGGGATGACTTCATCATGATTTCCTTTCTCCCTCCCCCTACTCAGACCCCGCCACTGCCACACCCCACTCATGCACCATTCATATTACATGGCAGTAGGATAGCACGTCTTTGAACCAAATTAGCTGTCATTGCAACCCCTTAATTCCCAACAGACAGTGGGGGTAATTTAATCAGTCGGCTATAGCCTGCAGGAGAGCACGCATGCAGACATCCAAATTCATACAATAGAGAAAAATTATTTTATCATCTGTCTCTTGTGACCACACAAACAAATGCTTTAAGTGAGTCTGGGGAGATACTTTCTTCTCTTTGCTACATCAGCCCCGCCTTTGGCAACTTTTCCTGTACACCTGTCAATAAATAAAAAGAAATTGAAGGAGTTCAGTAGGTAGAGATTTTCTCAAGATTATTATCACAGCTTTTAATTACTGTCCATACTACATCTGTATCTCAGTTAATGTTTAGAGTTCATCTGAGCTTTGTTGTGACCGACTTTTTCTACTGGATTAAGTTAAATGAAGCCTAATCCTAATGAGCGCATTTGAAATTACCCAGATCGCTATAATAACTGGATTACATGGGCTCCCCCTCATTTAAGACACCCCTCCTCTTCTTAAAAATATCAGGGGAAAAAATAGGATGAGATGGGTTGGGTGAAACTGGCGAGACTGAAAATGGCTGAAAAGCAATAGGACGACTTTGTGTATTTGAGCATTTCTTTCTATTGTAACTCTTTGTGGTCTTTCTAACTTAAACAGACCCTTGTCTCACAAATTCAGGGAGTGGACATTGGTTAATGAATCTGTCATTATTAAGTTAAACACACACGCACACAAGCACTGGTGTTAACAGTGTAACTAATGACACATGCACTGAACAAAAGCCCAGCTGTCACTCTAGAGGCTTAACAATTATGCATGAATATTCATGGCAGCCACGAGAGCGACAGAAGGTGAGCTTGGCTTTGCAAAGCGTGGTCTTTGTGGAAGTCAGTGTGGAGTCAGCTCTTTCACCTCATCTCCTTTAGCTTTAACAGCAGCTTTAGGAGCCTGTTATTAATTTAGTATGGTTAACAAAACATGTCATAACTTCTGAATTAATGCTAAAAAATAATTTAAGAAAATAAGAGTCAGAATCTGCTTGACTAACAAAGTTAGAAAACCTTGCACTGATTTGCTCTCAGTCATATTATTATTGCTAAAAATGGAAATTCATACGGAAACCCGAATTATGGCTTTCATTTTTGAAGATACCTTAAACGTTTCTCTATAGTAAAACTGCATGCAGCTAAAACCAGGGGGCAGCTTTATGTATTTCTTTATCAGGTTATGAGGATCAAATCACACTCTGACCACAACCTGCTAACATTAACTCCAAGGAAAGGTAGAATTGTCTTAAACGAACTGCTGCTAAGTAGTGATTTTGTTTATTATTACTAATTTTGATTGACATTTAATGACAGTTGTTCTAATACATTTGTTAACCATTGATTGGGTTTCATTTATGTACGTGTATTGTTTTTCTGCACAAACACATACATATGGGCACTGTATATTTTTATGTATTAAATTTTATTGTATAGAATATACAATTGAAAGAATAAATGAAAAAAAACATCACAGCATGACTCTACTTTAAACGGCCAGACGGTGGTAGTAATCAGCCATTTAATTAGAGCACGTTGACTACATGGTGAATCGTTTAGATAGGCCGTGTCAGTATGAGCCCGCCTCTAGGGAAATCCGATTGGAAGACGTTATGCCATGAGAGAACTCCGTTTCTTATTGGACAAGATACCCTTCACTCCGCGGTGATGGACTCCAGACGGCTAGCTGTTTCGAAAATGAAACTGGCTTACCTCTGACTTTGATAGGTAAAGACGAGAAAACGAAAATAAAACGCTTCTTTAAAAAATTTCAGGCGATTCACTCTTGCGGCCGGACACAGCGGAGGCTCAAGACACAAACGGTAAGGATAAGATGATGCGAGAGACGGGGGGACATTTTTTTGGGAGTCAGGCCTTTGCTGTCAAACCACGACAACAACAACACCTGATTCGCTTCTCCTATTTTAGCTTCAAGCTAATTACGGTTTACTTACAAGCGAGTGTAAACATGTTCAGACGTGTTTGTTGACCCCCTCTGACGAAATACTGCTTAATTCTCTGTCCAAGCGGTTTGTTGTGGTTTTAGATAAGACAAGCAGGAGAAAGGCTCACAGAAAACTGCTCCTCCTTTTTTTTCTTTTTTACAGCGGGATATGTTCAGCAAATACCATACCAGTTCGGGGCGTGTTGTACTGGAATGGAGGTATGTATATTTCGTATTTCCTGTCATAGATATGTCTATATTTTTTTCTTGGTGTATTTTTAGGGGCCTCTTATAAGCTACCTATAAGCAAAGCATTACACCACAATGTGTTGTTTATCGTGTGATAAGCCACAGCTTACATGTAAAATAAGTCTTTCTTACGTCATGAGGAGTGTTGGTCTTCTTTTCATGTAATTTTTGTGGGGTTTTCTGGGGGCTTTGGGCGTTGGTGTCACGGCTGTAACACAATAGTCAGACCAAAGCTTGAAGGACTGTGTTTTTGTTTGGTTTTACTTGGTCATTCGGGTATATTTATTACTTTGTGTCGCATTCAGACATTCTAAAATTGTTGCTGGTATCTAATGCATAAAGATATTGCCCTATCTGCTCTATGGACATATTTTATATATGCACTTTAGGCCAACTTTTATCTGCTTCCAACATGTATCATGTAAACAGAGTGCATTTTGACCAGTAGACCTAGTTTTGAATTCCCGAGTAAGTACCTACATTCATCTTCTGTCTGTGATCCTGACCTTTGGCCTTCCTTCCGAAGGGTCAGCAAAAATGGCATTTATCTGTACAGTCAATAATGAATAAACCAATAAAGAGTTATACTTGAGGTTAATTCTGGTGGACTTTGTGGATGTTGTAACCTGTATAGCGTGTTTTCTATAATGTATGGGTCTCAAATTTAGTTGATCTTTAACCAAGATATGAGGTGTGGTCGTACATATGCAGTGATATTTATGCAGAAAATGAAACTTAGCAGTGAAACCTGGTCACGTTCTTTAAAATTTAGAGCCATAACTCTCTCCCCTCCTTTCTACAGTCTGTAGCAGCAAGTTTGACAACTCGGTGAGACTGAAGCTGCTGTCGGTATGGCGCACTTTGACACAGAATACCAGCGCCTGGAGGCATCATACAGCGACTCTCCCCCGGGAGAGGAGAACCTGTTGATGCATGTGCCTGAAGGAGTTAAATGTATGATACACATGCACAAATCACAAACAAATATAAGACTTTTTCAAAAACGCATGCCCCTTTTGTCTTATATTCACAGTGATGCCTCAGAATAACAATGTCACTAACTGGAAACAACTCTTTTGCAGCTCAATGGCACCACATAGAAAACCTGGACCTGTTTTTCCAGAGAATATCCTTTGAAATAATTTTGGCACATTTCTTGCTCACCACATTCTGAATTGCGCTGCACTTTCTTACCGCAGATGGATTTAGGATATTCCTTAACACTTATTACGTCTATAATCTGCATCAAAAGAATGGATTCACTTGTATGCTGCTCGGAGAGATCTTTGAGCTGGTGTATGTATTCTCTCCATCACAAGTTGTATTTTTCAGCAAATTTAACATTAACTTTTATCTGTAGAGTATACTGTGTCTTATGTCTGTCTTCATATTTTCTATTTCTCCCTGTCTTTCTTCTTTACCTGGCACCGCTCGCTTTCTTTCTCTATGCAGTCAGCTGCTGTTTGTGGTTGGCTTTACAGTGTTCCTTGCTAACTGTGTGGATTATGACGTCCTCTTTGCCAACAAGTTTGTAAATCACACCGATTCATCTAAAGTCACCTTGCCAGATGCATTCCTCCCAGTGGATGTCTGCAGTGCAAGGTGAGTCTAAGACTCTGTATTTGTTAAAATGTCCTTATGGTGTCTTTTGCATAGACAGTGCTCCAGCTGTAGTTCAAAACAATAATAATATTTACCGTATGCTGTGCTTGGTGGAGCCCCTTAGTTTATTGACTGCCTTAAACTACACATTTTAGTCCTTCTATCTTTGAGACAGCTTTTTCTGATTGGTTGCAACACCTCAAACAGAAGATTTAACAGCAGGTGGGTGGGGCATCTATACTTACAGCCATGGCTTTGTGTGGCTGAGATGACCATGTCAAGGACATCTGCCCTAAATGATGTCATACAGAGACTAGATTAAAATAGAATATCTGACATCAAGCTTTTAGAGCAGTCTGAGGTTTATGTTTACATGCTGATGTTTTGACCATTTTAGATATGAGAATCCAGACAGAAAATGAGGAAAACATAAAAGGTCCACTTTAAGTCTACCTTAAATCTTCACTATATTATCTTCAGAAAATATTGTAAAATAAAGCCTCCAGTTTTCTTTATTTTTCTGATAAATATGACATTTTGTTGAAGCACTGCTTCAATACTGGTAAATAATAACATGTCTTTTGGTCTACAGAATCCGAAACAATGCATTTGTGATCTTTGTGCTGATAATCTCCGGGGTGTTTTGGCTACATCGGCTCTTTAAATTCATCTACAATGTGTGCTGTTATTGGGAGATCCGATCCTTCTACATCAACGCCCTTAAAATGACCATGGTGAGTTTTTTGTGGGACAGTTTGTCCTGTTGACATTAGAAACCCCTAATAATGTCTGTTATTTTTGCCAAGAATAAAGCCCAATTCCTAAGCTTTATAGTGCTTTTGTGCTTCAGTCAGAGCTCCCCTATGCAACGTGGCAGGAGGTTCAGGCCAGGATTGTTGAGATCCAGAAGGAACATCAGATCTGCATCCATAAAAAGGAGCTGACAGAGCTGGACATTTACCACCGCATCCTCCGCTTTAAGAATTACATGGTTTGTATATTTGCAGTGAAATGTTATTAAAGATTTTGGTGGATGAACACCTCCTTTCAGACATAACAAAATGATGTAACCTCAAACCAAACCTTTCTTCCTGTACTTCTCTAGGTTGCCATGGTGAATAAATCACTCCTTCCTGTGCGATTTCGACTTCCTGTACTTGGGGAGTACGTGTTTTATACTCGGGGTCTCAAATACAACTTTGAGCTCATCTTCTTTTGGGGACCAGGTCTGTCATCAGTTATGCATGTGTGCTTTTGTATACGAGTTATATCCTGTGTAAGTAATTGATCTGTTTATGAGAAGAAACCTTTATTTAAACTCTGCTGATTTTGATTGTTTTCATTCCTGCAGGCTCCCTGTTTGAGAACGAGTGGAGCCTGAAACAGGAGTATAAGAGGGGAGGGAACAGGCTTGAGCTTGCAGACAGGCTAGCCTCTCGTATCCTGTGGATCGGCATTGCAAATCTGCTGCTGTGTCCAGTCATTCTTGTGTGGCAGATCCTTTATGCCTTTTTCAGTTATACTGAGGTAAATGGTTTACATATGAATTAACTAAGCCATTTCCTTTTGCATTTAATAGTGACGACAGTGCTTTGTTTTGTTTTTTTATCTGTGTTTGTATGTAGGTGATCAAGCGAGAGCCTGGCTCTCTGGGGGCGAGATGCTGGTCTCTGTATGGTCGATGTTATCTGCGTCATTTCAATGAGCTGGACCACGAGCTCATGTCACGCCTCAGCAAAGGCTACAAGGTCAGTGCACCAACTCATCTCCTGCACATCTTTGATGCTCATACCTACCTTCTTATTTTGTAAAAGCTATGATTATAAAGGCTAATCCGTAAATCTGGCAAATCTGTAAATATATGAGACCAATTGGGATTTTTCCTGTAGATAAGAGCAAGGAAAAAGATTTTTCTGGTGCTTCTCATTCATTGCCTGTAGAGTTAATAATCAACCCCATTTCCTCCTCCTTTCTTCCTCTTCTTTGTACTCTGTTCCTGTTTCATTCAGGCTGCATCCAAGTATATGAACTGTTTCCTTTCACCACTGCTCACAGTGGTTGCCAAAAATGTGGCATTTTTTGCCGGGTCTCTTTTGGCCGTTCTCATCGCCCTGACCATCTATGATGAGGACGTTCTTGCAGTGGAGCATGTGCTCTCATCAATCACACTCCTTGGAGTGTGTATCACAATCTGCAGGTAAGGACTGATGGTGAAATAATTTAATGGGAAGTCTGAATAAGATAAAAACCTAAATTTAAATGTGTTCAGTGGAGAAGAAAAGTAAAATAAAGGGTAGAAAGCAGAATAGCAAGAAACCGCTAATCAGTCCAGCTGTGTAAAACTAATTGAAACTTTATAAATCTATAAAATACTAACAATATTGTAAATTAAATTGCATACATCTGCTACAAACTAAGACTATAGGACCCAAATCTCATCATGTAGAATATCAACCATTAACCCCGAGCCATTTCTTTATTGCCCTTTTAAAGCTACTCATAGTTGTAATCCCTTTAATGCTCTTTTGCATCTCGTTCTTCTTCCTACTTATGCAAGGAAGATGGATTCCTTGCCTTAAGCAGCTTCTGGCTCTTTTACATCTGAATTCCAAAAGTTAATTTGACACAGTTAATTATTTTGCGCTTTCAGCCATCCAAAACACTGAAAAAAAACTATGCATATGTGTAATTTATTATGAATGAAATTAATAATTTTTTAAAAATATCCACTTTTACTTTACTTAAACAGTTCATTCTTGTCTAATATGCATCTGTTTTCCAAAGCTTTGTGTCATCATACATATCTCAGTAAATGTGGAAAAAAAAGACCGTCTCCACCACTTGTCTTTCTTTCTCTACAGGTCATTTATTCCTGATAAACATATGGTGTTCTGCCCTGAGCAGCTGTTGCGGGTCATTCTGGCTCATATCCACTACATGCCTGATCACTGGCAAGGCAATGCACACAGATACGAGACCCGAGACCAGTTCTCCCAGCTGTTCCAGTACAAAGCAGTGAGTACAGAAACTTAACTATGAATAAACCTTTCTAAATGCATTTATTTTTTCAAATTATACACTGAACATGTCATTACCTGAAAACTGACTGAAGGACAATTAATGGAAGCCAATCATTGTTTTTAAAAAAAAAAACAAATTATGTACACATGTTCTGCTCCTGCTTACTTCTGCCATGCTCTGCATGCTTTTTCCAGCCATTCTTTTGTAGATTTGCTGGTGTGTTTGGGAACTATGGCCTGTTGCAAGGGACGAGCTTTAGCTTGAAACCTCATATTTGACGCTAGAATACTTTGGAATACAGAAACATTCAGGCGCTCACGCTTGCTTATGATCAATCAAGTGCATTTGATTAGCAGCACTTGGCCGCCGCTTACCCTTTTAAGTGATATGGAAGCAATAAGGGAGCACATAGGTATTCATACACTCCTCCTGCATTTTGGCTTCGTTTATGTTAAAGAAATAATGACATGGTGTAATATCCCGTGTTTTTGTAGCTCATCTAAAGTTACCTCATTTTAAGACTTGCTGAGGCCCAGATTATTTTTATTACTTCCTGATATGTAAAATCTTAGAACTGAGAGAAGGTGCACTTTCTTTTTACCATGAAAGGCTTCTGAAGATTTTCTGCTATTTAGCTGTTAATTACCAGAGACTATGGCCTGAATACACACACCACCCACCGCTAATAGTGAGCTTCACAATCACTGTCATTTGCATTCATGTCTCGTAGGGATTGGAAAATTAGCAGATTCTAGCTATTGACTGTGGGGGTCTTTAGTCCCATGCTGAGGAGCATATTATCACTGCTTGTTAGAAGTAATTTACTCTTCCCTTGAAGATTTTTAGTGCTGAAAGCAACGTTGAAGTTTAAATTTGAATGTGTTCAAAAAGAATAAATTTAGCATAACACTTTCCTCGTTTTCAGTGTGCAGTTTACGCTTTGTTTTCCTCCAGGTGTTTATTCTAGAGGAGCTGTTAAGTCCAGTGGTGACTCCCATCATCCTCATCTTCTGTCTAAGGAGAAAGTCTTTGGAGATCATTGACTTCTTCAGAAACTTCACTGTGGAGGTGGTTGGGGTGGGAGACACCTGCTCCTTTGCTCAGATGGACATTAGGCAGCATGGACACCCTGCGGTGAGAGACTGTCACAACGCAGCCAATTTTATGACTAAATATGTAGATGTAAACACAAAGTGTTTATGTATAAACTATGTGGTGTTATTGATTGATAATTAATCCTCCCTTTGTAGTGGATGTCAGAGGGGAAGACAGAGGCATCTATCTATCAGCAGGCAGAGGATGGGAAGACGGAGTTATCGCTGATGCACTTTGCCATCACTAACCCCCAGTGGCAGCCTCCTCGAGAGACCACACACTTTATCAGCCAGTTGAAAGAAAGAGTTCACAGAGAAGCCACAGGGGCTCCTTCAGACACACATCCAATGTCTCTGTCAGAGTCTGAGGTAGGCTGATGAACTACCATGCATACCCAAGTATGAAAGTGGTGATTAATTAATGTAATTACATTTTCACTGGTAAAAATTTATTTTCTCTGTTGTCTTTTCTTTCTTTTTTAGCCACGGAGTCTCATTGCAAACCTCTTGACAGGTCCCTCCACACTGGCCTCAGTTCATTTTGACCGGGATATTTCTTTAGCAAATCATGCAGCAGCTGGCATAAACGATGGGGGGTCCGCCTTACGCTCTCTTTCACCAATTAGCAGCAGCCTCCACTTGAGAGGCAGCTTAAGTGCAGCTCACAGGGCTGCTGGCCATACTAGCAGAACAATGGCAGGCTCAGGGTAGGAAAGATACTCTTTCAGTTATACTAAACTCATGTTCTCCTTCTCTTTGCCATTTCCTTGTGTCCAATTTTCTCCACATTTGTTCTCTCCTCCGGTAGGACCGACGCTCGAACTGTGAGCTCAGGCAGCAGCGCATGGGAAGGTCAGCTTACAAGTTTGGTCCTATCAGAGTATGCCTCCACTGAGATGAGCATCCATGCACTTTATATGCATGAGGTATGTGCGTGCATAACAGAGGTATTATGAATATTTCACAGATCTCATCCATCTTTATCCATCCTCATCTTTCTCGCTTTTATTCCGAAGCTCCATAAACAGCAGTCTCGTGGCGAGATGTCCCGCCATACCTGGCACAGACAGGAGAGCGATGAAAGCAGCGACAGCATCCCAGATGAAGTAAGGAGCGAACCCATTCCCCATTCAAGAAATTTCCCTCGATCGCACACTTTCCCCACCACAGTTCCCAGTCCTAGTGCCATTCCCACTTCAGCTTCAGCCACCAGCAGCACCGCTCTGGGCCAGGAGAGGCCAACAGCACAGAGCAGCAGTCAGAGACACCACAGTGGACCTACAACTGGTATCTATGTTTTTGGTTGCTTGGTATTCTTTTTAATGTTATTAATTTTAAGGTTATTATAATAAATCTTTACTTTTGCAGTAGCATTATTACAATGAATGGAAATATAAATTAATAAACTTTAAGAAAATGTGTTCATTTTAGGAAGAGGTGTGGGAGCTGTGTCAGGACTAATGTGAAAATTTGCCTGCAGTGGAAATACTGTAATTCTTCAGTTCTACTTATAAACTGTATATAAAAGATAGATGTAGAGTCTGGAATTGAAAAGAAAGCTGATGCAAAGTGCTTTAAACCTGCATCCTTTCAAAAGGCCATAAGGAAGCAACTCAAAAAAGAAGCCAGTTGTGGAGAAGTCACAGAAGTGTGTTAAATCTTGACTACCTGTCTGTTTGTTTTGAAGACCCGTTTGGTACAGGGGTAAAGATAGTGAGGTCAGCACGTGTGCCAATGGGGGGATGGGCAGAGGATGGTCAAACAGCGCAACGACACCATGAACCACTACCAGAGGAGAGTTTAGAGGATGAAATGCCTCCTCACATACACAAGGTGAATGCTCTTTCTTTCTGTGTGTGCTATTGAATGTTAATTTGTCTGTATTCACTGCAAGTAAATGAATATTTTGTTCTTTCTCTCACTTTAGGTTACATAATCAAGCCATGTGAATACCTGCATCTGCCCTTCTATAGAGCCCACAACATTGATCCTCATCCAGACCCTTTTCCAGGACTGAACATCTGATCTGACATAATGCAAAAGCAGTAAAACCATCTGAACAGGTTTAGATAGTTATTGCCTTTGGTCATTCGAATACTTTGTGACTTTGCGACATCAATGATATATTTAACAGGCATTTGGAGTAAACATGTTTATCAGAAGAGGACCTTCAGGATCAAGTTATTTCTAATAGCCACTGTGCACATCAGATTACACTACACATATTTAACATCACGTGGGATGAAAGTGCGTATGCTGTGGAGACACAGTGCTTGTGAACACCAAGCACTGCTGGAAAGTAAATAGTTTGCCCAAACCAGACCACAGCAGTCCGGACTGTGCTGTCGACCACTTTTGCAAACATGATAACATGAAATAAAGAAAATGAAGAATGTCTCCATAACAATGAAATGTGTTTAGACAGATGCTGTTAAAAACAGAGACTTTCATTGTGTATATTTGTTCTTGTACTGATAGCAGCAGGGTGTGGATTATACCATATACTCTGCATTTCAGCTTGCATTTTGCCTCTTGGAAAAAAAGTATGAAGATCTCAACTCTTATAAAATTCACATAATATTTTTCATATCATCTTTTAATTTAACCCTTTTCTGCATTAATTGCTTTACAAGAGATTTTTCTAAAAATGTCCCAAAGCCCAGGAATCTGGATGCATTTGCACAAATTGATGTTTGTTTAAAAAATGAATTGTACTGATTTGAGTTCTGCATGCAAACATGCACTGTGTTATCAGGTTATTTCACAGCAGCCCAGGGGAATATTGAATCCATTTTGATGTGTTTGCAGACACTTTAAAATCTGATGTCACCCATTTTTTCCCCCATTTAAATATTTGTCAACAGACTTATAGACTAATAGTTCAGTAGAAAAACAAGGCTGTCAAGGCATGTAATATTGACTTCTGCCATACTAAAATCTCCCAAAGTGCATGGACATCACATATTCATCCTTCTGGAAAGTTCAAACTTGATGGCACAGCAAGAAACTCTACCATATCCAGTCAGAGCATGGAAGCACTCTGTTCCCCATGTCAATAAGCCAGGTCTTTACACTGGGAATGATGCACTTTAATAAGTTGCTAATGCAGAGTGTCACTTAACTTGGATTGTTTTGCATCTGTATATTTTCGTACACATATTGTTAAATTATTTTTATTTTTCAAAGGGATGTGCCAAGGTGATGATGAAGTACTGTCGATGGAGACTGAAGTGATTAATGTTAATTTGAAGGTGATTAGCGTTTTTGTTGGTTTATATTATAAATCTTGTAAAATACCAATTTGTACAGCTGAAAATTCGTCTATTAAAACGATGCAATGAGTTTGTGTGTGCAGTGAAAAACAAACTACAAACATGATACTGGTGTCAAGCCAGCCTCCAATTCGAGACTTGCAGTCAAGCCAGCCTCCAGTTTGTTTTACGTTCCCTGTGTATTCAAAGTATTACGGGAATGGATGTGGAAACCGGATTTCAAAATAAAAGCCAACTTCGAGTGAATTAACAGATATGTTAAGAACATAATAACATATAATTTAGGCTCTTTTTTTTTTTTTACAAACTCTAATGTTAGATCTATATGACACAGCCTTGTACCCTAATTGTGCCCTGTCACTATCAAGGCCATCTTATTTTGGATTTCAAAGTAAAAGCCCTGTGAATCTTCATTTTTGAACTACTCTTTCAATGACTTAATAATGCTCTTAAAAGCAAAAGTCGTATTTCCAAATACTATTTGAACTTTATATCAACACTTTCCAACCACAGTCTTTTTACAGTGATACCATATCAATATCAAGTCAGTCTGATTTTGCCTTTCATAGTAATGGCCCTTTGAAATTGTCCACAATTGACTTAATCTTCTAACGATTCAAAATGCTCTAAAATGAAAAATTCTTGTTTCCACAGGGTAATTCCACCTTAGATCAACAGTATACAGCCCCACAGTGATACCATATCAATATCAAGTCATTCTGATTATGCCTTCCAAAATAAAAGCCTTTTTAAATTGTCCATAATTGACCTAACTTTCAGTGATTTCAAAATGTTTTAAAATGGAAATTTCCTGTTTCCACAGGGTAATTCCACTCCAGATCAACAGTATACAACCTCACGATGTTACCATATCAATATCAAAACATTCTGATATTGCTTTAAAAAATAAAAGCATTTTCAAACTGCCCATATCTGAGTTGCTCCTGGAACAATTTCAAAATGCTCTAAAATGGCACATTCCTGTTTCCACAGGGTAATTCCACTTTAGATCAACAGTATACAACCTCACGATGTTACCATATCAATTTCAAGTAATTCTGATTATGCCTTCCAAAATAATGGCCTGTTGAAAATGCCCATAATTGACCTAACTTTCAGTGATTTCAAAATGCTCTAAAAAGGAAAATTCCTGTTTCCACAGGGTAATTCCACCTTAGATCAACAGTATACAGCCCCACAGTGATACCATATCAATATCAAGTCATTCTGATTATGCCTTCCAAAATAAATACCCTTTCAAATTGAGCATATATACGACCTACTTTTTTAACGATTTCAAAATGTTCTTAAAAAGAATTTTGCTGTTTCCACAGGATAATTTCACTTTAGGTCAACAGTATACAACCTCACGATGTTACCATATCAATATCAAGTCATTCTGATTATGCCTTCCAAAATAAAAGACTTTTCAAATTGCCAAGATACGACCTACTCTTTTAAAGATTTCAAAATGCTCTAAAAGTGAAAATTGCTGTTTCCACAGGATAATTTCACTTTAGGTCAACAGTATACAACCTCACGATGTTACCACATCAATATCAAGTCATTCTGATTTTGCTTTCAAAAATAAAAGCATTTTCAAAATGCCCATATCTGACTTGATCCTGGAACAATTTCAAAATGCTCTAAAATGGAAAATTCCTGTTTCCACAGGGTAATTCCACCTTAGATCAACAGTATACAGCCCCACAGTGATACCATATCAATATCAAGTCATTCTGATTATGCCTTCCAAAATAAAAGACTTTTTAAATTGTCCATAATTGACCTAACTTTCAGTGATTTCAAAATGCTCTAAAATGGAAATTTCCTGTTTCCACAGGGTAATTCCACTTTAGATCAACAGTATACAGCCCCACAGTGATACCATATTAATATCAAGTCATTCTGATTTTGCCTTCCAAAATAAAAGACTTTTCAAATTGCCAAGATACGACCTACTCTTTTAAAGATTTCAAAATGCTCTAAAAGTGAAAATTGCTGTTTCCACAGGATAATTTCACTTTAGGTCAACAGTATACAACCTCACGATGTTACCATATCAATTTCAAGTAATTCTGATTATGCCTTCCAAAATAATGGCCTGTTGAAAATGCCCATAATTTACCTAACTTTCAGTGATTTCGGAATGCTCTAAAAAGGAAATTTTCTGTTTCCACAGAATAATTTCACTTTAAATCAACAGTATACAACCCCACAGAGATACGATGTTAAGATCAAGTCACTCTGATTTTGCCTTCCAAAATAAAAGTATTTCAAATTGCCCGTAGACGACCTACTCGTTTAATGATTTCAAAATGCTCTTAAATTGAAAGATGCTGTTTCCACAGGATAATTCCACTTTAGATCAACAGTATCCAACCCGACAGTAAAACCATGTAAATTTCATGTTGGTCTGATTTCGCCTTTCAAATTAATGGCCCGTCGAATTTGTCCATATGTGATATACTCTTTCAATTATTTCAGAATGTTTTAAAAATGAAAATTGCTGTTTCAACACATATTGGGTTTTCATTTTGAAAAGCAAAATCAGACTCAATTGATTATGACAGAATTGAATCATAAAGATGATGTAAAAGGAAGCTGAAATTGCCACTAGGTTGTAATTGATAGTACGTTTATATTTTAAGTCTGTGGAAAGATGTCATGGTTGGTTTGCAAGCTGTTTTGTAATTTCTTTATTTAGAATGACATCTTTCCACAGACTTAAAATATAAACGTACTATCAATTACAACCTAGTGGCAATTTCAGCTTCCTTTTACATCATCTTTATGATTCAATTCTGTCATAATCAATTGAGTCTGATTTTGCTTTTCAAAATGAAAACCCAATATGTGTTGAAACAGCAATTTTCATTTTTAAAACATTCTGAAATAATTGAAAGAGTATATCACATATGGACAAATTCGACGGGCCATTACTATGAAAGGCAAAATCAGACTGACTTGATATTGATATGGTATCACTGTAAAAAGACTGTGGTTGGAAAGTGTTGATATAAAGTTCAAATAGTATTTGGAAATACGACTTTTGCTTTTAAGAGCATTATTAAGTCATTGAAAGAGTAGTTCAAAAATGAAGATTCACAGGGCTTTTACTTTGAAATCCAAAATAAGATGGCCTTGATAGTGACAGGGCACAATTAGGGTACAAGGCTGTGTCATATAGATCTAACATTAGAGTTTGTAAAAAAAAAAAAAGAGCCTAAATTATATGTTATTATGTTCTTAACATATCTGTTAATTCACTCGAAGTTGGCTTTTATTTTGAAATCCGGTTTCCACATCCATTCCCGTAATACTTTGAATACACAGGGAACGTAAAACAAACTGGAGGCTGGCTTGACTGCAAGTCTCGAATTGGAGGCTGGCTTGACACAAGTAACATGATCCGGTTTGTAATGTGTTATGATGAGTAGGTTGACGGTGACTAACCTTTCGTATTTTAACGTCGCTCTAGGATACATGAAGTTACAAAAGGCTGTCTGCAGCGCTAGCTTAAGTTTAGCTTGCTAGCGTAGTTCGCTGCTAACATAACGGCCGTTTCGTCTTGACATCACGGAAGCTGAAAGAAAAGTTTCTGAGACTGGTGAAATAAATTGGCGGCGTTCAGTCTGGTTGTAATTCTTATTGTGTCCTGTGCGCCTTGTCGTCAGAGCCCGGATAGCTCAGTCGGTAGAGCATCAGACTTTTAATCTGAGGGTCCAGGGTTCAAGTCCCTGTTCGGGCGTCAGTCTTTTTCCCTTCGAACGAAGAATGACGAAAAGTTTAATTTCTGCTCTTCGACAAAAATGAACACACGAACGATATTCATCGCTGCAGCAGACATACCCATTTTAAAGCTGTATGTATGTTTTAAACCTTCAGTCATATAGTTCTTACAAGCTGCTTTGAGCAGTTTTTTCTAAGTTGCCTCAGTTTTTTCTCCTTTTATTAGTTTTGTTTAAGATAGTTTTCCTAAGTGCAGCAAATCTATTCTCTCAAAGAAGTCTACTTAAGATCAGTCATTTGGATCCAGTGCTGAACAGATGAAAGAAGACAAGGAGACTGTGTAGAATGAGGAAATATGCAAAGGAAGAACAAAGAAAAAATGGAATGGTCACCATTCCAAGTAGCCAGATGTCCTGGGAGGCGATGTATAAAACAAAGAGAGAGGTGGCAAAGGGAAAAAAGGCTTGTTGGACGTTTTATATGAGCATGGACACTGAGAAAGGAGAAAATAACTTGTATTAATTGGCTGGAAGGGATGTGCAGCAGGTTAGGGTGATTAATTATAAAGACAAAATTGGTATGAATGAGTGAAGACAATGTGTTGAAAACTTTGAAGAAGTACTTTTTCATTGATGAGCCTTACCACAAATTTAAGTGTATGAGTTGTTAAAGCTGGGTTAAGAAGAGAGATGACGCTCAGGCAAGCAACAATCAGGCTTCGGAAAGAGCAGATGTGACGTTTACTTTGAGAGTAATGATGGAGAAGGTGCAGAGAAGGTCAGAAGGGACTGCACTAGGTCTTTGTGGATCTAAAGAAAACAAGATATGATGGGGTGCCAAGAGAGGAACTATGGCACTGCATGAGGAAGTCAGGAGTGGCAGAGAAGTACGTGAAGATGGCGCAGGACATGAACTGAGGACCTGCTGTGATGGAGATGGTGGCACTGACAAAAAGACAGGACAAGCTGGTGGGAGAGTTGAAGATGTTAAGATTTTAAGCGGGAGTAACCACAATGGACAAGATCAGAAATGAGTATATCAGAGGGACAGCTCAGGTTGAGCAGCTTGAAGACGAAGTTTGAGAGAGAGGCAAGGCTGAGATGAGAAAAGAGGAGGACCACCGATTCATGGGTCTATCAAAGGAAGATGAAGGTCTCTACATGTGCAGCAGTGAGAAACGTCACCGCTGGTGGCTGATGAGCATGTATGGTTGCGGATTGGAGGCAGTTGCGGTGATCTAGGGGCAAGACTGCAGTGATGCTGATGTTGATGCACAGCCACACTCTTTATTTTGAAATCAGGTCTTACAAACATGATATCCATGGTAACTTGCCTGGAAGTAATGAGACAAAAAATGTCAATTTGGTAAACAGTGTAGCCATTTTTTCACTTTGTCTCTATGTGTCAAGGTGTTTGTGTCTATTTGCATGCTTGAGAAATGTAGTGTGAAAAGCACAGTGACTGAGCCCACCAGGTGATGACACGGCCACGGAAATGGGAGGTATGGCTTGGAGCATGATGTCGTGCATCATGGTCTGATCAATCTGGGCTTTTTGTGTCAACATCAGCTACACCATGTCAAACAGTACCAAACATATACTGTAGCTATACATGACATAAGCAGTGCTGTTACACACCCTTTGTGATGACTGTTTTGCAGGGCAGGACTGAAGGAGAAGAATCCAAGGAAGCTGCAGTTGCCTTGCCACGGGGTGCTGCGATAGTTGCAGTGCCAAGAAACGTCACCCCTGTCAAAAGTATCGTGTGGTTTGTCCTTTTTCTCATATATAATCAATAATTTTACAAATTAACAAATCTCGCAAAAAAAAAAAATACTACAAGAAGCACATGGATAAATAATTTATTTAAAAAATATATACCGTTTCCTTGTCTTAAAACTCAAATAATCTATATAACACTAGATTAAATCAAACTGCACATTTTCAATTTATTTTGGTGTATATGGGATTTGGGATATAGTATAATGCAGGGAGGTAAAAAGATAACTTTACTTGGGGATTTTACCAGAGCATTTTAAATCTAATCCGTGCAATCTTGTACGCAGTGTAGGTCAGGTTGGGTCAGGCAGCAGGAGGAGGAGAACAATATTGAATACACTTAACAGACCGAATAGAAACAGAGGGGCACTGGGGTGTTATGAGATCTGTATCTCATAGTCTGCTGGAGTACATGAGGAGGCTGAGTTGGGACAGGTAGTGGTAGAGAGGGCAGGAAGGGCAGACCAGTGGCTGGTTGATGGAGATGGGTGGGTACTGTGGGTGGATGGTGAGGACCACTGATGAAATGCGACTCGTGCCATGTTTCTGATCATTAAAAGCTATGGGTTCTCTGTTGGACTAATATATGAAATAAAAATAAAAGGTTGAAATACAAGAGACAAGTCCTACTTTCATCAGAATGCATGGAGAAATACTTCCATCCAAATCCAAATTCAAGTTGTTCCAATATATTTTTTATGAAGTACTAACCACACAGACTTACAGCTTGATTTTGTGACTTTTATGTAGAGTTTATATTTTAAGCCTATTTTGTTTAAGTTGTACAGTGCTCTCGACAGCTGAGGTTGTTTTGAATGTACTATAGAAATAAAGTTTGACTTGACTTAGCTAAACTGTACTTCATGTCGTGGCATTTGGAGTAACTCAGACAAACTAAAGCCACAGAGTAGCTGCCATGGGACACACCTGTTTATTACTACTGGACTTAACTATGACTTGCATTACCTGCTTGGTCTGGTTTCTCTGCTGCCAAAAAAACTAAGGGTGGGACAGTGAAGAGAAC
Organism: Rhamphochromis longiceps; assembly: GCF_057381845.1. Classification (NCBI taxonomy): domain Eukaryota; kingdom Metazoa; phylum Chordata; class Actinopteri; order Cichliformes; family Cichlidae; genus Rhamphochromis; species Rhamphochromis longiceps. The sequence continues at coordinate 24,663,111 of NC_140575.1, read as the reverse complement.
CTTCAAACAATAAAAACATTAAATGTGTCCTATTCTTCTTTTGATTTGTCACATACAAAAGCCTAAAGCTGGGTTCTGAATTATTACTGGGCTTTGTTGGATGGATTTAGTGCTTAAGTGCTGGCTGCTGCTGATGCTCACCTCATTTGGGTATAGTCAAAACCTTTCTAACGTGGCACAATCATTGACTCCTAATAAACGGAAACGCACTGTTTGAGTACATTAGGCACCAATCTTTAATTAATATAAACTGTAGATCGTTGCTTTGCGTTTTTAATAAATATAATGTTAACGGTACTCATGTTTTTAACCTGCGTACTTCACTGCGAACGCCCCCTAAATGAAAAACTCGTCATCCAGCTGTGCCAGGAGTATGATTTGTATGAGCTAACTGTGGTTGGCTACAAGAGACGTCAATCCAGTCTAGGCGGCTTAAAGCAGCAATTTGATTGGTTAACTGAGTGCTAGTTTTGACTGCTATATACAGTAGGCGGTGCTTTTAACTTATTTTTAAACAACACGAATTTAATTGGCTGAAGGTGAGGAAAGTAACTAATTAATTGGGCAGTTAGGCAAGGGGAACCCGATAAGGGCGGAGCTACGTTGACTTGGCGGCCATACTCAATGTTGTCTGTTGACAGTTGCATGTAAAGATTTGTTCAAGGGTTAACTTATTCTTTGAAGGAAGGTTTAGCATTATTTTCAGTTAAATCAGGACCTATGTCCTAAACCGTTAACGCGTTTATTTCGATCGAGTCATGGATGAAGATGAACGTCGGAGGAAGGTAGAAGCTGGGAGAGCTAAGGTTTGTTGCTAACATGTAACGCATGCTAATATTGAATGCTAGCACTTAGCAAACTCTTTTGTCATAGCCCTGCGTTTATCCATTGCTAACTACACTCACCACCAAAATGACTGCACATTTATTGTCGCTTGAATTACCTTTGAATGTTAAATTGCAGGCTCTCGCCATGTATTTCCCGCGGTTGGGCGTAGAATATGAGAAGCGAAGAGTAACATCATTTATGAAGCAGGTTAATCAGCTGGTAAATGAAGGCAGTTTTCATATAAGTTACTTGGTAGTTCAGCAGTAAACGCATATGTGATTGTTCCATTGACCATAGCAAATAGCTTTCATTTTTATTTAGACATATGTGTTAAGTTTGCCTTTAACTCGTGTGCAGTGAAGATGTATTCGGTGGGAGATTTGTGGCACTTGCTTGATTTATTTTGCTATTGAGAATGCAGGTTGCACATTACTCACAGGCCATTACAGCTCTAAACAACGTGGATCAACATCATATGTTTACTCACTGAAAGGGTTTACTTGTGCAGTGGTTATAACAGAGCCTCAATTCCAAAGTTAACTATTCACTAAGTCAGTCATCTGTGTTTCAAAATTGTGGCAAAACTTTATGTGAGCCTATCCCCCACTAAGCTCTCTAAACAAGTACTGTTTACTTGTATCTAAGTGACATAGTGCTCAAAAATCAGGAAGAAGAATTTTTTTTTCTCTCATTCTTTTGTAAACTTGTCATACATGTCAGATCAAACTAATTTTAATGTTAGCCAAAGACCCCCGCCACCACCGAGTAAATGCAAAATGTTTTTAAATGATTTAATTTATTAACTGGTTGCTCCAACCTTGGCAGAAAGAACTGCAATCTGCGATAACTGGAAATGAGTCCTTCACATCACTATGGAGAAATATTGTGCCACTTTTCTTTGTGGAATTGTGTGAATTCAGAGGTTTTGCAGCATGAAAAGCCCGTTTAATCCCATGCCAAAGCATCTTAATGGGAAAGGTCCCTCTAAAACCTTCATTTTGTTTTGTTTGAGCCATTCAGAAGTGAACTTGCTGGTGTGTTTCAGGTCATTGTGCTGGTGAGAACTAGTGAGTCAGACCTTCAGACCACAAACTGATGGTCTGACATTCTTCTCCAGGATTTTCTGAGAGAGCAGTATGCATGCTTCATTTAGTTATAGCAAGCCCCAAAGTAGCAAAAAAAAGAATAAATAAAAAATTTCAGCCCTCATCAGTTTTGAAATTGACTCCTCTGGTGTTTACAAGTAGAAATGGCAAGCAGCTGATTTCACCTTAATGGGAAGCCATATTATTAATGGCCTAGTAGTCAAAAATGGCTTGTCCCACATTGACAACAAGCCATGTAGTCTAGAAACAATGTATGAAACTAAGTCACCTTTTTAGGATAGCCATTTACACTGCATGTGTTATATGATATAATCCATCTATAATTTGTAATGGAACTCATTTTGGGAAAAATAATAATAATAATAATAATAATAATAATAATATAATAATAATATAATAATAATAATAATAATAATAATAATAATAATAATAATAATAACAAAAAATTACTCAACTACAACATTTATATTCCTTATAGAAATCTTCCACCATGCCTCGGAGTCAGAATGTAAGTATAGAAAGTGGTGGATGAAGGAGCAAATCAATGACTTGTGGGCTTGTGGCTGTTTCTTCTTTGATTTTTCTTTTTGTTTTGTTTTGTTTCTGTTGAGTGATCAATCACAACTTTCTTATTTTTCTGCGCCGTGGGGTAATCGCTGTCACCTTTTAATGTATATTGCTCTTCAAACAATACAGCATCTGAAAGGAAATCTGCCTGCAGTCATGATCTGAATGCCTAAAATAGCCATGCACCTTGCGTATGCTGTCATGTTAGTTACAGGCCATCAGGTGGTGCAGTGCACCCATGAGATTGGGTGAGGTGGAGGATGTTGCGCGTGTGTCTCACATGAATGGTGTTGCTATGGTAATGCAGTGCTGTCTTTTGCCTTTACTATGTTTGTGGCATCGGTAAGCTCTGATTTCTCTTTGGCATTAAAAGCGTGGCACAAATTTGATACAATCACCAACGTGGACAGCAAATTAACCCCTTGTTGGAGACAGCAGTCCCCTCCTGACCAATGATGACATTGTTGAGAACACCGTAGCAGCTTTCAGCAGTCCAATTACATCTAATTTGACTAGAGTGAGCTTCAGCCAGCTTGTTAGTCAGTCTCAGTAGGGCGGAAGTGGCCTTGGGCTAAACACAGCTCATCCTGCTGTCTTTGAGGGCTTTTTTTCCCTTCTTTTTCTTTTTCTTTTTGTGGTAAGCGGAGGCAGTGAATAGGGTGATGGATGGAGAATGGGTGCGGTTTTAAGCAAGTAAGGAAAGAAAGCTGACAATTTAAGGTAGGAAAACATTTAAGGGTGCTTAACTTGATAAAGGGCTGCTTTCAGGAGTGGGACACTGAGGTTGTACAGTGATGGATGCATTTCAGGCTGCTTATAAAGCAGAACCTACAATGTGGCAGTGTAGTCAAGGAACATGTGATCAGAACAAGGTTTTATGCACATGCACACACGATATTGTTATGCATCACGCTTGTGAGTCATCACATAAAGCAACAAGTAGGTCTCCCAGGGCCATGTAATCTCAAATTGAATTGAGCATGCACACTCCAGTGCTGCTTGCCACACATAGAGTTCTGTCTCCTCCTCTCTATGTGAATGCATGTCCCAGTCTCCACCTTCTTTCTTTAGTCTAGACACATGCCATCCTCTACCCAGAGTTTGTGGATCCCTCTGCTTTGGATGTTGGCTGTTGGCAGTGAGTTTTTGGATGAAAGGTTGGGCTGACTGCGCTGTTGCCTGCAGACTGCAAGATCTATATCTGGACAGTAGAGCAACTTGTCCGATGAGGAAGAATGGATAGGTCTGACAGGCAGCAAGAAAGGAAGTCAATAATTGCTGTCAGATATTGATGGAAAGCTCTATGAGGGTCTCTGTCACAATGTGAACTGCCGTGATCTGATTTAAGCTGCTTAGGAAGAGAGACGGGGCATGAGAGAGGCAGTGAACAGAGGAGAGGGTGTGTTGCAGTCAAACCGACCGAGGTGAATTTCTATCAAATTGTTCCCTCTGGAATTTAAGATAAATATTGTAGCTTTAATGTAATTATGCATTTTTTTTTCTTGTCAGGTTTAGTCTCGATATACTTTTCCTTTTATAGCTACAGAGAGGACTTTAAGAGACCCTTCCAAAAAAATAGGGGGAAAAAAAAGCTGCATCTGTGATTTTATTTATTTATTTATTTTCTTGAGGTTTTGATAAGCTGAGAAATACAAAGTGACAGTTGCGTGTCCTTTTTTAAACCTTGCTCTGTTTCTGTTCTGCTGAGAGGTTGTCCACTGTGTGTCAATGTAAAATCTGCACTTCTCATCAGCCTGTTCTCTGGAGATTTGAGAATATTTAGCTGCCTCACTTCATTTTGAACTTGGATACCTTGTCAGGCTATGGTGTAATCTATTTTGGACTTGAGTGTTGGGATTACTTTTGGGCTTTTTTTTTGCTGCACAACTGACTCATCAAGACGAGGGGTTTTCCTTTCTACACTGTGGACTATCACTAACTTCACATGATGACTTTTGTCTGGTTTTGATTCATTTTGTATACATTTCCCTACCTTGAGGAGATAAATCTGGACTCTGACCTCATTTCTCCTTCAACCCCTGAGGTTCACCATGCTGATAGTGTGGTGGTGCTCTTTGGTGCTGACGTACGTGTCCATCTACCTCTCGCTGTCCTTCTTGCGCAGCTTGCTAGTTTCAGACAGAAGCGGGCGAAAAGCGACGGGGCGGGGGCGGCGAAAAAGACGCAGAAGAGGAAGGGCCAGGTTGACTCGCAGAATGACCGCTCGACGGAAGATCACCACGTAGAACCAGCTCTTCCATCAGCCAGTGCTACAGAGCATAACAACAGCACCAACCATGAGGTATGCCGCCAATTGCCTAGAGAGCTCATCAATAATAGTTACAAACACTGAAGCAATTTTGATATGTAGGGAGCATAAGATTATTAGTTTTAATTAAAACTGTTGGTTATTTTCATGACGGTCATGTCTCCATTCATACTCACAGTCCCCCCACCCCCCCCCCCCCCCCCCCCCCCCACCCTACCCCACCCTGTTTGTCTAATTTTGTTTATTCACTGTATGCTTCAACAAGTGGTCTATGCCCCCCGTCTGTAAACATACATTACAGAAATGGGTCACTAACCATCACATTGCCTGTAGGCCATGTTGTCATGACAACCTGGCCAGGATTAACTGCCCCCCCCCCCCCCCCCTTTTTTTTTCTTTTTTTTTCTTCTTCTTCTCTGCTAAGGCAGAGTTCACTAATGACATTAAATGTGCAAATTTGCAGCACATGCGTTTTTTCCTGACATTTCTTTTGTGGACTCGGGTACGATTAGACTTTAATTCTAATACTTTTTAATCCTTTAGGAGCCTCAAATGTCAGGGAAACCAGAGGTTCGGCAAAACGAAGCGAAGGATCAGCCGCTCACCCCCAAGCATAGCCCATCCCCTGTGGATGACTTGAGAGAAGAGGAGTTAGCTGCACTTACTGGCAAAGAGCAGCTCAAGGTATACAAAGCCAGTATCTGGAGACTGCTGTAGGATGTCAAACTTTTAAAGTGTGTCTGGGGGAAAACTCAAGAATACCATAGATGGGTTCTCTCGTGGAGCTGGTTTTGTTTAGAAGAATAAAATCAAGGAGCGTAGGTCATTATTGTTAAAGAGGACAGAGGATTTACATTTGTTCTCGTGAGATGAGCCAGAGACGTTGACCAAATCTGTCCCCTGGATTGAGCTGTAGAGGTTGAACAAGTGGTGTGAATGGCTTTATAAAAACGTGAGTGATTTAGGTTTATCAGAATTGACCCGTACTTCTGCAAACATGTTTTTCCCCCATGTCCTGGTGCTGATTGGATTAATTATAAAGGGCTTTGTCTCCATATTTGGCGCAAGTTAACTTCTTGAAGCATTTTCCAAGTTGGCTGGTTTGCATCTATTAGTGCAGTTCCAAGGAGCATGTCAGGATATTTGCATGTCTTTGTCTTGTATGGCATAATTCAGTAATCCGTAAGTAAGCCGTTTGATTGGAGTTCATCATCATGTTAAACTCAGCTGGCTGAAGCATAACTGGAAATGGAGAAACAAGATGGGGTTTGTCATGAATACTGTAATCTACTTGGGCTCACATTTTTAAGTTCTGTATTGACACACAGTAACCTCAGAACTGAGCAGTTATCTAAATCGGTTCCATTGTGTGATTGGAATTGGATGTGTTTAATTTGTCCTGATGCTTTGTTTGCTCACTAAGACAATGAAAGTCTTGTTATGGTATTGCTATGCGTGTGAGGAGGACTGTTTGTTTGGATTTCTGTGTCATCACCTCCCATGGGGGATTGTACCAAGTCTCCTCTTCTGCATGGCTGCTTGGTGCTCTGGACTGAAAAAGCAGCACAGTTGGTCTAATGTGAAGCTTTGTATGCAGAGGAATCTGGTTAGTGTCTTTGGCACGTAGTGTTTCACGTGTTCACTGTGTATTTAAATCTCAAACTAGGGGTGTTTTCTCTGTATATAAGGTGTTGTAAGTTAATGGTTTGATTCTTCCAACCAGATTGTGGGCTTCATTTGTTGTTGTAATTTGCATATAAATTGTTTGTTTTGAAGTATTTAGTCTGTTTTCTGGCCAGCCACAGAGGGAAAAATAGAAAATTAATTTGGAAGTAGGAGTGCATGCTGGACATTTGATAATATGTTCTGCAAAAGCTAATGGAAGTGTGTGAAGTTATGAGTGTTTGATTACTCGTAAAACTAATACCGGTACATACTTTTGTCCTGCTTGCAGCTGCTACAGCAGGCTGTGGAGAAGCGTAATGAAATAATTGCCAAACTCAGCTCCAACCTGCAGGAGGCACTGGCCAGCAGAGACCAGGTACAGGTGGAGGCACAGTCTCTTGCTGGACAGCTTCAGGCACTGCAGAGGCAGCTCCAGCAGGTAAGTGCCAATCAAACCGAATGTGGCTGTGGTTGTTATTTGTGCTTCGTTGCTCATGCACAACAACTGCTGCTTGAATGTCTTCTCGTCTGTCACACAGACCAGTGTGGAGTTTCTACGTATCAAAAATCTGTCAGGAACTGAAGCCCTTAATAATCAGCAGCCTTACCATGAACCGTCCTCCCAAGAGCCAAACATCAGTCATAAGGAAGCGCCATCAGAGGGCTCAGGAAGTTCTGGCTCGCAGTCTGATGCTGAAGGTGAAACTGATGTAGAAACTGTTCTGTGCAAGCTGAGAGCTGAGCTGGAGGAAGAAAGAAGAAACAGCCAGCGAATATGTAGCGAACTAGTAGAGGAGATGGAGAAAAACAAGCACGTGCTTTCTTTGCTGGAGAATGAGAAGCAAGAAAGAGAAGAAGAGCGAAAAGAAAGGGAAGCAGAATTGCAAAACCTTCATTTCCAGTTAAGCCAACTTCAAAGTCAGTGCCTTGAGATGCAACAATACAAAGAGGAGAAAGAGGTCCTCAACATAGAACTGCAAGAGCTCAGGAGAAGGCTTCAGGAGGAGGAAGATGCAGGGAAGAGTTATAGTGAGAAGCTTGCTAGCTCTGCCCTTTGTTTTCAGAGTCTTGAGGAGGAGATGAAAAGGCTCAAAGAGGAGCACACAGTGGAGGTCGAGCAAGTCAGGCAGCTTTTGGAAGAGAGGGAGAAAGAACTAAAAATCAAAGAGGAGGAGGTGGTGGGTTTCAAAGCGTCTAAGAATTGGCAGAACCAGGTAAAAGCTGGCGTTAGCTCTGATGAGACTGTCAGTATCGACGAGGCTAATCTGGAAAGTGGAGCTGACGAGGGCAGTATGAATGAATCAATGTCTGGAAATCTTCTGATGGAGCGCTACTTGTCTTCAGCTCCGCTTGCACACTTGCAGTCTTCAGCGATAACTGAGAACCTTGACCAGTGCAGTCAGCTGGACATATCTGCAGACCGCAGGTGAGAGCAGCTGTTATTGTTGCACTATCTATCAGCTGTAGATATTATATTATATATATTAATCTTCTTTGTCATTGTGTCTTCTCAGTTTTGAGCTAAATAGTGATGTGTTTGGAGAAGAACTGTTATCAATTTCCAAACGTCTGATTGAAGAACACGACGACCGCCAAAACACCTCTAGTCCACAGGACTCTCTGGCTGATGAGTCCAACCCTCAGTGGCTTCACAACGTCGCTTCGGGCAGGATGGAAAGGAGTAACGTGTCCGAGCAGCAGTCTGAGGACACTAACTTGGAAAAAGAACTGCTGAGTCAGCAGTGTGAGGAGCTCCGTGAGGAGCTGGCCCTTAAGGAGAGGGATCTAAATGTGTTAAAGGAGGAAGTAATCAAGAGTGCAGAAGAGCTTGAGGAGGCAAGGAGCAGGTAATGAAGTTCATGCCGTTTATCAAATGACTAATTCAAAGTCCTTTTAAAAACAACTCTGTGCTCTATACCTAACAATGATGTTGCTATTGTGTTAATACAGTAATATTTACTTCTAAAGTAAATTGCATAACTCTATTAATTTTGATTAATAATAAATATTTATCTCAAGGTGAATATTGTTAAATGTCCACGTTGGAAAAAGGCATTTCTAAGAAATAAATCACTAGTTTACAATAAACATTTGAATGTAAGCTGGTTTGCTGTGGTTACATTTATTTCTTACTGTAGATTGATATAAATTTTTATCTTTTTTTATTATTATTATTATTATTATTATCTGTCTTTTTAGGTGGGCTCAAGTCACAGAAGAGCTTAGGGAAGCTCTCCAGGAGCTCGAAGACGAAAAGGAAATGAGGAGACAATTTGAGGAGGAGCTGAACTTGAAAGTCTATGAACAAGACAGCCTTAGGAGCAAACACTGTGCCTTATCAGAAGAAAGAGAGCAGGAGAATGTAGTAATGTTGACAGTAAAGGAAACTGAAATCTCTGCTGAAACTTCCCTCCTCATATCTGGTACCTTTCCATCAGATGAGGATGAAAAACTGGTAGGGGAACTAAAGGAGGAGGAAACTGCACTCCAGTCTCATCAAAAACAGCAGGAGCTGCTCGTATCATCTCTGCAGGAGATAAAGCAGACTGCAGATTTAGAGAGCACAGAATTCAGAGATGGCAACCAGCTGCAAACATTACAGGTATGCCAGTACCACAAGTGTGCAATAATTACAATGCATTCAAATATGATGATAATAGGTTTCTGAGCAATTAGATTTTTTTTATTTTTTTTCTAACAAAGTTGGAATGGTGGAGCTGATTCAGTAGTCATATTAGTACTAAGACATCAAATTGGAGGTTTTGACTTGATAAGAAAATTATTGTATAAATAATTAAAACAGTTTCCCTGGCTTCCTTTTCTCAAGGCCAACTATGAGCATCTCATGTCACAACTCGAGGAGACAAAAACTGAGCACGAAACTGCATCGACGCTGTTGAGTCAAAGGACTACAGAGCTCGATACAGTTTTAAAGGAGCTTGAAACGACACGTGTGCAGATTTTAAGTGTCCAAACGGAGGTGGAGAGGCTGGAGAAGGAGCTGCAGCAGAGCCTCGATAGTCTGCACTGTGCTGAAAAAGAGAAGCATGAGCTAGAGTCTCAGATCTCCTGTCTGAGAGAGAAACTGACTTGTTCGGAGGAGGATCGGGCTCAGGCTGTGAAGGAGAGGGATGAGCACAGCAGAAGAGAAGAAGAGATGGATGAACAGATCAAAAAAATGGAACAAGTGCTAGAGGAGGAACTCGAACAGTTTGAGAAGCTGCTAAAAGCCAAGGATGTCGAGGTGAGAGATTACGTAACGCCATGCTTTAAATGCAAGGCAGTTTGAAATGCTAATGTGCAGTGATTTAACCTATAAAGTTATATTCACAGTTGGCTGAAGTGAAGGAAAAATGGGAGGAGGAGAGGATGGAGAAGGACAAAGAGATTTTTGATGCAAGACATCTGTTGGAGGAGCAAATGAAGGAGAAAGTAGACGAGGTGAAGGCTCTCCTGGAGAAGCAGGCACAGGCTGTGGAGGAGGCTACAGAAAAGCTGAAGGCATCTCATCAGCAGGAGATAAAAGATCTGATGGAGAAACATCAGCAGGAGGTGCGATTCATCAATTGCTGTAGGATTTGTAATAGAGTCAGATTAAATGTTAATTTTAGTAGCAAGCAATAATAAATATAATCTGCATGACTCTTTAGATTTCTGACTTGAATACTCGCCTGGAGACAGAGCTGCTGAAGCAGCGGGCCAGTATGGAGGAAGAACAGAAACAACAGATCAGTCTAATCAAACAGGTATCAGAGCAATTCACTCCTTCACTGCTGTGAGGACTCCATTCACCAAGAGCGCCATTTTAGCTTTTTCTGGCTCTTCTTTCGTGACAGGTAACTGAACGTGAGCACGAGCGGATGATCTCAGAGCTCAGTGCCAAACACAATGAGTTTGTCAGTCAGCTGAAGACAGAGGTTTCTTTGGAGCTGAGAGAGAGCATGGAGGCTGCTCACCAGGCTGAACTGCAGCAGGTTCAGGTATATTATATGCAGACGCACAAGCCAAAACATTATTCATTCAGTCAGCCTCTTCTTTTTTTTATTTTTTTATTTTTTTAAATATTCCAAAGTCAGTGAAATATATTATTGTCCTCTTAAATACTGACTTAGATTCATCATTTCATTATGCTTTTATTCCTCTAGGCTCAAAAGGCCATTGAGCTTGAATCCTTGCGTCTGAGCCTGACCACAGTCCACAAGTCTAATCTTGAGCACTCTCAAGAAAACGTGGAACAGGAGCAGACGTCTGCCCTCATCAAGGTCCAGGCCTCTATGCAGGAGAAATTTGACCAGGAAATTGCACTCCTGCAGGCTCGCCATCAGTCAGAGGTGGACCAGATCAAGAGGAAGAACCAGGAGCAGCAGGAGAGGCTGCTTGAGCTGCACCAACAAGACATGGGTGATTACACACAAGATCATCTCAGCTGCTCAATGATCTTCATTCTTTAGCTGTCTTTGTTTGAGTCGTCCGGTTTCTAAAGAATCGTTTCTCGTGTGTTCAGAAGAGATGAAGGAGCAGTGGGAGACTCGTGTTGCTCAGGAAAGGGCTTCAATGGATGAAAAGCAGGCCAAAGAAATACAGGTGAAATTTCATTATAAAAAGCAGCTTTTGTATAAAAATATAATTCAAAAAACTGCTGTGGCTTTTAAAAACATGCGCTGTCTTGTCATTGTGTGTATTATTCTATTTCACTCCATTTTGGTTTTATTTTGTTTCAGGATCTAAGAGCACAGTGGGAGAAAGATGCTGAAGCCATGGAGGCAAACTTTCAAACGTCCCTTTTGGAGATCCAGAACAGCCTCAGTGCCACCCAGACTGAACTCACCAGCACCCAGGCCTCCCTCGCTGAAGCACAGGAAGCTGTGTCCCAGAAACAGTTAGAGGTACAGGAGACGCAAGCCAGTATAGAGGAGCTCCAAACCTCCAGTAAAGAACAGACACAGAAACTAGAGGAGCTGAAACGAGCCTTGGCTGAGAGAGATGCTGCTGTCTGTGAGTCCTTCCACAGTTCCCATATTCCTCAACAGTATACACTTTCATAAAGAGGCTGCACAGTCCTCTAAATCTATGATTTGAATTTGTGTATTACATTAATATATGCATAGTAATGATGAGTGAAGCCGACTCTGTTCTGGTTGTTGTTGTAAAAGGTTCCCTGGAGGAGGAAATTTCTTCTAATAAGACACTGCTGCAGGAGAAAGAGCAGCAAGTCCTCCACCTACAGGAGAAAGAGCAGCAACTGCAACAAGAGGTTAGTTTCTGGCATGTCCCAGGTCAGTTCCACAAAGTCTGGTAAAAATGTATCCAAGCACCAAAGGGGCATGCCCTGCAGTTTGAACTACTGGTCTACTGCAACCCTAAATATGCATTTTATCTGCAGCTTTCTAAGTCTTAAGTCACAGTAAAAAGGATAATCTTTTTTTTTTCTTTCTTTTTTTTTTTCTCAGTGTGTAAAAATTCTGGATACTAACTTATTAATATAATAATTACTTCCTGAAACATATTGACATCTTAAAAACCTGTTGGGTCATTTTTTTTTTTTTTCTTTTTTAATTTCATAAAAACATTTTTTCCAAACTTTTCCACCCAGGTTTCACAGCTACAGGAGGCGAAGAACTTGCTCAAACAGAGCTCGGATCAGGAAATCAGTCAGCTGTGGACTCAGCTGGAGAGCATGAGGACTAGTCGTCAGGAGTTGGGTGGTATGAATAAGCCTACCAGGCTAAAGCTTGGATTTTTTTTCTTTCTTTTTTTCATACACTGGATTTCTTTACATTCTAACAAACATGATATATTATTAGCAATGCCTGTTCTTAGTGATTGAATGATATGTCTGTTTGTTGTTTTACAGAGCTTAAGGAGCAGCTGCTTGCACGCTCATCTCGGGTTGATGACATCGAACGCCTAAAGATGGAGTTTAATGAACAGAAACGAGAAATTAAAGAGCAAAATGAGGCCGAGCTAGAAAACCTGAGGAGGTACCATAGAATCACCTGAAAACACAAATTTTTTTTGATGCATTTATTCCTGAATATTAACATTTATTGTAAACAGACATCTGAATTATGGGTTTCTTTAAATTGAGCTTAATTTCTCTACTCTATCATGTTTTACCCTCATCCTGCTTTTAGGTATTTTGAGAAGCGGTTACATGCAACAGAGGAGAGTCACAAAGAGGAAATTGCTCTGCTACAGCTGAAGCTGGTAGAAGGTGCCTTGGAGGACTCTCTGCTTAAAATGACTGATGATGGGTATTTCACTTTATCTGGATATAAAAATAAGATTCATGCTCTGCAGTTTTGCACAAATGTTTTTGTGAATATTCAAGTCTTTGGTCTGTGCTTCAGTGCTCTGTCTCAGTGTCAAGCTCAAGGGGATAAAGACGTTTTGTCTTATACCGTTCAGCTGGAGAAACAGCGGGTAAGAGATGCAGATGTTTAATGGGTGCTGCTGTCAGTTAAATTTTAAGTCGATACATATTAAGTGTAATTGATTGAGAGGCTGCTTTGTTTCCTGTGCCTCATCCAGGAAATGCTTGACAGTTTGACACTTCAGCTTGAGGCGAAACACACAATGGACCTTTCTAATCTGCGATCCTCTTTGACTCTTTGCTTTGAGGAAGAGGTGCAGAAGGTCAGACATCAACTTATATGTTCAGCCTTTTATTAAAGTGATATCATAGTAATATGTGACTGCTTGTTGTCACCAAGTGTTTTTGGTTAACTTGCTGCATGTTGTAACTTGTACATCAGGTGCGCGCAGACCTCACTGATCATTACTATAAAGAGCTGCAGGAGATGAAAACTCGTCATGCTCTGGACCTTGAGCAACTCAGAGCCAAACTTTCTGACAGACATCTGCAAGGTCCTTCACATACTTTTATTTTTATTCATTTATTTTCTGTGTGTGTTGCAAAATGAATCAACTTGAATATCTTTGTTGTAGAGCTCACCAGAGTCCATTTGGAGGCAGCAATACAAGTTGAGGTGAGAAGAAGGCTTAATAATATAGATAACAAAGAGATTACATTAATGAGATTACATTGTTTGGCCCAAAATCTGAATGTCTCTATTGTTATAATTAGGCTGAAGTGGAACACAGGATATGGTCTCACACTGAGGAGCTGCAAACAGCAACGACCATCATCTACACTCTGGAGAACAGAGTGGCTGCTCTCACCGAGCAGCATGATGCTGAGATCCAGAACATGCAGAAGGTATTTCTGTAATCCTTCATACTCAAAACTATCCTACACAGTAAAAACAGAAAACTGAGCAGCAGGTGGTGTAGTTGCATGAAAATACTGATTTCATAATACAGTGACAAGCTTCGGTTTAGTAACAGCTATTTAATGTTCCTTCAATATAATGCAGATGAAACAAGAGTTTGCTGAGCAGCTTGCCCGTCTTGAGGAAGCTCTTGAACTAGAGAGGAGTCGAGCACAGGAGAATATGAACAAGCTGAAAGAAGAGCTGCAGGAGAAGTATGAATCTGAGATCTCTGTCCTGAGGTCACACCATGATGAGATGGCAACGGAGCAGGCACGGCTTGAAAAAGCGCTTCATGAGGAGAAGGAGAAATTGAAGTCTCTTCAGGATGCACTGGAAAATGATGAGAGTAAGAATCTCTAGGACTCGTGTAATTTTTATTTATAGAAAATGTTGGTGAATTGCATCTTCTAGCCAGATCTCATGTTTTGAAAACTGTATACAGAATCTACCTTTTGGTTCTCCATGAGTTTTTAATTTCTGCCTTCTAGGCCAACAGGTTCTGTTGTTGAAACAGAAAGTGGAGGCCAATGACGCAGAGCTGCAAAAGACCAAAGACTGCATGTCTGTAGAATTCAAAGAGCTGCTTCATGAGCAGGTTGAGATGCAGCTGTGCCAGGCCAGAGAGAGGTGAGCTCAAGAGTGTTGATTGAAGCTAAAGTTGTATAATCCAGAGTGTATTAAATAGGTAATCATATTGATTATGTATGATTTTTTTTTCCTCAATTAATAATGATTATAATAAGTGAGAAATACCCTTTACAATGGTTTGAAGCTATATTTCAAGAAACTTTTTATTATATTGAGTATTTTTGGTCATAAAGGGAAAAATATAAACCTAGGGTTCTTCAGGAGCTGCCCAAAATTGTCACGTAATAAACTGAAAAATGTTTTTTTTTTTTTTTTTTTTTTTTACCTGGTTGTAGCTTTTTAATAAGCTGCCTAAGGCGCTGCTTTTTGTAACCGCGCCAGTAATATAAATTGACCATTTGCACAGTACAACCAAGTGCTCCAGCGGCGCATGGTGGACTGATTTATTTATCTCCAGGCCACACATCACCAGCTGCTAATATCTCCTCCTTCCTAGCCTTGCTGCACTCAAGGGTGTTTCTGCTTCAAGTGATGCAACAAGTTTGTTTCCACCTTGAGCAGGAAGGGTTTTCTTGTTGTTTGTTGGATGTTGTTGAAATGACTCCCTTTTAGATACTAAACTGAATCTGAGGCTGACACATGACATGCCCAGGCTTGTCTCGGGTTATACAGGAGGGAACAAATGCATATGGTTGCTATAGCAATGATGTTGCAGCTGTATAGGTAAACTGTAATGAAATGGACACTCAAAAAAAATTACAATTTCTCTTGCTGTACTGCTGTGAGGGTCTGCACTGCAAACTCAGGCCACATGGTAGTAAATCAAAAACTGAAACATGGTATTGGAAATGTCTCAGTTACTCTTCAAACATGTTAGCTTCTTGGTTACTTTTTCATGTCTTTATTCAGGTTCCAAGAGGAAAAGGCAGCGGTAGAGCAGCGTTTAATCGAGAAATATGAAGTGTCTGTGGCAGAGCTGAAGGACAAATATGAAGCTGAGCTGGAACATGAGAGGGCAACGCTACTGAACACACACTCCAAAAAAATGGATGCACTCAATGCCAAACACAAAGCAGAGCTAGATTCACTCTGTGCCTCTCACAAAGATCAGCTTTCAGCTAAAACAGCAGAGCTTGAATGTAAGCATAATGCAGAGCGTGTTGCCTTGGAAGTATCCCTCAGTTCCAAACTAAAGGAAGACCTTGAATGTCTTGAAGAGACTAATCGTGCTAAGTTGGAGGCTTTGGAAGCTGAATTGACTCTTAAACACCAGGAGGAGAAAGATGAACTAGAAAAGAGGATGCTGAGTAACATGGATACGTTGGAGGCCACCTACCTGAAAGAAGTGCAAGTAAGGAGATGGAAGCCACAGACAGTTTCTCTGTTTGTTTGTGGATTTTAATGTCTTTGTCCTTTACAATTGCAGACACTACGTGATGAAATGGCTCAGCTTGAGGAGAAACATCGCGAAGATCTGATTTTCCTGAATTCAGAACATAAGCAGGTAATAGAGCGTCATACTGCAGAGCAGCTGTCCATCAGGGAAGAACTGAGGAAAGAACTGGCTCATGTGCACATGGAGAAGTTTAAAGCCATGGCAGCCGAGCTCAGCCATGTTCACAAAGTGAGTAATGAAGAGTAGGGATCGTGCCCCCCCGTCAAATAAAAATACCAAAAGTTTCTTTTACCAAAACAATAACTTCATGTTTTATTTTTACAGTCTCAACTGGCTGCTCAAAAAGAAGCCTTGGATACTGAACACTGCAAAGCCCTGGAAGCACTCAAGAACCAGGTACATGCACAGTCATCATGATAACTACATCATGTTTGTTTTTCCACTGTCTCAAAGCCAAATAGCTGAGTACCATCTCATTATTAGGCTGGTTTAATGTCACAACAATAAGTATATAATTGCAGATTTCCTTTCATTTTTAATGCAAATATCTCTGAAAAAGATGTGTAACTATGGCAAACAGATGGTCTCTGCTTAAACATGATATAATGGGATTGTTGGCAGTTATTCATAACTTGAAGCCATTAAAACTTTATGAAACTGATTTGTTAAAATCCAAAATAAAAGCATTGGAGCAAAGTTTGTTTGGCTGGATAATCAAATTTGATTTGTTTTCATCTGATTAACTTAGTCTTGTGCATTAAGTACCAGGAGACTCTAAATCGGACTTGATTTGCATCGGTTTCTTTTGCAGGTTTTAGAGCTTGAGCAGCAACACAGCACTGCTCTGCAGGAGCTCTCGCAAACCTACACTGCTGAAAAAGAGCAACTAACCAAACAGCACCAAGTCCAGCTGCAGGTGTGTGCGTCACAGTCTGTCATAAATCCTCTTGCTTTTTTTTTTTAAAACCACGTGAACTAACATCCCGTTCTCTAAATTGCGGGTTGTTTTAACGGTGACCTGTTGGTTCTTGTCTCAGTGGCTCTAAAAGCCCATTAGTGAATGGACTACACTCAATTATTGTTGATCCTTCATAATGGTCTATTAGAGGCACAGAGTATTTATTTGGATTTTGTTTTCTCCGAAGCACTAAAAATTTGACCTTCTGACTGAGTACTGCGGTATTAAATAAATACATGTGTCTGCTGTAGGAGCTGAAGGGAGTCTCGGCACGGGAACTAGAGGCATGTCGCAGGGAGCTTGAAGAGGAGTCGTCAAGGCAAAGACAGCACTTCCTAGAAGAGGTGGAGCTCCTCAAAGTCCAATCAGAAGAGCGGCTGCAGGACAGGATTAATCAACTGAAGGTAAGAGGAGGGGGAAAAAGAAAAAACTCCTTGGGATAGATGAAACAGTTAGGATTAGAAGTATCATTTCAATTAAGATCTTTATTAATGCTGAACACCTTTGAGGTAGCCATGTTTCTCCATATAAGCAGTTTCTGTGAAAATACATTGATGTTCCCTATATTTGTTTCTTTATTTAACTCGTTTCAAACATTTATTATGGAATAGCTCCGGATTATTTGGAGCGCGTGTGTGATGCCATTGGCCTCTCTAAGCTTTAGCTGCACCAGTTCATTCCCAGGGATTTTTTTTTTTTTTTTCTGTTGGACTCTATCCCACTGAGGCCTCATCCAAACCCAGTTTTCTCATAATCCCTCCATCATATATGTACAAGTGTTCGTGTCCGTCTGTTCTCTGAATGTGTGTGCTGATGGGTCGTGCATGTGTTCGTGTTGCTGCCATCTGAACAGTGGCTAAATGGGATGGATCTAAGCTTTTTATCCCCTGATGCAGAAGGTTTTAAGGCTGAAGTTGTTTTGTTTTGTTTTTTTCCCCTTCCCCCCTCCAGACTTTTAGCATTTTACCATCTGAAATGTGCAAGCCAGTTGTCAGCTATAAGCCAGTCAGTCCAAAGATCTCTGGAATGAATGAACCTACTGTGTACTTCAGCTGTTGCTCTGCGTTTTTGAATTAATCTATACACATCACTGTTTTCTTTGAAGACGGAATTTGAAGAGCAGAAGGAGGCGGAGCTTGAAAACCTGAGGCGGAGCTTCACGTCTGAACAAGAGGAAAAAGAGCAGAGCTACACAGAGAAAATGAGTCAACTCACTGCCCAGCTGCAGCAACTAGATGCTGTGGTGGCCCAGGTACCAGTCATGCATACATACATATATGCATATAAATATATCTATGAAGTCTTAACTTGGATAGGTTGACAATGGCTGTTTTACTTAAGGGGGGGAAGGCAAGACTAACTGGGCGAAGTGGACAGAAAAAATGTTGTATTTTTACTGAAGGACTGGAAAAGGTCCACAAGAGGACTGAGGAGATGCAATGATTTGGAAACTAAAGCAAAGAGTGAGGGATGGTTATACAGACTGTGGATCTGTGGGTTAGTTTCCTTATTCGCCATATATCAGATGGTATCCTGTGGAAGATGAACATATTAATGAATAAAATCACCAATCTGGTGTTTTGTTTTTGTTTGCTTTTCAGATTAAGGTTAAAAGCATTAGTCGAATAATCGATTAGTAGATCAACAGAAAAACAGTTTTACTGCATTTGCTTTGGCTTTTTTGTTTCTGTTTTTTTTTTTTTTTTTTTTTGTTTTGTTTTGTTTTTTTTGTTTTTCTTTGTTTGTTTGTTGTCCCTCCCCCGAAGTAAAGCAAGTATTTGATTTCATCCTGATCTTCAGAAAATGACTTTTTTCTCTCTCACATTTTTGTAACTTCATTTGGACAGTTACAAAAAGCAGTTATTATTATTATAATAATAATAATAATAATAATAATAATAATAATAATAATAATAAAAAATCATGTCCTGGCACATAACTGTATTCAGTTATGTATTTGGGATTTATAATTTATCCTCACTGACTTTTTTTTTTTTTTGATTGGTCTTGGTTATCTTCTAGGGTTGTAACAAGGAAGTTGCAATATTACCTGCATTAATATTTCCTAAAACCTGCAGTCCCGTTCTTGGATTTCACAAACTGATCGGTCTTATGACTGATTGGTGTTTGCATATATTTGTTTCCATGGCACCTGTCTAGCTTGACTCTTTGTAGTGAGATACTAACAGACGGCCACACTTGTGTCCCCCACGAGGTTAAAAAGGAGCGCTTAAGAGAGGTTGGGAGGGGGCTGTTGTCATGGCTACAGCATTGTTTTGGTGAGGCAGGTGACTGCATGAGATGCAGTTGTGGGAGGGAGCGGAGGGGAAAAGGGAGGGAAAACATGGTGAAAGCTGAGGGAGAGATCAGAGAGGCTGAGGAAGGAAGGGTAAGGACGCTTACAACAGATATGCAAGAAAACTCTTCCAGCTTTTGAGTGTTTGACGCCCTGAAGTTGGATTTTGTCACCGTACTGGGTTGGTACTTAACATCAGACACCTTTGATATTATATACTTTAAAATGAGGAGTATTTTTCTCTTCAGCCTTGTAAATGTCTTCTGTGTTATGCTTTTGGATCTGGATGTTTTTGTGGTTTTCCCATTTCCCTTGTTAAGACCCAGAGGCTTTAATCAGAGACTTGGATGGTGCAGAACCAGTGTTTCAGTCTTTTTATTATGTTTTGGGTTTAGAGGTCCTGCCATGCCCTTTTTTTTTTTTTTTTTTTTCTCAGTCTGTTACTTCTGTCCTCTCTGGGTTTCAGCTGCACACAGGTTTTAAACAAGCCATGGCATAGGTGAGAAACTAAAGGTTGGTCACAAGTGTAAGGAGAATTAACAAGATATCTTTGTTCGTTTTAACAGCTGCGGGCAGAGGTCGGGTGCCTGCAGGGAGAGTTGGAAGGAAAACGTGCAGAAATGGAGACCATGGACACGCTCCTTCAACGAAGGGAGCGAGAGACACAGGAGGGAGGGAACCTTCTTAAGATGCTCACTGATGACTTGCAGACGGCTAAAGAGGAAAGGTGTGCATGTAGTTGTGTAGTTAATATTTATTATAATCATATCTTAAGCAGCAGCTCTGAGCTTTCGCAAATCCTGAATGTTCTCATTTCTGTGTACCTGTTAACCCAGATGCAAATTGCACCGTACAAATGAGAAGCTGAGGCAGGTGCTGATCGAGATGCTCCGCGGCATCGTGGCAACAGAAGAACTGATTGGACAAAAGATCAGTGCCCGAGCCAAAACGTCCGAGCAGGCGACTCGCCAAAGGAGCTCAAGCGTGAACAAAGAGGCACAAGAATCAGGTCTGACTGATGTATTCTATAAATTTACAATGAATGCTAGGACTTTTTTTTTGTTTGTTGGGGATTAACTGAAAATTGTTTTATTTCTAAATGAACCAAGGATGACTCTTAGTGTAATTCATGTGAGAATTGGTTAAAAACACTTAATTTGCTCTTTTGTAGGTATTTCAGTTGCAGACTTGTCTTCAGAGGAATTGGAGCTCACTCAGCTGCTCTGTGAGAGTCTCCTGGTTTCAGATGGTGAGATCAATCCTGGTGGAGAAGAAGCAGCTCTAAGTGCTTGCAGCAGACTTCGACATACAGTGGACACACTGCTAGAGCTGCTCAACCAAGCCAATACGCAGGTAAAGGAAGTAGAGATGCTCTTCATTCCACATAGGGTTTTTTTTTTTTTTTTTTTTTTTTTTCCTGTTTTACAGCCTTGCAAGGTGTCTGATCATTTTATGCTGGTCATTTCTCCAGCTGGAGCAGACTCACAGTGTTCATCTTTCTCTGGAGGAAAAGTTTTCTCAAGGCAGAGAAGACTCTGCACAACTCCTTGAACAGCACAAGCGTCTAATGGAGCAGCTTGATCAGGAGGCCAAGCTTAAAAGTCAGCTTCAGGTGGAGCTTCACAAAGCAGAAGGTGAGCACTATGTCTTTGTTTGGCATACTGCTGCTGTCTTCTGATTATGCTGCACATTTAGCACTTGCACCACAGTTTAACAGCTCTGCCGTTTGTAACGCTCAGTCGTGTTTGAGGTCGTTCCCTTTTTAAATAAACTTGTACCATTTGCATGATTTCTTCAGGTCTTCTTGAAGGCTACATGGCTGAAAAAGCAGCCCTAGAGGAGTCTCTACAGCAGAAGGAGACTCAAGAGGAGAGGCTTGTGGAGGAGCTAGAGGACCTGAAGGTGAAGCTACACCAGATGGAGGGTCTTACCGCAGAGCTGGACACTCTCAGAGTGAAGCATCATGAGCTGACTGAGGAGCATGCCATCCTCCTGCGACACAAGGAGCATCTCTCTGCTGGACTTGGGGAGAGAGAGAAAGGTTAGTGGAGGGGAGTACAAAAACATGAAATCATTTGTCTGCATAAAATGCTACATGACCTCTTTAGCGAGTTTGACTGTGCGCTTATATAATGTCTGTGCTCAGACGTGTCTTCTCTCCGTAGGCCATTGGCTCAATTTAGATCCTGACGCAGGTTTGTGGGTCAGAGTGGAGTATTAGTGTGTGAGAAGGGAGTGGGGATGAATATGCAGTATATTTGCAGTGCTGTGAGGTTGCTTTTTGTAATATTGCAATTACCAATAGCGTGTGGCAAAGCATCTTGGAGTGCTGTCATTTGCTGTTCTATTTCTTAAGGCAGATTATGCTGAATTGTCAGTATTTAACCTCACTCATATTCTGCCTCTGCTTTTTTTTTTTTTTTTTTTTTTTTTTTAATTCATCTGAATTTAACTGAATGAAAACAATTTTACTGACTTTAATTCCTCTTTTTATTTTTCAAGCTTTGTTGGCAGAGACTGATCGTTTGTCCCAAGATAGGCTGGACTTGCAGCGGCAGGCAGAGAAGGACCACCGCTCTCTGTCCCTTCGTCTCCGGACTCTGGAGAGGGAGCTCGAGGAGCAGGAAACCAGAGGCCTGGAGACGGAGCTGCACCACAAGACCCACACTGAAGACCTCAACCAGCGTGTCCAAGCACTGGAGAAGCAGCTTAAACATGACAGGCAGTTTATCGAGGTGAGGCTTGACAAATTAAACTGGTGTGTAATCTTTGGGTTTGTTTGCATTTGGATATCATGGATTCTTTCTTGATTGTTTTTCCAAGGTTATTAAAGTGTCATAGACTATTTTCCAAGTTGGTGCTTAATGCAGCGGACAGGCTTTCACTGAATTTGTTGCCTTCCATAATAGGAGCAGGCTGTGGAACGTGAACACGAGCGGGATGAGTTCCAGCAGGAGATCCGCAGGCTTGAGGCCCAGCTCAGACAGACTCCTAGTGTGGATAATAAAGGATACCAGGTGAGGCACTTAACTGTGTGTGTCTGTAAATATTACAGCTTTTCTCAGCCTGTGATTTGGTCACAAAGTATTTCTTAAACTCAAAACAGAAGTACCTTAACAGCAGCTTTTGTTCTTCTTTTCTTTTTCCTTCAAACATTGTCTTATCAGATCTACTGCTATCCTGTAATTCAGCCTAAATTTCAAATTCATTACCACAGGCATAGTCTCAGTTAAAACTCTCGTGTTTGGATCAATGGCTTTGTTGGCTTCAACAACAGATGTCTTTTTTTGTGTGCAATGTTTTGTGATTTAAACACAGGTTAAAGTATTTCAATGCTCTGATTTATATCTACCCATAAATACTGAAGCACGATGTATTTAACCAGAATTTGTTAAACAAAATGTTTCTGTTTCTAGTGTGTCGCAGTTGTAGTGTTTGTTTGGTGTGATTACTGTTTGCAAGTCAGCTGTGGAGTACATAGTGTTACTGGTGTTGAAGTGATGAATGTGGTGTTTGCCAATGAGCCTGACTATTACCATGTGTTTATCCCTGTGCTGAATGGATTGCTGTAGTTTGAGGACTTGGTTCTGCAGGTATGAAATCTAACTGTAGCATGCTTGTCTTAGCTCTCTGTCGTGCATGGTGTGTGTGTGTGTGTGTGTGGTTTGCATCATCTTTTTTGTAGTGCTTATGTACTGGTTATAGGTTCTGCATTCATTAGTATTCAGTAGTCCATTTGCTAATATTCATTTGCATCTTTTTCATACGTCATCTGTTTTTCATCTTCATGTTGCTGCTCTCTGAAATGGCTTAAATTCAGTGTCCCAACCAGTGGCTGCAGATCTGGATTGGCTGTGTTTATGTTTTGTTTTTTTTGTTTTTTTTAAAGCATCTTATCATGTAAGCGTTTTGTTCTTTGGCTTGTTTGTTTTTGTTTGTTTTAAATTTGCAGTTTTCCATCTTAAAACCCTGAAACTGAATCAATCTTTCTGCCTCTGCAGGTTGAGAGCTTGCAAGGTGTTATCAAAGATAAGACCGAG
Source organism: Rhamphochromis longiceps (assembly GCF_057381845.1). Classification (NCBI taxonomy): domain Eukaryota; kingdom Metazoa; phylum Chordata; class Actinopteri; order Cichliformes; family Cichlidae; genus Rhamphochromis; species Rhamphochromis longiceps. The sequence goes on along the minus strand of NC_140575.1, from coordinate 24,640,124 downwards.
GACTATTCTTCTTTGCTTGGAACCTGTCAGCAAGCCCAGTGCGATCTTGCAGAACGCAATGAGGAGATAGACAAGCTGGCCGGTCGAATCAGAGAGTTGGAGCAAGCGCTGCTCAACAGTGTAGAGAGTAACAGATGCGTCGGTCAACTGGAACAAGAACTTCAAAAAGCGAAGCTGAGAGAGCAGGAGCTTACACAAGTAAGGGCAAAGTGCACACTTTGAGTTCAGGTGAAGTGTTGGTGTGCATCCTCCCTCAAGAGTTAGCTGATGTTCTCGCTCTCTTTGTCAGGATAAACAGGCACTAGAGCAGCAGCAGCTGTCCAGCAGGCTTCAGATCTCAGCCCTGCAGTCCAAATTGGATGAGACGAGACACTGTTACCATGACAACATGCGTGACCCCACCCAGGAGCTTAAGGATGCCCTAGACACTGCTCAACAGAGTCTACAGAGCAAAGAGCAGGAGGTCTGTTAGGTTTTATGTAACGCTAGTTTTTAGTAGCTAAGAAGATTTGAGCAGATGTGTGGTGGCGGTTGTTGTTTGACACGTTTTGCTGTGCTGCCACCTTTTGGTTGGAAAAATGTTTGTGATGTCTTAGTCAATCTTTTAAAGCCATAAGTCTGATTAGTTATCAGCAAATGCAGAACTTGAAAATTGTATTTTGGTTTTGATTTAAATAGTTACGTTGCATTTCTTAGGTTGAGGTTCTGCTTGGCCAGCTGGAGACCGTGCAGAGAGACTTGAATATAAAGGAAGCTGAAGTAAAACACCTCACACTACAGCTGGAGCTGCTGACTAATTCCAATGCAGCACATGTTAATGAGCTCCAAGAGCAAATTACTGCCCTGAAGGTAAGAAGTGGGATGTGTTTCTCAGATGACTAAACAATGTAACTGACCTAAAATATGTTACACTATACAGTTCAATACAATTCAATAAGTTGCGTTGGTCCAACATTTGTACTTTCATGTAAAACCATGACTGCAGCAAAGAATACTTGTGCCATAATTATATTGTCATCTCAGCTTTTGAAGACTTGGTTTTTTTTGTGAGTCTCCTCCCTTCCTGCGGTTACTTTACTGTAGCCTTAGCTTACTTGCACACTTCATGGCTGATAAAAGTAAGATGATTACTTGTTGCATTTACCGTATTTCCCGGACTACAAAGCGCACCTGTATATTAGCCGCACAAGCTAAAATCAGGGGAAAATCCTGTTTTGTACATACATTAGCCGCACCTGACCAAAAGCCGCAGGTGTTTCAATGTTGACTTATCATATGTAAGAGAATATGCACAAAGGGAATTGTCAGGAAAGAGATGGCTGTTTGGAGACATCACTTTTATTAATATTTTGAAAAACAAGTTATGGGTACATATTTGCATAACTTTTTAGGTATATGTACAAGTAGCGGTAATTACAAGTACGAAACATGTACTGTGCTTCATAAATGAGTAACAAATGTAGTACATAACAATAACCTACAGCACACCAGAAAAATAGATTCGGACTACCTTTTAGGCTCAGGTGCAGTGACACGGCTTTAACAAGAAGAAAAGTCAGTCATTCCCACCATCTTCCCCAGTGTCGGATATGAACAGGTTCAGGATGGCTTCGTCATCCACTCTCAGCTCCTTTCCTTCGTTGTCACTTTCAAAACCAAAGAAATCCTCGTTGTCAGTGTCAGAGTCGAACACCCTCAGAAGGGCCGTGGCGGTGTCCTCCTCTCCATCATGCAGCAGTCCAGCCCTTTGAAATCCGTTGGTGATCATGGATGTTTTCACACTTTTCCACGCTGTCAGAATCCACCGGTGGAGTTGAGCATAACTTGCTTTTCGCAAGTTTATGGCCGCTTGTCATCCACGACTCCCGCTGAACGTGTAGCGCTACTTTGAAGTTTGTTTTTTGCGCTACTTGTACGGCACTATGTTGCCTGGCGGATGGACATGTGACCAACATACTACTCTTGAACCCCGATGTGTGTCCGATCACATGCCCTTCCGCCAGGCAACGTAGTGCCGTACAATAGCGGAACAAATAAAACAAATCGTCTTACGATATGACAAAAATCATGGACAATCCATAGAAAAGCCGCACCTGACTAAAAGCCGCAGGGTTCAAAGCTTGTGCAAAAAGTAGCGGCTTATAGCCCGACAATTACGGTACTTTTCTGTTGCTACATCAACTTCTATCAAGCCTGCTACGTCAGACTGCTACACCCAAACAAAGCCTGACTGAAATTTTTTTTTAAATTATTATTATTTTTTTTTAAATGTGACTGAGTGAAGCAGTGCAGATGGGAAGACTGTTTTATCTGCTGCTCTGAGCTAGCCCTGTACCGTGAATCACAGGTTTTTACAGTTTAAAACGCATCGATAACATTTTTTTTATTTTTTTAAATATCAGTTTTTCTGGTTTTGCAGCAGATTAATTTTTTCTCTATTTAATATTTCCTCAGTTACACTCATTATGGTTACTTGAAAAACAGTTGAATCTGAGGATAACTGATAATGCACCACCAATTCCAGGAAAATGTGTCTGCCCTGACGATACTTAAGGAGGAAAAGGAGCAACTTTGCAAAGAAGATGAAATGGATGAAGAGACGCTCCCTTCAGCACTTCTTCAGGAGAAAAACCACGAGATCGACCACCTCAACAGTGAACTCCAAAGACTGGAACAGGAACTTGAGAATACCAGCGATAACAAGGTCAGTGTAAACGCTAACTAAATATTTGAGTGCACATACCTGGTGAGGCCATGATTTATTTTTAATGGAATCGTTTTGATTGTTTTTTTTTTTTTGATAAAAGGTTCTGGAAGCTGAGCTTGAAGATCTGCGCTCACAGGTGGAACATCTTAAATCTGAAATCACAAGAGTGCGCCAAGACAAACAGGAAGAAGAGGAGCGCCTTCACGAGGTAATCAGTACGCTGCAAGCAGAACTCGCCACCCTGGGACCCAACCTGCATGAAGTCAGTGACTCTCAGGACGGTGACAGCATCAATCCTTCACCCGCCCCCAGCCCCGAACCTCAAAACGATACCATCCAAGAACAAGAGAAGAAAGCGGGGCCGAACAGCCTAAAGCATGAACTCAGCCTGACTCATTCTACCGCCTCCCGATCTCTTCGTTCTCGTATCAAGGCCCTTCAGAGTCAACTCGAGACTGCAGTGGCAGAGAAAGAGGGACTGGAACGATTACTGCTCACCCAGGAGGAAGAGTACAGAGGGCACGGGGAAGAATTTGGAAAGAGGCTAAAAGCTGAGAGAGAAAAGTCAGATGAAATCCAAAGTCTCCTCTCCCTGAAGGAAACTGAGCTGGAAGAGGTCACAGCCCAGCTAGAAGAGGAGAGGGAGAAGAGGAAGCTATCAGAGGAGGAGCGGAACGGCTGGAAAGTTCAAGCAGAAGAGGCGGGTACCCTGCAGGAGGAAAAAGCCCGCCTCAGCTCTCAGGTTTTGGAACTCCAGACTAATGAAGAGGAGAGGGTGCGAGAGATCAAAACTCTAAAAACAAAGGAGACGGAGATGGAAATGGAAATGGGCATCCTCAGAGAAAGCAGTCTCACTCTTGAGAGACAAGTCCAGGAGCTACGAGCAGAGGTGGTCGATATGGAGGAACAGGTGGCTCAGGAAAGGGCAAGAATTAAAACCCTGGAGACTGTGAAGGGGGAGCTTTCTGCTGAACGTGAGGCACTGAGGAGGAGAGAGGGCCAGCTCCAAGAGGAAATTGAAAAGCTACAACAGGAAGTGACTTCACTGAGAGCCCTCATCCAGGACCTGACAGTTAAGCTAAACGAAAACGAAACCAGTCAAGAAGAGGCTCAAAAGGAAGTGCTGGTAGGTGTTGGTTTAGTTTTAAAGAACAAACCTTATTATTGGCTCATTCACTTTGAACACAGCTATCTGTCATCAGTGATGGTCTAATTTGCGGATACGTCGGCCATATTTCTGTCTCCCATAAACCTTTACTGTCTTTGTGTGTATGTACAATTGGAAGGTTGGTGGTTCGATCCCTGGCTGCTCTAGTCTGACACATTCATTGGAGTATGAACATGTGTGACTGTTGGATTAAAAGCATTTCAGCATAGGAAAAAAGTGCTTGTATGAATGGGTGAATGAGACACGTTTGTATAAACCGCTTTGAGTGCTGCAGGAGAGTAGAAAAGTGCTATATAAGAATCGCTCAATTTATCATTCAATCTGTAATAACCATATAATATTAAAATGTTTTAACTGTTTGAGTATTTCATTAAACAGAGCAGTAAAACATGCTCTAATCTTCAGTTTTTAAAATTGTAATAGTTTCACTGAACAAATCTGTTTATTGTCACTCAAAAGAGTTATTTTTCAAAAATGTCAGTTGTCCAGCAACCTCTTTAAAATTAAACAAGCCTCAGTACGAAACAGGAAATATTTTGCTGCTGCTTTTCTTTTTCTTTCCCCTCCGAAGCATACAGCTGTGCCGCAAGACCACATCTGGTTATAATTAGGGGCGTTGCTGTTGTGACGTGGCGCAGCACTGAGAGATAGCAAAATCTTGACCCGCACAGAGGAAGTGACATTAAAAAGAGGAAGCAGGAAGAAAATCTTTGGTAGCACTGGCTTTTAAAGCTGTGTTGCACTTTATTTTTCGTGTTTTGTTCTAACTTGGCAGGATGTGGTAAGAAAAGAGAGCATGACTTATTTAATGCACTGGTTAGTTTGTAGCATGTCTCTGCATTTTATCGGAGCTTGTTGTTTTTGTTTTTTACTAGTTCACAGCTGCTTTTGGCAAATTTCTCTCTTCATGTTACATTGATGTAGTTGTTTGTAATGCGAGTGAAAGATTACAGCTTATGCAACAGATGCATACACTGACTATACTCAGTAAAATGCTGTTATATTTGAAAGTGTTTAAATCTGGTTATATAAGGTTTGTGTATGTTTTCTTTTTTTGGGGGGGGGGCTAAAGGAAAAGGGGTGTGATATGACACTTAATGTTTCTGTGGATGTCTTTCTTCCACTTCAGACCCATGCTGAGGAGACCTTGGCTAAAGCAGACACTGCCTTGAGACAAAAGGAGGTTGAGCTGTCCAAGCTCAAGGAAGAACATCAGGCTCTGAGGACAGAGCTGACTGCACTGAGACAGGGTCTGAGTACCAGTACAGAAAGGGCTGAAAAACTGCATGAGGAAGTTCAGGTGGGAATCGGAGTGGACCACACATTATCAGATAAGATGTATAGTGGTTTTAATGTGGTGGTCTGAGTGCTTGAAGCTTGACTGCTGCGTTTTAATGTCACAATTTCTCTGGCAGACCAAAGATCGTGCTCTCATTGACCTTGAAGCGGACAACCAACAACTGAAGGCAGAACTTCAAAGCGTTCAGGAGGACTTGGCTGCACAGGAGGAGGAATTGGCCTATCAGCAGAGAGAGCTGCAGCAGCTCCGACAGCAGGGCCAACAGGACACACTTCAGGGATACCCACATAAGGGTGAGCACTAAATAAGTCTTTGCACTGATTGTGTGAGGGTAAATATTGATTTATGATTATGTGCAAGCCTATAAAAAGCAATGACAATGGAAATCTATTTGACCTAGCCTTTTATGTTTACAAGGAACAGTGGAATTTGGGTTTTAAAATAAGAAATGCAAACTTTGTTTAAAACATGATTTATAGAGCCCCCTGAACATTTTAACAGAAACATGTTCTCATACTGATCTTTTTTTTCTTTTCTTTCGCTGTCAGATATTTCTGTCGGAGCTTTCGAGGACATTGTGTCTCACCACGAAGACTCTCTGAGCTCTCCGGAGGTTTTAAGAAGACTCGAGTGCTCTGAGGACCGAATCCTTGAACGTTTCCACACCTCTGAGCTCAGTGGCTTGAATAACACAGGCCTGGACCTCCCCCAGGTCAAACCCTCTCCCAGGGTTGTAATGGAGCCTCCTTCACACTCCAGGACGATCACCCCAGACCCAGCTACACAGAGTTCCCACTCGCCACGCTCTGTGTCAGTGTCTGAGAACTACTCCATCCTCGATTCACTGGATGCCGATAAAGTATGTAGTTCGAGCTCAGATATGTAAACCATGTGTTCATTTCTTTTGGTTTCAGTTCTCACTCAGATTATTATGTTTTCTTGTTCACAGGTACGTGAATTGGAAGGACTTGACCTAACGACTCCTTCCTCACCACTTGGCTCCACCTCTTCCTTGTCGGCACCTGAATGGGCCAGTGACGGATATGGCAGCAGTGAGTATTTCCACACCTGTGACTTGTGAGGATTTTGAGTCACTTTTATATCTGGATATTCTGCATAAAGGCAGCTGAACGTCGCTGTTCTCCTCTTATTCAGATGTGAGTTCAGAACTGGGTGCTAGGCTGAGACTGGAGTTGGAGCAGACTGAGAGACTGGATGCTCAGTTTATTGAGTACCTCCGCTGTAGAGGAGTTGACCCCACCGCTAACACGGACAGTGCTGCGGGCAGTATGAGCTACAGTGATGATCTGTTGTCACCTGAGCTTCAGGTAGGCTTCACACACATTTGATAAACATGTTAAACTAACAAAAAGCCAGATTTTTCTTCACTTCACTTTCTTCACGCAGGGACTGTTGAAGAAAGTTTATCAAGAAAGCTGCAGAATTCTGACCTTGTCTCAGCGTCGTGTCAATCCATCAGCACAGTCTCATGTGTTGGACTTAAAAGCCTGCTCACTGAGTCTGTCGCAGCATCATGCTGAAGATGGCTCTGCTGTACTGCACCACCAAGATAAATCATCTAATCCTCCCATGAGCTGGCAGCAGGAGAAGAGGGCATTGCAGGAGACTGTGATTGCACTCAGAGAGCTGCTCTGTCGAATGGCACAAAGACACTCCCAAGTGAGTTTCAAGCGCTGGTTCAAAATTTCTTCTATTTAAAGGATAATTTGTTTTAAATCGGTTATTGGCATGAAGATATTATTTTTCATTCAGGTGTAAGATGAGTTTAACTTAACATGGTGCATTAACTTACCTTGTATCTGTATAAATCTTTTTTTTTTTTTTTTTTCACCATCTTTCTCAGACTGATGACAGAGTTGACAGTAACTGGCACAGAGATCAATTGCAGACTGAACGACGGGATGAATCCCAACTGAGGGCAGAGCTGGAGGAGAGCCAGAAACAACTCAAATGTGCACATGACGCTCAGCAAGAGCAGAAGAACAAAACGATGTCGCTCAGGTATGTATTACCTGCTCAGAATACAGGCACTTAAACAGGCCTCCCCTGTGAATCAGCATTTTGCAAATCAGATGGGTTTCAACTTCATTGTTGAGGCATGTTAAAGGGCCCCTTTCCTAAACTTTTTTTTTTTTTTTTTTTTAATGTTTTAGTCTAAATGTAACTATGGTAAAGTTGGAAATGACCAATTTTCTTCAGGCTGACGATAGAAGAGGCTGAGGAAGCTTTGAGGAGAGAGCAGGCCAGAGTGTGTGAGCTTCAACAAGAACTGGAGCAGGAGAGGGCTCTAAGTCTGCGTAAAGGAAGGGAGGAGGAGGAAAGGAGAGAGGTAAGAGAGCACTAAAAATGGACACTACTAAAATTTTCTATTCGTACAGAAAACTTCAGTTCGCTACATTTGTAACATCACTACCCAATGTTTGTGTTTTTATGCAATGTACTCTGTCTAGAATGTACAGGTGTCTTCTGAGAAGCTGAGGTCAGAGGTCATGTCTCTAAAGGGGCAGGTGGAGCAGGAAAGGGTGGCCTGTAGCAACCTGAGACAAGAACTTCAGATTGAACAGTCCCGCTGTTTGCTGCTAGAGAAACGCCTGGAGGACACTCAGAAGGAGCTAGAAGATGAACGCAAACGTTCTTCCCAGCAACAAGAGCTCAGCTTGCAAGAAAAGACTCGTCAGGAGCTCCTGCTGACTGAAGCAGAAACTCGCTTGACTGAAATTCACTCGAAGCTTGCAGATTCTCACAGGAAGCTTGATGAAGAGCAAGACCGCTGCTCCAGGCAGGTGGATGAGCTCAGCCGTAGACATGATGCCGACGCTGCAAGAGACAGGAAGTTCATCTCGGACTTGCGCTCCCAGCTAGAGCAAGAGCGAAGGCAAGGGGAGGAGTTGGCAGCTGTGGCGGACAGACTGAGGGCAGAGTTACTACAGAGCAGGAGGCGATGGGAAGAAGAGGACAGAACGAGGAGGGAGGAGCTTCAGAAGGAGCAGGAAGCAGCCACCCGAAATCGTATCACAATTGAGACTCTGAAGGAGCAGAAACAGGAAGCAAACCAGGCTTTAGAGGTGGAGCGAGAGCAGTCCAGGCGCCAAGGGGTGGAACTCGCAGAGCTGAAGGAGAGACTCCGAGTGCTGAAGGACAAAGAGAGGGAGAGGGAGGAGCAGTGGGAAAGGGAAAAGAGGAAGGAGATGCAAGAGCAGATGGAAAGAGAGAGGCGACAGGAGAGGATCAACAGCAAACTGGTAAGATGCATCAGCCAAAATCTTCTCTAGTGTACTCACTGCCTATGCAAATCCATACAGACACATCATTGTGAACATTTCTGACTTTAGTGTGAGTTGGAGTTGTTGAGGCAGCAGGACCAGCAGCGTATGCAGGAGCTGCAGCGCACTCTGGCAGAGCTGGAAAGAGACGAGAGAGAGATGGCTGCTCAGCGCCTGTCTGGACAAACAGCGGGACAACAACGCGAAGCTGAACCTTTCCAGCACCCCCACACCAACCTCCATACTGATGGTGGCCAGGCAGGAGTGTTAAAGCAGCACCAGCAGGTATTCAAGTGCTTTAATCCCTATGAGGAATCCAAACTATTGTGACAAAGTTTTTCATTAGGATTACATTTTAGCACATGTAATCATTGCTAAATGAACTTTTTCTCACCTTAGACGCCGTCCAAGTCGTCTTCCAACCTGTTGGAGACGTTACTGAAGGAGAACTCTGAGTTGACAGAGCGTGTGACATCACTGAGCCAGGAGAGGGCCACTCTCAAACACAAACTCACCTGCCTGGAGCGACAACTGCGCCGCACAGAGAATGAGCTCGCCAAGGTCACCGCGGAAACCGAAAATAGGCCTGTCTACGACATATCCAGCCAGAGCAAGGTCAGTAGGCAGCACATCAGGATAAATTAGGGGTGTAATAACCATTTTTGCAACAGCTTTTCAAGAACAGATATTGACTCCAAAGGACCTAATTGCCATTTCTGGCTTCGCTGTACGCTGTTGGTTGTATAGGGATGAAATGTTGACAGCGTTTGCTTGATTTGCAGCTTCAGCGTTACTATGAGCGCTACCTGCGAGCTGAGAGCTTCAGGAAAGCTCTGGTGTACCAGAAGCGTTACTTGCTGCTGCTGATAGGAGGATTCCAGGAGTGTGAACAAGCCACGCTGTGTCTTATCGCTCACATGGGAGCTCGACCCTCACCCCCAGTCTCCTCCAAGCGTAGACCCCTCGGACGATTTAGGGCTGCAGTGCAAGTCATAATTGCGGTCTCAAGGTAAGAAATGTATCATCATATACATATTAGTTGTATTCCCTAGAAGGCAGAGATTATTAGTTAATTCCATGCACTTTTTCAGAATGAGGTTCCTGACGAGGAAATGGCAGAAAGCAATCCGAAGATTATCAACTGGGGTTGTCAATGGGCATGCTCCAGGTCAGCTCTGTCTACATAGTTTAGACTTGCGTGTATTATCCAAGTGAGTATGAGTGCATAGGTAATTTAATTTTATTGTTCCTGGCAGGGCCTAAAGCTGAAGTTTTAAGGCAGCAGCAGCCAAGATCAAATTCTGACCCGACGCAGATCCGAGACAGCAGCGCCATCTACATAGACACTCTGTCAGCGCTCGTCCCACCCAGCAAATCGCCCTTCAGGCTGCGCCACAGGTTTGGCCTCGCTTAGCAGATTTTATTAGAAACTGATATGATTCAATTAGTTTTTAGGTTTTTTTTTCGTCTTCTTAAATACGCTTTCTACACTCTTCAGGTCACACTCCAGTACCCCTTTGGCCTCTGTACAATCAGGTGGAACAGCTCAGGATCCAGAACAATCCCTGACAGAATATATCCGTCATCTAGAGAAAGTCCAGCAGCGGTTGGTGGGAGCCAAGCAAGGTGAGTAGCATTTAGAATACGAAAGAGGGGAGATGGGGGGGGGGGGGGGGTTATAAGGTATTCACTGCGAACACAGGGTGTATCCCTAATGGTAAGTTCATTGGTTTACAGGTGGGAACACTGTTGCTGTATGTCTGCTTGGCCATAGCAAACCATGACAGATTGAGCAGTGCACAGGCTTGAGAGAAAACACTGTGGTGATGGTCTTCAAACAGCTCAACACTGACAGCATTGGGTTTGCCTTATTGAGCACAATTTAAGGGGTTCTGAACACTTAATTTATTTGAATATCAAACTGGAAGATGTTTCAGGGCACTGGGATATAGCACTTGTACCAGCATCAGACTACACAATAGTAGCCTAGGAATGGCCCAAGTGTACTTTCAGTACACTCTAAAGAACACAAGATAATACTTGTAAACATGGAAAAGGGAGGAAAGAGTCACACAATCATCTCTCTTGGAAGTGCCCTAAACCAAATTAACCAACCAGCCACGAGACGGCTTTACTGACAAGTGACTAAATTGTATCGGGCTCTTTAAAATGACTTTCAGCTGCTCCCTGGTCACCACAGCAGGTTGCTCCACATGTTTGATTTGGCAAGGTTTTATGCCAGATGCCCTTCCCCGACATAACCCTGAAGGAGTTATGCCGGGGAGCTTTTGCCTGGGAAGCAAAAGCTTGCTGGTTCCCTACATAAAGGAGACCATGTTGGGCTTGTTGCATATATAAATGCACTTTGTGCTGTTGAAGAAACTCCCAGGTACCTGAAAATTCTGTTAAAATGTATTGCAGGCATGAGCATTCTAGTCTGCTTTGTCTGCCATTGAAAGAATTTGTGAATCTGACTGTGTGACTTAGCAACCCTCTAAAAAGATAAATGTTGTGTGAGCTGATCCTGGTGCTTCATGCATGTCTCCTAAATAAATCACCCTGTTTCTGGGAGATGTTTCCTATGCATTTTTATAGCCATTAGTCTGGTGCAAGTCAGTTAACCATTCAGATATAGAGAGATAGATCCATCCATCTATCTATCCATCCATCCATCTATCTATCCATCCATCTATCTATCCATCCATCTATCTATCCATCCATCTATCCATCTATCCATCCTCCCCCCCCCCTGGGACCATACTGGTTTAAAAAAATGAAATAAAATTGTTTCCACATCCCACAAAACCTGTGCTCTATCATCTTCCAACCTAGTAAACAAGACTCATTTATCCCCACCCCCCAAAGAGGAAAGGAAACTACAGTCACCCTGTTCCCCTGATATGATTGGTTATCGGCAGCACTGGCTGCAAGAGAACGGGACTTGGCTGTACCTGAGCTGCTTGTCGCCCCTTTACCTATATGGGCCAGGTGAGTGTGAGTGTAACACACTCACTCCACTGAAGGACAAAGTAGCACAGTGCTCAGGGACTGACTTGTCACTAGTCACCGAGCACAGTCTATTACAGGGGATAACTTTGGTCTGGAAATGTACATGTCCTGCAGGGTTGTTCTATAAAATTGAATTCAAACGTATTAAATAATAATTTTTGAGAGACATGTCATGTGGTGTGCTGTGAGATCTGGCTGTCAATGCAGTGAGAAGCTAAGCTGTCAGAAATGTGATACTGAGGCATGATGATGCCATAATAAGTGATGATTCAAGATTTAAACCGTGGCTGAGCACATGGCAGAGCTTCCTGTCAACACGGTGAACGAGTTGAATGCATCTGGAAAAGTAGAACAAAGGAGGTACATAGTTACATCGAGTACAATGTCTGAAGCCCAGGTGGCTCTGTATGTGTGAAGAAAAGAGGTTAAGCTGGTGCAGTAGATGCATAACGTGGATGCAAAACCCTGCAGAGCATGAAGTCACTGAGTGGAATAGTTTATTCCATTTCAGCTACATTTGTTTTTATGTCTTGTTTTATTTAACTTTGTTTGTGTAAATGTTGAACTGTTTTGAGGTGCACTCTGAAATTTTGAGGGAATAGTGGCACATGCTCATCTACTTATCTCATAACTTTCGCCATCAATGCTCCTGTGCCTTACTGCTTTTAGTCTTAGAGCTAGAGATGCAGTTCTCTAACAAGAATTATGTCAGTGCTATTTTTCAGTACATTGTCATAATTTTAAAAGTCAAGTATTTTGTTTATTAACTAGTTGGAAAACTACTAAATAACTACTACGTTTACTGAAAGGAACTTCTAGTCAAGACCATTTTAAACTTTAGCTTGGTTCCTGTTTATGTAAGGTGCCAGTTTTGTTGCTGCATCTAATTTTTCTTCTTCTCCCCTTTCTGTAGGTTCATCTGGTCTCCTGCCTGATCCAAAGTAGCCTGAAATCTAAAGACTGAATCTGCCTGCATATTGTTTCAAAACTGCTCATGCCTTACATCTTGTAGAAATGTATAGAAATTATAAGTTTCCTGACTTTTATACTAAATTATTTTTTAATTATTTTTGGAGGGTAATTTTTCTATCCTGTGTACTGCCAATATTTTGAAAGTCACTCTTTATACACTGTTTCTCAAACACTGTTTGCTTTTTTTGTGCTCTGTAAATGGTGTTAATGTTCTCCACACGTGTTACTAAATGCACTAGTTTTATACTCTAAGTCTAAGATCTGTGCTAAACTTGTGCACCATTATAAAATGTAAACCACGTCCATGTTGTTTTTATCATAAAGTAAATAAAGTGTGACTATGAACCAGATGGAGTGTTTCTTGCAAAATCTCAAAACACAGGTATCCTGATAAATATTGAACAATGGCGGGGTGTTTTAGTTCTGTTTGTAGTCCACTGTTAGGCTTAATAAAGAGTTGATTTAAAACAGGAAGTTTTTAGTGCACAGAGTAAAGCAGTGAGCATTTTGGTATACTAAAGCTGTACAAAGGTAAATCCAGTCAGTAAGGAACTTCTAATTGGGTAGTTTTATTTTTGGTCTCTTTACATTTTCTACAAAAATAGGGATTTTTAAATACACATTATTACATTAGTAACAGAAACATCAGCCACTAAATCAACTATTAATGACAGCCACATTTGAGAGAGGTTAGAATACTGAGGTATTTGGGATTTTTTTTTTTTTTTTTCCGTATGCTGATTTAGTATTATGTAACAAAGAATGGACCTATGCTAGAGGTTTGCTGTCAGCTTTGTAAGAAGTAAATAACGCTGAAATTGTGATTTAGATTAAATGAAACCAATCTTTAAAGAAATCCATGCTCTAACTTCTCCCACTTGCTCTCCTAATGAGAAAGCTGCCAAAGATACCACTCCGTGATCAGGGGTTCGTTTGTTTATTATCTCCGCCACGATGCTTTATGTTTAGTATTTTATCTGTCGTCTTTAGACTTTACACTTTAGAACACCGCCCACTCGTTTTGTTTTGGTGTGTAAAACGTTTGCCCTTCGCAGAACGTCAACACGGAATGACGGACGTTGTTGGCGTTTCAGCACAGCGACGCTAATGCTAAGCTAAGCTAATGGTGGGCGGTGTGTCGTAGATTGCGGTTTGACATCTTGCCTGTGGAGAAATAGTCCTGGACCGCATTGAAAACGTCGTTACAATTTTCTCGTATTTGTCTGGGATGTATGGATGGATACTTGGCGGATTCTCGTCGCTGTTTGAGCCCATTACGGGGCAAAACCCCACGGAGTGGCCTGGGAAAGGTAGCGTTAGCGCAGAGGTACCCACGCGACCAGGCGTAAAAACAGCAGCTTGGCGGCAGGAGAGTCACTGCAGACCCGCTAAACGGAACTACCAGAGGTCGGTGATTGAAAATGGTCTATATTTTTTTCAGTCCTAAATAGTTCACACTTCGTTGGCCATTTAATCATTTGTTTGGATTGTTGAGGGCAGTCATTCACCCTTCCAGCTAGCTAACATTAAGTTTTGAGTTAACTTTAGATGGAATTTGTTTATTCACAGCAGGTGAATTTTAAAAAACTATTTTACTGAAGTTTGCTGACAGTATGTTTATAACGGTGTCAGTGGACACCCACATCACATTTAATATCAAGTACACTCATAGCGAAAGCGGAAGTAGTCTAAAACAAACTATTATGACCTTTCCAATATTAACTTATTTTTGTTTAAAATCCTATTTAAATCCAGTAGCTTGCTACTGTAGCACAGCACGGCAGACTTGAGAGTAATTTTAACTGATTTTGTAAGCCTGCTGGTAAAGGTCGCCCAATGATATCTGCATGGTTTTGTTTGGGTTCAGGCAGCACAGTCAGCAGTTTGTATATACTATCAGTACACAAACAAGCTCTAGAAAGACTGGAAAAGAAACAAATACAGTGGCATCATTGTAAATTTTGTTGGTAGAAAAAAGTATATGTTAAACTCTGAGAATTTGATACATTTTTTTTCTTGAAATGTATTTTTGTAATTTGTGAATGGACGTAAATGCGTAATTTAGTCAAAGTATTTTAAAATTTAGCAGCAAAGCACCTCCCACAGTGGGAGTAGTTAGTGATCACTCCAAGCTACCAGTATGCAGAACAAGATTTATACAGTCCTCTTTTACAGTTAAAGGTCTGTCTCAAGAAATGGGTCTTTTCTTGCTGTTTTCTTCATTATGTTTTTTTTATGATTGTACTGACAGGTTGTGGCTTAAAAACCTAACTGGGGCCAATGCCTGCAAATTAGCTGTAGCTAGAATTCCTGTGTACATAGCATTGGTTGCATTTTATATGAATGCATCATTGCTAATATGTATGGTCACTGGTATATAAATAAAAGTGCTAATGAATAAATTCAAAACCCTTGTTTCAGTTTCTCAAACATTTGTTGATGCAAATTGTGTCTTTATCTCATAGAAAGTGCATATCTTTGGGTTTTGTGCAAATATATTGATGTTTGAACTCGTCACTTTGGGCTGTCCAAATCTGCGATGGCCTTTGGAACTATTGCCAAATTACCTCCAGGTTAATGGATGTTAAACCCTCGTTAGAATTCAAGAAGAACACAAAAAGAAATCCCCTCATAATTAATAGCTACATTTCCTCTGCGCTTTTATTCACAAAAGGTTGCCACAGCTGGTAGCGTGAGATTTATTTATTTATTTTTTTAAAATCTCTTTGCAAGATTATGTATTTTTGAAAACCACTCATTTCGAACCATTTTCTGTTATTACAGCGTGCATGTTGCAGAGAGTGTTTGCCAGAGTGAGCAAGTCGAAGTGAAAAGACGCAAAAGAGGTTTGTTAGAATATAAAACTGCTTAATATTTTTTGCTTCCTGACGTGGAATTCGGTGATCGTGATTTGTGGTGTCCTGTCTTTCAGATGTCGTCATCAGCTTCATGAAGAAGACTGTGGCTCGGGTAGCAGGTTTACTCAGACTGCGGAAATCACTGACGAGGTGTGAGAAGCCCAGATCTCATGAAGAAACACAGGTGAGTGCCCCGTCTGTGCTTCAGACGCATACATTTGGTATTGTTTGCTACAGTGTATCAGAGTTCATCGAATAGACAAGTACTGTAATGACTGGGAGTTCTAAGCTGAGGTGTAATGATAGGTAGACACACACCACTTCTTAGGGCGTTTTCACAGCTACTCTAAGGAGCTTGGAAAGAACAGCGTCTACACTTCTTTAAGTTGCTTCAAGATGTTTCACCTCTCATCCGAAAAGCTTCTTCAGTTCTAGGGTCAAAGGGTGGAGAGTCCCAGATGTAAGCCCCGTGGGAGTGTCCCCCAAGAGGGACAATGATCCTCTACCTAGTCAGACGACTCAAGGTGTTAAGATGGGTGTAGGTCACAATCAGCCAAGGTTTCGGGTGAGGTCATTGTGAAACCTAACCTAACCCCACCCTGTCATGTGATTTCCTGAGGTTAGATGGCCCAGGATGTGAGTAGGCGTTAAGGCGTCTGGGAAGGGATCTCAGAACTGGATTATAGATGGCAGACAGTTGGTGCCGTAAGCAACCGCCTCTGTTCAAAGGTGGTCGTTCACAGTGGATGTAAATGGCTTCTTTCACTCCTCTTTCAAACCATCTGTCTTCTCTGTCCAAAATGTGAACATTGTCATCCTCGAAAGAGTGACCTTTTTCTTTTAGATGTACAGTAGATAGACAGCCGAGTCTTGTCCCATGGAGGTGGCTCTTCTTTCCAAGCTCCTTGAAGTACGATGACCTGGATGTCTGAGAACCTTTACAGACAAAAAAAATGTCCCATAAGCCTTGCATTCTGGGATGCAGCAAGGTACTATAGATGTGCAGAGGGTCTGTACAGGCTAGCAACTAGCTGTGAAATGAATGTCAAGTCTCCATGTTGTCAAATAATCCAGAACACAGGCCCTTCTTCCTGTATTTACTTTTGTTGCTCCCACCCCAGACACATCTGGCCAATAGGACAGAAAATTCTCACATGGTTTGTAGTCACGCATATTGGTTCACTTGGAGCTCACTCAGATTTTCTATGTGAAAACAAACCAAATCACAGGGAAAAGCTACAAGTTAACAAACTCATCAAGTGATTCGGACCTTTATGGAGGAGCGATTATGGCTAATTTAGGCAAAACAACACTTTAAGTCTTTTGGGAGTCTCTTTGTGAGATGTGATGCATACTACATGTGCTGCTTTATCCATGTGGATACATACAGTTTCATAGCTAACTTTATTTATCCGTGTAACTCTCTGTAATTCCATTGAATTTCCTCTGTTGATCCAGCCTGTCGCTCTAATGGGCATAGATGAGCTCCACACCTCATGGCTGAACAGTACTGAATGGAGAATGGGTAAGCGAAGATGGACCTTTTAGTGCACAATTCATGATTATACTCACGTCACTGTGTTTCAACCAAGCTTGTCAGTGCAGAATGATCTCATCCTTATATCCAATGTCATTTGTTTTGATGTTCTTTCTTCAAAGATAAACCAGTAGCTGGAGGTAATGAGAGTCAGGGAAAGAATCCTTTTCAGAGCTCTTTACCTCCTTTAATGAGGAAATACAGGCAAGTGATTCAGTACTGGAGATTTATGTAAAGTACAAGTCATCCAGTACCTTTTTTTTAGCCTTTGTGCTTGCAGTCTTCAGGCTGTTCTTTTTCTTTTATGTTACCACCTATTGAAAACGGGTCCCATGCTAATCTACCTCCCTCTTTTTATTTTAATCCAGTGGGACAACGCTCCCTGTAGGGCTTCCAGACAGAGCAAAGGACAGGGAGAGGAGAGGATCCCTCCAGCTGCTGTCCTCAAGGCCTGTGCTCAGGGTGGGAAATGCTTATCCTGACCCAACATGCAATGGCTTTGGACACAACCGCTGCTACAAGCCCAGTCTTACTGTGGAAGAGGTAAATTAGTCAGTTTTTTGTATATATGAAAATATACTTAAATTCCACTTTTCCAATAATCAAACTTTAAAAGTATGAACCTCTGCACGTTCATTTCTGATATTTTTGGTGTCTTCAGGCCATAAAGCAGAATAATAAGGAGCACTACAGGCGGCTGCTGGAGATGGTGACAGAGAAATACAGCAAAAGCCAGCCACTACCTTTTAACCAATCAAAACCACAAGAGTTAGTATTAGCTTTGATTTTTATGTGTTTTTTTTTCTTTTCATTTTAATATTTCCATTGGCCATGAGCTAATAAGTGGCTTATTTTGTATTTATCCTCAGAGATCCGTTGTCACAGGTTGATCACAAAACTGCTGCTTCAGTAAAAACTTTTGAATCAGTACACAGGAAGACGGGACAGATAGGTGGGGCACTCGGCTATCCATTACAGACAAAGCTGATTTGTTTTTATTCATTGTTGACGATTACAACTAATTGCAGATTGTTATTAGTTTAACTTCACCCTTTTTTGTAATCTATAAATAATTTTGTCAATAACACATGATCAAATATCAATTAATGAATATAATTCTTTTGTAAGGTTACAAGTGGTTTTTACTTGAAAAAACAACTTTAACAATCACAGAATTGTCCAGATACTTAGTTGGGGGGGATGGTGTGTTGATTAAATCATGACTGTTTGATCTCTGGTTTATTTGTAATATTTTATTAGAATAAATAAAGCCTTTCATATCACACAGTCACTTCACCCAAAGTAGGTTTAAATGCATGTATACATATTGATCAGTAAACATGTTGCAGTGACTCTTCTGTTCATGGTTTATGGTTTATTTCACAGCTGCTGCAAGTCTATTTACATGGAGAAATGCATCTGCGGCTAACGACAGGTTGGTGCGGTGCTATTTTTATTTAAACGACTGCGTCATGCATAACGAGGAATGATTGCTTTAACTTCTTTTATGCGACTCGTCTTCAGCAGGGGGAGTTTCACCTTTAGTAAGCCAATTAGTGGACCCTTTGAGGACCCACAGCCTGTTGGATATATAAAGGTAGTCACTCCTCCTCTTCTCTGACATGCCACAGCATGGATATGAGTCTGTCCTGTCCATAATCTTGACCTGTGTTGCAGCAGAAACATCCAGCAGATTTGGATCTTTCTACAGAGGTAGCTACTCGCCTCAACCTCGTGGACAGAGACGCTCCTGCTGTCGGTCTGCCTGACACACATTCTGCACATACAAGGCACAGTGAGGAAGACATACCCAGACTGACCAAGGTAAGAGTCTGTGTTTAATGTGGACTTTTTATGCTGAGATTATTTATTTATTTATTTTTAATGTGTATATTGTCTGTGTGTGTGTAGGAAATGGCAGCAGAGGTGAGTGGAGCTTTGGCTCAAAGTGATCCCAACCGTGTCCTGAGTGCAGCTTTCAAACTTCGCATCACACAGCGAGACCTGGGTACACTACAAGAAGGCAGCTGGCTCAACGATGAGGTGAGAAAGTAGAAATGCTGGAAAGGTTTTTAAATAGAATAAATTTCATGGTTATTTTAGACAGTTATTTAATCTAAAAGCTCTTGAAAACTTCACAAAAAAGTACACAGCACAAAAAGTCAAAAACAGGACAAGAGCAAGTTTTGCACAAAAACAATGGAGGAAACAATCATGTCTGTATTTACCTTGATTTTCTTGTTTTCATAATTGTTAGATAATTGTTGTTAGTTAATGTGAGTGCTTGATTTTTATTGTGTGACGCATAATTTTATTTATCACGCCCAGGCCAGGCAGCCTTATAAGGCACCAGTGACAAAGGAGCTGAGCCAGTGGACTAACTAGATATTCTTTATTAATCATAGGGGCAGTACAAAAGAAGGTGTAATTCATTCTCAACCTCTCATAATCCCCATAGCCTCTTGCCATCCTAGAGTTCAACAGTGATGTTTGGCATAATTTGAATACATCTTCACAATTTTGGCGTTAACAAAATATCTTAAGTATTTGTCTTATATGTTTATCTTTCTTCAAATTTGATTCACATTGCTACTAAAATGTCATTGTAGAGATACTGTAGTGGTTCAGCTTCCTCAAAAACACCAAAGAGCTCCACAGCATTCTTTAAATCCCTGTTTTTTGCAGCATAATTTAATATAGAGTTATCACATGCATCATGCATTTGTGTCCTAAGAAAAACCCAACATGTCAGCTAAATCTAGCAGCTTCATAGTTCGTAAATGCATCAAGATATTTGTGTCTGATCCAGTGTTACAGGCCAGAGGTTTCTTGCTTCTTAGTGTGCCTTTTTTCCCTAAAATTAAAATTCTTACTTATTTAATTATGTTTGTAGCTGACCATCATCTATAGCACTAGCTGTTTAATACATTTAATGTCTTACAAATTATCTTCAGACTCAACCAGTATGGTAATATCATCTGCATACAATCAAATGCCCAGGGCGAAATCACCCATATAAATTGGATTCCTTAATTCTAAGAGCTAAATAAATTGTACACAGGGTAGGAGAAAGAACATCACCTTAATGCCAAAGAGTGTTAAACCAACCAGTATGCATATTATTAATTAATTGCATGTATAAATACTAATTTATGTTATTTTGTTGTAAATGTTTTGTTAAAAAAAAGCTGTAGACTCAGATTATTCAATGTGTGTCTTTAATGAGTGTTTATGTATGGCATGTTTTATATTACAATTTTTGTGTTCTCCACCAAGGTGATGAACTTCTACCTTTCCCTGATTATGGAGCGAAGCTCTGGTGAAGCAGGGCGATTAAAAGTCTACTCCTTCAGCACCTTCTTCTTCCCAAAGCTGAGGGGTGGAGGAGGCGGGCAGGCTGGAGGACACGCTGCTGTGAAGCGCTGGACCAAAGCTGTCGACCTCTTCACGTTTGACCTCATTCTGGTCCCTCTGCATCTAGGCGTCCACTGGGCATTGGCTGTGAGTCACTTTGGATCTACCAGTTTTTGACTTGCTCTGCCTAAAAATACCTGTAATATTGCAAAGGCTCACTCTGTACATCTAAACTGTGATCAGTATTTTTGCCAGTCATTGTCACAAATCAAATGTTTGCACTGTTTTTATTCCAGAGAAGCAGAAGTGCACATTTTAATCGCTCACCTTTTTCTTTGCAGGTGATAGATTTTCGGTCAAAGACAGTGAAGTCTTATGACTCGATGGGCCGGAGACACGATGACATCTCGAGTCTTTTACTGTGAGTCGTCAATTTTCTCTTAAGCTCCATTTTACTGGCTACGTTAGACATGTTTTCACTATAGATTTGTTTTTACTGAAGCATTATAAATGATGTAATTGTGCTGATTTTTCAGACTCTACCTTATAGAGGAGCACAAAGCAAAAAAGGGTAGAGAGCTCGACTGCACCAAATGGACTGTTGGAAGCTTGAAAGCTAGTGTAAGTCTGTGATGAATGAAGTAACACTTCAAATGTGTTATTCCTCACAGTGAAATTAATGACTCTGTATTATGCATGTAGGAGATTCCCCAGCAGAAAAATGGAAGCGACTGCGGTGTTTTTGCCTGTAAATATGCTGACTATATCGCAAGAGGACAGCCCCTTACCTTTAAACAGGTGTGTATTCTGAAATCCCTGCCTTTCTTGGCACATTGCAGCATATCAGTGAATTGGTGTGAAACCATGTATGAAAGTCCAATTTAAATATACATATGAACAGATAACAAACGATATACGAATAACATCTGCTTCTTACTTTACAGTGCCACATGCCTCTCTTCAGGAAGTTGATGATTTGGGAAATTCTTCATCAGAAGCTGCTATAGAATAGAAGGGTCGCATCCATTGTTAATGGCCTACCAGAAGAGACTGAGTCAGTGGGAACAACCTCTCGTGTACAGTGACTACATGTGAAGTAAGAGAATAATAAATGGGCCAAAGAAGTGGACTTTACCGACTGAGATCTAACCCAGTCTCGCTCTCCAGATCTGGAGTAACAAACACTAGTCTTAAGAGTTAATTGTTGCTTATCGTGTCAGGGACATGTAAACATTTTGTATTCTCTGAGTTGTAATTAGAGACAGTATTTGTAACAAGTGTGTGTCTTAAAGAAACTTTGGCACTACTGACTGAATGACTTGTTATTGATTGTGTTTCCTTATTGTTTGAAGTGCTGCTTGAAGTGCCTTAAGTCTTCTCACACTGAGCTCGGCATAGTTTTTTTTGTTTTTGTTTTTTTCCCTTCAGTTGGGAAATTTGTTATTTACAACCCAACAATCTAGGTGTAGTTTACCCCTCCCAGCTATGATCAGAGTGGACAGCAGATGACTGGGGTGAAACTTAATCTTTTTCTAAAAATATAGACAATGGCAATTAAAATACCTCCTCCAGACATTTGTCTGACAAAACGTGCATGATTGAGTGCTTGTCGTAATGACAAGATGTATGATTCCCGATTATTTATGACTGGATGAGTGTATTTTGGAGTGTCTGTGTATAGTTTTTTTTTTTTCTTCATGACTGGAGTATTAATAGTTGTCTCTCCATATTTACCATAAAGCGCTGTTAGAGCTGTGAATCTGTTCAATAAGTATACTGCAGCAGGCTATTTAGGGCTGTTACAAAGACTCGAATTATAGTATACTCCATTTAAAAGACAAACTACTGTACACACATGCATGTTTGTGCTCATGTCTTTTTTCTTTTTCTTTTTTTTTTGCTAAAATAAAGTATTTCTCCTTTTTTTTAAAAAATTATGTATTGATTGATTTATCATTAGATTAAGTGAGATAAAGGCAAATAATCTGTGTCTGTGGACTGGATCAGCCACAAGAAAAGGTGTTGAGGGATATTAGGAAAAGTATTGCAAATATATAAGCCTGGAAAATGGAGGTTAGTATTAAAAAGAAATACAGAGATCTAATCGCAAAATAGTGTTTTTGCAATGTCCAAGGCATGTTAGGTTTTTAAATTTTTTTTAAAGTCTTATGAAAATTAATCATCTCATTCATGAATATTAAGAACAGTGGTTTGATAAATTGTTTGTTCATAATAATAAAGCTGCTGTACAATAATTCTCTTTTCCTTTCCATCATTATAACACCAAATTTAATATAAATAAAAATTATTTCTCAGGAAACCGATTTTGATTTGTTAACCAAAAAGTCCGAGTTTGATTACAATCCCAAAACATGTTTTAAAGTTTAATAACAAGTGTTATTATTATTATTATTTTATTAAGACTGAAGTGTTTTCTCTTTAGGTGATAATAGGTAGAGTGAGCTCAGGTTGATCTTTAAAGAGATTTTTCCTTTTTAAGGTGAAGGAGAGAGCTTGGATGTAAATGTGCCCCTTATCAATTTGTATGTGTGGAAAATCTAATTTCCATACAATCTATATCATTTATATAAAACAACAGCTTCTGTGGTATCATCAAACACACTGAAAATTATTTTTATTACTGCATTTCAAAAAAATACTTCTCAGTAAAAACATCATATTCAAGAAAATTCCCCTTTGAATCCAAATACCTCTCTCCACCAAGTTGCAATAATAAAGGGATTTTATACATCTGTTAGTACAAACAGGATAACTGAGGACTGAAACTGTGCTTATCATCGGATTAAACCTGGAAAGTTTAAAGGGTAATTTAGAAACACAAGTCAACAAGTCAAATTTAAATAGAAAATCTACTCCGACACATAATAAATATATTGGATATAATATAGTCACTCCGTTATATCGGAACCTCTTTTCGATTAGATTTTGCTAGCTCTTTTAGATTTAGCTAGATTTTATTGCCCCCTTTTGTAAGAAGTTGTTTTTTCAAATACAGTTCTACATTCCATTGATTAAGGGATCTAATCAAAATTATAAGAATACGCTCAAAATATACATGATTTCTTTAAACTTTATTTATGCATATTTGACTTAGGCGCTTTTAACTTGAAACTCAAACCGGAAGAGGAAAGCGTCCTCCTTAGGCGCAGACCGTTTCTGTTCAGGTCAAAGCAGTACGCGTTTTCGGTAGAGGCAGCAGTAAGATTAGTCTTCAGAGCAATTTTAGCGTTAAATATCTTTTAACGCATTTGCTAAACGTGTTATTTTATAATGAGCGACAACGAGAAAGAGTTCAGGGAGCAGGTGAGTTCACGATTCATGACAATCAGCGTTAGGACGAAATAAGCTGTTAGCTACATTTGCAGATCTGTTTAACGGCTATATTTTCTTTTTAAACAGGCCTCGAAATTAGTAAAAGTCGAGTTTATACAAGGATATTAAGCACGTTGTGTGAATTATAGACTTAGATTCTTAAAGTTTATTGGGGCGTTTATGTGAAAATAAGAGGGCTAGCGCTTGCTTGCTAAGCTAAAGCGTGCGGCCTGCTAAGCGCAGCGGTCGGTAGAGGAGGCCGCCACCTGGCCGCGGGTGCTTTCACTTTCTCATTTACTTGTTATCTAACGTTGCTTATTGAAAATATAACTAGCCAGCAGCAAACATATGTGTACAGTTAATAGTTAGCTACCTCAACGTTCAGCTGTTTGTGAGTAAGTTGTAGTTTAGTCCCAATGAAGGCCAGTTAAACGTAAAAAGTGCACCTTTTCATTCCTAATAATAATGTTTCCTAGTTTTTCTTGATGTTTTTTTCCCTTTTCTTTTCATTTTTTTAAATTTCTGGTTTTAACAGACACCAACATGCCTTATCACCCTTGTTTGTTCTTTGTTAAGGTTGAGGTTGGAAGAAAGAAAAAGGCGGAAGACGTTTCAGATGTGAAGTTATTGTTGTTTGAAGCTGATGGTGTTGATGCATGCTAATGTATGGGAGAGATGCTGAAAAAAGAAGCGATCAAGAGCTGTCCCCGCGTCTAGTGTTGTAATGGCAGATGGTAAAAGGGGGAAGAGGAGGAAAAAAAGAAGTCATATATTCAAACGGAAGAAAGAAGAAATGAAGGGTTGTTATGAAGTAATGAAGTTAAAGAAGTTATGAAGTTAAGATGAGAAGTTTTCCAGGGTATGAGTAATTTCCTAACAGCCTGCTATGTTATTACTCTATTTCATCCTATTATTTTTCTCTATAGCATGCATGATTTTCCCTCTCTGTATCAGCCACATCACTGGTCAATTCCTCCATTCTTTATTTTTAATTAACTTTTTGTGCAGTCAATATTTAAGCTACATTTCTTAATATCTGCTTGAAATATCTTTAGTATTTCACCTAATTCCTCAATATTTAGTCTCAAACCTGTTAAATGCGAAAATGTGGTTAACTTCTTCTGAAAAGGGCATTGAAGGTGGTGAGCGGTGTCACCTCCAGGCCCTGTAGTGTTGTTGTTTTGGTACATTTGGCTTTAGAGTGTTTCTGACATCTGCAGTCTGGTTTGTTCAGGACTCTCGGGCCGGCTCGCGGAGCGCATCCCCTGGAGGCTCACCTAAATCCACTAGCCGCTCACCAGCGCGCTCCAGAGGTGGTTCCCATCATTCCAGATCCAAATCTCAGTCCCGATCTAGATCTCGGTCAAGATCTAAATCCAGGTAAGTCAGGTTTCTGATTTAAGGTACATAACAAGATAATCGTGTGAGATTTTGGTTTCCTCACCTGTGATTTATTTTTTTTTTGTCTGCAGGTCTCGATCCCATCGAAGTTCACGCAGACACCACTCCCGTTCCCGCTCTCGTTCCCGCCGGCGCCGCTCCAGGAGCCGATCTCGTAGCTCTGAGTACCGCCGGCGCAGGAGCCACAGCCGCTCCCCCATGTCGAATCGACGCCGACACATTGGCAACAGGGTATGGTGCTACTTTGTTAACTTGTACTCAAGGTGTTTATGGAGACGCGAGTCATCAATTTTTAGATTAAACAGTTTAATGTTGACTGTGTGATGTATAGTTTAAGGTGTGTGTGTTTGTGTGACATTGTGAGATATGTTGACATGTCACAATCATGAATTTCTCATCTTAAATTATTTTTTTTTGTCCCCACACATCAACGTTTCTGCTCACAGGCCAACCCAGACCCCAACAACTGTCTGGGTGTGTTTGGTTTGAGCCTCTATACCACTGAGAGGGACCTAAGGGAGGTCTTCTCTAAGTATGGCCCGTTGGCAGACGTCAACATTGTGTATGACCAGCAGTCACGTCGATCCAGAGGCTTTGCCTTTGTCTACTTTGAGAACTGCGAGGACTCCAAGGAGGTCAGTAGAATAACATAGGGATATGTATTTAAAAACTTAAAATAGTTGGCTTATTTGTCCTAATATAGTTAACCTCTTTGCTGTTAAAAAGCTATTTTAGTTCAAACTAAACTTCAAAGAGCACATCCATGGTTTTGTACAAGGTGAACAATAGTAAGTAAAATAGCATAAAAGACAAATGTGAAAGTGAAACTTGTTTAATTATGCAGCTCGTCTTGTCCGTCCAGTCTGCTGTTTAGTGTCTACAGAAGAGTGAAACAATTTGCAATGCAAACAATTTCAGTTAGTCTGCTTCTGACTGTGCGTGTGTGTTTATTTTAGGCCAAGGAGCGAGCTAATGGAATGGAGCTGGATGGACGCAGGATCCGAGTGGATTTCTCTATTACCAAACGAGCCCATACTCCCACTCCAGGAATCTACATGGGACGCCCCACATAGTGAGTGCTTGTCCACTGGGGAGCTTGAGATGTTATATGGTTACTTGAGCAAAATTGACACACTATCATTTGTTTTAAGTGGTGGTGGTGGTGGTGGTGGAGGAGGCGGCGGCGGTGGCGGCGGCGGCGGCGGCTCATCACGTCGTGTCTCAAGGGACTACGACAGGGGCTACGACAGAGGCTATGATAGAGGCTACGATCGTGACTACGATCGTTACGATGACCGCGAGTACCGTTCATACAGGTTGGTGCTTTTTCCAGCACCGTTTGTATCCCAGTGTTGATCACGAAGATTTGATAATGATGCATGATTGATAAAGACTCAAATTAGTCAGTAACTGTAACTAAATTTTTTTTCCTCCCCTCATCCTACAGGCGCAGATCTCCATCTCCTTACTATAGTAGAGGATATCGCTCTCGATCACGATCCTACTCACCACGTATGTTTAAACCATGTTTCTGCCATTAGACTAGTTTATTTAGAAAACCTTCAATTTGACTCAATCTCTAAACTTTATGTATTTTTAAACAGGTCACTACTGAGCAACAAGAGAAGAGGCGACAGAAGTGTTACTGTTTGGATGACAGTGTTTTGTTTTAAATCTGACGATATTATGTATGTGGTTTAAAAACTCTGCATCTGTTTGTGTATCAAAAGTTTAACAAAATTGATCCAAAAGAACCCCCTAAATTTCTCCCTGAGCACAAAAAAGTCATCAGGGAATCATGCTGCACCAAGTCTGTGCGAAGAATCAGTTTTTGGTTTGTTTATTTTTTTCTGAAAAATGGAAAAAAAAAATTTTTTTTGTTTTGTTTTGTTTTTGAAGACTCAGTGTGATCAAATGAATTGAAAGCACAGTCAGTGGTTGTAAAAAGGCTAGGATGTTCTCAGTAGTTTTTGTTTTGTTTTTATGTATCATAGCTGAATTTTTCTGTGCCAGTTTTACACTTTCTCATTTTGCTCTTTGTTGGTAGGTGATTTGTTAAACTGTCGTGAGCCTAGTTTGCCCCTCATTAAGTTTTAAATGCCATGTTTCTTTTTCAGTTTGTTTTTGCTTGATCGAACGTCCACTTTTGTTTGTATATAAGAAATTAAAAAAAAATACTTTGACCATGCTGTGCTCTTTGTATTTAAGATGTGCTTCCATTTTTTTCACACCTAAATTGTGTTATTATCAAAATTGTCAGAGTTACTGGTTAAAGCATTAATTATTGAACATTATTTGATTAAACTAATGTCTTCCACCAGTAAGAAAAGTATTGCTTGCTTACTACAAACAATATAAAAACAAACGTTTGGGTTTTATTTTAATAAATTACAGCAACAGCTACACGCAGTCATAAGCACTGCTGCTCCCTTTAGGGGTCAGCACAGTGGATCATCAGCCTCAATCTCATCCTATTCTAGAATCTTTGTTACAGCAACACTGTAAATCCTCCACAACATTTGTGAATCTTCGCTGTGGTGGTTTTGTTTTCCTCCTGCCTGTCAGCTCCATGTCCTTTGTCCATTATATTCCTCTACAATCCACTCAACCTGATCTACTCATCTAATGTACTCATAATCTTGTCCATGAAAATCTTTCTGCTGTCCTTTTGTCACAAAACACCCCTGTCGCTCATCTTCCCTCCACCTTGCCTGCCCTCTTCTTCACTTCTTGTGCACTTTCTGTTGCTATGGATAGTTGATCCATGTGGGGAACAGGCTAAGCAGAGAAGCTCAGACCTCTCTCTGTCCAGCCACTGGGACACCAAAGCATTCTTAGGATATCTGAGAGACATCTCTCCAGCATTTCTTGCTTCTGCTGTCTTTCATTCCTCTTCTCTCCAGTGCATACTTCAACCTCTCCAGGCTTCTCTTCTACCTGCTCCCTATATTCACTTAATTTGAGGACATTGTATTTTGAAAAAGTAGACCCCTTTCTGTTGTTGTCCAGCGTATTTTAATAAGAAATTACCTCAGATATCCAGTTCTATCGAAGCTAGTTCAGAAGTAAAGTCTTTTCTTATGGGTTCTGGCCATACTGACTTCGTGTTCTTGAACGCATTACGCACACGTCACGGTGAAACAGACCGCGGAGTAATTTTAAATACTCACGAGACGACTCACGTATCGTATAACAAAAGAAAGGCAGAAAAGTGCATTTAAATTAAATAATTTGGGGCAAAATAAAAAATATATGTCCAAGTTGAGTTATGTCGTGGCATTTCCAGCTCTTCGCCCGACCAATCAGAGAGCCCTTACGTCAAAACACTTCCGCTTTGCTCCCCAGCTTGTCTTTCCAGTAGAGCGGCCGGTGTGAACACGCATCAGGAGTGGACAGCACGTAGCCTGCAGGTTTTAAGGTAGCAAAAGAGACGTTTTCTTAGCCAAATAAATGTTGGTGTCTTTGTAAAGTTCGGACGGTACAAACAGGACTATGTATTCTGGTTTAAATTTTCCCATCTGCTAGCTAGGAGTGGTTCCAGTTAGCTACTAGCTGGCGTTAGCATGCTGTGTTTGAATGAGCATATGACCCTACACGTTTTTAGTGGAGCCAGCTGACATGCAGCAGAGCCGAGGAGTTGGTTAAAAAAAACTCTGCTTTTTTTTTAGTATCCCAACACGAGTGTCTTAATCTGACCATCTTGTTTTAAATCTCGTAGATGCCTCCAAAGAAGACAGAAGCTCCGAAGCAACCTCCATTGATTGGACGATTTGGAACATCCCTAAAAATAGGAATAGTGGGATTACCTAATGTTGGGTATGTAAATTTTATAGCATTTTTTCCTAGCTGAATGAGTGGGAAAAAGTGTTAGGCGTCACCATTCTCTCTTAATGCTGTTGCAGGAAATCCACATTTTTCAATGTGCTGACTAAAAGCCAAGCTGCTGCGGAAAACTTCCCCTTCTGCACAATTGACCCAAATGAGAGCAGGGTACCCGTTCCTGATGAGCGATTTGATTTCCTCTGCCAGTACCACAAACCTGCCAGGTGTGTATTGCAACAGCTGGTTAGAAGATGTAAGGACATCTGCATCATCTGATGATCTTCCTTGTCACTTCAGTAAGGTTCCCGCTTTCCTGAATGTTGTGGACATTGCTGGTCTGGTGAAGGGAGCTCATTCTGGACAGGGACTCGGAAATGCCTTCCTCTCTAACATCAGTGCTTGTGATGGGATCTTCCATATGACTCGTGAGTTACAGTTGCTGCGGTGTAGTAACAGCTGAGAGAGAGCACAGGTGTCAGGGCATGCTGGAAATAAAGGTCTTATGGGGTAATAGGTCCATCTTAAGAACTTTTCTCAGTGTACTTTTGGCTTTGACTAGGACTGGGAATTGAAGCCTAGTTCCAAACTGTTTCCATCTACAGTTTAAAGGTGTGTTCTGATTCTGAACCCTTAACTGGATAAGCAGTTGAGAATAAAGATGGATGAATGGTTATGATGGGAACATTTAAGTTAAAATTAAAAAAAGAAGAAGGAATCTTTATCAGGGTTATATTATATATTAGAAGTGAAATCTGTGTATTAAATCTGAGCAGTTTGCATTTGTTTGTTTGTTTTTTTGTTTTTTAATATCCAAGACCAGAGGTGTTATCCAGCATTGTCTGATTTTGCATTTGTGTCCATATCTCAATGATTCTGTTTCATAAATTGGTATAATGAAATTTGTGGTCATTCGAAGGTAATGTTAGGCAGATCTTGAGAGACTAAAGAACAATTAATTTTGTTTGTTTCCCTCTCACCAATTAGTCAATAAATAATGAAGGCAAATGAAATAAAAAGGCAAAATAATTGGCTCTTGACTTATTTGTTAGTTTCACTTTTCAAAAAAGTGAAAGGGGACATCAGTTTGCTTAGAAATAAATTAGCAGAATTGAAAATTTAAAATATGTTTTAAATTGATTAACAATCTATTAAGTCTTGCTGTTGCTGTACTTCTCCAGTGAAAGTATTTGCATTTTTTTTTCTTCAAGCTATGTCGTTGCACCGACAGTCTGCTGACGCTTGTTTGTGTTAAGGTGCGTTTGATGATGAGGATATCATCCACGTGGAGGGCAACGTTGACCCGGTGAGGGACATCGAGATAATCCACGAGGAGTTGCGGCTAAAAGACGAAGAAATGATCGGTCCAATTATCGACAAACTGGAGAAGACTGCTGTCAGAGGAAGTGACAAAAAACTAAAACCTGAATATGTAAGTAAAGGTTTTTTTGTAGAAGCATTTACTTTTTGTCTTTTGTTGATTCTGAATTAAATCGGTCTGTATATGCTGCTTCACATGCTTCTTTTTGCTTCAGGATATCATGCTGAAAATAAAAAACTGGGTGGTAGAAGAGAAGAAGCACATCAGATTTTACCATGACTGGAATGACAAAGAGGTACTGATGTGTTCCAGTGTAAACAGTTTTTCTCCCTGAGACCCTATTTGAAATGGCTTTTTCATAAAGAACTTCATCTCTAACTCTTCACAGATTGAAGTTCTGAACAAGTACCTGTTTCTGACTTCCAAGCCCATGATCTACCTGGTTAATCTTTCAGAGAAAGATTACATCAGGAAAAAGAACAAGTGGTATGTTTGCTTTCACCCTGCGTGTCTACATGTCGCATATATTAATCTTACCGTCCTCTCATTTCTTTGCCATTTGAAATGACTCATCCTGCGGCCTGTTGTTCATCAGGTTGGCAAAAATCAAGGAGTGGGTAGATGCTCATGATCCTGGCGCTATGGTCATTCCTTTAAGTGGAGCTTTGGAGTTTAAATTGCAGGACATGGAGGAGGAGGAGAGGAATAAATACTGCGAGGAACAGAAGACACAGAGGTATTTGGTCATTAGTCTTTAAGTTGTTAATATCATGCTAAACTTGAAGGGTACTTTCTTTATGGGTGTACTGTGAAGCAAGCAGTCTCTGGTATTGTAGGTGCAATTCCAGCAGGGCAGAAGAAATGTGTAGATGCCTTTAAATGCATTGCTCCCTGAATACATGCACATGTCAGTGAGAATGCAATGCACAATTTGTGCTGCTGTAACTTTCACAGCAGGGTTTATTCATGGGTAGTAGTAAGGAACGGCTCAACACGTTGCATGCATAAAACAGTTTTATTTAGGCAAACTCTGTATTGCAATCAGAGGAATAATTGGGGAAGACATGGCACTTTGAGGTGACTTTAAACTGAACAACACTAAAAACTTTGATTTTAAGTTCATGGCTCACTAACCCTTTAATCACTCTTTGTTAGTTGCACCTTTCTGCTGTAATGATATTAAATGGCTGCAGGCAACTTAATACTGAGTACTGAGTAATTAATTAAAGTTTGCACTGGTCCTTATTTACTAATGTGCTTTGAAACGTCCGTACCCTGTGCAAAAATTGAATTTGCAAACCATTTTTTGTTTTGTTTTGTTTGTGTGTTTCTAGTGTTTTGACCAAAATAATAAAGACCGGCTATGCAGCGCTGCAGCTGGAATACTTCTTCACAGCAGGACCAGATGAGGTGCGAGCGTGGACCATCAGGGTGAGTGTTTTGACGTGTGTGTGTGTGTGTGTGTGTGTGTGTGTGTAACCTTTTTAAAAATACATAATTAACTCTTGTGATTGAAGATAAACCACTCTGATAGTTTTGAATTTCAGAGATCTTCACTGAGTTTAAAAAATAAAAAAATAATTTATTCAAAGAATATTTTGGAAAGCTTAATTTTCCAATGTTTTTTTATTTATTTATTTTTCCTAATTTGTGATTAGAATGTTGGCTTGTATTAAAATTCCAACATTTTGCGTCATTTTTGTTATTTTTTTTTCTGAGAACCAGCTTCACTTTTGTTTTCCGTTATTATATTTAAGTAGTCAGTGAAGATCTGACTTGTAAAACTGAGTGATGGAAACATCTGACATAGATTTTTAAATATATGTGATATTATATTACTTTGGCTTTTGCCATTTGGTGTCTTCAACAGTTCTATAATTGAATACTGATAGAAATTTTATTGTTTCTTTGTTCAAAACAGAGCCCTGAAGTAAATTTTTGACAGTTGTCATCATTTTGTGATGATATCAGGAGCGCAGATTGTTACTTTTGCAGAATTTCTTAAATGTGATGCATTTAATAAATACATATTTTATTTATAACATGTCCTGTTGTGCTTTGGTCCCACAGAAAGGTACAAAAGCTCCTCAGGCTGCTGGAAAGATCCATACTGACTTTGAGAAAGGCTTCATCATGGCCGAGGTGATGAAGTTCACAGACTTCAAAGAAGAGGGCAGTGAAACTGCAGCCAAGGTGTGAGCTTTTGTTTTGTTTTGGGTGTTTTTGTTTGTTTGTTTTTCCCCAGCCCAATTATTCCTGAGTTGCTGCATGTGCTGAATTTCCATCAATAACTGTTATTATTCTGGAATATATCAACTCTAATTTTTTTCCCTTGTTTCTTTCTCTCTCAGGCTGCTGGGAAGTACAGGCAACAGGGCAGGAACTACATTGTGGAGGACGGGGACATTATCTTTTTCAAATTCAACACACCCAATGCACCCAAAAAGAAATAAGACCACAGAGTCACTGGGTTGGGGGAATCAAAACTCAGAATACAGTTTAGTCCCACAGAGCACACTGTCTGCTGGTTTTCATACTTCTTTTTTGATTCTGATGGCTTCAGCTGTTCGAATCAGTTTTTGGTAACAATGCTTTAGTTGTTCATGTGTTTTTAACACATAAAAGACTGTTTTTTGATAATTTAATTTAAAGAAAAGCTCAGACTTCTTTTGAGACAGGTTTCTGTTTTGGATTTTTTTTAAGACTTAAGTGTTTTATTGCTCCGAGCAGCTCATCTTTTCTCTCTTCATGAATTGCAGTCATGGCTACAGCTGATTAATCTGTAAGCTTTCACATTCTAATGAGCCTGTTGTTTGGTGCATTAGTAAGGGCAGGCATGGCTGTTCTATCATAAAAATACTCATAATTGCATAAAGCAACAACGTGCTGCAGGTGAATTAGTTTTAGATGTCATCCCTTAAAATTTAAAAAGAGCAGCACAGTTCTATTAAATTTAAAAGGTGCTAAAATATATTGTGTCCAAAAATCAATCATCATTTCTTCTTGGGAGAACGAAAGCCATCGGTCGGTGTTTCATTGAGGGTGGGGCTGAACTGTATTGTGCTGATAACATGAGGGATATTATTTTAGAAAGAGGAACGGAGACCTCGGTGGCAGTGCCTCATCAGATTCCTGAAGAGAAAGCTGCTTTTATTGATTTACACTCCTGACGTAAAGGAGTCCGCCCCGCATAACGAGAGAATGCACCATTGTGGATCATTTGGACTGTACAGCTTTAAATTGCATCATGTTTCACCTCTCTCACTGCCCACAAACTATGCTCATTTTCATAAACATACTGCCACACCGTGGACTAAAATAGAAATCTTTCTGACCTATGGAAACCAGTGTACAATAAGTATCACCCTCATCAATATGCATGTGTCAATAAAAGGAGATAAACCTGTTACGGTTTTGTATGTTTATTTTCTTTCATTCCAGGCAAAACAGATCGTCGTCCCAAGCTACTCTCATCTCTTTATATTTTGATAGGAAAAAGTTGCAGCATCTATTGAAATTATTTGTGAAACATGTACAGTTGTTTGTGGCAGTGCAGTATATATAAGGAAAAAAAGCTCTTTGGATGTTTGGGTCCATTTCAGATCAAAATCAGGTCCAGGCCTTGAGGAGGTCGATCGATGACTGTTGGTGTTCCACTGTGTTTTTCTATCCAGATTTGCTTTTACTACATTGGCAGTGTGTTTGGGATTATTCTCATGCTAAAAAAATGAAGGCACTTCAGGCACTTTTTAGTTGGTATTGCATGGATGATCAAAATCTTCCTGGGATTTTCTGCATTTATAATTCCAGCAATTTTCACAAGATCTCCAACACCATTGGCTGAAACGGAGATCCAAACTGTGACTCCATCTGTTTTACACATGGCTGTAGACACTGCTGTACCTCTCTCCTTACCTTTGTACATATTGAAAAACAAAAACATATTACCAAAAATGTCAAATACGAATTCATCGCTCCATAAGGCCTGTTGCCACTGATTTTATTTTCAGTCTTTGTGTAATTTGGTATACCTCAACCTTTTCTCACCATTTCTCCTCCTACACAGTGGTTTCTTCATAGTCAACCTTCCACTGAGACCATTTCTGATGAAGCTTCATTGAACAATGGTGGCTTATCTCTCTATTTATTGACACTTCTTTTTTTGTCCTGCTAGTAACAAAGTGTCTAAGGACGCTACCAGAGCAGTTGTATACTTTTACACGGACACGAAAGACTGCTTTGCTGTACTTTTCACACGTTCTGGAGGTCGGTCTTATTACTTCACTGGGCTTCATGCACTAAGTGATACAGTCATGTGGCAGCTTAATTCAAAGTTGGTGGTTATAAAAATGTTTTTAACCTATTTTCATATATGGATAAGCTTTCATCGTGGACCCACACATGAAATTTAGCCAGAACAAATAATCTGCTCACCTTCAGGGCCATTCATAACCTCGCTCCTTCTTACCTTTCTGACCTGTTAACCACCACTTGTTCTGCCCGTTCACTTCGTTCTTCTTCTATCCAGCTTACTGTACCTTCCTTCCGCCTCACCACCATGGGAAGCAGAGCTTTCAGCTGCTCTGCTCCCAGGTTGTGGAACTCTGCCCCCAGAAATAAGAAATATTGGTTCTCTCCCCCAGTTTAAATCCCAACTCAAAACTCATCTGTTCAAATCTGCATATTCACTGTGAATCCACTGTTTGTTCATTTTATCTTGTGCTTTTATTTTATTGTTCTTATTCTGCCATTGTTTTACTAAGTGTTTTATCCTATTGTAAAGTGTCCTTGGGTGACTTGAAAGGCGCTCATAAATAAAATGTATTATTATTATAGAACGAATTTAATTTTTAAACGTTTATTTTAACATATTTTATGGGTTTATAAACTCAAAAGACAAACAGATCTGCAGTGGTTGAAACATTTGGACGTTTTAATCCCGAATTAAGTGAATTAAAGAGCTCCCGATGTTTGATAGCACTGCTTTCTTTAATTATGTGGCATTTGGGATGTGGAATTAACTATTACAACGAGCTAGCTCTCGGTGTGAAGCTGTGATAACACGTGAAGCTGCCTGGTTGTAATTATGGAGGTTAAATGACGTTTGCAGTGAACATAAGTAGTTTGAACTTTTTTTAAAAAAATCCCCTCGTATCGCAAACGTCTACGGCTTTAAAGCGAAAGCAAATCAAAAGAGATAAAGCAATACAAAATAAATAAATAACTATTTTTTTTTTGTACTGGAGCGTCTCCGTATTCAAACTAAGCCCTGTTTAAATTTCAACAACTGCATTCCTTCTCTTGTCTCCTTCAACAAACAGGAAACACTCGTCCTACAAAAAAATGACTGGCGCCCGATTTTAACCAATGACGTTCCACCACAACCTCCGCTCAGCCAATCGACGTAGAGAAGAAGGGCGGAACGTCCTGTAATGTGATGCAAATTCGACGGTCAAGCTTGTTAGTCCCACCTTTTTGTGTTTCCCGCACCGTCAATCAAAATAGAAAAAAAATCGACCCGAATTCGCCGATCAACACTGGCCCGCCTTTGATAAAATAATCATGTTCGGAGTTTAGTTGATCCGATAATCCCCTGGGTTACTACCACTCACGCTATGACTGGTACGTAAACGTTCAGCACATCGAAGCGTGCAGCTAATCGGTGAGTTTGTGAGAGCTGGAGCCGAGCGAGCTACGTCTTTTTATCTTTAGCTCTGCTGCTAACGAGCTCGATATGGTTAGCTGACTGAGCTAGCTGGCTAGCCACGGAGTTGACAAAGTAAACAGTCGAGCTCGGCCCCCCAAATTTCTTCAGAACCTCCGCTGCAAAGTAGAATTTCGCAGTCGGCTCCTTTTGGGACCGGAGAGTGGGGATGCTTTGCGGGCTTTTCTGGCAGGCAGGAGTTGAAGATTACAGAGTTTTGCTGAGTTTCCCCCTCTCTCCCTGCTAGCGCCAGAGCAGCCTCTGAAACAAGGAGAAATGGCGTCCGCGGACGTGGACAGCAGTCAAAGCGAGTTTCTGCAACCCGGCGGCGCCGCGGAAACACAGGTATCCGACATTTTCTAGCTCGTCTTTCTCGCTCGCTTTCGATTTCTCGGTTGTGTTTTGTTTTGGGAGCATGAAGTTCACAGGTTTTAACATTTTGATGGCATGGGGAGAAAGCCGTACACTTCCTGTGTTCCCCTCAATAACGGCCACCCACTTTACCCCTGTAAAACCCGCCCATAGTGGGTAGGACACTGAAGTCAGTCACTTGGGTCGGCTCGCTGGAAGATAGCCGGTGTACCTTGGGCTCGAAGGATGCAGGGGTGGGATAATGTAGCACGGATAGCGTCCATAATCAAAACAGTAGCTTGGAGTTGTGTTGTAATGGCCACCCATCCCCCACACCCTGCTCTCGGCTGTATCTGAGCCTGCTATCTTCACTCTGTATATGTGTATGTGTGCTGGTAGTGCTCACATCTTTCTTGTGACTTTAAATGCTGCATGATCTACTCCTGCCCGTGCTCCACTTGTTCCTTTCGTGCATCTGCACAGTTTCTGAATCCAAACCTGATTGGTAGACAATAGCCAGACTGTGATCTAATCTGAAGCTGAGAGGAGTCACTGTCTCCCTGTTTGAAGTGTGATCTGTCCCTGTTAATGTGACTTTTGATTGTGCTCCCAGACGACAGATATGTCAGCCATTCAGCTGACGAGCTCAGATCGATGGGAGGTGTTGACTCCCGTATCGGCTGGGAAGGAAGACCAGGGAGTCGTTCACATTCCAAACTCGGGGATTATCACGTCCAACGGGCAGTACGTGCTTCCTATTGGGAGTATTCCCAGCCAGCCCATATATGTTACAGCAACCGGGAGTGAGGCTGCAGCAAATGGAGTGTCGGGCATTCAGTATCAGGTAAAAAAAAAAGATGAACAAAGAAAAACATATAGATCAGAGCACTCCAGCATAGGTGATCAGCATGCTCAAAGCTGCCCCCCCCCCCCCCCCGCTCTGTCTTTCAGGTCATCCCTCAAATCCAAAATGCAGATGGGACAATTGCAGGATTCCCCACGCAGGGTTTGGATGACGGTACGGGGCAGATTCAGCTACTCCAAGATGGCAGCCAGGGCAGCATTGGAATCAGCTGTGCCACGACGGCAACCACAGATCTCTTGACACAGGCGGGGCAGGTTCAGTCAATCCAAGGCGTTTCGCTAGCTGGAGGTTCGGCGTACACGGGCACCATGCCTGTAGGGCTTCCTGGCAACATAACATTCGTCCCTATAAACAGTGTGGATCTGGAGTCGCTGGGGCTGACCGGGGCTCAGACGGTCCCCATCGCAACAGGAGTCACACCTGAAGGCCAGTTGATAATGAGCAGCCAGGCTCTCGACACCCAGAACCAGGACACCGGAGCCAAACAGTCGCTGGTCACTGTGAGTGACCCGAGCGCCAACCAAGAGCTCTATGTGCCAACAACCACTTCCTCTTCCAACTCCGCCCAGCTTCCTGAGACCATCGACGGCACAGGAGTTCTCACCCAGGCGACTGCCGTGTCCGCAGGCGTGTCTGATCTGTCGTCCTCGGAGAACTACAACTCCCACAACCACCTGCAGCAAATCCAGGTCAGCGTGTGTGGCTTTAGCAGCATGTCATGTGAATGTGTGTCATGCCCAATGGTCTCTGGAGACATTTGATTACAATTTAAATTATAAGTGAGCAATTTAATAAAATGAAGCAATCTCAAAAGGAAAAGTTTTTGGTCTGCACTAAAGCCATAAGTGGGGACAATAGGTCCTGGAATATCGTCATTCCTGAAGACTTATTTGTTGCAAGAGTTGACAGATTCCCAGCTTTAGTCATACTGTTGCCAGTTTAATGGGAAGGTTTTGCACAACAACCCCACAACACTTAGAAAACATTTGTTAATGAAAAAGATACTAAAGAAAATCTATAATAATAGTAATAATAATAACCTGTAAAGTAAACACAATTTAATAACTTTGTCGTTACTGGCAACAGAATGTGAAAAATGACACCCAGCCCAAGTAATGAGGGGTTAAGCAGATTCTTCTAATCACCCCAAGGCCAATAATGTCTGTGAGGCACTGCTTTAAGGTGTGCATTTAAAGTTTACAAACTCCTCTTTATGTTTGTTGAAGTTTTTATTGTGACTGATGTGTATCGCAGAACATATTTTGGCCAAGACCACCTGGTGGTTCCTATGGAAACGCACCAAGAACCTGGGCTCGACTGAGGGCTGAAATCATGTTAAAATGATGTGGCTGGCTAAAGTCATTTGATTGCACAATGTCTATATTATTTCAGCACAGCGTGTCATGCTAGCAGTCAACTAAAGGACTTATGAAACTGTTACTCACAGCTGTCTGAATAATCAACATCCAACTGCAACACAAATGCATTCACAAAAATATTGTGGCCTCAACTCATATTTGGAAATTGTTTTTTAAATCACTGCACACTGACACATACTGATCACACTTTTCCTGTTCTTCCTGCTGATGGTTCCTCTCAGTCTGTTGCTGATGTCCACTTTCTTTTCACTCGAAAAATGCAGTTCTTTGGTTTGTCAGGCCATAAAAATGTAGCTTTGTGTACTTTCATCAGTTCTTCTTTAGATCAGAGCGCTGCAGTGCATCTCACATCTGTCTTTTTACAATTTTGGGGGGATAATTTCTAGTAGATGTGATTGACAAGAAGGCATCTGCACATGATACAAAGCAAAAGGGCCTAAAAGTGCACTGCTGATAATAGGTTTGGTTAATTTTTTTCATGCACTTGTGTTATTTGGGCCTTTACATAAAGCGGTAATGTGCAGTTTCTCCGCTGCAGAAAGTACTGCATTCAAAAAAAAAAAAAAAAAAAAAAAAAGGGGAAACATATGAATTCTACTTTTTTGGCCCTTGTTTAAAAGTGTAATTTATTCCTGCAGGTGTCATCCTCCAATGCCACCACTATCTCACAGCCCATCTTGCAGCTGTCTGGGGACAGTCAGGCCCAGGTAGCCCAGGTGGCTCAGGGTCAGGACCTGACTGCAGGAGCAGGTCAGACTCTACAGAGCGTGCAGCTGGTCAACCCTGGGACCTTTCTCATCCAGGCCCAAACTGTCACTGCTACTGGACAGATCCAGTGGCAGACCTTCCAGGTAAGTTCAAGGGGCTGTTTTGCTCTTTCAGGTGAGCTTGCTTTGCCATAAGATTCCCAAAAACATCTGTTTTCTCTCTTAGGTTCAGGGTGTCCAGTCACTCCAAGGACTTCAGCTGCCCCAGGGTCAGGGCCAGGCCCAACAGTTGACTTTAGCCCCAGTCCAGACCCTTCCCCTGGGCCAGACAGGCCAGGTCAGCCTGCCCAACCTCCAAACAGTCACAGTTAACTCTATAACACAAACTGGGGTCCAGTACTCACAGGGAGAGGATGCAAACAGTCCAGCAGGTACGTGGCTGTATGCTTGTGCATATATCACTCCTCATTTCATTCATTTAGTTAATCCCTTACAGTTTCTTAAATCTCCCTCTTTCATTCTGTTTTCCTCTGCTCAGGTATCCAGATAAAGGAAGAGCCAGACTCTGAGGAGTGGCAGCTGAGCGGGGATTCCACGTTGAACCCCAGCGACTTGAACAACCTGCGTGTTCAGATGGGAGACGAGGACATGGAGACGCCGAGCGGGGAGGGCAAAAGGCTCCGCAGAGTCGCCTGCACCTGCCCCAACTGCAAAGAGTCTGGAGGAAGGTGGGCCTCTGAGAACACACACACACGCCATGGATAACAGGAGGTGTAGGTGCTGAGCTCACCTTTGACCAGCAGAACAAAAAAGGAAACACTAGTAAATGCAAAGTTTGGAAAATGGAAGCACTTCCCTCTTATCTTCACTCTCCCTCGTTTCCACAGGGGTTCAGGTATGGGGAAGAAGAAGCAGCACATCTGCCACATCGCCGGCTGCGGCAAGGTTTACGGGAAGACATCCCACCTCCGAGCTCACCTGCGCTGGCACAGCGGCGAGAGACCCTTCGTCTGCAACTGGATGTTCTGTGGGAAGAGATTCACCAGGAGCGACGAGCTGCAGAGACACAGGAGGACGCACACAGGTGAGATCACCTGTCGACACGCTTTTTGTTTTGAAATTGGGAAAAAAAAGAAAAGAATAACAACAAAGTAACAGTTTTATGGTCGGAGCTCATGTGGGGATCGCGTTGCCGTTACAATGTTACAGTTACAAAATGTTTTCATGTCTGCTGCTGCTGCTGTCCAGAGCTTTGGTTTGCGATCACGCAATGTTCAGCAAAGACGTGTGAAACACGAAGGGAAAAAAAAGTGAGAAACCGACACTTCACAGCAGATCATCAGCGATATCAGTTTTATTTTATTTGTAGTTGAAATGAATTGAATCAGCTAATAAACACTTGAAATTACATCATTGTTCATCTGAGCAGTTAAGTAGTAGATAATATCAACTCAGCACGAAGCATTTTTATTAAATCATTTTAACGAGGCTGCCGTTGCTGTGATAAAGCCTGAGATGTAGTCGGGGGCTGTGATGACAAACTTGTGATGTGTGCTTGTCCTTAATTAATACTTTGGGTTAAACGACAACTAGAGTCAGGCTCTGATTTCTTTAGAAATCTGACCCCATTACTGCGATCACATTTCTATCACAATGATGCAATATGTGACCGTCTGTCATTAATAAATCATTAGATCCATCAACAGTCTTCCAGCAGTATTAATGTAGAGGTGTAGCTGCTCAGTCTTGCTATCTTGGTAAAGCCTTTGGGTTCCTTTTTGGCTTTTATTTTGAAAACCCTCTAAGTCGGTGAGGGAGGAAACCAAAGTTTAGGATCTGATCCCAGATTTTGCATTGAGTCTTGGGTCATATGGTCACCTGATCAACCAGGTGATGTCGTGAATCTGAGTAGATGGTGATGAAGGCTCTTGCTCACGTGACTCCAAGAATCCAGTGGTCACGATGAGTGAGATCCACACTTCCTTTGAGGAGATGGAAGTTCAGTGTAGAATCAGATTAGAGATCTATGGTTTCAACATCACATATTTTTTAAGATGTATGGAAGCGAGGAAAGGTCACATGACCTCGACAAGGGCTGCAAATCAAGTCGCGTTGCAATAAAGTTGCTCTGTAGCATCTTAGTGAGGAAAGGCAACTCATTAACGGCATCCCTATTGTCCAGTGTGCAGCGTCATCATCATGCTGTAGGGATGTTTTTCTTTCTTTTATTTGCTCAAAATCAAGATTCATGTCAACATGCTTTATATTGTGAGGTAAAGGCCCTGAAATGTTATGACTCTAAATTAATGTGATGCTGAAAACTATTTAACAGTTACACTAAGAAGAGGGTTTTGGAAAGGAAATGCTTAAAATG
The DNA here is from genome assembly GCF_057381845.1 of Rhamphochromis longiceps. Lineage (NCBI taxonomy): Eukaryota > Metazoa > Chordata > Actinopteri > Cichliformes > Cichlidae > Rhamphochromis > Rhamphochromis longiceps. The sequence goes on along the minus strand of NC_140575.1, from coordinate 24,598,681 downwards.
GGGTCCTGAGTAGGCTCGAGGGAGCCGTCCCCACTGCTAAGTGAAGGATCTGATGCTAGAAACAAGCGACAAAGTCTCCAAATGCTCCAGTTCAGTTAGTTGCAGACAAAAATGTGCGTCGCCACTGATGTGTGCTTGTTGGACCCTGCAGGGGAGAAGAAGTTTGTGTGCTCAGAGTGCTCCAAGAGGTTCATGCGGAGCGACCACCTGGCCAAGCACATAAAGACTCACCAGAATAAAAAAGGCGGGGTGCCCCCCTCCACGTCTCCGCCCACCTCCGACGCCATCATCAACACGGACGGAACAACGCTCATCCTCCAGGCCACCAACGCGCACGACCTTGTAGCCAATCAGGAGATCCCCTTGCAGCTGGTCACAGTGGCGCCCAGCGAGGTCATGGAATGAGGGGGTGGGTGGGGGTTGATGTGGTGAGGTGGCTTTTTGAGAACTGGCCTATCAAAAGGGACCTCTTGGGCTTTTCTCTTCCCCTCTTCCCCCCCCCTTTTTTTTTTCCTTGTTTTGTTTTTTTTACATATGAATATATACCTAAATGTATATGACAAATATATATATTTTAAGTAAGAGTTATCTTGACTTTATGTTTGTTTTTTGCAGTCTTTTTATAGGCGGGCAAAAAGAAATAACATTAAAATGTGTTTGCTATGTACACACGCTCACACACACACACACACACACGCACGAAAACACACATTAACACTCAAAACACGACATGAATACTCAACACGATGAAATGCCTTATTTTGTATTATACTCTTGTATAAAATGCTGGAGGTGCATGTTGGTTTTTTGTTTGTTTTTAAAGAAAAAGCTTTGCAGATGATGTAACTGTAACGGGGGTAAATGTGTTTGTGAAATCGGACCGAGGGAAAAGGAAGCCGTGGAAACTCTCGGGGAGAGTCGTGACAAATCTGAGCGCCCTGTTTGAAGCGGCGCGGCGTCCACACCGCTGCCTTGATTTGTTCTTTTTGTTTTGTTTTTTTAAAAGTAGTTTTTAAATGTTTTTTGGAAATGTGCTGATTCGCTTTTTTCTTGAGAGTGAAAAAAATCCAGCAGTCTGGTACCACCCCCCTCCCTTCACTGTCGTCGTGCTAAAGGTAACCAGCTGCTCACAGGGGCTTCGCGTTTGGCGTTACAGACTTTAGTAAGACGGCAAATCAGGTTATTTTCCAGCCCAGTCAGGGCAGCGGTGCTGATGTCACGCCGCGCGCTGCTCGACGCAGAGCACGGGCGCAGCTGGCTGGTCAGGTTAAGATGACAGTGCCACCATTAACCGGTTTGAAGTTTGCATTTTTGCCTCAAGGACGAGGGGAGGGGAGGGGGAAACAAATGCAAGCAACTTCTTTCAGCATCTGTTTTCATGAGCACGCCGTCCGCTGTGCTTGTCAACATTTAAAGAAACACCACATCCTTTTTTTTTCCTTTTTGGGGGGGGGGGGGTTAATTCTTGTTATGTTTCAGTTCTCCACGTCTCTTTGCTGGTCTGGGTGTCGTCTATGTTGAAGCCACACGATGATGGGAATCATAGGTTTTAAAGCGTTCTGGGTTATTTGTTGGCTGCAGGAGGAGTCTGCACACACCAGTGTTGCCATGTGAAGAAAACGGATGCATCAAATCGGCCTCATTAAAGGCAGTTCTACTTTTTTTCTTCTTTTTTTTTTCCCCCCCCCCTGCTTCTTTTTGTGTCATCACATTCCAGTTGCACGCCACACGCTGTGGGATTCGTTTTGCAATAACCGCTCTGTTGGTAATTCTGGCCAGATGTCACTCAAGTGAAAAAGCAAAACAATCAATGCCATTGTTTGTGTGTTTTTATTTTTTATTTTAATTGATGTAATCCCTTTGTTCGTCCTCATCTTTGTAGCATTCATTTACATGTATATTATCTTATTTTCACATTGTTCATAGAAGCCATTAGTTAACTGAATTTTGTTGTATCAAAACCTTATTTTAAGTGATTTTTTTTTTTTTTTTTTTTTTTAAAAGAATTGGTGTAAAAATTGAATGTTACCTTTTTGTAAAACCTTTTTTCAAATGGATCACAATAAAAGTCTGAAACCTTCCAGTAACACGTTTTGTGTGTTGGGGGCAGAAATGGGACGCCCTGCACCAAGAGAGTTACGCTTTAGAGAGTATGCAGATGCTGATGGTTGGTAGAGGTAAGATGACAGTAAACAATGGGGGAAAGGAAGAGACCAGCAGTGATGTGCAACGAGATCACAGTATGAATCGCTGCTCTGGAAAAAGTAGATCTGTAATATTAAACGGCATTGTGGCAGATCCAGATGTTGCCATCAGATCTGTTTTTAAGAAACTCAGCTGTGCATAGTGTGAGAGGGGTCGTTTCCCAGTCTTATATGCAAAAAAGGTACACTGTTAATATCCATACTGTCTTCATTACACTTCTAGCTGTGACATAATCACAGTGGAAACTTTAGTCTCACAGTAAATGCACCTAAGAGATAAATTTGATAATCCTAGGTGTTTTTCAGAAAGGCTGGTTTCTCATGTGGATTCAGATTGGTGCAAGGAAGTGACATCACTACTTTGTCATCCAGGAACTACCTACACAGTCTAGCCATTGGCCTGCATAATCAGTCTGATGATGCCATCCTGGTAACGCCAGCGCAGCCTGTGGAGGTCTGTGTGACTGAAGGATATGAATCCCCCAGATCACCACTGACCCACTGCCAAACCTGTCATGCTGGATGATGTTGGAAGCAGTGAAACATTTGCCCAGCTTCTCCACACTCTTTCAGGCTCAGAGTGAATCTGCTCTCCACATGGGAGAACGGAGTCCCAGCGTCAGACCGGCCAGTTCTGGTGTTCTGTCAAGCTGCGCAGTGCTGGGGTGAAAAGGTCCCACAAAGGGACGTCAGGCCCTCACACCACCCTCGTGGACTCTGATTCAGACAGCCTGCACATGAATACCTTGCTGGAGGTCATGTTGTAGGGCTCTGGCTACTCTCCCGTTCCTCCTTGCAGCTCCTCCACAGTCTTGAGGCTGTGCTGGGAGACACAGCAAAGCTTCTTTTGACAGCAAGCATGGGCTGCAGGTACTGCCTCATGCTGCCAGATGTGACAAGGACACTAGGCAAAAACCAAAACTAGAGAAAAAGCAGTCACGAGGGCTACAGGGGCAGTCTGGTTGTTGCCTCTGATGTCACTGTGATTTGCACCAGAGCAGGTGATCTGGACTCACAGTGGTTCATGCTTCCTACCAGGACAGAATGATATCCCTGAAGTTTAACGGACTTGCTGTTATCATGTGATCCAATGTTTCCTTTTTCAGCAGTGTACTTATCTGGCTGCTAACTAGCTTTCTCACCAGGATTAGGAGAATCTGCATAGGACGTAAATAGTTAAAGCAGAATATTGTTCAAGTAATCACATGTAAACAAAAATACACTGGACCACCCATTAATCGGAGTTTATTTAACAAAAATATCTGACAGCCGAAACAAGATGAAGATGACAAATCCATCAATGTTACCAAAGAACAGAAATCACTTTTGCTTTAAGCCAAATTTTTAAGGCTCCTCTTCCCTTTAGAGTATAACTTTGATCAGCTTCTGACTTTATGCTGCAACATCTGTACCTGAGAGTCACAGTGACAACAATCCTACTGATTTTGATGTTCATTTTCAGGTCAAACACCTGTGGGTGAGAGTTTACAGTGCTTCTCCTTGTTTTCTTTAAAATCACAGCCTTCACGTGAACTTGTATCTTTCTGCAATCCAGAGAAAAACCAAACAGCTTCAAATGAGCGAATGCAAAGTGTTCCCAGCACCAGATGTTTGACATACAGCAAATAAACACCAAAATGAACCAGCAATACCATTCTCTGAAGTCCTCCTCCCTTTGTGCTTCTACAAAAGCCAGAACCAGAATCCCAATCAGTGCAAACAGACTGACCTCAACTACAGGGAGAAAAAAAATGCACGAGTCGCTTCACAAAACACATCCTCACAGTTTGCACCCACACAGTCACCGAAACCTATAAAAGAACAAAAAACTGGACATTGTTTCAACCAGTCGGTCAGTCTGTCAGCAGTCCCCGAGGCAGGAGAGGAGCGTCGTTCTGAAGCAGACTCTTTAAACAGAGTCCAGTTCAGCGCCTCATCGTAGCGAGCGCCTCACAGCTCCGTGTGAGCATCTGGCAGAGGACAGAGGAGAGAGACGTTAGTCTGAGTGATTAATGCGGAAAGCTGCGCGTATCGGTTTCTGCGAGCGAGGCGCACCTGTGTCCTGCTGCTTCGCCATGTGGTTCGCTCTGTCTTGGATTCTGGCCTGCAGGCGTTTGATCTCCTGGTCGTAGTCGGTCCACTCTGCCACGATCCTCACCGCAGCCTGCAGCTTGGGCTCTTTGGTCATCGGGTTGTTGCACTGATATTGGGAAAATGAGAAAAAAGACAAAACAGCTCATATCATGGGTCACATAATGTGGTTTGGTACAAAAACAGGATGCAGCATCAAAACTGATTTATGTCCACCTATAAAACGACTATTTAAAACCTTCATGGCAAGGCTGAGATGGTTTGGACATGTGCAGAGGAGGGATAGTGAATATTCTGGGCAAAAGATATTAAATATAAAACTGCCAGGCAGGAGGAAAAGAGAAAGCTTCATGAATGTAGAGGAGGACAGGCAGAGAGTTTGTGTGACCGAGGAGGATGCTAGGGACAGGGTGAGATGGAAGCAGATGATCTGCTGTGGTGGAAGAAGAAGGTGGTCTTATTTTTAATGTGAACTCATTCTTAAGCCTGCCTGCCCTCTAGTGGCTGTAAGGATACATGTGAATCTTTAGAAAACTGCCATCAATCCTCTGTAACTCTGACAAACTGTACAGAAAACAGTTAAATAAAAAGAAGCATTCTTTACCAGATCTATTGTTTTGGCGCTCTTCTTGGAGCTGTCATCACACCAGGTCTCACACCACAGCCACTCCTGAGGTAGAGACTTTATGGGCACCTGGTGGATCATGTTGTTTGGAAGATCCTGGAAAAAAATCAAATCATATAAAAAAAAAACTAGTGAGAAAAAGTGCAGAGCTTAACTAAAAGCAGAGAAGGGAAAACTATTGTTAGGAAGGTTGAACCATCATGTACAAACAAGCATTAGAAGCAGCATCTGCTTCCCCTGTGTACTTTCACAGTTGGCTGTCTTTATGTTTTCTTTCAGCTGCGTAGTAATCAAGTTGCAATCACAGACTACAGTTTGTCCTGTCGCTGTGCTCAAGGACATCAGAGCCTGAAATGTAAAAGCTGCTGAACAATGCCGCAATCATAAAACCAGCGATGCGCTGTCGTGAAATCAGAAGCAGAGCAGAACATGACGAGTAAACACGAGCGGCGACAAGGAACAGACGCACGCTAACGCGAGGCTGCTCTAAAGTCTTCACTGAAAAACTGGAGAAGAGTGTTCAATCAATCTAAAAACATATGGCTGTTTTACATAAAACACGTGGCTCTGATGTCACGTGTACATAAAAACACGAATGCAGACAGTGAGTGAAGAGAGCGTCAGACCTGGTCGAGGTTGGAAAGGCTGTTGGGGTCTTGGCTGAGCCCCTGGTACTGTCCTCTGAGTCGATCTCCTGCAGCTATTTTCCTGAACTTCTTCAGATCGACGACGTACAGCGCGCTGCAAACGATGGTAACACGTGAAAGTTGCAGGAAAGCATGTTTGCAGATAGTTGATGTTAAATGCTGCTGAAACTTGATTGCGACACTGGAGCTGAGCGATCAGCGTCTACCTGATGTGGTATTTGCGTCCAGCGAGGTGGCTCGCCCAGTATCCGGACTTCCAGAAGCGGTATCCGTCCATCTCCCTGCGGCTCTCGCAGAATGGAGTGTATCCGTACGGAGCTCCCTCCAGGTCGAAGTCACGCAGCTCCTTCAGGTCTGTGCGCACGATCTGAAGCAGAGGAGGAGGTGTGAACAGCTTAGCTGGCACAAAACAGTAAAAATAAAAAGTAGAGAACATATCTCACATAAAAAAAAAGGAAAAAAAAAAAGGAGTCTAGGAACTCATGTGGAGCAAAACTGAGTGTGCACTTCCAAACTTTTCTATAAAACTACTTCCAAACCTTTTAGTACTTCATGGCAGTCATGAGGAATATTATATTGAACAGGTTCTCTGAAGCTGACAGTTTCCTCCTTTACTGAATAGTAAAAGAACAAATATTTGGACAGATGCAGGATGAGTGACTGTGTTTGCACAGCTACATGTGAGCAAACCTGGTCAGCATCCACGAACAGGATCTTGTCGACGGCCAGAGGGAACAGCACGTCCAGGAAGAGGATCTTATAGCCCCAGATGATCCTCTGCTTCTCCGTCTGCTGGTGTAACCAGCGGGGCCACTTATACTGGACCAGCTCGTACTGGAAGCCGTATTCCTTTGCCATGTGGGGGATAAACTCCTGAAAGATGGTGACACACAGGAACAGAGCTGTCAGCATGTGCACACCTCATAATTTTCCCCTTTGACAATATGGGGCCATAAATAATTCATAAACAGGCTGACAGCTGACCGACAACTGACCCCTGACAGATTTAATGAAAATGGACTCAAATATCGAAAATGCAAAATTAAATAAACACAATGTAAGACCAACCCCCCCCCCCAAAAAAAAAACCAAAACAAGACGGTAACTTCAACAGACAGCAAATCTGGCCTTGCTATGCTGCTCTATGAGGTCGTAGAAGGACACAAACTGCTCCCAGCCAATTGGCAAAGAGCAGGCTATGTGATGGCTAGAGACATTATTGCACGGACCAATCAGTAATGGCCTAAAGCATTTCAAACTTCACTGTTCTTCTGGACTTCAGAAAACTCTTACATCTGTAACACTGAAACTAAGAGTGGTAAGCTAAGTGAAACGCAGTCATTCTGTGGTTGAATAGTTGCTCTAAATGTTGAGTTTTGTGTTGTTTACGTAGGATTTCTAGAAATTAGTGAAATATGTGGCATGACAGATGATTTTGTAGGGCAGCAGAAATCAAAAGTAAAGTGAATGCCACATGTTTGTATAAAATTGTGCAGTAATCTACTGAGGAACGAAACTCATTCATAGAAATTTTCAAGTGAAATAAGTATGATTACACTCAGTTTTAGCAGATTTTATTATTCTTAAATTGTTTATATATATTGATGTTTATTTTTAACTAAATCTTATTTATGGTAACTGATAGGTTTGTAGCTTGAACCTATCCGCTGGAACGTTGAGGACAATATAATTACACTGCAAAGCAAGACACCAGTAGGCAAAGTTCTTCATGTTTCTCGTGCATGGGAGAGACCGGACAAAGCGCCGTTCCTTCGCCTGACCCCAGTTGCTCTCGTCCGTTCTCCCGTACCACTGTTCTTTTATTGAGGTTACATGAATATGCATCGGTTCATTAACATATGACGTCTACATACACACAAAGAGTACCTTGCCTGTGTATGTGGGTGGGTGGGTGGGTGGGTGTGTGTGTGTGTGTGTGTGTGTGTGTGAGAGATCCAGATGTGACCCTGTGAAGACTCCCCAAAGCTGGTGCCAGGAGTCTAGCGGTCCATCTGAACAAAAGGCTCTTATACTTAAACAGATATACGTGTGCTTGCTATACCATAAATCAATAAGAAAAGATACGACCTCTCCTAGGAGGTGTGATCTACGCTGGAACACTCTGTAGAGGGAGTGAACGCACTCCCCCTTCATGCTACACAGAGCTGTTACAGACCTCCTAGGATGAGACATTCTTTCAATCTACAAATGATTATACACCTCTAAGCATATATGGTTAAATATTTCTAAGCATAAATGACAATCAACAATACAAATCTAACAGTAACAGTGATCTACCAATTTAATATTTGTGATGTATTTAATTTTCACTGAATTACTTTTTGTTGAATTCACATTTATTATGACAATATGTTTTCTACACTTTGCTGTTACTGTTTTTGGCTCAATATTGACTTAAAAATAATCTCTTTTCCTATTGCAGCCGTCTGCTTGGTTCTTTTATTGAAAAAAGGCTGTTGTTGTGCCGTGCTACAGAAATAGCACAAGCTGCTCGATTCAGTGTTTATGAATGGGCTTAAATCTTTGAAGACTAGTATAAATGTTTGGTGCAGTCACATCAAAGCCACATTAGATAGATCAGACACAGAAGTGTAATTCACATTTCAAACCGTCTACGGGTGAAATAACCGCTGGCGATGCCCAATGCCCGGGACCTGACAAACTTTCTAAGCTTCCGGGCGAGCAATTGAAGCAACAACCAATGAGAGAGCAGGATACCGCTGACTGACACATGACCCGACAACCAGAGCCTGGAACTTCCACAAGGGATCAGCCGTCAGCTTCAGAGTGATATTCAATAACACTCCGGTGGTTTCACCGCGAACAAATGGGTTTCAGGTGTGACGCCTTGTGGGCACAAAAAATGTCCAGTTAGTGCTTCTCAAACGTTCACTGCTGTGTGTCACATGTGAGTAACTTCGGACAACCTCCTGACCCAATTTTCCTGAATAGTCCAGAGGTCATGTATGAAAACAGCGTCAGTGAGGTGGTTGTTACATTTCTTCACACTAGCTGCACTCGGCAGCGTTAGGAAGGTTTAGTCTGCTTTTATGGTGAGAACATAAGAGAAATGCTCCTTTGGGCCTATTCTGTCAGAGTACTGTACCGTGGGTGTACTGTGCTTTAAACAAATAACTTGTTTTCTAGTGAAATACTAAGTACATCCCACATTTCTCTGTTTTCCTGCAAGCAAAGGTTGTTACGCTCGTGTTAAAACATGCAATACATTCAGCATCCTATCCACTAAACTGCAGCACCTTCAGAAGCCAACAGTATCTCCCACACAAATTATTTTTAGACATAAAAACGAAAGAATATTTAAAAGAAAAATCAGGGAGTAATCCGATCCCTGCTGCACGTTTCTGCTTGAGCTTCACATCGATGTTGGACAGAGAAAAAGCTGCAGCCATTGGAGAAGATTTCCACATCAGTGACGAGATGCCAGCTGAGTTTTAAAGTAACACCAGAGGCAAAAAATTGAATAAAATAAAGTAAAATCCTACCTTAAAAGTGGGAGACAAGTAGTTCTTGAGGAACCAGAACTTGACGGGAGTTTTGGTGTGCTTTAGAACTGACAGCATCATGATTCTGAGAGAGAAGGAGGACAGTAAAAAGACTGGTGGCAACAGAACTGGGAAGAAAAAGACTCTAAAATCAAAAGTATAAGGAAGAAGCAGGGATGTTCGCTTTCAAGGATTTTTGGCTGACACAACAATCCCCTTTCTTTGCCTGGTCACATCTCTGACACCCACCTGAGGAACCTCTCGTACAGATGCCCCGAGGCCACAGAGAAGATGTTGATCGTATCTTCCTTGTCCTGCTTAGGCTCTTCAGTCTTGCCTCCACCCGTGAAACCTCTGAAAGACAAAATGAAAAGCGATTATTTGACAGTTTTGAACATCTGAAAATGAAAAATGAGATCACTGTTTTGAGCTGCACCTGGTCAGAGAATTCCAGAAACCAGTGTCGTTCTCCTCCGTCCCATCACTCAGCAGCTCCTCGCTGAACTTGTCTGGCTTCTTTTGGACCTGATCAACACACAATCATAACTCAGTCAGTCACAACATACTGTGGGAGGAGAAAAGAAGAAAATCAATTATTCTGTTTAAAATATGAATCAAATATCATATGACGTGGTTTTGATTCAGGACTGAAACTTACACAAAACATTAGTGGTTGAGTTTTTACTCTGACTTAAATTTTGTATTGGCTTTAAGATCACACGAGATCGCATGTTCACATGTTGCCATGAGTTCAAGAGTGCAATTCTCGATATATTAAGTCAAAGTGCTTCAGGTGATTGCTTTCTTACACAGCTTTGCTCTTTGGGCACATTATCAAAGCTAATGCTAAGCTAATGCTGCGGCGATGTTGCCTTCAAAAACACGAGTAATCCACAGAGTCTCAGGACCCTCAGATTCTGGGAGCAGAGCTACAGACATGGGGTGGATACTGGGCCAGATGTCATATTTATGAAAGACTTTCACAGTAGTTTAGTCACAAAAGCTTTTCATCTTTTTATCTTAAATTTTGGAAATAGAATTGTAGACAACAGACAAGTATAGTCTCTTGTTTGTGCTGTTGTTGGTTCACCAATTAGCCACAGAGAAGAGCTAACAACAAAGAGCTGAAGTGATAAACAATGAAGTTTCCAGGATAGTCACTGTCTGTACTTTTCATGCTGCATCTTCCCTCTCGGTCACGGCAGGTTTAGCGCCTGCTTCTGCCAGAAGTTACTTCCTGTTAAAGGGTTTTTTTCCTTCCCACTGTCACCAAGCGCTTGCTCATAGGGAGTCGTCTAATATTGTTGAGTCTTTAGATTACAATATGAAGTGCCTGTCGCTCCCTTCCCCTCCCAGCTCACTTGTCAACCAATTAGCATTCAACCTACACAAAGCATCAACCACACCTATTGTTGAAAACCTCTTTCCTGCAAAAACCTCCACTCATAGACACAACAGCAGGTCAACAACCTGAGAGTAAAAGCTGACAGTGTTGTTGGATTTTACCTATATTTTTGCATAGGAGATGAGACTGTATTTACCACACAGGGGTCAAGGGGCATAAGCAAGACCTGGAGTGAAGACATTGTTCACTCTGGCAGCCAATATTACAAAAACTGGCATGCGTTGCTTGTGGCTAACCTTTAGAGTAAGCACAGTGAGGGAATAAAGGTCGACTGTGAGGCAGCTGCTCCTTCTTTGAGGAAGGGCCAAACAAGCTGTTTGGTGGGCATTATGGAAATGTGTTACACAGTGATGTAGATGAATGGTGGAAGACAATTTTGAAGCATACTTTTGCAACTTCTCAGAATTTTTGAGAAGACGAACACGAACAAAACACTATAAATCCCACTAAAGCCCAAAACTTATAATATGGGCTTTTTAATGTGAAAAACAAAGAGGTGAGAGAAGCTTAATGTGTATGTGCTTTTGTCTGTAGTTGAAAAATGCACTGGCACGTGGGCACATCTGTCATATGCAAATACCGCTTCAAAGTCTGATTTTACTTTAGTCATCTTTGCACAAATTACATATTTATTCAGCTCAAAAAGGCTCAGTTCAGACTGCAGTTTCTGCTTCTCGTTAAAATTTATGAGAAACCTGAGAAATTGAGCAGTCTGGATATTCTGCTCACCAACTTTCCATCCTGGATTTATCCAGCTAACAGTGCTGAAGGGCAGATTCCTGCCATTGCTTCTGTGCTTTTGTGCCAGAAAGACGTCACTGCATTGCAAGTGAACCGACCTTGACTTTAATGATTCTGCTCTTGAAATTGTTCAGCACGACTACAATGTCGTCCGAGTCCGCTGGAGAGTCTGTGCCGTCATGGCTGCAACAGAAGAAAGAAATGATAATGAAAACATTAGAAGAGAGATTTTCAGATTAATTTATAAAACCAGGAGCAAAGAGGAGTGGCTGATATTTAATTTATATGTGACAGAATATAGCCAATTCTGCACATTATTACCTGTAAATCTTGTAGATTTCATCAGAGCGCCCTTTCCTTAGCTTCAGGATCCAGGCACCTGGGTTGGCTTTGAGCTGAAAGTAACCCTGCAGAGCAGAACAAAGGAGATTTACAATTTCAGGCTGAGAGAATATTAATGTCTAGGAAAGTAAAAAATATGTTATTTATCAAGTAGAAAAGCATTAAAGTATAACAAATCAAAGCTGTGTTATAGAGAGGGCCGTGCTTTGAAGCGATTACCAGGTTTGCCATGACGATAGTGTCCACGATGACGGGCTCAGACTCGGTTCCCAGGGTGAACTGAAGGCCACGTGGAGGCTGACCCGAACTGACGTCAAAACAATGGCCCTCCAACAAAAGGTGCTCCAGCTCATACTCTGCCGCTACAATATTCTCCACCTGCAAACACGGAAGCACAGCCAAGGAAAGTTTACTTCATGCAGCCCGATATCAGCGCCCAGGGGCTCCACAGACACACATTAATAATGGTTCCCAAATTAGCTGAAGGTCTCAATGAGGACTGGACTCCAAAATGTTCAATATATAAGCTACTTATATTATCTATATGTTGTCCAGCCAGGTGAGTTACTGAAACAGCAAAATTAAAGAATTAAAAACAAACAAACAAGCAACCCTGCCTAAAAACAGATGTACTGCTGTACCTCCTGCAGGTAAATGTTGTCCAGATCATATCGAGTGTGCACAGACTCAACCATCCAGCTCTCGGGAGTGTTGAGGTTTAGAGTGAAGAGTGGAGACTGGGGCATGTCCAGGAACTTTGCTATAGGCCCAGGAGAGAAACTACCATCAGCCTGAAACGCCACCTCTGGCTCTAGGACGTAACGATAAAAACTGGAAGACAAACACACAAGCAGAAAGCAGGTGAACTTTTATATGGTGGAGGAGTCTTTATACCACGTCCTGCCTGCTTTAACAGAACAATCCTGACTTATAGTAAGTGCCATATGCACATGAAGCAACATCAAAAGATTCAGGAACGGTAACAACTTGTTAGCAGATGTCCATATTATTATAAACCTGCATAATAATATGATATTTGATGATTCTGTACTTTAACTAAAGGATAAATGAAAAGTGATGTGGGAGAGGAAATAGAAAGACCATGAAGGTGTTACCAGGATGTACAATTTCAGCATGGAGTACAGAAACTGCTTGTTTTCTCACCTCTTCAGGGGCATTTCTGACAGCTTTGACTGGCAGTTCATGAAGACACGCAGGTTGACGTTTACCAGCTGCTTTATAACCTGCAGGAGGCGCGGAGAGAAAGGTGTTACACAGAACAAAAGCAGAACACGTTGGAAATAAATCAACTGGACATACAAGCATGATGGATCACAAATTCAAAGGAGTTATCACAGATAACCTACCAGAAGAAGAGGAGCAAGTTTCTGAGCTTCTCTGGTTACTGGATCTACCACGGCAACAACATCAAAATATACATCTCCCTCTTTGGGACGAATCTTCACAGCACTGCCAGCAAACAGCAAATCAACGAGAAAATCAAGCAAACAAAACCTATTTAAGATCCTCCTGCTTTCTCCAGAAAGAAAAGCAAACAAAAAAACTTTAACCGACCTCTTCAAGGTCTCCCTTCTGAAATAAACCATCAAATCACCCTTGTGAAGTACTCACTTTTTAAACCTCTCAACTCAATAAAGAAATCTTGCTCATCTGATTTATACACAGCTGTACCTGTAGCGGTCATCTGCAAAGCCATACTCCACACGGGCTTCTCCTTTAGGCTGAGACGAGAGCAAAGCGTCCACCTTCATCACAAGGTCGCTGGCCCTGAGAAAAATGAAGTGTTAGCGCGACAAGAAAAGTTCATCTGTAAACTTCTTCTTAGAGGAGCCTGAAAATACCTGTCCTCCTCGATTCCAAAATTCTGAACTTTGCTTTTGATGCGCTCTCCAGAAGTCTTTAAGATGATGCTCTCCAAAAGCAGGAAGTCGTCCTGGTTAAACACCTCCGCCTCCTCCAGCGGACCTATGATCTGTCAAGAAGAAAACAAAAATACTGACTGAATAACTACAGCAAATGTGGGTAGATGGACATTTTTGAAATCAATATAAGCTATATTTGAACCTATACAACATCTAGGGCAGGTTTAAAATTTCTGACTCACTCTTCCGTTGCTGATAACTGCTCTTTGTCCTTTCTTCAGTTTGAGCACATCTCGACAGTAAGCAGCGTGGGAAAGCAGGAAGTTGAACTTGGAAGCCTCATACGCACTTTTAAACAGTGACAAATCCATACCCTGAAGAAAAAAACATAGATATTTTTGTAGGCAGCTGACAAAAGGACAAATTAGGAGTAAAAAAACTAGGATGGCTTAGTGCCTTTGCACTAAGCCACTAAGCCATGATCCTGTTTAGATTCTGTGTGTAACCCTCTCACCCCGACAGCGAACTCGCCGACGTCGACACCCTTCTGCAGGGCCGCAGCGGTCTCTTCTTTAGCCATCTTTGTGATGAAGTTCTTGGCATTATTGGCAGTTTGTGTCTGCATGGCGGACCAGATTGCTCTGGTGACGCGGGTCGTCTCAGCAGACACGTCAGCTGACGGGTTGTTGATCATCCCCAGTCGGACGTTGTTGCTGGTTTTCTGTTGTACAAGAGGGGAGAGATGGTAAGCTTCTGCAGGCTTTAATGTTCTGACCGTCTATAAGCTAAACTCCACATGAGTATCACTGTAAAGGAAACTATGATACACAGAGTGGACAGTCTCAGTTTTAAAACTGGTTCACCTCTTTTTAACAAGCATGTGCATTTATTTGGTTAATGTCACAGACCACGTTTCATTGCTTTGCATCCGTGTTTTTCTTTGTGCGAAGGAACACAATTACTTTTTGGCATTCTGCCTTTTTGCTTTTCTCTCCTTCAAGTTCTACAACAATAAAGTCATCACTCTTGTGTCTGCACGCAATGATGCTATAGCGAGCTGCACATTAGCCTAGCTGTGTATAAAAGTCTGCAGCAGCCACAGGCTGCAGAATAAAAACATCAAGTAGTAGCTTTATGTGGTGGTTAGGTCACATATCCTTTGTGAAAAAGCAACTTTTGGAAGGTATCAGAATTTGTTTTATACAGTTTACTTGACATCAAAAATTGTATAACAATTATTTTAAACACAGCTCATTTCATACCATGTGTTTGATGGCGTCATAAAGGAGCTGGCGTCCTGAGGGTTTGTCAAAATCTCCCACTACCCAGAAAGTCACAGGACGAATGTAGGCATCATCTGACAACCACAGAAGAAGAAAGACACGAGGTAAGAATAAACAACCACAGTTGTGCTACAGATCAACTTCAGTGGTATTAATGGTGTTGGCAAACAAAGATAATACACTCACTGGCCACTTTGTTAGGTACGCCTGTTCACGGTTCATTAAGTTCAAATTTATTTATAGCCCAATATCACATATAGAAGTTCAAACAGCTTCACATAAAAACATCAAGGATCAAGGTCACTTATATCTAAAAAAAACAAACAAGCAAGCAACTCATCAGAAATACACACACACACACACACACACACACACACACACACACACACACACACACACACACACACACACACACGTTATTTACCATACAGACCATAGGAATAGAGAAGAAAGGTCATTTAAGTGACTTTAGCCATGGGATAGTTGGTAGTGTCAGACATACTGGTATGAGAGTTTCAGAATCTGCTGATCTACTGGGATTTAGAGAATGTAGTCAGAAAAAGAAAATACTCAATAAGCTGCAAATTTCTAGGTGAAAATGCCTTGTTGATGCCAGACGTTGTTGGAGAATAGCCAGATAGGGTAACAGTAACTCAAAAAACCAAGTATGCACTATGCAGAACAGATTCTCTGAATGCACAACATGTTGAACCTTGAAGCATATGTGCTACAGCAGTGGAACACCACACCGAGTGCCACTCCTGTCAGCTAAGAACAGAAGCTACGCCCAATGAATCAGGATGTTGCACAGCTCAAATCATCTCAAACTGGTTTCTTGAACATCACATGACCGCTCTACTCAAATGAG
Source organism: Rhamphochromis longiceps (assembly GCF_057381845.1). Classification (NCBI taxonomy): domain Eukaryota; kingdom Metazoa; phylum Chordata; class Actinopteri; order Cichliformes; family Cichlidae; genus Rhamphochromis; species Rhamphochromis longiceps. The sequence continues at coordinate 24,583,068 of NC_140575.1, read as the reverse complement.
CTCAATCCAATAGATCACCTGTTTGATGCCATCGTGTTGATATGGACCAAAAACCTCTGAGACTCACTTCCAGCACGTACAAACAATTAAGACAGCTCTGAAGGAACCAGCACTATCAAGCTGTACCTAATAAAGTGACCACTGAGTGTTAAAGTGCTGCTCTCTGCTCCAAATTTTGCTTCCTTATCACACCGTTCAAACTTTTCATGCAGTTTCTTTGAAATCATACTGGGTGAACTATCATGCTCTCCCACTGGAACAAACAACGTTATAGTGAGCAGTTACATAAACAAATTTTGGTACTCATGCTTGGAGACTGGTGTACAATTATCACATGCATAATTATTAGTCATTTGTGTCCTTTGAGAACTGAACACAGATGGAGGAGTGGTGGTGGATTCACAAACACGGTGCCAACAATGTCGTTAACAGAAAACTGAAAAAAAGAGCAAGTGAGTAGGAGGGGGAATAATGTGGAGAAAAAGGGTGATTACCATGCCCGTTGGTGGTGGTCATCCCTGATGCAGGGAATTTAAAAACACATGAATAAGAGGCGGAAGTGGAGGAGGAGGAGGGGACAGAAGGAGAATACACCAGGAGAGAGTTTAGCTTTGAAATTTTTTATCTTCACAAGTAACAACAAGAAAAAAAAATCCACAGGCATGCTTTTCTACTCAGTGATCAGATGCCAGAGTGCTCTTACCTTTCTTTGTCATATAGTTCATGCTGTTGGCCACAGCTGTGTTCTTCTCTACTGTGTCTAGCGTTGAGAAGCGAGCGTAGTCATCTATGAAGTAGTTATCTGCAAAACGAGATGAAAAAAAAGGAGTAAAGTATCGATTCTGGAGCAAATGTTTTTATAATATACAAACTTTTGATTACATCATATCTGTACTGCAAAAAACGCCAACAAAATAATAATCATCAAATAAATAGAAATAAATAGTAGCAGTAATGGTTGAAGAATATTTGGAAAACTAACTGTGCTTCTACATGAAGCTTTGAGTCATCCATGTCACAGACAGCACATTAGTTTCTGAGGATGATCTAAAAAAAATTGAAATTTAAGAAACCCTCATACTTACTGGTATCAGACAGATCCAGGTAGGTTCTGCTGGTGGACAACACTCTGGGGTTGATTCGAGGAACAACACTGGGCTGGTTCATGATGAAGTCGACGACATCGTGGTCTGTAGCCAGCTCGCCCTGCGAGTGACATGAGAGGAAACGTGCGAGGTTAAAGTAAAAAGTCAGAGTCGTCGCTTTAGCTGCAGAGCTGACAGTCATGCAGGAGGTCCTTCTCTGCAAGATTTCCCTGCTCACAGTTTAAAAAGCACTTCTTAAATGTTAATGGCCTTTCCACTGCAGTTACGGGTGCTTGTTTAGAAAGTTTTCTCTGAATAAGTTTGAGTTAAACATTAAAAAAAAGAAAAGAGAAAAGGTAGGTAGGATGACTAATGCTATGCTGACCAGTAAGACTTCTATAGCCACCAAATTAAATGCTGCTTGCTGTGTTTAAATTCCTTAGAAATCCTTTGAAAGAATCAATTCAAAGATTTGGCTCCTCTGTGTGATGGGCTGACATTAAAAGAGGAAAAATGACAGATGGCATGCTCACAAAGATCCTGCTGAAAAGAGAATTTGTTTTATGACCTCAAAGACAGACAGTGTACTTTAGCAAGTTTACTTTATGGTGGCTTAACTTCTGCCTTTAATTTTACACTAAGATTTTGTAGCAGGTCCAGGAAAGAAAAACCTAATTAAAAGAAAAAGGACTGACAAATAAATATATCTTATGAAGTACTTTTTAGAAAAAACAACAACACATTTTTATTGTTAAAAATGAGAATAGATTTGAAGTTTGCTTGTGAAATTAAGGCAAAATGCAGTTTTCTGCATATTGTTCAAAATAATACAAATATAAAATATCAAAAGATGAAACTGAGATATATTATTGGTTGTTTTGAATTAAAGTCCAGCAACAGATTTTTTTTTTTTAGAAACTGTGACTGATGCTCTAAAACCTGTATTTTAGAATAACCCTTAATAAAATAATGATATGGCAGATAATGAGCTTTTATTGTAAATGTGATTGTAACTGACCAGGTAGACGGCCCTTTGGTAGAATGAGGTGGTCTCCAGGATTTTCTGCATGGTGACAGTTTCCAGTTCATCCGGGTCCAGCTGTTCACGCTGGTAAGGTATCCCGTTGTACATGACCACAGGCAGCGGGCCTACTCCTGTTTGCTCATAGTATGCCCGTCCTTCCTGAAAGGGAAGAAAGAAAGAAATGTTATCTGGTTAACCCTTAATTATTCGGCTCTGCAGTCAGTTTTAGGTGACCACTTTAAAAAGGCTGTTCTATTTCTCTTTTAGAACAAAATCACACTTAATATTCTTGCATCTAAAAACCTCTTAAATACATGATACTATTGTACAGTTGCTGCAATTCCACCACATCCCAAATGTGCTCTACTGGATTGAGATCTGATGACTGAAGGTCATCTGAGTACAGTGAACTCATTCTCATGTTCAAGAAACCACTTTAAGATGATTTTATCCTACTGGAAGCAGCCATCAGACGACAGATACTCCACGTCAGATTCCTTTTCTTAGCTGACATGAGTGTGACGCAGTGTGGTCTTCTGTGGTTGCTGCTTCAAAGTTTAACATGATGTGCATTCAGAAATGCTCTTCTGTATACCTTGGTTGTAGCCAGTGGTTATTTGAATTACTGTTGGCTTCCTATCAGCATGAAGCAGTGTGGCCATTCTCCTCTGACTACAACAAGGGTTTTTTCTCCTGATGCTCACTGATTTTTTTTCTCTCCTCTTTTTTCAGACCATTTTCTATAAACTCCGGAGATGATTGCGTGGGGAAAATCGGAATAAATCTGCAGTTTCTGAAATACTCAGAGCAGTCCCTCTGCCACCAAAAAACATCCCTTAGTCAGAGTGACTTAAAATAATCTTTCTTCCCATTTCTGACGCTCAGTTGAGTTGGTGCCGTGTGATTGTCTGCTCAGATATTTGTGTTTGTGAGCAGTTTAATGTGTGTACCTAATAAAATGACCACTATTCATCCACTGATGAATTATCAAACTACTCTTGAGTTGCTCAGTTATCCTTTTATTCTGGTGCTACATACAGCTCTTTTGACTGTAATTGTACACTTAGATTTGCTGTGTTAATAAAAATGTAATTTTAGATTAATAATATGAACAGAAAAAACATCCTGCTCGACTCACCTTCCTGTTGCTGTCATAGCTGGAGTCTGCTCCGAGGACACTGCTGACTTCGACGTAGGGAAACTTCTTCTCCAGCACTTTAACTACATCCCCGACACTCAGCCGACCACCAACTGGCACACGGTTAAACATCTATAAGAGGGAGAAGAGAAGAGAACGGGATGAACAAGTGGGCAAGGCAATTTCATTTGTATAGCACACTTTCAGCACAAGGCAATTCAAGGTGCTTTACATGATTAAAATAAAACAAAAAATAAAGCATAAATCACTATAAAAGTAAAAAACAAGAAAACATTTACAAGAAAGCATTTACAATAAAACAATAATCAAGACAATAATTTATATTAAAAATTAAAACAAACATATAGAGAGCCATAATAGGATCAGTTACTCATAAGCAAGTCTAAATAAGTAAGTTTTAATTTTAGACTTAAAAGAGTTCAGTGTCTCTGCTGCTTTGCATTCTCCCGATAGAGTATTCCAGATGTGAGGAGCATAGAAACTAAAAGCTGCTTCTCCATGTTTAGTTCTGGTTCTAGAGACGGTCAATAAACGAGAGCTGGAGGACCTAACTGATCTGGATGGTTTGTACCATGATAGCAGATCCCTAATGTACTCTGGTGCTAACCCATTCAAGGACTTATAAACTAATAAAAGCACTTTAAAAAGTCTATTCTCTGAGCTACAGGGAGCCAGTGTAATGACTTTAGAACTGGAGTAATGTGCTCCATTTTCTTGGTTCTAGTGAGAACACGAGCAGCAGCGTTCTGAATCAGCTGCAGTTGTCAGATTGATTTTTTGGGTAAACCTGTGAAGATACTGTTACAGTAATCAAGGTGGCTAGAGATAAATGCATGGATGAGTTTTTCTAGGTCTCCTTGTGTCATCAGTCCTTTAATCCTAGAAATGTTCCTCAGGTGATAGAAGGCTGACTTTGTTATAACTTTTATGTGGCCCTGGAGGTTCAGGTCTGAGTCCATTGTTACACCTAAATTTCTGGCCTGGTCGGTAGTTTCTAGTTGGACCAGTTTGAGCTGATTACTGATATTTAATCAATCTTTTTTGGGTCCAAAGATAAGTCAGTTTTGTTATTGTTCAGTTGAAGGAAATTATGAGACATCTAGTTGTTAATTCGCTCAATGCATTTATTAAGAGTTTGGATAGGTTCAACATCACCTGGTGACATTGAGATATAAAGTTGAGTATCGTCTGCATAATTGTGGTAGTTAATATTATTGGTGGTTATAATCTGGCTTAACGGGAGCATGTAAATGCTAAATAAGAGGGGCCCGAGGATGGAACCCTGGGGGACCCCGCATGTGATTTCTATATTTTGTGATGAAAATTGGCTAATTGACACATAGAAGTTTCTATTCTTAAGGTAGGACTTGAACTAGTCGAGTGCTGTACCAGAGAGTGCGGCCCAGCTCTCTAGACGTTCCAGTAATATATCATGATCAACGGTGTCAAACGCCGCACTAAGGTCCAGTAGTACCAATACTGTGGATTTCCCACAGTCAGTATTTATACGGATGTCATTAAACACTTTGACAAGGGCTGTCTCGGTGCTGTGGTGCCTACGAAAACCAGACTGATAAATATCAAAGCGGGTGTTCATTGTGAGAAAGCTGTTTAACGATAAATGGAAGATTAGAGATTGGTCTGTAGTTTTGCATTAATGTGCTGTCTAGGTTCTTTTTCTTTAATATTGGTTTGATAACTGCTGTTTTTAAGGCTTTTGGGGAAGACACCTGATAGGAGGGATGCGTTAACTATTTGGATCAGGCAAAGAGTAACAGAGACACAGATTAGATAAAGTCTTACAAAGGTCTTTTTCACTTCCTAGTTTCTGTGAACAATGGACTCACCGACATGACGGCTTCAAATGCATTCTGACTGTCCACCTCTTCAGTGATGTAGTTGTAGGCTCGGACGAGTGCCACACCGGCATCTTGCATACCATCTATGTCGTCTTCATCAGACACCACAAACACCAGCCCGATCCTAAACACAAACACGGAGCAAGTAAGCTTCCAAAAACAGTTAAAATGCAGAGCGTGTGCTGCCTGCTTCATCAGTATTCAAACAAACTGACCATCCCAAGATGCCACATGCAGCGCGGTATCAAAGGTCTTCCAAACATCCCTGACAAAACTCTTAAATTAAAAATGGATTTTTAACTACACATTTCTACTGACTACCAATGCTCTGCAGCACCTCTTTTATTTTATTTATTTATTTTAGTTTTCTGGTTACTGTACAGCAATAAAAAAGTGATATGTTGTGCATTCAAATTCATAAAAGCTGATAATTAATTCCCAAGAAAATGTCCAAAAAAATGTATACATCTTGATGACAGAAACACCAACCTGAGGGGTATATTATTAGCATAAAACATCTCTGCGACGCTCAGCAGTTCTACAGTGTTCTCCTGGGTCGGATCCAGAATGATCACCTGCAACAGATGCGTGTTAGCATTCATCAGAAAAGCTTCAGACCTATTTGGATTCACAGGGGTCTGATTAATAAACTGCGCTCTTACCAGATTGTGAAAGTTCTTGCGGATCTGCCTGATGACTCCAGGGAAAGTTGGTCTGAGCAGCTCCTGCACGTTGGAGGGCCATGAGCTGTACCTGTAGTCGGTCTCCAAGTTGTTAATCCACTAAAAAGGAGAATGCAGTGAAGAGGAAATGGTTTAAATTAAGTTTAAAAACAAGAATGAGCAGACAAGAGCCAACAAGAAATTACTTTTTACTGCTAGCGGAAGGAAAGCACAACGATAATTTTGGAGGGCTTGAAATGCCTCCAAATTTTTTCAAATAGAAACTTGATTGCACAACAAAAATCTTCCAAACACAACACATTTCTTTCCAAGCTTATTTTGGTTAAGTCCCTCATTTGCTGCAGCATTCAACAGTTAGTTATTAGGGACGTGTGTGAACACGGACACTCTTACACTGATGGCCGGGCTGCGGATGTCGACGGCGTAGTCAGAGTCGGAGGGCTGGACGTTGAGCTTCAGGATGTCGTGAATAAAAGGTGTCTCGATTAGCAGGGAGCGCAGACCCTCCATCACCCGGGCCTCGCTGCGCAGCACTTCAAACACACTGCAGGTAGCAAAGGACAGAGGCGAGTTAAGTGGTGCAGTGTGTGTGTATTGTAATCAAGAATTTGAGCGTAGCATCTAGACTGCCTTATTATCTGAAAGAGATGTATAAGTAGAGCTCATTATTTTCAGTTTTGATCTGGCTTATTTAAATCATTAAACAGCAGGTAAGATGTGAATGTGAAATCAGATTTTAAAAACATGACAAAGAAAAAGCAACAATCTCCGTTATTATACAGTCTCACTCTCAACTTATTTTATCGATTGGTCGAGCACAACCTATTAATACCTAATACAAGAACTAATTTTTGAATATTCCAGTAAACCCAAGAATATCACTTGGGTACAGTTTTCCATATGGAAGCATTTGCTGCTTCTGTGACTATCATTCAAATCTTTTCATGCCCCGTTTTAGGCCCAGTTGTCTTAACATTCCCAGGTCTTAAGAGCCCAAACACACGCACACACACAAAAATCTTTAATTTAATTTTACTTTACATTTTGTTCTAAACAATTGTTAAAGTATATAATCAGTCAAGCTACGGTCTTGACTGATTATATACTTTCATTTGCAAAAGGTTAAAGCAACACAGATGCATTTCTGTGCTGTAATTACTGCAAATTAGATGCTCAAAATATGGCTTTTTATGTGTACCTGAAGATGTCCTGTGCGTCCAAATCTATATGCAGCCCGTTGATGAACAGCGCTGAATCCCCGGGCTGCAACCCCAGAGTTCCTTTGAAAAACTATGGAAAGAGAAACGTCAATATGACTAAATATCCTGTTTGTGTCAAGCTCCCCATTCAACACCAGCTGAGCAGATCACCACGCTGTGAGGCAAACAACATCAAAACCAGCCATCATGTAGTCAATTATACTGTAAAACTAGAGGCAACAGTCAACACAAAGCCACAACGAGTCACGTTGACAGCTCTAAACAAGCACTGACAACTCTGTTCAAAATCAGCCTGTTTAGAGCAATTAAACCCCACACTAAACAAATCTAATTATCAAAGAAGGGGTGTGTAAATGTGTGTGAATATGTCTATGAGAAGAGACCCGCATGTGTGTTTGTGCGTCTGCACAGGCAAAAAGAAAGCTCAAAGTCGTTCTGGCACAGTCAAATCTCATTACAGAAAGACAAAGACATCAGATTAATCATACTCCAGACATTGCAATTACAACAAGACATGATTAACACAAATATTGTTCATCCCACTTAAATTGTGTGAGTGTGTGGATACATGCCTGTGTGTGAGAGAAAGACAAAGACGTGTCTGTGTGCGAGCAAGTGCACGTGTCCAAACTACTTCAATCAATAATCATTTCTCGCTGTAGGACTCTGCGCGCCTGCTGAATGAATCACCGATTCAGTAATTAGGACGTTTGTCTGCTCAGCCCCACCATCAGCCCGAACTCCTGTCTGCACACCAAGATAATGTGAGCACAGCTTCAGGAGAGGAGACCAAGCAAAGGAGAGAGAGAAAACACTGACAAGAAGAAGGGGTGAGTGCCTATTCCACTAACAGGCGAAGCAAAACACACATTGTCAAAAACTGAATGCTTTCAAATCAGATGATGTTTACAATTGATCACAAAGTAAAAGGTAAAACAAAACCAGGAGGGGCAGTTTCATTTTGAGAGACAAAAGCTACTTGATTGTGGATGTTTGCAATAATGCTGTATGTCTCGGTTCGTCCTCTTTAGTGGATTAAATTGGTAAACAGCTAAAGCTAAATTATCCCTAACCACTAGAGGACACAGTCTGCAAGATTAAAAGAATAAGGATCCTCGATAATGGAAAGACAAACATAGGACAGATGATGAAATCGAGCAGTTTGAAAGCAGATGATTTAGTCTTAGCCACTGAACTGCTGAGCTAAAAGTTAATGATTCAGGCTGATCAAAACTCAATTTTAGAGTTTTTTTTACTCTCACTTTGTGAGGGGCAGCCAATCACAAGAAATACTGCTTAAAAGGGGAGCAAATCTATAGGGGAAGGAGCTAAAGCGACGTCTTTCAGACAGCGGATGAACTGAGCAGCTGCACCAACGCCCACTATAAGATTTATAAAGGTTATTTTGAACTGTGAAGCATACAAAGCTACTCCAGGGAAGCCCAAAGAATAAAAAATTTCTGATGGATATGAAAAGATCTCACTTTATGCCAACGAAAAGGTCTTGGAGGCACAAAAGAAGGAACCAGAATATCAATGATGTAGCAGCTTATGATCCACCAGAATTCACAGGTTATTGTAAAATGTAAAGTTCTTAATGAAAGGTCTAGGTTTTGTTGTAACTGGTAAAATCCACCGAGAAGTCAGGGAGGATCACAAACAGCCATAAGGGGGACAAATTAATCTTGTTTCACTAAAATCACACTAATATTCTTTAAAGAAGCAGCAGATCTTGTGAAAACGAATATGACCTTCATCTTGCACCAATTCTTGTGAATTGTGGAGATATGTATGGACAACAGATGCTTTGCCATCACATAAGCCTATCAGTCCTTCGATTGGATGAGTCAATAAAAAAACAAAACAAAAAAAAGAGCCTTGTAACAGCCTCGTCATCCGGTCTTTGCAAGAAGACAAGAAAAGCTTGTGTCCTAATGAGATTTTTATGTGACATCAGTATTGTTTTTTCCCCAAGTCACACAGCAAAGACGTATGACATCAGAGAGAGGAATATAAAGACTAAAGACACTGACACATCGTGTTGAGGTTGGGATCGGAGGTAATGTTGCATAAATTAAGTCAGCTTAATTCATGTTGTAACAATTACATGTGGTTTCTAAACCTGAAAATACCTGAAATGATCAAGTCATTTAGTGTTAGTCTAACAAGCACATGAAGGCCTATTAACTGCATTCATGATGTTAAAAGAAAGTGAAAGAGACTAAAGGGTTCATTTTCATCTTTAACCAAAAGCAGAAATGTTTTCATTGTGTTACAAAAGGGCAAGTGGGAAAAAATAGAAGATGATCAAACATGTACCTTTTGATTCTCGCCAATCTCTTTACGGATCTCCGAGTTGACCACAGTTTTAGTGATTGACCTGGGAGAGAAAAGGAAGACTGAACTGTGAAACTGCTGACTATCCAAAATCTACACAAACCAAGCTTCTTATTGTAGTTACTGCTCATGTGTGTGTATCTGTGTGTGTTTTCGTTTCTCCTCTACCTGGCCTTGGTGGGAAAATTCTGACTGAGGTCTTTCATAACATTGAGGGCATCAACAGCAGGAGCAGCAAGAATGCGAGCAGCTGTCTGGAAACTCAGATCTGTAAAAGAGAAGGTGGGTGGATGTTCAGGCAGGCGATGAGGGTCAGAATGGGAAAGAGATGAGTGGAAAAATTAGTAAGAAGAACAGGAAACACAGGAAAAGAAGAAAAAAGAAACAATGATCATAATTAGAAGACATGTGAGCACTTAGACATAAAACAAAGACAAGGGCTGCTTCAAAGATCGTTAACTTACTCTTGATTATTTAAAAGGACTAAGGCTATATGCTTGCAGCTCTGTACAACACAGACATTTCATATGGGCAAATTACGATTCACATTAAAGTGTCGATGCTGAAATGTTTGTGTTGAGCAGGAATAATGTTTATGATGTTCGCCACCTTAAATTGATATAAACGCAGATATACTTATCATCACGTTAATTTGTAAGTGTGGAAAAGATAAAGGGGTGTATGGAGCTTTGGTGTGCAAGGAGGGAAGAGAGCAGTGAGGATTATTTCAATGCAGTGAGCATCTCTGTAATGGTGTTGTAGTCTGTGTGATTATTAGCCTCTGGAGGTCTCCCTCTCTTTGTAAACAGGCTGAGCTAATGAGCCCCACAGGGTTAGGAGATAAAGACAGACGCCCACATGACAGTCTGACAGTCGAGTTCAACCTCCTCATCTCCTCGGAGCCTTTATTTGCCAAATATAAAAGCAGCCGAACGCTCACATCCTGATTACACCTACTGATAGGCTGACCTTTTACATACGGAAGCGTTTTCTTTAAGAAACATAAACATAACAGATGAGCTGGAGCCAATATAATTTTTTATTTGCTCGATAACATCAAAAAGAAAATGACAAAATTAAAAAGTATATGTGATTGCATCTGTGAGAGTGAGTTTGAACTGTTAATCAATATATGATGTCATCTTAATCAATGCTTTTATATTGCTGCAGACAAAGCTTTCATGTCTTCAAGGTATTATGGCTCAAACGCATCAAGAGGACAGTGATCGATTGCAGTCGTAGATCAGAGATCGATACAGATACATTTTCAGCTGCTAGTTTGATTTACAGGTGGAATGACATCATGGTTAAAGCAACAGAAGACAACTGGAGAAGCCAATGTTAATTTATTTTCATTTATTCCTGATCAAAGGGTTGTTGAGACAGAGAATAGGAAAGCGTTTTTAACTTTCTAATAGTTCAGGAAACTCCCATGGTTAACAGATGATTTAAACAAATACAGTATATGTACGGTGCTAGCATGTGAAATTACAGATACAGTTTATTTTCTCTCATATAATACTGTTTTGAGGTGGACCCATTTCTTGGTCCACCTGTTTGACTCGCATTAACCAGTCCTCTACCTATAATGAAAACTACTACCAACTAGTTGGTAATAGTTAAGCATATTGGGCATTTTTTCTATTTAACACATGTTAGGAAATCCCAGAAAAGACATGGGCTTCTAGGAAGCACAGGCTGACTGCTTTTACTGTAGGCGGCGATTATGTTTTCTGCTGTCTGTAGTCACTCCCCAAAGGCCCATTCTGTGCTAGAAAAAAAAACCTTGAAATGATCTTTTTTTTTCCCCCATTTGTGGAGTAAGGAGGGTATCTTTAAAATGATTGTGTAACGAGATATTCCTGTGAAATTGTAAGAACGTCAGAGGACGCTCTGGGTCAGCTAACAATTGATTTGAATTTAATGGGTATGAGGACATGGGATTTTTCCCATCGGATAATTGTCTTTGTCAGCCATAGCTATGGAAGTAATAGATAGAGAACGAAGTTCAAGTCCTGCAGGTATATTTGCAGGATCATAAAATTGATTCTCTGAAAAATTAAGTCACAGGAGCAATGCCCACAGGTGTTATCTGTAGATTAAGAGGGCCTCACAGTTTATTTTCTGCTAGCCTGTCAAGATGTTGACTCGGTCAGTTTTGACAAGTTTGTTTCATTGTGTTATCATTATTTATTTACACGTGTAATACCAGAAACAGATACTTCCTTACAGAGCCTGTTCATATTGTCAAAACCAATCACTCAGAAGGAAACTGCAAACACAGAAAAATCTGCTGATGTCTGAAATAAGACAATTAAATTTGGAAAGAGGCCCACCTTGCATTTGCCAGACTTTCAGAGGTGCCATCTCGTTGGTGCTTTCAACTAAATGCTTCCTCAATTCTTTAAGCTGTTCCTTGAGCTCCGGGTAGAGGGTCCTAGTGAGAAAGATGGACAGAATGCATGCATCTGTTAAATGACTTAAGTGCTAATTAAGAAAAAGTTGTTGGATTCACAGATTGATTTGATTATTTCTGGTTAGTTGAGCACAGATGTGGTCGGTGCTTCAAGACAGGAGGAAAAAAAAAGAAAAAAAAAAAAAGAAAGGCTTGGCTGAGAGAGTGTGGTGCAATTCCTGGACCTAATCCAAGCTTTGAATTTTTATCATAGGCTGACACAGAGTCACTCACTTGAGTTTGCCAAAAAGGAATCCCTGAACCTCATCCACTGGATCATTCTCTCCGATCATTGTAGCATTCACCTCTGCCCCTGAAACCACAATCAATTAACTCGATTTTCAAGTCAGGACTCCTCTGGGATTACAACACTGTGGGCATGTGTGTATCGACTGTGTGTCTTCCTGTGAGTATGTACACCTTGGACTTGTGTGTCATCCTTTGCTTTGTACTCCTGGCTTTTGATGGCCAGCTCCACTCCATACCCGGACAGATACACCTTCTTTCCTCTTGACTTCTGCAGAAGAAGAAGAAAAATAAGAAAAGATGGGACATCACATGCTTATAATTGTGTCACACACAGAAAACGCTTAATTGCAATTAATTGCATTTGCAAACAGATTAAAAGACACAGTTATGCTAACCTGATGACAAAACAAAAAAAAATTTTTTTTCTTAATGTAAAAAGCTCTGTGAACGTTCTTGTGTTCCCACTTGTAAAAAAAATAAATCCCACTCACATTATAAATGCATGTGCTTGCTGACTATCTTCCATGTGCAGACAACCAGCTTGCTAAGTACTTAAGCCACTAACTGTCCCTGGTCTGGCCCCAGAGCTATATGCACAGAGTAAGAGTTAAATGTTACAGCCTTTCTAGTGCCCAGGACTTCCTGCCTGAAAGACAGATGGTGAGAATAATTTAGCATAATCAGGGGGAGGGAAAAAAAGAAAAACACTATCAAATGGATTTGCATGTGAGGGGAAAGTAATCCAACTTGAGAAACTTGCAGTCTAGCATGAGGAACTGGAGAAGCTCTTTTCATCCCAGGTGTAAATGAGGACCGTCTTAAACTGCAGATTTTTTTTTGTAAGACGAGGATAAAACACAGGAGCCCAAAGTAACTTTGGGATTTCACCACATGACTATAAACCAACTTACACTTATAAAACTATTCCTGACATGGAAAACATTTGCTTTATTGATAATTTCACATACCGGTAGTAGTGACCTAAATACGCTCAATCTATTGTGATCTTCTCATTTAAATTATATTAGAAGTAAAGCAATTCTTACAGGCAGGTAGTGGCGAAGCACGTAGGTCACCGAGCCTTCATTAACTTTGGATAGAATGACTTGGTGAAGCTTCTGGAAATCTGCCGTCCCAAACTGGGCGTAAAGAATCACAACAGGAGCATCTGGATTTGAACCTGGGTATTTATGATCACCTTTAAAAAGATATGGCTTTGTCCTGGAAGAGAGAAAAAAAATTTAATCTTAATAATATAATTCGTAATCCTTTTGCTTTAGATGTATGTGACTTTTTTTTACCTTTGAGGTGCACTTTTTAGGAGTGCCTCTAACTTCTCTGCATCACAGGTCTTCTCTCCGTGGATGCTCAAAAAAGCTGAGCAGCCAGAAGGAGGCGGCTCAGTGGACGCTATCTAAAAATATACACCCAAAAAGCATAATCAGTACTAATATCATCCTACTCACATGTATGCTCAAGCCTTCAAAACAGCTTTAAATTGCCCTGCTGTTACCTGTTGGAAGGAGTGTACTGTTGCAGAGTAAGCTCTCAGTGAGAGTGCGAACTTCAGCATGTTTAACTGGACGGAGCTGAGCAAGGCACTGGCTCTCTTCATGATCAGATCATAGTAGGCCTGATCTGTGTCTGTGTGGGGACAGCAAATGTGCACACGTAAGATTTCGGTGTGGTCTCGCCCCTCCCTAGAGGACCTATTACCCTTCATATTTAATTACTGTAATCTATATTAAATAGCTTTGCAGAATTCACAATTCAGAATAATCCTTTTTTATGTTACACTGGGCTGTGAGGCAATAACCACAGATCTTATCTCGCTTCAGGGTCACGCTCCCTGCAAGCAAACTTTCTTCTAATTCGCTGGGCCTCACAAACGGAAGGTCTGAACAGCAGGTGGACGGGGCTGCTGTGCTGAGAGAATATCTGTTCTCACTTACAACATAAGGTGCCATAATCAAAAAAAGGAGAAAAAACTGTGTTCAGAGCAATCTGAAGCCTGAGTTTTCACTGGGATTACTTGCACAAGCGCTGACCTCAATATCGGAAAATCTGACCAAATTTAATATGAGTAACCACCACTGGTACAGTATATATAATAAAGAGAATAAGGAAAAGCATAATAGGTCCCCTTGAAATTGTGTTACAGCAGTTCTGGTCTAACTGAGATACACTTTTTATTGTGTTATTGCTCCAACGAGTATGTGGCTAAAACCCCGACAATGCAATTACTGCCAAGATGCTGCATACACATCATAAATTCAGCTGCTCACAGCGCAGAAACTAAAAGTGAAATCTTGTCCACAGAGTCCAAAGTTTTACTTTACCGTCATGCTCTCCTTCTATGTTTTGATTGGCCTCTACAAAGTCCCAGAACTTCTCCTGGCTCTCCTCTGCCATGAACTCACTGGGGAAGGAGAATATGAAAGTGGCGGTCTCATAAGCTGGAAATGCATAGTGTCAGCTACTGCAAACAGCACAACACCTAAAGCCCTTAATTATTCACAGTCTTCCTCAAGGACATATCAGTGAGACAGAAGTGTAGTTTAAACTCACTTAGAGGACAGTCACATGAATGACCTCAGAACACTGATTTATCTATTATCTCCTTTTGAAATGTAATTTATATGTAATGCAGCCAAAGTGCTGCTCCCTTTGAGCAGTGCAGTGTCATACCTGGCCTCCAGCAGCAGCGGTGTATCAGCCCATTTGGTTGTAAGAGTGGTTGTGACAGCCTTTGAGTCCGCACCCCCAGATGCGACAGAGAGCAGCGAGAGCAGCACGATCCACAGAAGCCACATCCTCAAGCCTACACCTGAGGGAACAGAAGAGTTGGGAAGTGAGGCTAAAGATTTCCACATTGCTGTTAAAGTCGAGCTCAAAAATAAACAGTGTGAATGATAGTATCATCCCGCCCATTGTGCTATGCGGTAGTGAAGAACGGAGCCCACTCAGCCACCAAAGTAGATTATAATGTTATCTGGCTCTGTACGAATTGGCTGAACATCTCACTGCCAACAGAGATAAAACACAGAGGCAGATCCTAACAAACTACAAGCTCAGTGACCACAAAGATGCCATTGAAAGATGAAGACAATAAAAACATGGAAACGGAAATACAACACAATATGTAGCCACTGTCAAACCTTTAATAACAATAAATCATTTCCTTTAACAAATTCAGCTCTGTTTATGCAGATTTCCAAGAATGCAGTTAATTCTCTCTCAAATAAAAACATACAGATATAACATACTACAACTACTGTGTATAACCAACATATATTATTAATTGTATATTAATAACATTTAGTTGCTTACACTCTGTCCTAATGCGTTGGTGCTACTGTTTGCTGACACTTTTATATACTAAAGATGACCTTTGAATTGAACATATTTAAACCTTGGTTTTCTTCATGGATGGGGCCATATGGACTTAGGGAACACAGGGATCAAATGAGGCCGTCTATGTGCAGTTCTAACCTTTGTACCGTGGTGCTTTTTTTTTTTACCTAGAATTTGCTTCAAAAGACCCTCCGTAGGATACAACATCTCAACTCAGAGTAAAAGCTCCTGAAACAAGGAAATGTTTCAAAGAGACCTCTGAAGAAAGAGCAACAGCGCTTAAATAGAAAACACATGTTGCCATTTTTACACATTTTTGCTTATCATATAATTTCATTTATGCTCTCATGAGTTCTTGCAAACAACATTTCCAAATGATATTATTTTTAGCAACTTATATTTGGATTTCACCTTAATTAAACACCAAATATTCAGTGGCTGTAAGGGCACTGATTTTAACATAATTGGTTGATTTTATTGTATTTATATTGCACAGCAATATGACAAAAATAAAGTTAGCCTTCCTGAGCAAGGTCGATTTAAGTCCCCACCTCACTCGTTTATTGGTCACAAGCAAAAGGATGAGATGGTGGATGCAAGTGGGAGAAATGAGCTCCCTCAGAAGGGCGGCTGGGATTGCCCTTAGAGACAGGGTAAAGATTTTAGTCAATTGAGAGGGTCTCAGAGTAAAGCCACTGCTCCTCCACATTGAAAAGTGCCAGTTGAGATGGGTTGGGCATCTGATTAGGAAGCCTCCTGGGTGAGGTGGGTATGTCCTACCAGGAGGAGGCCGTGCGGTAGTCTCGGGACACACTGGAGCAACTATATCTCTCAGCAGCCCTAGGAAGGCCACGGTGTTCTCCCGGATAAGCTGGAGGAGGTGGCCTGGATAGGAGGAAGTCTGGGTTTCTCTGCTCAGGCTGCTGCGCCCGCAACCCGGCTCCGATAAACAGACAACAAAATAAATAGATGGAAGGAGTTAGTTCTTCCTTTGCGGTCTTTTTATGTTAGTCTGTTAACTAAACTACACGCAAAACTGTTTCAGTAGCAAGGACAAACAATTCTTATATTTTAATGGACAAAATGAGCGTTGTTTTTGCCTTTGTATGTATTTGTAAGACCACAGTATGGTGGGTGAACTCTAATTTCTGACGGCACTGAACGATCCATTATTCAGTGCCACAGGGTGTGCATAACAGGCTTTTATCAGCTTTCCACTGAATAATATTGAGATCTGATCAAATCCTGTTATTAAATAAAAAGTCTGCTCAAACAATAAATGGTTCCAAGTTAGTCATTTAAAATTAAAATAAACAAAATTAATATTATTGTTTTACACATATGTATGATTATGTGGTCTAGACTTTATAATCATCTTAATAGTAGGACACATTGCGCTGCTTCAACAAGTGTAGTGTCAGAAAATATCCTTAAGACTCCTTATTAACATCGTGATACCGCCTTCAGCAGTGCTGCCGACAACATAAGGCTTGCCAGGCACAGTAGGATACTGATAATTTGCTAAGAAATTCAAACACGGTTGTGAAGTGTTCACCTAAAGCAAGGTACCAGATCATCTCCTCAAGCTGTGCAACTGATTCTACATGTTTGACTACTTAGCAATTATACAAGAATACACATAAATTAAATATTAAAGAAAAGAAACACCTGGTCATTATTTATCACTTCATGGGAAAAAAACTGTAATTAATCTAAACAAAGCTGGATTTTTAAACATTTTATTCCTCATATTATGCAGAATCATTTACCTGTGCAAGTTTAGCTGCAAATAACATAACACAATGCTTCCTATTCACGATTGTAAAAGTTATATTAGTTATATTTTATCGTATGTTAATATGACAATTTTTCTTCTTGCTTTTGGGATGCACAGCTATTAACCACACAGCAATGTCAGACCTTGCCGATTACTGTGTGGAAACAAAATAACATTTACCAAAGGTGGTGGCTGAGGTTTACTTTTTTTGTGTCTGATCATTTTTTGCCCTGGATCAGAGCTCAACAAAGACAAATAAACAGCAATGAAAAATTAATGAAATAAATAATTAATGCTGGTATCAGGATCATCTGTCAAATTTAAACATCGGTATGATGCCAGGTTTTCCATATTGTTGCATTTTAGAAATATTTTTTTAGGAGTTCAGTATTTAGAACGGCTTAAAAAAAAGCCTTAGAGCCTTTAAAGGCCTAAAGAGGATGCACCAGTAACCTTGTTTCTTTGTGTTACCTGGCTCAATAAACTCTAAAAACCTGGTCAGAATTAACAGGTATCAAAACAGCAGTTATCAGCTTTGTCTACTAACCTAGACCTTTCGCCTCAGGCTCTGTGCATGTTCACATATAGCCTGATACTATCAAGTATCATTTCACTCTTCTTCCACACAAAATTGATCAATCGAGTGCTGCCTACTTCAGTCAGAGACATTATTACAGGAACTGGTGATAGAGATCTCCAAAGAATAGACTATAAATATATAATGACAAAAGCCAGCACCAGTAAATGTAAATGTGTCCTGCCAGTTCATCTTTACAGCTGTTCAAATGCTTTTAAACACAAATATCTAATAAGCCAATCACATGACAGAAACTCAATTAATATAGGCATGTAAAGTTCTTCCCCATTCTGATGGCAGAAATGAGGAAGAAAGGGAATAAGACACAAATTACCACTGGTTGTAACCAATGTATGCAGAAGAGCATCCCTGAATGCACAAAACATCAAACTTTAAAGCAGGCTGGCTACAGCAGAAGGTACACAGTGAAAGAATGGACCCATTCTGCATCCTATCAGTGGTTCAGGCTGGTGGTGTTGCTGTAACTAATCCAATATCACAGTAGTTGGAAGTTATCTTGCTATGGTCAATAATGATACTCTGCCTGGTAGAAGGGGCGAGTGTGTTTTTTGGGCCAAAAGGGCGAGTTCAAATACCCTACCACAAAACAACCAATGGGTAGTGAACCAGTGGTTATGTATAATCTGCTGGGTACACTACACTTCATTGAAAGACACCTGGGTGACCAGCAAGTCAAACTCTAAATAACTCTAAGATATAAGGTCTGAGAGGACAAAAAGAAGAGACAAACTGACGAGGAGGAAATGCATGAACCCTTCATCGCCATATCATAACGTTACAGATTTCTTTAATAGTGTTACGCTTAATTACAGCAGAGCAGGATGCTGAGGCTGTAAACAAAACGTGCCATCATTTCTATCCAATGGGAGAGTTCAGCGTGGCTCATCCGTCCAATGAGTGCACAGTTTGGACATCCGGGCTGTCTCAATGACAACCCTCAGAGCTGTCATAATAGCTGTAATCACGAGTTAACTGCTAATTGTAACAAACACCTCACACGTTCAAATTTTACTGGTTTAACCAGCTCTAATGTCTGCTATATTTACTCTTCAGAGCCCATTCAAAGCCGGAAAACTCACGGCGAGCTAGCGCTACCTGAAATTAATGCTAGCTAACGCCTCCCGCACAAAAGCAAAACTGCCCGATTGCACCTGTTTTTGTTTACTTACACGCACAAATTGTCATATTCTGTTGAAAAGACAATACACAGCCTTAGCTACAAGCGTATGAAGCTCCACAACACAGAAAATTAATGATTTAGTCTCACCGAAGCCGGCTCGGTAGCTTCCTGAATTCATGATCCGCTGTGGAGTGGGCGGGTCCTGACAGGCTCATTAGGCAACCACAATGTTGCCTGTTCAAAATTACTGAACCTCTCAGCAATAAATGATTAACTAATAAGACGTGCCTTAGACGGTGAACTGCAAATTTCGCTGATAATTGATTCACTAATTAAAAACAAAGACTGTCAAAATCCTTTTTCTTTTTATATTCATTATTATTGTTGTTGTTAGTGTTGTTGCCTAAAATTATTTTCCTGATTTAAGTAAACTATGTGAAAGGACATTATTTTTTAAAAGTGTAAGAAGTGAGAAGCAGAAAATACATAATTTAATAAGCCGTATTATTAAAACCACTGACAAAAAAAGCAGCACCCACTTAAAGATATTTGAAAAGAAAGTATTGCCAGCTCTTGGCAATAGCACTAACCAAGGACTTACCATTGTCTCTTTTAGCTTGTTTCCCAATGGTCAGAGGTGGGAAGTAACAAAGTGCTTCAGGTAACAAACACTTTTTAATACGGGCCTGACAAAGGGTGTAATTATCTTAGAATTAAATGGAATTTCCACGTATTATCACCTGGAATTACAATATAATTATATTTACCTACAAATACTTAGTAGTAAATAGACTACAATAAGGGGGTAATAGTTCAAGATTTAACAAGAAAGAAGAATTATAGTGTAAGTCATTTTAAGTAAATTTCCAGGCATTTTGTATGGTTAATTTTTAATTTTACATCTTACAGTGTAAATATACTGTACTTTTTGGGGTGCCGCTGTATTATGTAGTAGCTTAACCTTACTTATACTATATACTACCTAATACTTCTGTGCATCACAGATGTTCCACTATTCAACTGTCCTCCTATATTACATATAAACATGTGATTAAAGACTGTTGTCCCTTTCCTACTTAGAAAAAATTAAAATAAACCCACCAGCAAAAACTGCAGGACATAGGCACATTTGATCTCTATATTAATGGAGATAGTCAAACTTGAGTTCTTTCTTTCACAATGATCAACCATCAATCAGAACTTTCAAAAGGACTGTGAGAAAACACAAATGATTAACACAAATGAAGAAAGACTCCAATAGAATATTTTTTAAATTTTTAATTGTAATTCAAACTCGAACACAGTTACAATAAACTGCTCTTATTGGCTAAAGACAACGTTATTTAGCCTTTTCTATTTGTACAGTTCAGTCATTTCTTTGCTTTTTGTGCTCTCTTCTTTTGTTCTTAGACCTTAGTTTTAAACAGTTGGCAAGTGATTACTGGAGGTTGCAAAGAGGTGTACAGTGCTGCATCGATCTGCTTGTGATTGCTGTGGTCTTCAGCAGTTTGCATGGAAGATGCAGACATGTCTGTAAACTACTCGCTGAACAGTGTTGAAACTGTTAATGAGACAAGCTGAAATAACAAGACATTCCTAGTCTACGGTAAGAATGAAATTACAAGAGAATTGATGTGAACTACAAGAGGGACCTGTTTGTATCACGATGGAAGAAATGGATGGACTACATTAGAAAACGCAGGCCAGTTTTTGCTTTTGCTTTAGATTTTGACTTTGTTAACTACTAGAAGACTAGAGGAAATATTAGTTATATTAGTTATATTAATGGAAACAAAAACACACTCCCTATATTTATTTATTTATTTTTCTTTCCTTTTTCTTTTTCCTTATGTATTTTTTATTTATGTTGTTTGTTATTTCCTGTTTTGCTTCTTTTTCTTTTTTTCTTCTTCTTTCATTCTTATTGTATGGTTATTTTAGTTGTTTAAATATAGAAAAAAAGAAAAAAAATATATGTACTGAAAGATAGCTGAAGTTGATGGTATTGTATAGTGATTCTAAAATGTCAATAATAAAAAAAAAGAAAAAAAAAGAAATTACAAGAGAATTAAAAACGTCATACAGTTAGAAGGAAGTATTTATGTGTTGAAAATGTGTTTAAAAACAGTAAAATGTTGTCTTGTTTAAAAAGTGGTTTATGCTAAGTATTTGTAGGTAAATATAATTACATGAGATGAGATGAAAGAACCAAAAAAAGCATATAGTTCATGCATTATTTATTATCTTTTTGGTGCAGATGTACAGAAGTTGTGGTTGCTGTATTACGGCATCTAGCTTATGCTACAAAAAAGGAATGAAAGGGGTTGCTTTTGAAAGCATATCATTTCAACTACAACATTTCCCTGTGTAGTTTTTCTGTGCAGTGTGTCTGCTAGTTAAATGTGCATCTGCTGTGTTTCTCAGAAAGACAAAAGAATGACTGATAACTTTACTCAGAGATGGAGGAAGAACCATCCGTTCTCTTCTGCTCATCCTCATAAGGGTCCTGGGAGAGCTGAAGCCTATCCCAGCTAAATTTTGTAGTTTTGTAAGTTTGTAATTCCTTGCATTTTGAATTCTTGTATTTTTATATTAGTATGACATGAGGTTCAGATAGCTTTTCACAAAAATACCCAGTAGAAATGTCTTCCAAAGAGCTCCTGTTTACTTTTATACTTTGAGGACATTTCAGAGTCATTACTTTTTAATTATTACTTGAGCAAAGAAATTGAATCAGTATTTTAACCTTTATCTGAATATTTTTTTAACACAAGCATTTTTAAGTGTAGAATGCCTGTGCTTTTGCCACCTCTGCCAATCATGCACCCTGCTGTCTCCTGTTACAGTGCTTTCTTTTTTTTTATATACAGAGGTTTCTCTTGTCTTATTTATTTTTCTTTTAAAAATGCGCTCTTTTCACTTTTCACTTGAGCCGAACGGGTTTGCACACAATTTCGTTCTACTTAAAGCACAATGACAATAAAGATTCTGACTTCTGTTACCGATGTAACTGACACATGCACAAGATGCACTTCATAAAACCAAACAGGACCTTCTTCCATTGCTCTATGAGTGAATTCTGACACCCATATGTCCACTATGGGCCTTTGACAGTGGTCAGCATGAGCAGTCGGAAAGGTCTTGAACTATTCCCAATTTCTTAATATTTTGGATAAATATTTATTGAAACACGAGGAAACATAAATAGGAATACAGTAAATCAGGCATAAGCAGAGTTTGTAAGATTTTAACAAGCTCGAAAGTCAATATCTGGTGTGACAATATTTATTCTTCAACAGGACTGTAGAGCTGAACTTCAGGCAGTCTCTGTGGGCCTCCTTTCTTTCTTGATTCGTGTGTGTCTTGCACATCTTATGATTTTGTGTTCATAGACCATATTGCATAAAAAGAAAATCACTGATACATTCATAAATATGCACGGTTTGTATGGTTAAATAAGTTTTGCTTCGAGTATTAAGTTTATGATTGTATTATTTTCTTAATTTATATAAGAATTCATGATGCTTATGGTTTATAAACAAAGTTTAAAAGTCAAATCTGAGTTTCTAACACACAATGTCTGCTCCTCATCCTCACCATCACCCTCAGGGCGGCCATTATTGTTCTTGCATATTCACTTCCATCAGCTTCTATGACTTATATCTTCTGCTGCACAGACAGCCTGATGTTGTTTTCAACCTTTTTGGTGCTATGGCACATCAAAGGTCAGAGACTAAGGGACATCGTAATGACTGTAAATAATGAAATCATCTCGATAATAGTCCGTTTAAATAAGTATCCAAACCTATTTGTGTTTATAGACCTGCATCAGTGTAATTATAGTACCTTGGCTGAGTTGGCAGAAGAGCATTATGTTACAATGCATTAGGTTAAATGAGGTTTATGATATGTGCAATGATTTGATATATAATAGCTATTTTCTGTTAGTGTTCACTCTAACAGTCTTGTGGATATACTGTGTGATTAAGTAAAACATTAAATGGTTTTCGAGGGTGTACACATGTTAGTGTGCTGTCTGATGGTGTTTTATTAGAACTAGAAAAAGATAAATAAATCTATTCATCCACATATAACTGACAACCTACTTTAAAAAAAAAGGTTACATTAAAAAGCAGAGTCATTGTGGTATTTTTAAACTACTCTTTCAACTGCTTGAAATTCACTGGCTTCCTCAAAATCTCTTGCTTACCTCATGGCATACCAATTAAAAACTGTGGGCCTAACACAGAATAAAGCTTAATGCTGCCTGACGATGGCTTTGCTAAGTTTTCAACTGAACCTGCTACCAGAACATATAATTCCTTGGAAAAACTGTCAATTGCCACTATATGAGCTCACCTTGTGTCTCATCTTGAATATCTGGAGTCTGTTGTTGAAATTAAGGGCCACGAATTTCAAGTTGTGCTGGGTCATTCTGATAGATATGGAGTCACATTCCACATTGCCTCACTTTCTTTACCAGCTGCTGATAGGTGAACCAAGCAACTTAACCTGTTACTGACTTTACACAGCTGACTTCCCTTAGTTTGCTTACTTTCCTCCCTTTCTTTTGTTTTTGATACGTTTTGCTTTTCTGGGAATACAAAGGACTGGACTAAACTATTTTGTCGTACTTTGTAAAGGGTGAAAGGGGCATTAGAAAGCCTACACAATCCTTTTAAATCAAGGTTCAGTCTCCCAACTTATTTATTCAGGCAGCTTAATTATGATGCTAATTACTTGAAACAAAAAAGTTCATTTCAGCCTTGCAAGAGCCCCTCCCGCCAGCATCCCCCTGGCTCGTCAGTTCACTTTACTGCCGCTGTTCTTCAACACGACCTGAAATGTCTTATTCAGCTTTCAAATAATTTCTTTAAGTCGTCTGCAGGAATAGTTCTCCAGGCTTCTTGAAGGGCATTCAAAGCTCTTCACTGGATAGCTGCCTTTTGTTCCGTTCTCTGTCAAGTTGATTGCACACTGCTTCCATATTATTGAGGCCCACGCTCTGGGGAGGCCAATCCATGACTGACAGTGTTGCATTGTTTGTTTTCTATCCAAGTATAGTTTTACCACATTGGCAGTGTATTTGGGATCATTGCTATGTTGAAATATGAAGCTGCTCCCAACCTGCTGCTCTCCTCATGGTATTGCATGGTACATTAAAATCTGACAATGCTTTTTTATGTTCATAATAGACACTCACTGTTGTACCTCTCTCATGACCGTCTCCATACACTTTGTCTATGTCAAATTAGGATCAATCTTTACAGTCCATGACCCTGATCTCACTCAGATACTATACTTGCCCATCAACTTCAAGGAAAAATTGTTCAATTGGTGCCAATACATCCAACCCCTTACACACGTTTCACTATGATAAGACACATGTTTCACTTCCTAATGTTGTGACTGATTAGCATGCATATTCTGAAGTCAAGTCTCCGGTGCTGATCCAAATCTGAAAAACTCACCTGTTGTAGAACTGTAAAAGAGAGAGCATTGTTCAGTGTGTAGTGGCTGTTGAGCTATATGTATTTGGGATTCTAGGTATTACTCTGAAATGCAGCTCCTGGAATTACATATTCTATATGCACAGTGTAATAACCATGGGAAATAAATCCTTCATTCATACCTGTCCTTTTGGTTAAAAGTATTTGTTATGTGGTAATGAAAAAGTAGATAAACTGAAAACCCTGGGAGCACCTGGGATCATTTTGTAAACCTTTACCTTGAGTTTGTGCGATATCTTTTAGATAGACAATCCCTGTGGGGCAGATTTGGTAAAATGTGCCAGACTGCCTTTCTACCTGTTGTGTGGTCTTGATAAAGAAGATGAAAGGTACGGAGACAGTGTCCCAGGGTGCAGAGACATGGCTCTTGCATTTTCATTTACTCGCTCTAGCAGCCTAAATTAAATTGGACAGTTGATCCTCCAGAGGGAGCAGTTCCAGGGTTTGATTTAACATTATATAAAAAGCAGCAACATTAATTATCCTTCTGGTTTTGACCTTCATTTTGACGTGCCCATGCGGACAGACTCGCAAAATCTAACACATACACAGAAAACTCAGCCATATCTCTATTAGGACAGGCCTAAACATCCCATTAGTCCGCATAAGTATAGCTAAAACCCGTCTCACACATGCACACACACATTGCCCACAGGGCCTGTTCATCTGTCAGGAAGGTGACATCTTCAGATGAATTATGGGAGATGGTTGCCATCTTCTCTGGGGTCACATTCGAAATGGCGAGCTCGGGCTGTGGGCTCCCTCTCCTCACACTATCGCACGTCAGCCATTTTAGAGGTGTAAAGCCTCGACGGGGGACCAAAACGACCTCAATTAAACCTCCATTAATATTAATACATTTTGTCGTTTCACGTGAGTTGCTGCTAATTAAATGTGTCCCTGACTGTATAATGAGGGTCAGCTGGGGTCACTAACATGAAGCTAATTCACCACATAACAGCGACCAAACACTCTTTGCTGATCTGAGCTCGCTTCCTATAAATACACCCGGAGACGAGGACCGTTTTGTTTACACCCGTACGTAAACATCTGCGCAGGTTCTCAGTCATTCAGGTCACGGTAGTCTCGAGAGCTTGAAAAGAAGGAAGGCAACTGGACTTCATCACCACAGCTTAACTAAACAATGTAGCATATGCTGTGCAGGGCAGTGAGGAGTGCTTGGATCTCTACGCAGGAGAAACTTCACAAATGCATGGTGGTGGCTTACGTCAACCACCTACAATGCATTGCTTCAAGCCCCACTCACAAATTTACCTCAGGTGACGTGAATAAGTCAGCCAAGGTCTTACAGTAGTTTCACCCTTAACCCCCAGTGATGGCAATGATCCACACCCTCACATGATCAATAACGGGTCAACGATCACCTCTGAAGGGGACAGCCCCCACTAGGCTTTAGCTGGGATTCTCCAGCTTTTAGCTTTAGAACTGAAGAAGCCTCTTGAACGAGAGGTGAAACGTCTCCACAACTTAAAGGTACAATATGCAGTATCTCACCACTAGATGTCAGTAGATTGCAGGCTGGGTGAACTGAAAGTGGATAATCCTGGCTTGGTGGCTACAGTATGACAACTCTGGTCATTCATCTGCAGTGAGTGTAGGCTGTCAGTTCGCTGTTCGCCTCAGCTGTTAATATATAGTCACGTTTATTTACTCTTGCACAGAAACTCTTACATGGCGCTTTCACAAACCGATGCCTGCACCTCTATATTTTTAATTGATTAATTCAAAGTTCATAAGAATGCATTAATTTGTTGGGAAGCCTTAATTACACCCTGATAAATGTATATGTTTGAGTAAAATATTTGCTTAGTCCATTAAAAATGTTCAAAAAACAACATCCAGGTGCTTTCTTTTGAGAATGCACACGCTTAATGAGCGCATCACTTTTTCCCTGCACTGTAGCATTTTTTTGTGTTCTCTGAAGGATCCATGTGTCACTTAATGTGAATATGTTATCCCTTTTAAACAGCCTTTTAGATCTCCCACAGCTCCAAAGCTCCCCACACACACACACACACACACACACACACACACACACACACACACACACACACACACACGTGCGTGCAAACAAACATAATGAACACACATTTTTCAAGCCTAATAGGATTGTGAGATCCTTCAGATTGGACTCCCACTAGTGTAAGTCAGCAGAGCACTGCCTGGGAGGTTAGATTCTTCTGTTCAATCCTGCAGTATCACGAGAGGTGATTTGGTGTTGACCTGGGAGATTAGCCAGACGTGGAGTGGAAGGTCAGATAACAGCCCCAGATGGTCCATCTAATCATATTTATTTTATTGCTAAAGGGAAAAATGCGTACTCCCACTCTGGACTGCTGTCTCTCCCTCACCGCCCTCCGCATTCACAATCTGACAAAACAGGGTACTGAAACTCTGCAAATTGTTTGTGTAGAGAGATTTATCCACATTGTATATCTGGCGATGAGGGTCTAAGCCATGCCACTGCTGGAAATGACTCAAGCCCGGACACAAAGACCAAACTCCATCGTGACCAGCTGCCGGCGCCAACAGGGCAGTCCTCCAGAACTACAATAGCCTGGCTCGATGCACGTAAGGGAGCAACTCGGTATGAACTTATCTGCAGAATTCCACGCTGAAAATAAGCAGTAATAACGCCAGAGTTTCTTTGTTTGCACGGCGCACGTATGGGACCAGCACTGAGGAGCTGTAGCCAGTTTGACCTGCTAATAATGGACTGCAGCCAGAGTCCGTACAATCAACTTGGAGCTGGATTCCCACTGCAAAAGCGAGCGAGCGCTTTCTCTCCCAAACACTCACATGCACACGTTCAGCCGCACAAAAGCTGTCCACCCCTCTGCAACGGTCGAGCCATTATTGTTTGTCCAGTCCAGCTGCACTTGGAATGACAGCGACCCAGAGCTAGGGGGAGGATTAAAGACTGCGTTCAGTCTAATACACCATTTGCCAGCTGCCAGAGAGGCTTCGCAGCTCTTCCTTTTCCATCCCGCTCTTCTGTTCGTATGTCAGGCAGAAAAAAAACAAAAAAACCCAGCATCTCTTTCCTCATGTCCTACATAAAGACTCTCTCTGATTCCTCATCTGCTCGACACTCTTGCTCTTGTCCGTGCCAGCTTTGATCTCCCTCCAGCCAACTGGCCCTGCTCGTCACTGTCCTGGCAAATTATTTTCTACGCCTGCCTCGATAGGTCAGAGTTGAAGCTCACTGGTGTGTTGATGAGGCAGGGTGGAGGCCTCTCTCCTCTGGAAGCTCAGCCAAGGACACGGAATTATATTTATACAGGCTGTCCTCTTCCTCGCAAACACCCACCTGCCACAGCAGAGGAAGAAGCATATTTGTGTGCATATAAGTGCATCAGGCAGGCTCAGAGTGTCTGCACATTGAATTAGGCTGTAGATCACTGGCGACAGGACTGAGGACCGTCATTAGGTGGGGGAACGGGCATCTTTATGGGGTCACAGTTTTGCAGTTAGTGTAGGCAAAAGGTAAAAAAAAAGAAAAAAAGAAAGAAATCCTTTAGTTACAAATTGGCCTGTGAATGGGAGTGTGGAAACCTGCAGGTCTCGGCTCCCACTCAAGCTGTCAAAAAATCACTGAGTGTAATTGAACATGTGGCTCGTTTTCAAGTTCAGTACCTTGGATGTAATTTCCAGCTAGAAAAAAAAGAAAAAAAACGGGAGATATTTTTCATGCTTGATAATAAAGTGACAGAATGGGAAACATCAGAAATGACACGCAGTGACAACCACAACACAGCCCGGTCTGTAAAAATGAAATATTTTAATTGGTGGCTTGATGATTCATTTTTGCAATCATAAGAAACAATCCCAGAAATATGCATACAGAAGGAGCCAGAGACAGACTGCACACCAACTCAAAAACAAAAACAAACAACACACATCTCTATCACACTCTTTAAAAAAATAAAAAGCATGATGCTAGCGACACCCGGGTTGCTTCATTGTCACAAAGAAAAATGCTGTTAAGACATCAGATATACACAGAGATCAGACACAAAAATCTGAGCATAGCTTCAGAGCATCGGTAACTGGAATCATTTCGGTGAAAGGTTTGAGATTTCCTCTCACACTCTGTTCAGGTACGGGGAGTGTTTTTGAGGACTACTACACTTGAAACTGGGACGCTGAAAATGAAACGCTCTTGAGATACAGAATTGGTGTCTTATTTGTTCCGAAACCACTAATGCGGAGCCAGATATTATTGGTTTCGAGCCAAAACATGGACTAATGTGAGTGTGACTCTGAAAAAGAAGTTGTGGGCAAAACGCCCGGAGCTTAGGGGGGGAAAAAAATAAATAAAAATCTCCGGTTTGAAGAATACAATGACTGAGACGGAAAAATATGAAAAAGGGAGCTCTCTCGTTCTATAACCATTTTTCCTCTCCCTAATGCATTACTTTAAAAGAAGCATATTGACTCTGGATGTGTCCCAGTACATTTTCATCATCCCCCCTCGCCCTTGTTCTTTTCTCCTTCATAAATCATCCCTGATTTAAACAGAGCTGATCAAATAAAGAGATCTGCAGGAGGACAGGAGGATCCGGCCTGTTAAATTTCAGCTAAATTGTTCCCTTTGTTTACAAAAAAAATAAAAATAAAATAACGTTAACAACCAGATGAATCATCTTATGTATTTGGATACCAGGAAAGCAGGTTGTTTGCCTGCATCCTTTGCCTGAGGACACAAACAGCGGACTACATTCAGTTTAGATTCTTCCCGTCCCACTTTTACATTCTCTTTGTTTTCCCGCTTTATTGCTGACAGTGTTTGCTTGCAGGCAGGGTCGATGAGGGATTTTTTCCAACTCCAATCCACTTTTAAACCCAAATTCTTTCAAAATGCTTCCTTCCATGCATGTGAAACAAATACATTTATTGTTTCCAGCCTGTAACTCAAGCCTAAAGCGAAATCCCACTGTAGCACAAAGTCTTGATTAAGTGACAATGAACAGATGTAGCTTTGCACCATATTTTTCAGTGAGCTGGGCGCTATTAATTTGATGACCTTAAAGTATTGATTATATTCCTGAGACGTGTTCAGCTAACCAGATAAGTTCCCAGCAGTTATAGAAAGGAAACAATCATTGGCAGAATACAGAAAATTGCAGATATCTCTCAGCTGCTATGGACTTAATGTCGATTAGCTACAGATGACTGGAAACTGCTGCCATTAGAGCCCCATCTGTGACCACGTCAGAGGTCCTACGCAACCTTGGGCTTTGACCTCAAAATCTAATTTTCTTTTTACCTGTGATCTGGATAGAAGTTGTGTCTCCAGTTCTCTTTGTGGTGACTCAAGCAGCTACTTACTGTAGAAAACAATAAAATGATGACCCTGGGCTAAAGACGCATTTAAATCCGATCTTTCCACAGGCTTCCTGCTCGACCTGTGCCAGTAGCTGGCACGCTGCGTGGAAATAGTTTTTCAGTCTTCCCCATGCAAATATTTAACTTTTCAGTTAAAAAGCTGACCCCTGTGGGAACGTGGAAAAGCCTTTGAAGATACGGCCAGCTGCTGGATAGCACGTTTGGATTCCCTCCTGCAGTTTGCATACATAACGCTACATGACCAAATCACTGAATAACATAGAGGGGAACTAAGGTCACAAAAGGAGAAAAATCCCACTAAGCTTACTTATAACTGATTGACAAAAATGCACATTAGGATTTTAAGTGGTCGTACTGATAGTCTTTATACGTAGCCTCATCATGGGTAACAGACAAAAAAAAACAAGGGTTAAGGACAGGTCGCGGGGGAGGAGGAGAGGGGAGGGGAGTATTATTGGCTTGCATCACTGTGAGGGTCGCACTGCTCTGACATGCTGCCCTCCACAAAAACAAAAAAGGCATTATAATTGGTCATGAAGCCACTCACTCGCAAAACTCATCGCACATCCTCTGTCAGTCAGTCAGGCACACTATTTACAAAGGCATACACATACGCCAATCAAAGGCATACTGTACATACTATTTACACAAACACACGCACTCTTGCAGAATTGCACTCATCCACACAGACTCACGAGTAGTCAGAGAAATTACTGTAGTGTAATGCAGACATAGTATCAGCAATAATTATGGTGACTATGATTCCCAGTACATAGAGGCACTGCTACCTCGCCCTGTCCGTTCTTCAGGGTAAAAAGACAGCTCCCACTAACGAACCGCGGGTCACCGGCGCTGTGGGCGCCCTTTCAGCAGGTAGGGCGGAAGCTTCTTTGAGACTGCTACTTTTACAACGCAGTCAGAAGGTAAAAGAAAGAAATGGGAATAAACGGTGAAACTGAAAATGCCACCCACTGCATTAAGAGCTCACATTGCCATGGTGACCAGAAGTTCCATGGCTCCCATCTCAAGCATTTGTCTGAGTTAAGGCTTCCAAAGCGCTTGCCGCTCACACAGTTCCTGGCAACAACCTGCAGCACACTTGCTCCTCTCCCCTCCCTTTGATTTCCTCGCACCTATGTGAGATTCTGCGCTGTAATTGGCTGTCATTCTCTGCAGGATGGAGACCAAAAAAAAAGAGAAATAATGAACTTATCAAGCGACAAGGGCTGTGGAAACCTTGACTAGAAAAACAAAAAACAAAAATTCCCACCCCTAAGAAGCAAGGCTTCAGTAATGGCTATGGTCCATAGTACATCAATCTAATCCATTTGCTTTGACTTATAAAACAAATAAAAACAAAGACATAAAGGAATTACTTTTCTTTAGGCAGCAATGTTGGTCTCAGTGTTATTACAATTGTGCTTTTTTAAAAAAAAGCATCAACACAGAAGGAAAAATACAAATAAATTCATCCTAAAATGAGAATGTCACTATTTCATGGCCAAAGCATGTTCATGGGTGAGATGACAGATTTTTTTTTATTTCATTTTTTTATTTGTAAAGCGGAAAGCTTTTATTACACAACTTTTCTTTCCATCTTTCTGGGGGAGTCTCTGACGCACCTTTTTCTTTGTTCGGCCCAGCAATCAGCACATTTTCATTGCTCTCCCAGTTCCTTTGAAATTGGAGAATCCAGGAAGTAGACTGGTCCTTTATTTTCTCCTTTCTCCCTCTTTCTTTCTTTCTTTCTTTCTTTCTTTTTTTGCAAGGATTAGCGGGAATTCACAGACTTAAATTCATTTTCTCATGCTCCATATCAGGCCATAGAGACGGAGAGGAATACAGAAGGAGGAGCGGAGGCGGGAGTGCTGGTTGGGTTACTCAGCTGTCAGCGACTTTTAAAAATATCTCTCCTCTGCTCAGTCAGTAATGATGATGGGAGAGACAAAGAAATGCACAGGGGAGGAAAGGTCAAGCAGGCGCTAATAACAACTGGGCAAACCTCAATAATGTGAGCTGATGCAATCGACCAAGCTCAGGTTTCCATAGCAACCCACTCGGATTCTGATTCCCGCAGCCCAACTCTGGTAAAGTCAGTTTTCTTTTTTTTTGTATTTTTTTTTTCCAGTCAGTCGGGTCTTTGAAGCAGGCGCCACTTTCTGTGAGTGTAAGTGTGTGTGAGTGTCAGTGTGTGTGTATGTGTTTGCATTTCACATTACATATGCATGTCTGTTGTTTGTTCTCATTCTTCTGCTACCAGCGGTTGATGATCTGGTTCATGTAGTCCTCAGTGGGGAGCCTGCTTCCCGCCTCCTCCGTTCTACCTCCCTCCTCACCCTCCTCCCGCTCTCCGTCCCCGTCCTCCAGTGTCGACACCAAGCTCTGCTGGCTGCGGGAGGGCCACAGGCTGATGCCCAGGCCCTGGTGGCTCTGTTGCATGTGGTTCTTGATGCGCTGCTGCCGCCTCTCCTGCTGTCTGGTATACTGGTAGCGCTGCTGGAACAGGTCCCTGGCGTAGTCGTACAGCTCCATGTCCAGCTCGTTGAGCTCCTCTATACGCTGGACCTATTAAGAAGAGAGCAGGAGAAATTTAGCTGGGTGGATGAGATGGAGAAAGGGGGGGGGGGGGGGAGAGAACAGGGAAGGCTTTTATTAGCTTTTCTAAAAGTTTCAATAGCTCCAGGTTTCTTCTTAGAT
The DNA here is from genome assembly GCF_057381845.1 of Rhamphochromis longiceps. Classification (NCBI taxonomy): domain Eukaryota; kingdom Metazoa; phylum Chordata; class Actinopteri; order Cichliformes; family Cichlidae; genus Rhamphochromis; species Rhamphochromis longiceps. Next base: position 24,550,571 of record NC_140575.1, on the reverse strand, counting down.
TGCACTGATTTCTAATCGGTATTGTTTCCATAAGCTTTTTAAAGTTGACCTCTCACTCTAGTTTGAGGAACCAGAAAGGGTCAGTCATGGCGGACCTTTTTGGAGCACAGTGACCTGACTGCGTCACGCTCTACCTCGTGCTCTGCGTCAAGGACGGCCTGGCCGCTTGCTGACAATGCAAAAAACACAAAGTGTTCCCTTATCTGGAGTGTTGATGTAGGCGGGAGTAAAAAGAAAACTCTCTGTGGAGAGATGAAGGTCAGAACACAGTGATCATACTTGACACGCGGCTCATCTCCCTTTTTTGGTCAACTAAACTCACAGGGGAAGTGAGATGGATCACAAGTAAGGCCGATATGCTTGGAAATGCATGGAGCTGAATGTATTATCACTTTAGCCATGGTATTGGATTGCTCTGGGATTGATGTGGAAGCCTTAATTTCTTCATCAACTTGTGTCCACTCCTAACCCAAACACTGACTCTGGGGACACAGGGATATTTCTTTGATTAATGACCCATCAATACTGCTCAATATTACAAACTCAGGCCCAGAAAGTTCCCAAAACACTCAAGGCACAAGCCCAGAAACTAAATATAGTCTCAGTTTCCTCCATGCGATGCTGGGAAAGTTTCAAAGTTGGAATTGCGAAAATATCCCATTGTGACATTTGATCACATGCTTTATAGCGCGTCTGCAGAGAGAGGGAACTGAAAGAGAATGCATCGCCAGCGTGGAGACAACAGAAACACGTTGTTTGGTTGTGCCATGCAGCTGGCTTTGTAATCTGCTGTGTGCAGATTGAACATGGAGGTGGGGGGTGTGTGTGTTTAATTAAGAGAATCCCTTTGAAATCTGTGATGGAGTGCTGGATATCATTTGCGAGCCATGTGTGGGATAACAGGGGGAAGCGACGTGATGCGTCGATGTTAGAAAATCTGAGGCGTTTGATCAGCGGCGTGGGGGGGGGGACACCAGCAAAAGAAAGCCAGGGAGAAGGCGCACGGCTATCTGAGAACAGGCGTCGAATTATTTAGAAACCAGTTTCAAACAAAAATGACTCACTGAGATCTTGAAGGGATGAGATTAAGAGTGGGCTTTCAGCAGCTTTAGAGGAGAGTCTAAAGTAAACAGTCTCCGCCAAACCTGCTGATATAATTATTTGAATTCCTTTAAAAAAAACTAATTCAGCTTCGCAAAGATTTAAACCAATTTTATAACCTACTTTTTAAACAAAATGCGACACAAAACGCCACATCTGTCGGACTCCAACCTGTCACAATATGACATTTCCTCCTTTCCGTGATAATAACCAGTGGGTCCACCTTTCCACAGCATCTGTCAGAAGCATATTTTATATTCTCTGCTCCAACTGGTTTTGATGTATAAATCACCAGTCTGCTGTATACTGGAGGATTTCTCTTTTCTTTCTTTCTTTCTTTTTTTTAAGATGAGAACTGAGCTTAAAAACTCCCACACAAGTGTGAAGAACATGTTTAAAGCTGCTGTTTTCTCAACAGCAACAGTCATTCCAACTCATTTCACAGCAATATCAGACTGCAGACTTTTCTCTCCGTCTCTTTTTGACATTTCCCCCCCTTTCTTCATTTTTCGTTTGAGCTTATTGTACTTCTTCCTTTTTCTTCCAGTTTCTATTAAAAAAAAGTATCTGCCAAGTAATACAAATTTGAACGCAATGAGAAATAAATCATCTTAAAATAGAAACAGCGTGATTATAGTATAAGCTGCTTTAAAATAATTGCCAGAAAATTCTTATTTTTGAACAAATAAGAAAGAAAGGAATGTAATTTTTATTTAACTTTTGTTTGTTAATTTTTGCTACATCTACTACTTTTGTTACTTTTGTGCAATTTATTTAGGTTTTTCAGGGGAAAAGAGAACTCGTATATCAAAGATGATACATCTGGCATTATAGAGTTACCGGTAAATACAATGTTGCACTTACCGTAGTGTTGTCCAGGTCCACCCCTGCAGCCCGCGTGCTGTTGTACTGCATGAAAGGCCTGATGAAGCGCAACCTGAAGGTTCGTTCAAAGAGGAACTGTGTTTTCCTCTGGTACTCCGTCAAGCCAAAGAAGGCCATGTCTCGCAAGTTCTTCTTGGCAGACTCCAGGAGAAGCTGGGCCCTCTTCTTCTCTGGAACTGTGGACATGTTGTAGCAGCCTACGAGACTCAGGTCCGCCAACATACGAACCTAAAGACGGGAGAAAAGGACGTGAAGGCGGCTGTGCGAGCCCATGGAGTGTCTGTCACTCACTGCATGTGCAACAGAATTTATGTAGGTGGTACAAATATTACTTGGATTTTCACTATTCATCGTCCAGCCTTGATCCTGAAATCTTTGATTTTGCCGGCACATCATATGTTATCTTTAAAATGTTGGTATCAGTAACAAATTTCCCTCTGAAATTCCAGTAGCAGGAGCAGATTAGAGCCAAGAAAATTTTGCTCCAAAGTGAGAGATCACTTCATTACCAAGGGTATACGGGGGGGGCTGTTAAAGTACAGTAAACAAACAGACTGGACATAAATTTGGATTCACTGCATGCACCATAGCCCGCTGGTCTATCAGGATTCCTCAAGTATGCATGTGTGTGTGTGTTTGTGCGCGCGTGTCGCATTTATAAGTCATAGGACCCTGAGTAATAACACCCCGAGGCTCAGATGAGATAAGCTGGCCAACACGTTGAGGTGGGAGACTGAGATAGCATGAGAAAACGAGGTGCGAATTTGAGGTGTTTATGACCAGAAGGCAAACTCCTGACGGTGTACTAGTAAGTGTGTGTGTGTGTGTGTGTGTGTGTGTGTGTGTGTGTGTGTGTGTGTGTGTGTGTGTGTGTGTGTGTGTAAGAGAGAGGGAGAAAGATCTAGTGTATTTTCACTCATGCAGATTTCATCTTACAAGTGTACCAGGCACTTTTTATATGTAAGAAATGAAATAAAGTAGTAGGAGAACTTGTTTAACTTTAATTCAAGCCAAAGTGCATCTTTGCTGGTGTTTTCAACATCTGTACAGTAATTCTCACGGTGATAAAGCAACCTGATAGGAGAGAAGTCAGGCCTGGTGATGTGATGCAAGTTTGATGGACCATTTTTGACCATTTGTGTGAAAACTGTTAAAAAAATCTGTATCTATAATAATATGAATGTCCAATTTCTTTTCAAATATCAGTATTGGCCTTAAAAATCCTATATCGGTCAAGGCCTATTACAGTGCACAGGTTTAACTTATTTTATTGCTTATTTTTAAAAAGTGACAGCACACAGTTAAAAGTATTTGCACAGCATCTAATTTGCATCCATTATCCCTGGACAGGTGGATAAAAACAACCACACTTCAACTGAAACGGCACACAAGACTGTACAAAAGTCCATCAGTATTAAATTATGAACCAAATCAATGGATACAAAGGAATAACTCCTGGTGACACTTTTGTGCTGACTTTAGACAACGTTTGAGGCTGGTTTTATACATTACAAAGCTTTGTGATTCCATTATGTTTATGGTATGGATTTTTGCTTCCTCGCTACTTTTAATAAGAAAGCAAACTGAGCTTTTTTAAACTGTGGTACCCGATCACCAGTCGCTACCACTGCCAGGACAGGCCACACATCTTAGAGGAGACAAAGCAAGACTACAGACAGTTTTAAACATCAGGAATAAATGATAGTAAAATAACAATCTAGCTCTATGAGAATTTGCCAGTACACCTTCTTGTGTGTTATGAGGTAAAATAAAAGGGAAAAACATGGTGTACAGAAACTTTTCCAGTGATTTGAGACATTTGGTGTCTGATGTTCTTAAAGTTATTGAGATTAAAATAAACATTGATGCTTATGATCTCCCCCCCCCCTCTGTACCTGTCTGTTATTGGCCAGGTTGTAGGGACAGTCCATGAACTGTTGCAGGGTGCACCCCGACCAGTCGGACCCCTCGTAGCAGGAGGGCAGCTCCTCGGGCGTTGGGGTTCGTCCATCGCACATGTGCAGGGAGGTTTTCCACGTGGCGCCCCGCTGCACGTGCCTCCACTCGCTGAGGTAGCGAGACACGGGGTCCCTCAGCAGAGTGATGTAGTAGAACTTTCTATTTGGGGACAAGGATGGAGCAAAAGGGAGGAGAAAAAAAAAGCAGAGGTTACCTCAGTTGTACAGAACATTTGGTGTATGCACAGTTAAAGTTTTAAGTGAATTTTATTCGCCTCTTTACACGCATCAAGTATGCCAACAAGAACGCTAAATCAACACGCAGTTCTTTAGCCGACCATATGGTGGCACTGTGTGCAATGGTTTCCCGAAGCAGTTCATTGTGCATGCTCCTAACTCAGGGCTTCACACTGAGCTTGTCATATTTAGTACCACATTATTTGCATTTACTAGATGCAGCTCCGTGTTGCACAAAAGAAATCTGGGTGGAAGACTGGAAGCCAAACTGCAAATGAGCACGGGAGGAGGAGGAAGTGAGCGAGAGAGTTGATTTGTAAGGGATCGGGTCAGTGTTGGGGCCATGCTGTGCAGGAAAGGAATCTGCTGGCACAAGCACATCTCATGTGTGCAGCACACATCTCCACGCTGCAAACATCCTTCTGTCTCGGGCTCCGACGCACGCGCGCGGCAAACATCCTTTCCCCTTCCTTCGCGCTTGCACCAAGTCTCTCTGAGAGATGACTCATCCCACATCTTGGATTTGGATGGAACCATTTCTGTGGTGTTTGTCTGTGCGTGTTTGTGTGTGATGTAATGGTGCATAGCACAGTTCAACATCTCTCTAGAGGGGACACTCCCACCAGAGTGGAGACCTTTCTAGGCCTTCACACTCCAGCTAATTACTGCAGTCTAATCAATCAACACATCCTCATTAACCAAAACGCACACATATAACCCACGTGTGTATGCTTATGTGTGACTATGTGCCTGCAGCGTGGCTCAGAGTGGCGGTATGGATTTGTCTGGGCAGCAGACGCACGTCAACTGTCAAAAACACACACACGCAGAGGCACACACGCTGCCCTTTTCCCCTGGGCCTGCATCACATCAGAGGAATGTTTGCAGAGGGAATTTTGTGTGCTGACAGAACTCTACGAAATCGCCTGGTTCACACACAAGCCGCCTCTCATATACACACAGAGTCTCTGCTTTCATCGCTAAATCTTGGGCTTCACACTACAAAGCTCGCCTGGCGAGAGAAGCGGGACTGCTGGGTGGACACAAAGCCCCAAGTGTCACACAAACAGTAGCAGTGTCTGGCTATTAAAAAGTGGCAACATCCCTTAAAATCCAGCAGCACTAGCAGCTGCAGCAGGAGGAGGGAGATCCTGGACAACAAAACAAATAAACCCAAAATCTAGCCACAGCTGAGAGATAGAGCATCATTATAAAGACAAAAAAAACTAAATCCAGCAGTTATGAGGCGATCCCGGACAGCTAAAGAAAAAAAAAAAATCATCTGGGAGACCCTGCACGACAAAACAGCCACACCCCGATTGTAGCTGCAGCACAGAGACATCTCTGCAAATGAAACAAATCAAGTAGCGGCAAGGGGGGGATCATGAACAATGAAACGACTAAACCCTCAATCCAGTGGCAGCTGGGAGATCCCAGGCAACGAACCAAACAGACCTTCAATCTCGGAGACAGCGGGGAGGTGGAAATCACAGCCACAGAAACAAGAATCTAAACTCTAAATCCCATCACCCTAAACCTAAAATCTCCCCCACCCCACCCCACCCCATCGCACCCATCTAATCAAAAACAGAGGAGAGGCACAGTCAAACTGGAGCCTGCAGGACACCTGAGTACATTATAGAGATTCCTGCGATGACATTATCAAGATTCCTAACACTCCCCAGAGTGAACTGTGTGTGTGTGTGTGTCTCAGTAAGAATATGCCTATTAAATCAGTGATGACATTTTCCCCCTCTTGGCTTCCATTCCACTGAAAAAACACGGTACTGTTTGGCCCTCGATACAGGATACGGGAAGGGAGAACGAGGGAAAGGGTGAAAAACAGAGCGGGAGGGAAAAAGAAAAAAGGGGAAGCTAGAGCGAGGGAGAGAGTTAGGAGGGGGCGGAAGAGAATTTCAATTAGTTTTCTAATACTGTGAAAGCAGTGAGGGCCCCAAGCCCAAGTGATTTATCAAAGTTATGGCTCCCGCTATAATGAAGGCTCAGGCATATTACCAGGCAAAATAAATAAATAACACGCACACACACACACACATGAGGCAACACGCATAGGAACCCACACACACACACACACACACACACACACACACACACACACACACACACACACACACACAAAGCCAAATAAATGATCTTAAACGGCATGCCGGCCTGTCGTGTCTGCTGGGTCAGGCAGACTGCGAAACCAGTGCCGCGGAGACTTTCTCGCCTTAAAGCCTAATGATGTCTGGCCGTGTACTCAGATCCCAAGGTAATGATGGTTCAACCCACACACACACACCTAGCCTCACGTATTTTTACTCACTCACCAGCAAGGCCACTCCCTTTTCCATGTTTTTTTCCCTTGGCTCTGAGGGAGCGGAACATTACAACAGGTATTCTGGTTTTTTCTCCCCCACCACAGGTGACATGGCTCGTAGCTGAAGCTTATGTGCACTTGTCAAATCAGCTTCAAAGGTAATATGAACTGCTCAATCTCTCACCGGCGAGATTAAAGATCGTCATACTCCAGCTGAGCACGGCTGTGGATTCGTAGTCATGACACTGCAGCTTGAAAGGTCCCCTCCTGCAGACTACATTTAAATGCATTGCATTGTTTTCCTTCCATAAGATTCGCCGGTTTGCCTTTGCGTTATCTGCAAAAGCAGTCAAAATTACATTTATGAAACACGTCGACTAATCGGCGAACACTTATAGATTTATCCCGTCAGACTGGTGGTGTGTGGAGCACTGATAAAAAAAAAAGACAAAAAAAGACGACTGCTTGATGGGGAGAGGTGTGAGGAAGCCACTGCGGGGCTTTGTCTAGTACCTCTTTTACTTCATCCCTTTTTACTTTGTCCTGATCAGTAAAACTGAATTCAAAATTGAGGCTATAAGCTCATTATGAAGCTCACTAGCTGACTGACTGACAAAAACAAAGATAGGACGAAGAACAAAGCAAGCCCATCATGCAATGATTCCAGTAGTTTTCCATTTCGAGAAATTTCCCCCTCCTTTCCTCCTTGTCTCTTGTGTGCATCTGTATTTTTCCACATTTTTATATTTTATTCACATTTCCAACTTTGCCAAAACTACGACGATGTCAGGAAACACTGAATGCTTGTGATTCCTTGCAGGTTTTGGTGGACAACTTGGAGGACAACTGAATAAACACAAAACGTGCTAGACTCATCCCTCTATAACAACGCAGTCCAGACTCTCTACAGTGCAAGTAAGTGTGACAACAAGTGAGGCTGCTGAGTGTTATCAAGAGGAAACACACAGAACTTGGGCTGGCTACGGTCCCTCAGAGCCCGGAAAAAAACATAACCCTGTTTCCTGAGGACCTCAAATCATCACTTCTACAACTTCTACCTCCTTTTTTTTTTAAGCCTCTATTTCCTTCTGTTTAAATCTTCCCTTCCCTCTGGGTCGTCTACTTTAGCCCATCCAATCTAGGAAATTATTTTTTTCCTTTTGGAGTAACACCCTGAAAGTGCGACACCCAAATCTTTCTCTACCACTTTACTGTTAGTTAGTAAAACATTAGAAAGCAAGACTGCCATTAATTAGGGTGAGGAGGTCTGCAGGTTGTCCTCCAATTAAAATCTCTTTTTTAAGAAATACCAGAGGTTCGCTTCAGTACACAAGAGATGCAAACAGTTTTTTAATGCCTTAAGAACATGAAAGGGTTAAGACAACTTGTTTAAATATAAATCTGAGGGTGTTTACATGCGTAAATCATGCTCATCCGGCCCTATAAACACAGTGACGCCAACAGCACCCTATGATGTCGCAGCCATGATTTATTAATAGTCTGGAACCAGATCCACTCAAGAATGAACTTTTTCCACCTCTAAAAATGGAATTGGAAGCAAAACCACCGCAAGGAGAGTCCAAACTGACCATTACGCTTTAATGCCAACGCCACAGGCTGGTGAATTTCTCTTCAAAAATCAGACGAAAAGGTCAGAAATAGCAGGCGAAAAACGTGCACGAATATCCTCAGATTGCTGGTCAATTATGCAAAGATTTGAAATTCCAGCAGCACATCTTGTTTCTTAAAGATGATGAAGAAACGCTGAGGATAACTTGTGTAAAAATGAACCTCATTTTAGATAAAACAAGCAAATTAAAATGTACTTTATTTCACTTAATGTGTTCAAAGTAGGAAGGATTGATTGAAACTGGGATACTGTGATCAGACATTGGCCAGAGGTGATCAAATCCCATCACTTCTTTCTGTCAAAATCCACCATGTGGACCAGTGAGAAGTTTACGGTCTTCTGCATGGTGGCAATAACGAAGACTAAAACAAAATGCATCAGGAACGCAGAGCACGTTTAAATATAAACCATATAATATAAATGCATAAGTATTGGTTTGCACATTCGGCTAACAAGCGAAAGCTCTCAAGTTTGATCCTGGGAGGAGACACAGAAAATGCATCAGAAAATGCATCAGACATAAAAACCTGTCAAACAGGAGCCTGGTTAAGAGAGATATATATATCTCTATATATCTATATACATATACATAAAATCACAGTTACAGCCATCATTTTTAACATCACAGCTACGTTTGATACATAAACGGTTTTTAATTAGTACCACCACAAAAGATGCCAGAAATCGGACTTTAACATCCTCTCCTTTTAGCACAATATATGCAAGTGTGGCTTTGCTCTTTTTTCTTGTCACATTTAGATTTCTTCGCCCAAATACCACAAACGAACATCAAGATTTGACAAGGTCTACACCAAAAACGAAAAATAAGAATCAGATTTTGAATGTGTGCGTGTGGTTTAACTCTCAATAACAGGCACTTTGAATGCTGGCAAAGGAGCTGGTGTGTGGAATAAGATGGCTGTAAATTCAGATGACATCAGCCATGTTGGAGTGAAAGCAGGGATCAACATGTCGGGACTTGACTCTCAGCAGACTACCACTGAGGACTTCCTTCACGTCATCATTTGGATGAACGCGCACACTCGACACAGGCCTAAAATAATTGATCGTCAGGTTGGACACATGTTGACCTCATTTCATAAATCAAGTAGTCAGTCTTTTTCGGAGTTGGCAGGCTTCAAGCTCCAGAACCGTCCCACCCGCACAAAGCTGACTTATAGTGCCCGTTTGTCCCTCTAAAAGGTGATCTCTTGGCCTCCCCCCTACTCCTGTTTTCCTGTTCCTGTCCCAAGTGTCTCTAGCCAATAATGACGCACCGAGACAGACAGAAATAGACCCTCCGGTTCAGACAAGCTCTCCGGGCGTCTTCTTCTTCTGGCTGCCCTAGCTCACTCTTCCTCCCTGTACCGCTTTCTTTGTTAGTTGATCAATAACAGCCTCGGGACTCAGACAGCCTGCCTTGGTAATTTGGACTTTAAACACAGAAGACGTATGAGAGACTGAGTGGAAAGAAAACAGAGTGGGAGAGAAGTGGGAGGAACAGGAGACAGTGGGGACAGCGCTGGGGTGAGGGGACGCAGAGGGAGCACGGTGGGATCAAGCAGACATCCAAGAGCGTTTGTGGTTAAATATTAAGGACATTAACAGAAATTCTTTGTTCTCTCAACAGCAAGAGAGGAAATTTATGGTTTCTAAATATTTTCCATTTAGCGTATCCACATTTTCTATATATCAAAACATCCTGACTTAGATTTTTGGATGCAACTGGATATGTGCTGATGTGTCAAAGAAAATGTGACTGGGGTAACGTGGCTAAGGCCAACCTTCAGAGCAACAGAATTCAGAATTATATCACATTATGACCTGTAACTGCAATCATTATTTGGCAAAACAATGAAAAATCAGTTGTCCCTAACCATGTGGAACATCCACTAAGGGATTGCTTTGTGCAACTAAATGTCCAAAACCCCCAAAAAACAGCAAATCAAACCATTTAATAGAGAACCTGATGTCATTTTGCTTAATGAGACAATATTACTGAGCCGTCTATTTGTGATTGAGAGTAGAAGTAAAAAAGGGCCCTGCTTGAACTGATGTTGAAATGAGAGTCGGTGGTTTTTATCTAGTAAATTGAAGACATTCAAAAGCAGGTTTTGTAGTAGTTACACAAAACCAGCAACTTAGATTTGTACTTTTTTTTTTCTCCATTAGAGAAATCACATTATCACGCGATTAACATCATCATTCAGCTTCACAAACAGACAGGATTACTGCCACTATTAAGATGCAAAATGAAATCGTTGATTAACTGATCAGAACAGGTAAGAGGAAATTAATTAGCACTATTAATGATCTAATTGCTCATTTATTCAGTCTGTATATTGAACACTGGTTAGCTCCAGCTTATCAAGAGTGTGGATTTGCCTCTTCTTTTTATCTCTCCGAGTTCTGGACTTTCTTTCAGACACTGAAAATGAGTGAAAAAACAGTCAATCCAGTCTTAGTAGGTGAAGGTATCTAACTGAAGGGATGAGCCAGTGCTCTGTCTCCACACAACCAATATCACAGCAAAGAACCAATTTTAAGTTGTATCTTTAGGCAGTAGCAGCCTGACACGAAAACACAATTTGTTTCAATTTCTTTAGTCAAATCTAAGGAAAGATAACACAATTTCAGAGGCATAAAATAGTTTTTGTGCGCCAACTAGCTGATTCCTAAAGAACTATTAGTAAAAAATGAATAGTTTGACATGATGTGTATATAGACTTTTCTTTTAAATTATGAAGAAATAGGTGAAGAACAAAAAATAAGTGACAGGTTTAGAGAAAAATATCTACAGCAGATGAACAGTGAAGTTATGCCCTTAAAAAATAGGAACAAATCCAGTAAAGATTTAAAAGATGAATCTGGTCCTTCAGTTTATCCATCTACTGTTCACTGAAGCTTCAATAGAAATGGTCTCAGTGGCTGTCAAGAAGCCATTATTAAGAAAGGGAAACTGGTAGAATTGGTTGGGGTTTCCCAAAGTACGCAAATACTAGAACGAAATTTTGTGGCAAAAGGTGTTATAGAGTGAGGAGTCGTAAATGTGAAGTTTTTGGTTCAAAATTGTCATTGATGGAAGTATGAATAAGATTTTGAGCCACTATGCACTGTATATTGTACTTCCTTGTAGGGCTGGGCCATATACTGTTCACGGTAATACCGGTATAATGTTGGGCAACGATAAGAAAATGAAATATCGCGATAGAATATGGGTAAAACCGCGCATGCGCAGTGCCTTTGTTTTCATACGCACATGGCAGGAAAAGCATGGCGGCGATGGAGAATGAGAAGGGCGACAGCGGATCGTTGAATGAAACGGATGAACCAGAATTGGTTTGTAAAAATGCTGCAACTTCAGTGGTGTGGAACTGGTTTAGCTTTCGTCCGTCAGACACACAACAAAGCACTATTTTTGGTAGAGCATGCTAGCAGGCCGTCGTTATTACCGTGTTCTTTGGAAAATACGGCACACTTAAAAATCAATCCTTTGATTTTTCTGAAAATCAAGAGTGCCCCTTATAATCCCGTGTGCCTTATGTATGAATTCTGGTTGTGTTTACTGACCTCGAAACGATTTTATGTCGTACACGGCGCTCGAAAATCTGACAAATGTTTTAGTACGACTTTCCTAACCTACAAACCCGGACTGCTTGATGGATTGTCGGAGCATTACGGCTATCGTAGGCAGGAACCTCGCGGAGTGATACGTACTGTGCTTCAACATAATATTACCGTATTGTGTGTGTATAACCTCTTTTTAAGTTTTGTGGATATTATACATGGTTATGCTGAGGATATGTCGGCCAATTTCCACTGGAAATGCCTTTTGGTTAAACTGTCAGCAGGGAACTTTAATGCACATAAAACAGCTGCTAGTTTAAGTAAAAATACATTATTAGTGCAAAAAAACCCATCAAAGTTGTGGAGTTGTAAAGTGTTTTGTCTAGTGTCAATTATATCGTCAGTTATATTGTTATTGCAAATTTTCAAATGTATATCGTGATAAATATTTTTGGTAATATCGCCCTGCTCTACTTCCTTGTACGTTTGCACATGTTTCAATAGCTCCCATTTCATTTATGTCACCCAGCAAAATATAAAGAACTGAGGGGTGACTCAAGAGTTTTTGGTAGGACTGCAAGATTAGCAAAACAACAATTACTGTAGTTGTATTAACCAGCCTTTATTACTCATTATTTTGTCAAGAGAATGAAACCAGTGCCATTAGGCGCACATTTTGCCAGCATCGCCCCCAAAAAGGAGTCTTATTATGATGTACAGTAACAATTTTGAATCGTCGTTCCACTGGGGCAGTAAATTTGGATCCAACACCGAGAATGCTTCAGAGCCCCTGCAGTCATTAACAAAGCATTCAGGCGAGCTCTTCTCTACAAGCAAGGTATTCTTCACAAAAAAAAAGAAAAAAAAATGCAAGTTGGCAATGCAAGTGGGAGTTGCTGTGCGACCATAACTAAAAGAGCGTGTGAAACCTTGGCTTTTGCCATGAGTGCAAAATAACTCATGGCTCGCTGCATTTCAGCACAGAAATGCATCCTCTTCGTGATTACAAGACAAAGAGGAGCAGCAAACAGGGAGCAGAATGCCTCGTATGGAAGTGTAGCCCATGGCTTACGGAGCTGTTCGTTACAGTTCGGGAATGGACAAAAACAAAGAGAGGGCAGGAGGAAAAGAGAGACAGGGGAGGGAATCCCCTGAGTGCAAAGCTATGTTCGGCAGGAATGTTCGGCCGCCTGTTCGCTCATGTAACTTGGCTGGCAACAGCCCAGAGAACTGTCTGACAGACGGAGGGAGAGCGAGAGGGAGCCGGGAGAAAGTAAGATGGATATGGTGAGAGGTAGATGGGTGGAGGACAAGGAAAGTTGCACAAGTAATCGCAGATCATTTTTCATGTTTTTGCAATTTTATGTTATGCGCGCATGTTAGGATAGGAAGATGTGGCTGTATGAGATGTATCTGCAGCAGATATACAATTCTTAAATGTCGATGTTTCCCCTCAACATTTAGAGTGGAAATGATGATTAATTGATTATTCAGCCATCCAGATAAGTTAACCTGCAGCTAGCACGACAGTTGACGAATGTCTCCGTTTTTGACAAGCTGGGACAGTTTGATAATTATCAAAGTAGTTAGCAACCACTTTCGTGTCCGTGATACGCACTTATAACCTCATATTCATTCCAGCATGTAACGCTCATCACTGTGACCAAAAACAGCAGTTAAATTTTGTGATGCAGAGTGAATTGGCTCATCTTAAGAAAAGACCCCTCCCCAAATCTGAATTTATCTTCAGTTTTAAGGGAGATTATGACAAATAACTGCAGAATGTGTGCTAAGTTTGCCTCTGGGCTGCAGCTGTGTCCCAAAGTAATAAAGAAGTGATTATTAACTGAATTGGGTGCAAAAAGGACCACAACGAGAGTATAAAGATCGCAGAGTGTGGAATAAAGCACTCTAAGCAAGTTTAAGAAATAGTGCACGGAAATAAAGTGGAAATGTATGCTAAGCTGCAAACAAAATCCAATAAAACAATCTGCTATAGTCTCCCAAAGCTGAGACAAATAATCGTTGTTGTAAGTGTGAGCGCAGTAGTAATAAAAATTCAGTAATCAGAGTCCTTTTTCATAATCGTGCATCCAGTTAAGCAGAGGAAATGTGAGCCAGGAAATGAGAGGGATGAAGGTGGAGCGTCACGCTGTTTAAGGTAACAGACTAAACCTGATATCCTGTTGTGTGTGTGTGCGTGCGTGCAAAAGTCCCCTCCACCCAGCATCATGTTCACATGCCTCCTGATACCGAGGTCAAAGCAATCACTTTGCTGACATATGGAAAAGCTGCAATCAACGCAACCTCACCCACTCCTATTGCACAAACGCACTCGAGCACACACCTGCAAGTTGTGACATAATCCTCGCCATATGCGGTGATGTTAGATTATTGATATGTCCCAACAGTTCACTTATTCCAATGAAGGGGAGGGGGGAGGAAGAAGAGGAGAAGAAGACGAAGGAGGAGACTGTGCGGCGTTTGGGGGCAATTAAAAGGCTGGATAACGAGGCTAATGAGTAGACAGGTGGCCCCATTACAGAAGCAGCCACACACACACACACACACACACACACACACACACACACACACACACACACACACACACACACACACACCTCCCCTCTGGCTGGGATTAGTGTGTGCACTTTATGTGTGTGCGTGTGTGCATGTGTGTGAGAAAGAAAGGGAGAGAGACCCCCCTGTTTGTCCGTTAATCAGTCGCCACATACGAGACTGCAGGCAACAGGGTGTTTTCTGTGTGCGTGCATTGTGTTTGTGTGTGCGTGCGTGACTGGAGGCGAGAGTGTGAAATTGGAGTGATAAGGCAGTTAACATTCAAACCTCCCCACCTGCCTTGCGCAACCCTTTCCACGCGCAGACACACCACGGCGCTCTCTTTACTTCTCGGCTCCAGCGCTACATCTGTATATATGCATGCGCGTGTAGAGAAAGTAGGCATTCAGCTGTGTGAATAAACAGGATAATGAGATATTGCTGAGCCAGTAGCAGCGGTGGATAGTGTACGCTTGTGTGTTCGTTACCGAGAGACAAAAAAGGCGAGGAGGCAAAAAAGCGAGACTGGGGATTTTTCTTTCGTTTGAAGTAAACATCCTTTTAAGGTAGTGTCAAGCGTTTGCCTGAGAACGATAAAAAAAAGAAATAAATTTTTAAAAGAGCAGCCCGATGCGGGTGTAATTACGCAGACATAGATAGGCACGCTGATGCTTCACGATTACCTGGAAAGTTGAGCATATGTGCAGCACAAAGAAAAACAAAAAACAAAAACTGCAGTCACATGAGGATAAATCTCAGTATCTTTGAAAAGTAAAAAAAAAATCCTCTTCAGGTAAAAAACATATATATAAATAAATATATTCTCAGGCAGTAAGACAGAGTTTACTTAGAAACAAGTCAGGGATGGAAAGAAAGACAAGTCAGGAAAAAGAGGTAGTGGAGAGGTAAAGACTAGGTGGAGTTAGGAAGGAAAAAAGCGAGCACGGAGACTTTGAGGAGCCAAAGGCCAGGAGAGCCCAGTGAATTTGGAATATATTCCTGCATGTCAATGGAGCTTGTATTGGTAGTAGTTATTATCTTTTTGACTGAAAACGGGGAGAAGGGAGATGTGGGGGAAGTCAGTCAGTGAGTCAGCCAGGCCTGGAGACAAGCCTGAGGCTGGATTTACGCGGTCCGGCCTAGGAACCACAACCTCACCCTGGGGAATAGGACGGGGACAATTGGTTCTTTAAGAATGGAGGGAAAAGTGTGAAGGGAGGAGGAGGGGTGAATATGAGTGATGGATGTGTGTGTGTGTGTGTGTGTGTGTGTGTGTGTGTGTGTGTGTGTGCGCGTGCGTGCGCGTGCGTGCGTGCGTGGTTAAGGGGTCCTCTAAGCCCAATTAAGCCTGACTGCATGTTGGAGGGCTGTGCCAAACATGCCCCACCTGTTTAGAGAGGGCCAAGGGGCTAATGAGCAGTGCCTGGAGGGAGGGACTGGCATGAACAAGGCGTGGAGGAAAATGGGAAAGAAAATTCCAGGGAATTAAAGAATAAAGGTGGCATTCCCTAGATTGTGTCCCCATACACTCTCTCATTATGCAGCCACAACTTGGAGACACAATGTCAGAGGGATTTCACAGCTAAAATTAGCCTTTGTTATCATGCGCAATCATACGACACAGGCTATATACATGTGACAGGGCAAGGCAAGTCCAAACGCACAAGACACACACACACACACACACACACACACACACACACACACACACACACACACACACACACACACACACACACACACACACACACACACACACACACACACACACCCACCCTCCAATCAGTCGGGCAAAAACAAGCAGCCAAGGAAATTACAATCAGAGATGGTCAGCAGAGGCAGGAGAACAGGAAGAAGGGGGCATAGCAAAATAATAACAGCCAAATATTGTGCAACAGGCACAACAACTGATTTCTACAGAACCCCTGTGCTGTGTGTGTCTGTGCGTTTGGGTGAAAGAAGACTATTGTCTAGTAACATAACTCGAGCTCACAGCTCCAGCTTTGTCTCGAATAAGCTGTGAGGCTATAGCATCCTTCCGCCTCGCCTTCCCTCCCTCCTTACCTTCAATCTCTTCAATAAGGCTCAATCTATTCCTAAAAGAGCAGTTTGACATTTTGGGGTGCAAGTTAAATGAGAAGCTGATGTATAGTTATGGCTAACAGCCTGGTAGCTTAAGAGACCTTAAAAAAAAAAAAAAAAAAAAAAAAAAAAAAAAGCAAAACAAAAAACCCCAGCAAGTCCTCCCTCGTCTGAAAGTCATTATATCTGCCTACAAGCTTGCTAATTAACATGTTATGACTCGTCCGCTTAAGTGGTATAAACACTACTTGAAATAACCCCACAATAACCCTATTACACTAACTGCATTATAGTCTGCTAAAAATCCTTTATCAAAAACAGCCTGTGACAGGCAAACAAGAGAAATTATGTAAAATGGGAAAGACCTGTCACGGTCTAAAAATATTTAGGCAAACAATCATGGAAAATTACAATTTGTGGCTTTCACACTTTTTGCTCACAATTGTTGTGTTGATTAAACAAAAACGATTAGATATTGGAGCTTTAGAGACACTAATAGGCAAATTTATTTAATGTGACCAAAGCCACATCTGACTTTGGAGCTTAGCCTTATTTCTTTGTTAGAACAGAGCATAACAGGGGAAAGGGTAAGGCCCATGAGCCACACAGGCCTATAGATTAGGAGATAACTACCTGTTGCTAGGAAAAAATGTATTCCCCGACTGGTTTGCAGGTGGTTGCTGGTTGTCACCAGGTGAAATTGGAGAATTTCAAAGTAAAGGTCGTGCCTTGCCACACCAACCAACATGTTATAAAAGGCAAGACCTTTACTTTAAAGGTGAATAGTCTCCCTTTTAGTTTACATTTCACATTCAATAGCTTCACTAGCACTCCGTGACTGCAGCAATTAACAGGTGACCAAATCAATCTTAAGGAGGTTTCTGGTGCAGCACTGTACAGCTATTAGAGGCCGAGTTCACCTAACGGCTGCAATAGTTCTCCAGGGTTGCTCTTTCAAAGTGCTGTTAGGGATCTTGACAAAATTATAAACGCTGAAAAGTACAGTCAGATTTCAATCCACCGTGCAATACCATGTGGGAACAATCTGATTGCCAACGGCTTCATTTTTCAGCATGATAATAATCCCAAATACACTGCCAGTGAAGTAAAAGCGCACCTGAATAGAAAAATACATCAGTCATGAATTGGCCTCCCTAGAGCCCAGACATCAACATTATTGAAGCAGTGTGGGATCACCTTGACAGAAAATGGAACAAAAGGCAGCCAACATCCAAAGAAGAGAATGGCTTACAGGATGCCTGGAGAACTATTCCTGAAGACTACTTAAAGGTTTTCAGGTACTTTAATAGAAAAAAAAGAATGTTGTACTCATAAATATAAACCGATTAGTGTGAATCAGATCTATGTTTAATCATCAGGAAAGACAAAACATGACTAGAATGTGGATTAAAAACGTCATCATCTTCCTCCTCACCTCAAGCTTCACCTCCTAAGCTGAAGTCAGGGCTTTAACACACAAAGCTGTGCATAAACATGCTTATTTATTCCTGATATCGTCACAGTTACTTATTGTCAGATTACACATGCGGCCCTCCTGTCTCCATGGCTGACAGCAGGCCAGCTAAACAACAACAGCTGGTTAGAGACTAATTTTATTGCAGCTAATGTTAAGCTCGAGTGTAAAAATCAAACTTTCTCTCTGATAAACAGTTTGATCACATTCTCAAATTGTTAAATGTCCAAGTCCAAAAATCCAGGTTAAAGAAAGCTTCACTAAATCTAGCTAACAACAATAAAAACACCAGCGCTTAATAATAGAAAAGTTCTATAACTCACCTCAGTATCACCGTCACCTGATTCTTAAACTTGTATTGGACTCCTTTCACAAAGTGTTACAGCCTGGCATAGGTAAACAGCCGACTGACATCCTACACTCACTACAGATGAACAATAGACTGAGTTGTTTGTTCTACATTGGCCACCGTAGCCAGGATTTTGCACTTGGATTGGGAGGAAGGAAAACAGAATTCAGTTGACAGGAATTTGCAACCTACTGACATCTAGTGGTGAAATTTTACATACTGTAACTTTAAAGAAATTATAAAAAAAAAAAACTTGCCCCAGAGTTCAAGAAGAATAAAAGTCATACCAAATATTGATTATCAAGCTCGTTGGAAATTTTATTTAAACTGAGTTCGCTCTATTTTTGCCTTACATAGCGCATTTCCATTTACTTTTGCATATTTATCATTTTGGTAAAATCTAAAGAAATGAGGGTGGCTCAAGACTTTTGCACATTATTGTGTGTTTTTTTTCTTATTCCGTTGCACTAGTGCGCTGTTGTTCAGATAAGACAGAAGTTTTCTAGTGAAACTTGAATCAAGACAGTTTGTGTGCGCATGTGTGTGTCTGTCCAGCTTGATCAACATCAGTTTATTCCTTTAATTATCCACTGACCAACAGCTTTAAATACACACTTACACATTCAAGTGACCAGAGCGTTAAGGGGGATTTTAACTGCTTATTTAATTCTTCACACAAGATCACGCAAACACATACACGTTTGCGCTCCACACACACACACACACACACACACACACACACACACACACACACACACACACACACACACACACACACACACACACACACACAAAATCAACTGGCAGCTGCTATCAGTGAGATTAAGGCCAGTGTGACAGACGTGATTTCAGGCTACATCTGCGACAAAGAGAAAGAGAGCAGAATAAACCAATGCAGAGCAACATGCAGCTAACGTACACCGAGCAGCAAATTGTTCCTAGCTAGTGGAGAGGAAAAAAACAAGAAGAGGAAAAGCAGTGGAGCCAGGCACCATCTGTTGGGTGCATATTGACTGTGCATTCAGAGATTCAAAAGGCTGTTAATTCTGCACAAAACCCAACACAGAGGGCAGCTGGGAAGACCTGGAAATGCTGTTATGAAGTAACCTTTAAACAGGAATTAGAAAAGGCAAAAGAAGATAAGATGTAAGACTGAAGAGGGATGAAAAACCATGCCCTTTTGATGTCTCCGTCTTGGGTTAAAAGGAAGAAAAGGATTTAGAAAAAAGAAGAAGAAGAAGAAAAAAAAAACAGATGTTGTGTTTGCATTTGATGCAAGCAGGCTTTTAGCAAAGGAACCTGGCCTTTGGTCATAGCTAAAATTGAATTAGATCTCCATTTAGCCTGCCACAAACAGCTCTGCTCTGCCAGTGCCCATGTTCTCTTCTGCTCTCAGCTCCGTCTCCCCTTTTCTCTCATGACTCCCTCTTCCTCTATCCGTCTTATACCATTACGAATGACACTGAAAATAATTGAAAAGCCCGCTCCGTCCTCCAGAAAACTTCAAACCTGCTTCTCAGCATGGAAAGAGGGAGGCAGAGAGACAGAAGAGAGACTGAAAAAGAAAAGTGAAGTGTAGAGGGGAGTATTTTTTGTAGTGGTGGGGGGTGTTGAGCTGCTCATTGATATGACAGTTTGATTTTCTGGGCTCTGCTGTGAAGCAGCTTAAGGGGGCATCCCTCTATTATAAGGCCCGTGACATCTAGCCTCTCTAGCTCTTCAGCCTTCACCCTGCATATGTGTCTATGTGATTCTAAGCTGTGCATGTGTGGCTCTAAGTACATGTGTTTTTCACCGTGTGCGCATGTGTGTGTGTCTGTCCGAGTCAGACGCTCCCCTGAGTTTCCAATCTCGGATCACATGCAGGGGAATGTGGAGTTGGAGCAGCTGCTATCCTGGCAACACTCCTCGCCAACCAACTGGGATAAAAACTTACCAAGCATCAACACCCCGACATTCAACACAGCAGAGGACAGGGTACATGCAGTGTGTGTGTATATATGTGTGTGTGTGTGTCAGCTTAAATAACCATTCATGTTGTCAGCAACTATTACGCATTCAGCTGAGGAGCCTACCTGGAATTATTTAGTCAGAATTCAAAAGCAGGACAATTGTAAATGTTGGTATTTGGAAAAAAAGTGTGCTAAATCAAAAGCCCAGAGACCTGTTTTGGTATCAACAGCGCCTTTCAGAATTTGTGCCACCTGGTTGGATTTGGCATAAAAATCTATTCATTTACTTTATATAACTAAAGTGGCATAAGGCTGCTGTTCTCCCAGCACGAATCAACCACATGCTTTGGGATTTTCTTCCAATAGAAGACGAATGACATGGAAAAACAACAAGTGAAAGGCTGATGGAAAAAATATACATCACAGCTGACGGGTTTATTCTATCCTCCAAAATGAAAGTAAACAAAGGCCAAGGGTCAAAGCTGGAGTGCTCCCTTTAGAGAGGCAAGAAAAATGAAAATAGAGTGAATAAATATCTCCTTTAATGGTCATGTAATTGGACTAGTCCTCGTACAGAAACAAAAGAACAAAAAGCTAGCTGAATAGAGAGTTTGGGTAAAGGGTGTAACATGTTTAATGAGAGCAAAAACTGGAAGACCGTGAAAAACCATTTAGTCTCATGTGAACCAAAAAAAAAGGTTGTTTGTAGCTTATCGTGCGCAGGTCTGAAATCAGCAAAAGGAAATCTTGATTGTCTCAAATCACACTCTTTAACCCCTCAACAAGGGGGGGGAAAAAATTATTCTGCATGCATATTTTTATGAAAACATAACATAAAAGTCAGCGCTTTTAGTTCTTATTAGTAGTTCTTATTTTGGTGGTGCCAGGAAAGGCATCCGGCATAAGCTCTGCCAGATGAAAAACACTCTGAGCGGACTTTCCCAAACTCAACAAACTAAACAACAACACACATGATCTATTGAATCCTGCAATTTAAATTCCTATTCAGATACCGTTTTCCTGTTTTGATGAGAGAGAAGGCTTCACATCTAGCTTCATGTTAACAGAACTGTGGCTGGGTGCACGTGTTCAGGTGCTGGCCGCGTGAGATCACAGCCTTTGAACACAAAAGATATCATAACGCACACCAGTTAGCCCCCTTTGTTTCAGATAACGCACAGCAGTTGTTTTTGCTGCTATATGAAAAGTGCTGCTTGTAGAGTTTCCACTCAGCTTCTTCGCAATCCACTTTAACAAAACACAGCCACTCTGTTGACTCGTTTGACATGGTGCCACTTAGTTTGGAGCCAACTCAGACTAAGCATTAAATAAGTTAGACCCAGCGGTCTCCATTAGGTTGGGTGAGCTCAAAGTTACCAAAAGCACGGGGGTGTTTTTGAAAAGCTGTTGATGTTGTGCTTTTCACCATATAAAAGTAACACCGCTGACTGTCTCAATAACACGTATTGATTAGTGCGTATCAACCAACCAATCAATCAGCTAACCCTGAGTCTGCAACCCTATTTATGAAGGTCCTTTTATAACACCTTTTTTATGTTGTAATAACATCAAACTCATCACGCTATCTACTAAAAATTTAGGACCATGACAGTAAATAGAGTCACAAGCATTCAGTTGGCCAGATCTATGTGGAAAAAAGCTGCAGACTGCATCGTACACCGAGTTGGGCATTTATTCATAACAGCTATGTCCTGTGTTTTGGAGCGGATATTAGTCAATGGAATGTCTACATAACAGTAATAGTATCAGTGTGTGAAAGTGTGTGCGCGAATGTGCGGCAGCACATCCTACCCTCACCAATACGAACAATGCGAGATTTTGTCTTGTTGGAAAGATATTAGAGACTGTGTGGGAGGCTGATATGTAATTATCCTCATGTGCCCAGCCAGAAGAAACATGTAGAGACGAGCACACGAGGGGATAAAGGGGAGAATCAGGGTGAATCCAAGAGAATCCCAAACAAATCCTTGGATCAGATGCTGTGGTGACGGTGTTGGGAAGTGGAACGAGGAAAAATAAGAAGCCAGACTAGGCGACTGGAGGTCCCGGTTAGTGATTCCGTGTTAATGTGCTGGTTACAAGAGAGTATATTAAAACTCGCAAGAGACCATGTGCCAAGGGAACAATATACTATGCAAATAAAGCTCCTCCATATGGTGAGTCAACTGAGCACTAAACACACACGTCTGCGCTGACGAGCCATCCCTGCTCAGCCTGCGACGGAGAAAAGCGAAAGAGACGAGAGGAACACAGAATGAGAGGAGAGGACAAGAGATGATAGGGAGGGAAGCAGCAGACGCTCAATAGAGGAAAATAGGAAAAACTAGCCAATCTTGTCTTCTGCTGCTCTTGATTAGCATTCAGTAGGAACTGGAGGAAACAGTTAGCAGTCTGGCCCTTATCAGAGTCTGCCTGCATACCTCCCACACTGGGTCACCACGCTGAAAGCTCACCATGTCTTTTTCCCGTGTCTTCCCACTGACTATTATCTGTTAATCCGCCCACATTGGTTCATCCCAGACTAACAGGAAACATTACCAACTGCTGAGATCGACCTCAAGGCACACAGGGAAAACTAATCACTCCAAAAGCCCGCTGGATAAGTATGTTCGTCTGGCCTGCACTGTGTTGTCTCGCCTAACAGTGAGGCCGATCTACCTACACAATGCTTTGGACGGTGATCTGGAGCTTTCACAACCTGTCCCCGGGAGAGCAGTGACAGGACAGACGGATAAGAACGAAACAGGAGAGATTGGAGGAGTAAAATATAGACTTCTGTAGAGGTCAGACACGGTTCGGCGTACCAGAGAGATGCTGCTGTAGCAGAGGGATTCTACCAACCCTGTACTTTATTTTGTAGCATTTAACCTCCTGTGTACAAGCAGCAGCTGGCAGGAGCGTCAAACTCACAAACATAAATCCTTGTAAAAAGTAAATAAAACCATCTGTAAGGGTTGGAGGCGAGCGAGCTCCACAGCTGGGGGTTAAGTTATCCCTTAAACTTTCCCCTTTCCACTGGAATGTGTGTCTGTGTGTGTGGAAGTGTCTGATGCACGTGCGTTCAGAGAAAAAGGTAAGCAGTGATGGAATGATGATCCTGTGATTTCCCCCGAGGCCACATCTGCCTCCGCTAAGCAGGCTGCCCCTAAAAAGCCTCATCCGACATTCCTGGAGCATTCCACTAGCATTCATCAGCCGCTCCAAGACCTCTTCACAAAGCCCCCACACACCCCTGCTGTGTGTACCTCTCTCCCTCCACTTCCACAAAGTTCCCTGAAGCTGGATCCAGAAATGTCCAGAATGTCTGCTGTGAGATTTGCCAGAGCCAGAGCGCGATCCCGCCCTCCCTCCCTGCAGCACCGGGGTCATTGTTCATCCCTCTCTGCTCATTTCTTATCCATCGCTCACTCCATCTCTTTTCTCCACCTCTGCAGGGATTTGCGGCTCTCTAATAGAGGCATCTACCATGTCCCACTAACTGCTGGAACAGCTGGAGCTGGGATGCATGCAGTGAGCTGCCCATAATGTGTGTGTATGTGTGCAGCGGGGTGCGTGTGTGTGTGTGAGACAGGGTGTGCGCAGACGAACATCTGTGCCGAGAGGAGCAATGGGAAATGATGTTGCAAGCTCCAAGCTTGGAATATCTGTCACTCTTTGACATATCAACGCGCCCAAGTGCATCCACACACAAGCACGCACAGCTGAGGATTGCGCCGCTCACGCCTACACACACACCGAACGCTAAAGCGGCTGTTTTTCTTTTTTCCTTTTTTTAAATCAGGTGTCATAAATCACCCATCTTCTAATTGTCGCCGACTTCCTTGTTCTCTGACAATCTGCTCCCTGACAACCAGCCCATATAACTGATAAACGGTACCCAGGACTTTCGTCGTCCAGGGTAACCGGGACGTTTATCAGGGGCCTCCATCCCTCTTGGATAGGATCCTGCTTGGCAAAGCACTGAAAGTTTGATAAGGTGAAGGTGGGCATGAAGCTCCATATTTAGCCACTGCTGTCAGGCTCTGATTTAGCACCGCAGGTAATTGCAGAGTCACAACGAAGCAGGCGGGAAGTAACTTGGGGGGCGTAGGCAAGGACGAGCATGGAGGGGGGGGAGGGGGGTTAAATTATGCTGAATAGCACTGCAGTGATATCCCCATTGCTGTTGAAACAATGCATTGCCGCCAACTACTTTTCATTGAGACAGCAGCATTAAAGCAAGAATAATGGATCCTTACAGGAACCTCGGCTCGATAGTTGGAGAAACAAAGCTCTCATTGTAATCTCAGGCTCTCTCCCTCCTCTCGTGCATTCATCCCAGCGTTAATCCTTTTCACATTACCCTGACTCTACTGTAGGCCATTAGATGAAGAGAATTACAATTCTACTGTAGGTTTCTAATCTCACCCCCCCTCCTATTCTCCTCCCATGTTCAATCAGCTCCTAGCAGCAGTAAAAAAAAAAAAAAGATCTATAAAGAAGTTAAAGACATACATCACAGGCATTCACAGCTGTTCACAAGAAACAAACTCGCAGCTGTATCTTATATCAAACAGTACCACATCACAGCGTGCTCTATTATTTTGAAGCTTGACACACTGACATTTGCAGGAATGCAAACATTTTAGGTTAAGGAAGCAGCTACTGAGGGAAAAAAAGGGGAAAAAAGCGACCCAAGGTGTATTTTGTCTTTGAAAATAATGTCGGTGAAATTTGAAACCAGCACAGATGGAAAAATCAGCACCTATCCAATGACAACGGGGAAGACTGTCTGCTTATGACTTCCTTGTGATACGGGTAAAGTAAAATCTAATTTCGTTTCAACCTCCAAATAAGCAAATCAACTTCATGGTGCACAGAATATAGAGCAGCAGTTTAAAAATACACTAATATGGTTAAAAACTGGGCAACCTTTAGATATTTCTGAGACTATTTCAAGCATGTTTTTTTTTTTTTTTTTTTTAATACCCTAGTACAAAACTCCAGCTTTATCAACTGCTGCCAACTTTTAGAGTTGTTCGCCGACTGCTCACAGCTAAGAGATCTTCTAATATATTACCAAGAAGTACAGATGGTAGTTATGACTGTGACTTTATTTCATGTGAGATTTAATAGAGACACTACTGAGTTAAGGCTCCATTTGCACGGTCACTGTCAAGGCAAAATAAAATATCAAACTAAGGCTTAAAAAACACGACGAAAACAAATCTTTCTAATCAATTGCAAAAACAAGCTGTGCCGCTGAAAACTCTTTAAAACTCAAATCACATCGATACTCACATAGTGTGAAGTCTTCACATTCTGAGAAAATCTCAACGTGACTGAATCGATTGTTCCTCGAAACGTCACACGTGAGCGCACGAAGTACGTGTGGTGGACAGTCTGACTGCGGGGATAAGAAGACGTGACCACAGGCAGAAAACTACAGGATGCCATTGACAACAGATCCATACCCATCTGACTGGAACTAGGCCTGTAGTGGAAAGAGGTCAGCTGGAAAAATAGATGGGTGACCGTGATGTAAAAGCACCTTTTCGGCTCCAAATGGCTTCGGTGGTGATTATTGTAATCGATCAAACGGGATTTCAATCACCTGCACAATAAAAAGCCTCAGACTCAATTTTCAAGGCAGGATTCAGTGTTTTGTTTTTCCCAGTTTGGGGGACAGAAAAAAAAAAAACCCAACAAAAAAACCCAAACAGACCTAATATGATGTATTCCAGTTTAGACATGTTCACACATGAACTTGGAACAATTTCAAGAGTATCAGGATGGGATATTTCTGTCCGTTTCTATTCTCACATATAGCACAAAGCAAGAAATAGTGCTGCCCACACTGCTGGTGCAGGAGGGAACACACATGACGCCTACTCGCAAGCGGTAAATCCACTGGAATACTTGCCGGTTTGCACATCAGCACAACAGAACATCACATGGACTTTGCAATAGGAAGCTGGCAGGCCGAAGACCAGTTTATGCCTGACTGGGCCGGACAGCTGCGCTCTGATATGAACCCGTGTTGGGAAATGTGCAGAAGTGTTAAGGCCTCTTTCGAGCCCCCAAAAATCCACCTAATTGGAATTAAACTAAATAAATTAAATTCTTATCTTGTCCTAGAAAGAAAAAAATTATTGAAGAGTATTTAAGGAAAAAACCAAAACAAAACAGTGTGGCGAGAGGAAATAGCTGCTCGGAGATTCACTTTGGTGAGACCTTTTTTTGCTTCATTAATGGGGAGCTGATGTCAGCAAGGACTCTGTTGGGAAATGGAAGAGAGCAACATAATTCAAATTCGAATCAATCACCGAGCTGCAAGGACACCTCGGCTCTAGCAGCCGACATTTCGTCTGAGAATTCCGGCTCGCTTGTCTACACCGGATGGCCACATTGCTAATCACCCCTGCAGGAAACATTTTAAAAAGCTCAAAACTATCGCGCAGCCTGGAGCCTTTTAGCCACCGGCATCCATTATGTGATTATTAGGGTATTCACAATTCTCCAGGGGCAACGGAGGGGCTGCCAGGTACGGCCTTAACACAGAAATGTTGTGATGTGTGATACCAACAGGTACCTGGAGGGTCTGCAAGTGCTTCACACAAGGACACTCCATCCACATCGGTGCTTCCTTTCCCGGGGGAATATGGAAACAGACCTTCCAGCTGGAGGACAGTCTTCCCATTTATTATGTGAGTGGGCATTTATGCTTTACTGGATAGCCTCTGTATAGGACAGGGCAGGATTTATTAATCTCCTGTGTTTTGGATTCCCGTTTAGTGTGTAAAGACTGGGAAAATAAGGGCCCTAGCTAGTATACAGATATAACTGATGAGCCAGTGCAAACCTCTCTCATTAGTCCGCAACCTCAAACTATTAGGCAATTAATTTATTAACCATTACATTACACATTCAGCATTATACACATATTAGCTACTAGATTATCATAAAAAAATCATTATTTTCTTTTCTCTGTTCATTAATCGTTTTGGTTTGGAACTTTTCAAATGACGCAAGGCTTAAATATCTAGAATTTGAGTAAATTGCTATGGATTTTTCTCACATTTACAGCTCCAAAGTTGGAGGAAACAACCGGCTCGATTATTTGACGATGAAAATGACGGTTATTACTTACATCTGTAAGAAGGGGGGGGGGGGGGGGGGGGGGGGGGGCTTGTGTCCTATTGTGGCTGAGTGCTTTCAAACAGAAAATGAAAAGCAGGTTTGCTCCTGTGCATCATGTGCAGACTCATTTGCTCCTCTTCCACACAAGTAACTTCGAACAAACATCCCCGTAGACTCTTAACTGACAGAGAAGTCTAAGATGGTGTAATAATGTGTTGTTTATTATTTTCTCCGCATCCCTCCCCGTAGCAACACTCCCAAACGTATATAAAGGAATTTGTCGGCTTCCTCTCTCTGCTCCACTGGTCATCCTTTCAGCATTCAGCTGGGACAGCTAATCAAATTTCATTTTGGGCAGGAAAGGAATTTTCTATGAAAAGCTGCAGTGTTGCTTAAAAAAAAGAAAAAGAAAAAAAAATGTTTGCCACATTATCCTCCGTTTATAGATTTGTTATTCCATTTATCAGTTTTGTTGTCTCTTCTATTCAGCATCAACACGAACCACTCGATATGAGTGAGTGTGCCTCCACAGATAAAACCTGAGCCTTACGGATTTATCTATTCTGACCCGCAGGGCTTTCCAAGCAAGGATAATGCTGGTGTTTAGCAAATCACCACCATGTTCCCCCCCATCTCGTCTCTGCTAGCATATAAACACAGTCAGCATAAATGAAATATGGGCTTATTTTCTCACCTTAAAGGAGAAATGGTTAGCCGCCATTCACTTTCATATAGTATAAAAAAAAAACAACCCAGCTTATTTGTCTCAGCGAGGTGGTCAGTGAGAGCAAACATGACGTTTTAATTTGCTTTTACCTGCGCTGGGTTATTCCAGCGAGCCTGGCCTCAGACGACTGCTGCATTACACTACTCTGCTTACTGTCAGCAGACTGAAACTGACAGGAAGACAGAAGCCTCTGCCAGGAAACAGTCTTAAAAGAGCATGATAGGATCTTACAAAGCATTAGATTCGTGTTTTGCTATTACAGATGTCCTCATAGAGTTATTTGAACTGGAACGCCTTTCTTTTACTTGAGTATATCTTTTATGTTCATTACAGCCAGCCTGCTATTTATTGTGTTCTCATGTGTTATTAGGTCCTAAACACCAATAGGTCCTGTTATTTTTTGTTACTTTTTATGTGTAACATTGTTGTTATTGGAGGATCGTGGCATGGAAACTGGTATTTGTAGTGGTGCTAGTACTGTGATCATTTGTGGGACTGTACCTTGATACCACTGCTCTTGACTGACTGATTCCCATCCCTGTTACTTACAGTCAATTATTAACTGCCAGATTTTCACTTCTCGCTAAAAGAGTTTGGAAAAAAAACATAAGCAACACACCGACCGATACGCGGGATAAAACTCAGTTCAGCATTTATCCCTTAACGGTGTTAACATTTGCTGCAGCAAAATATACTACAGTACATATTGACTCAACTGAGATTCATTCCACTCGCTGTTGGAAAAATAAAAATCCCCCAAAAGCCTTTCTGCTACCTGTAGCTCTTTCCGGCTCACTGAAACACGTAAGCACAGAGTGAGCAGGGCCTGATCTGGTCTAATCCAGTCCCTCGCCAACCCACCATGCAGTGGAGGTCAAGGACACCCCAACGCAACCTCCACCTGTCAGTGCAGGTTGGCAGGGGAGGGATTATGGTGAGACGCAGGAGACAGATTAAAGGGCGCCACAAACAGAGATCTGGGGTGTCAATCTGCTGGGCGGCAGGGGATCGTCCACATTGGTGAACCAAACTATGCACCAACACAGTGAGGCTCAAACAAATGCTCCCTCCTCTTCTCTGCAACATCAAACACCCCAGCGTCACCATGACTAGAATCACAGAGCAGTGCTGACACAAATTCTGTCTTAGCTTTTATGTGCTGCAGGTTGCAGGCACTGCACCAAGCAATAAACAGTGGGGGCCTGGGTGTGGAGTGGGCTCTGAGGCCTTTAAGCACAGAGCCTGAGGAGCTGAGGCAAAGAAAATCAACCCCAACTTCGGAACCATTTTGCACTCTTAGCGGCGAGCTTCCACATTATTTTCTTTCAGTCTGATTCCGGCTGCGTCCTTGCATATTCTTTTCCCGCAGTCGTGCTTTTAATTCGCATCAAGCAGTTCCATCTCATTATACTATTATTCTTAATGGCTTCGCTTCCTCACTGCTTTGTAAAGCTCTTAACTGTGTTTTGAATGTAGTCGCAAATGTGAAGTTTACTGTGATTCAAATCGCGCCGCTGCTCAAGCAGCTGTCTAAATTAGAATTCATGAATATAAGAGGAAACATTTCATTTCACCTCTGCCGTTATCTGACAGCTTAACCCAGAAAAAGAGCACAATCGGTGGCAGGTAACGCCGCGTAAACGGAGGTTGTTATAAGGGAAAGCATTTCATTGTAACAACTTTCACTATAAGGTGACTCCGCGTCCAAGTGCTGACATCAGTGGAAAATGTGCACCGTGCACACACGCTTATAATTTGCCTCTCGGCGAATGTGAAGTTGTTGCTGTTGGAAACTGTTTAAGTTAAACACACAGAGGAGAGCGAAATCCAGATGAGCTAATAATGCTCTCTGAAAAACACCCACATGTGAATGAGCGAGTGCATTTACTTACACGCTGTAAATACTCATGGCCACACACACGTTCATGAACTCCCTTCGGCAAACACACGTGAACACACTTGCGCACGAACGCACAGGCCCCCAGACTGACCGCCCCGGACGCACACTCATACCGCGCCGTGGCCTTATCGTCTAAGATGTCCAGCTTTCAACAGGCCCTCATATTCTCCTCCTCTCCGTTTGGGCTTCTCCTCCGTCTCCCTCCCACTCTTTGCAACCATTCAGAAAAGCAAAATGTGAAAAACACGCTCGCCTCCAAACACTGATTTAATTAGCTGATTTAATTAACTGATTACCAAACTTCTATCTCAATGCTACAAACAGCAGCCAGCATTATTAATCATTATAGCAATACTGTCGCACTTCCCACTCACTGCTGAAGCTGTTGCACCGAAGGAAAAGGGACAGCTGCCCTACTTGCACACTCCACGTATACACACTTAACAATCAAACCACTGTAAAATTCACATGCATCCACTATGATATGAGCCGAGTGAACATGTGCGCCATCGTGCACGCACGCAGACGTCGCACTTTGGTTCAGAAACGGTCCCAGTGGTACCCATGCCCTGTCACTTCAGCTCTCTTGCTGTGATTAACTCTGTGAAGGTGTGCGTGCGTGTGCATCCAAGTCCCAAGTTACTGTCTGTTGTCCTTCGAACAAAGGAGAGAGGAGAGAGTCCCAGTTAAATTAGCAAGTTTCATTCCATCAATGGTCATCATTATTTCATGGGGTCTTGAATATTTTATATACTGTGAGCCTGTGTGTGTTTGTGTGCACGTATGTGAGAGGTTATATGTGTGTGTAAAAGCATGCTTACGTCTTGTGTGTGTGTGTGCATGTGTTTATGATTTTCTAGCTCTACGTACTACAAATGCCGGTGTGTGTGTGTGTGTGTGTGTGTGTGTTTGTGTGCATGCTGGGACATTAAGTATTAACTGGGCTGGGGGGCTCAGAGATGAACGTCCGGGTCTTCTACCATCCCATCATGCTCCACTGCTCTCCTGTCTCGCCTTTCCAGGATAGGAGCCTGGGGAGCTGTCAAAACTCACTGCACTGTGTGTGTGTGAGAGAGACAGTGTGCGTGCGCGCGTGCGTGCGTGCGTGTGTGTGTGTGTGTGCATTGTCTGGGAATGGGAGGCGACTCATGCAAAACCCGGATGAGTTAATAATGCTGTTTGAGAGTAACTCTTCAACACACACTCTCAGACATGCTCGCGAACACACACACGCTGAGGCGCCCGCACACACACGAACTGAAAAACAGCTGCGCACGGGACTTCTGCCTCGCACCCTCCCTCCCAGCTTGACATGTTCCTGTCTGTCCCCTCCTATTCCCTCGCCTTTTCGGTTCACGGGCGCCAGAAATAAAAAAAAAAAAAAGAAATGTGGAAAACAGAAAAATAAAACCAGATTGAGGAGAGAGACGAGGGAGACGAATAAAAGCGCCCGTTTCGACGGAGCGATGACACGAAGCAGGTGTCGCCAGTTAATTTCTCGACTGTCACACCCCTCCCCTTTCTTTTCTCTCAATATCACTTTTTTACCTCAGCGCAGCCTCTGTTCCTCCTCAATCCTTCTCTTCCCCACCCCCTATCTGGGTCATCCTTTCTTCTGCTTCCCTGCGGGCGTACAGTAGGTACAGAACAAGGCAAGAAGAAAAATAAATAAATAACAGAAAATAAGACTGCGAGAGAGAGAGAGAGAGAGAGAGAGAGAGAGAGAGAGAGAGAGAGAAAAAAAACTTCTGACAAATATCAGCGGAGGAGAGTCCAGCACCACCACCCCCTCCCCAAAAGTCTCCATACCGACTGTTCTTTTACAAACTCCACATGCCGAGACAATTAAATATCTCTGAGCCTGTGTTCTGATTGCCAGCCCAGGGAGCGAAGCAACAGACTCTACAGGCTGGCGTATTTGTGATGGAAGCTACTTTGTTTTGGCTGTTTTTGTTGGCCTTCTGGTTAGTTATTAAAAAAAAAAAATACCCCAAAAACTGAGAAATAGAAAAAAAGAGGATGAAGCAAAGCTTGGTGATTTTTTTTTTCCACCAAAGAAGAAAATACTGCAGTGCTGCCTGATGCACCAGTGACCAAGGACACACACACACGCACGCACACACACACACACACTGAAGTGAGGTGCTCAGCTAGACTTTTGGTTGTAAGACTGAAGACCAGGGGAAAGGTGGGGAGAGAGTGAGACAAAAGAAAATGAATTGGACACAAGAGACGAGTGAGCGGTGGAACGTGGAGAAACACCTTTGCAGACTACACTAGAGTGCACCAGAGCAACGCAACACACACACACACACACACACACACACACACACACACACACACACACACACACACGTGCTGTTTCTGGGCTGGGTTTGGCTGCAAAGAAGAGATAAGGGACCGGAGAAAGAGGAGGGCTGAGGGGGGAAAAAAAAGAAAACGGGGGGAATACAGAACGATGGGAAATTAGAGAAGAGGTGCTTCAGAGGCGAGAGAGATCACAAGAGACAGCTCAGGGAAAACAACATCCTGCAGGTGATGAGACAGCAGCGCGCACACTTACGCGCGCAGACTACACAATGTTCACACTTATAAAGAAATCACACAAATACAAACGGGTCCCACAGGCTGGGTGAATGGAAGAAAGGAAAAGGGCCAATCCCATTTGGGAGAGCTGAAACGTCCCAACAGGAGGACGACGCGCACGCACAAACACGCCGCGAAGGAGAACAAACACAGACGCAAAGACCTTCAGCGCTTCAAAGTCGAGTTAACATTTAACAAGTTTAGTAAATCAACACACGTGGACCTTGAGTGTGCGAGTGTGACCTGCGATTGTAAACGCATGTGTGAAGAACAAAGTGGGTCTGTGTCTGCGTGCTCGGGGACAAGAGATCGTGTGTGTGTGTGTGTGTAAAGCCACAAGGGCAGTGCAAATTGTTTGATTAGCAAACTCGCGCGATGTAACTTTGAGTCTTGTGACAACTGATCTGATTTACATAAACACACAAAAGAGGTCAGATGAAAAGGTCTTACCTGCTCAGGAAGAGGCCACGTGGAGGAGGAGGAGGAGCCATGGAAGAAAAACACAAAAAAAAGAAAGAGTGGTAAATAATGACTTGTGCTGACATAAAGGTGGAACAAAGTGTCCTATCACAGTGACACTGTGTCAACAGTAAGTGAACCACAGAAAATCCCCATAGCAATCACACAGTCTGAAATCAATAGTTCAAAATGCCACTCCTTGGCTCATTTATAGGACGCAGAAGAATTAATCTGACACGCTGACAAGTGAGGGGAAAAATGAACACCCCGAGCGGCAGAGCGGCACAGAAAGATCGACAGGTAGGAAGGCCAGTTGGAGGGACAAAGTGATAGGTGGGTGACCTATTTATTTGACAAAAGGAGTGACAGGCAGGAGGGCAAACCGCCAGGTAGACAGATGCATAAATTGGAAAGAGACAGAGTGAGATGGACAAGTAGACATACAGACACGACTTAGAGTGTGCCAAAAGCAGGGAGCCTGTGCAGCCACGGGGACAGGAAGGCTTGACACCTCATTATAAATGAATGAGAGATGCGTGCCCAAAGAGGCTGACGCTGGGGGGACAAACACACAAACATGGTGAGAAATCTCCTCCCTGGAGCTGGCAACCAGATGGACAGGTAGAAAGCGGGTGGTGGGGAGGAGGAAGGTAGAAGGGAGGAAGGAAGTAGTAGCAGAGGAGCCAGTTTGCTTTGGTGTTCCTCCAGTTCTTCTGCTGGCGTTGGCCAAAGCTTCAGAAGACGGTCCAACTCGGACACAGGCGCTCGCTCACAAGCAGGTATGTTCAGATGGTGTTAAACAGAAGGACGGTGAAATTAGGATAGATGGTGACAAATGGAGAGAAAGTGTGAAAACAGAAGAGGGAGCAGGCGATGATGCGTGTGTGTGTGTGTGCCTGTGTGTGCGCCAGTGCCTGAAATAAGCCTGATGGCAGCTGTCGGCTTCTGAGGAAAGGAAGAGGGAGAAGAGAAGAGGAAGAGATGATGGAGTGAGCGGTTAAGATAAGAACAGACAGAAAGAAAAATAGAGAAAATCACCTGATACATAAGCATGTGATTACACACCAAGAGAGAGGGGAGAAAGATCAGGATGTAGAAGACGCCCATTCCTTTCGACATATCCGCAGCATGTCAGACACCATATGCGAACGTCTTGCTTCATGCGAACACGCGACAGTCACTTTCGCCTCAGAGTTGAGTTAATTAAAACGAAGCGTGGCGAAGCTGACAGCCTTCGTGTCTGTGGTCATACATATGTAGTAATGGATGGAGATGCCACGTTACTACCACGCTAACGCACGCACAGATCACTGGGTACAAGAGCGGGGAATGAACCCCAATACAGTGACAGTCGGAGTCTGTCACTCTTCAAAGAGAGGAGAGTGGCTGGGTTTGAAGGAGCTAATAAGGCATTTCCTTTTCCTTATCTTTTGTTCCATCTTGGCTTATTTTATGTTTTTAAACTTTCAGCCAAATTTTCTATCATTTATACAACAACAGCTCTGGGCACACAAATAGCTTATCTAAAAACATGTATTAAAATAAATCCACCTAAAAGGGAAAGCAATGAAAGCGCTGGTAGCATTCTCCCATTTCCATGACAGACAGCAAAATGCACTTGAACGCCAAACAAGCGAAAGAAAAAGTTACTGAACCCCAGGGAATTAAATCAATTTCATCTATGATGCCTATTTTCTGTTAGATGCATAATTTGGGGAACTGGCAGAATAAAGACGAGCTAATGTTCTTATGTGCACCTCTGTTTAACAAGCATCTATCAACAGGCTAACAATAATTCACCAGTTACCAGAACAAAACACTGAGTCCCTACCTAACATAAGGTAACTCCCGCCACGGCCACCCAGTATAATCCATCCTTGCAAAGAAAGTTGGTAAAATACATCCTGTTATTCCTCTCTTGCCGATTGAATACGCTCTTTATTTTACATCTGTGTCTGCAAGTGGACTCTTTAGCTAAAATGACTGATCTCATCTAGGATAATAATGACGACTTTAGCGTAATGTCTTGTATTACTACGCTATTAGTACGCTATTATAGACCTTTTTAGCAGCACAGCAGATAGTTCGACTTGTCACAGTGGGGAAAGCACAGGTACTAACGATGGCTCAGGTCTGTTAAGTGTCCCAGTAAGCCATAACAGTGAATCCGTCTACAAGGCTTTCCTGTATGCGGTATGGATCCATCATTAATACATCTGTGCTGTCCCTACTTCGACAAGTGTAGAGCGTATGAAAAATCGACGTAGCTTCCGGGTTTGAAAAGTGAAGCCAATGCAGATGTGCATGGAACCTGCACTATGAAATCCATTTTCAACACAAAACTGGTGACAGGTTGGATAAAGCAGCTAAACACTGAGAAAGAATTTAAGTTTGCTTTGCTTTATAGCTTTATCGGGCTCAGGAGGTAGAGCAGGTCATCCAACTGGAAGGTTCGTAGTTCCATCCATGGCTGCTCCATTCAGCATGCCAAAGTATCCTTTGGGCACGAAACTGATCAGTAGAGTAAAAAAAAAGCACTGTTTAAGAACTACCCTATTTAGCTTTTACCACTTTAACTAAACCAGTGTGTCTTGCCTCATCAGGTTTCATCACATCCATGTCACCACCTTGACTTTGTACAGTTACTCATTAAACTAATTCCGATGTATATGCTACCCAAAAGGAAACGCTTTTCCCCCAATGGCCCTTGTTTCTTTGTTAGTCATTAATCTCCAGTTGGAGAGGACTTCCTTAACAGCTAAACAAACATGAAGCATCTGCTGCAGATGTGGATCACTACACTACATTACCAAATTCCCCTTAGAAACGTATCCTGATGTGGTCGCAATGTACAACAAAGGATCACATCACTATTTACAAAATGAGATTGCGAATAAACGAGTCATCCTATTTCACTGGAATTCTCAGTTTCTCAACACAAGGACCGACTGAACCGTCGTGAACACTTTTCTGGAAATCTTACAATTTCTTCCATGTAACAGAGTTAGACGCCAGTAAGATCAGAATCTCTTTAGAGTCGACGAGCAGCACGCCCTCTCAACGAGTTCCTGGTCTGATTGTTTTGTTCCCAAGTGAAATTACACAGCCCGATTTCTTATACGACCCACTAAACTGAAAAGCACTCTCAGCTACTTCGACTGATTTAGTTGTAAAAATGACCTCAGCTGAGACGTACAGACACAAACTGCTACTCCAGATTCAATTAGTGACCGAACAAATACACAAATTGCTTTAAGATGTGTCAAATAAGTTAGTGAGAGAAGACTAAAAGTGGATCTTTTACACAAGAACAATTACTACAGATAATTTGAAACAACACAAATACGAGAGCTTTACATTTAAGTAAAAAAAAATCTGGTTAAAATAAAATACTGATTATTTCGTATGTTTAATGAAAAACTGAACATACAATCTTCAAATCTCTCTCGATGGGTTTCTTCATAGGATAAATCATATGTAGTACAGCTAGTACAATGCTAACTCCTGCCATTTTAACCAATCCAAGACTGTGTTTCCTTCTTTTTACATCACAGACTATTTCGGGCAGTTTCCTATACAACTTAATTTATTGGTGTGAAGAATTTTTTTTACCCACCAAAAAAAGACTCATGTAGGAGAAAATCCTTTAGTTCATTTATAACAAAAGCATCTTAGTCTCACAGCTGCAATTTTTATTTATGCATTGTGTTTATTTTTAAGCAGTGAAATTTTCATTCACTTTGTTGAAACGCCAATGTGCACGATTCAGAAGGGGGGGGGGGGGGGGGGGTGTCTATGATGTTTTTGTCAATATCGCAAAAGCCTTTTCTCTCACCCCAAGGCGATCGCTGCCCTGAAATAATCCTCCACAGACTTCTTTAATAAGAGGAAATGCACAACATGTTTTAAATCTTTACTGTGGGCGACACATTATGGCTCTGTGGCTGTTTAATGATCTACCATCCTGTGGGTCCAACCTGTAGATCTAATGCACTGGCAGCATAATTCCCTTTCTGGGAATGAAAAAAAAAAAAAAAGCAGGCAGGTAAAAGCTGCTCATAAAGGCTGACGGCTGCACTTACAAAACAGAGAGTGAAGGAAGAGAAGCTGAAAAGACGGTAAGTGCGATAGATTTTTAATATTTAATAGACAAAAACACAGTCGACAGATATCTGAGGCCACTTTTCTAAATCTGTCAAAACTGATGGATCATCATCGGGTGTTTATCTACAATTTGTGACTGCGACTGTGTTGTGAAGAAAGTCGTAACGGACCCCTGTGTAAAGTCGTTCACTTCAAGGACTTTAAGATGAGGCTCCAAAGAGCCAGTACACCCATGTCTGACCTTTTCACCTCGTCACACTCTCTCACACAGACGCACAAAACGCCGCAAGGGCTGACCTCTTTACACTGATTAACATTCCATCATGTTAGGAGGGGCAACGAGATAGTTTCACTTCACCTTCTTGATTTCTGTTTCTTTTACTTTTTATTTATTTATTTTTTTAAAGAAAAACCTCCATCATCTCTCCCAGGCTTTTCTTTCTGTTTGCCTGCTCAAACACAATTATCCCACCCCTCCAATTTCCTTCATCGTGGCGCTTTTATTAAGCTTCTTTCTCCCTTCATATCCATTTTCTCCTATGGGTGTTTTAATGTTTTAGCAGGAGTGTGCATGTGTGCCGGCATGTCCTGGCAGGTCTGTTTCTCAGCCACCAGGCTTACAAGAACTTGCCCGACTAGCCCCATAGGGCCAGAGTTTGTGTACATAATTTACACGCAGACTTATATAGATGAATACTTAAAAATACAGATATATTTTTATATATGGACACAAAAGCAGAAACACACATTTTATCACTCTGGCAGCGAGAGTAACAAAAAGGGGAAAATGACTAGGTGTTTCATTAACTATTCTGCACCTTTTCTGCTTTATTAAGACCTGTGACTCATGTTCGTCTCTACACCTGCTCTCTCCGGGCTTTTTGTGGCCGTTGGTGCAGAGCTGCGCCCAGCAGCTTGTGTGTGCGTCTGCTAGAGTGAAGTTCAGCTCATGAAGACTGCACACGGACACGGTATTTGACTTTAAAATCCAAACACTGCGGTCTGCGGACACGTCAGCTCTCCTGCCAATTTTTTGACGGATTCTCAGCAGGCGCAATTTCTCTTCTTTGCTTTCATTCCCCCACTTTTTAAAATGCAGCGACAAAAACAACATGTCAATATTTTTGAAGCTTCTCAGGCTCGTTCAGGCGGTTAATTAGTTGAATGCCTTTAACGGGGGCTTCTGTGTTGCTTAAAGCTACAAATTTATGTTTTGTTTGTCCCTATTTACACACAAGAATGGTAAAATATTAAAAAACACGGCCCAATGCATCGTTACTTCTACCAAACAGAGCTAAAACAATGCCAGAAAGAGCTGCTTTGGCATGAGCAGCACTGTGTATCTACTAATTTCACATTTTTGCCTCTAATCGCAATTAAAATCTCTTTTCGGCGTTAAGAAAACTACATTTGAAGTGAATTCAATTATAATAAAACTCTGAAATCTCTCATTTCTATGAAATAATATCCTAGCTACCTACCTATCCTGAGCTTTGATAAAATGAACGTAAAATGTATTTGAGGAGGACTTTGATGTTTGAATATTTTGAAGGAAATCAAATTTGGTACAAAAAAATAAACAAAAAACATAAGTTACACTTAGGGCTGTCTTGAATATCGTTTGTTGGGCTTCAGACGTTGACAGTAAAATGATCCAAAAGAGGCAGAATTTCTTTTTTCCTTCTCCTCAGTGCATGCTGCTCTCCAACTTGCTGAATGGCACAGAAGGAGACAATTGACTGTAGAAGGACCTTCGTTGCTGAACAGCAGTTGGTTGACGTGAGAAAAATGCTACTAAATGTCTGCAAAGTTGCTAAATGTAGCAACAAACAGTCAAGCTGAAACAGGAAGAGGATCACTGCTTAGAGTGAGTCGTGTCAAACGCATAATTTAAGATGATATAGATTAAGAACGCAGTTTGCAATAATAGTGCACCCAAGACATGAACACAAGATTTATAAAAACAAAACAATGGACTGTGAAAAATTTGTTGAACGAATTCAGCTTATTGGTGCAAAAGCCACAGTTTCTGCCACAGGAACTAAAAAAAAAAAAAGAAGAAGTAAAGACCGGAGTTTGTGTAATTAGTGTAAGAATTAGTTTAAGAGTAGAATAGCCCTTTATTGCCATCGTACATGTATAACAAAATTACACATCTGCACTTTAAAAAAAAAAAAAGCTAACTGGACTTAAGGAATTAAAATGCTATTTTGACCTGTGTATACAATTCCTTGCCGAGTTCATGGGTTCAGTCTATCATTACATTTACTCCATTTTTTTACTCAGTCTCAGTTTCAGAAAGGAAGATTATCCGGGATGACCGTCAGAGCTACACCTCGCTCCTCAGATCTGGTTTCAGAACCCCAACATATGAACGGAAACATCTTGAAGCTTCAAAACAGCGCTTCAGAAACCAGTAATGGATGCTACACCCATCTTTTACGCTGAATTTCCCATCAGAAAAAAGTGTGAAGCCTCAAGTAGCACCAGATAGTGAGGGGTGCCTACGTAACACCTTAGAAAAACAGTTAAATTGTGCTGTATGGGAAAAAATATATTAACAATAAAAAAAAAATAATAATCAAATTAAATAAATATGAAAAAAACAAAACAAAACATCTTAACAGTCAAATATTATTTTAGGCTCTTACGCTCAGCACACAGTAATTGCAGGGTGCACAAAAAATAATAATAAAAATGACAATGACATATTACCGTTCACTGTATGCATATACTTTTACTTTCTATACAACAAAAAGCCGTTTCAAACTTTTAAAAGTCCTTCAACAGGCACTGGCATCCTTACATAAGACCATAATTACCTCTTGTAAAAACATTAAAACCTGCTTGTTGAGCATGAAAGGTTAACTTCGGTAAGAGTTTAGATACATACGGTACATGCCCACACACAAACAAGGTGAGTCATAAAGAAATCGCTTCTCCATACAGAGTGAAAAACCACAAAAACAGATCGTAGCACCCAGAGCGTCACAGTCTTTCAGTTGTGACTTATTACTTGAGAGAGAAACGCAAGTAAAAGCCGGGATGATGAAAAGACATGAAGGTGGATGAAAGACACCTGGCGCACCTACAAGAAATCTTTACAA
The DNA here is from genome assembly GCF_057381845.1 of Rhamphochromis longiceps. Taxonomy (NCBI): domain Eukaryota; kingdom Metazoa; phylum Chordata; class Actinopteri; order Cichliformes; family Cichlidae; genus Rhamphochromis; species Rhamphochromis longiceps. Next base: position 24,510,434 of record NC_140575.1, on the reverse strand, counting down.
GTTAAGAAACCGTGTGTACAAGGCCACAGAACCACATGTCCATATAAACCGGTTATAAAAGAGAAAAAAGAGCAGGATGAACAATAAGTGTGCATATCTGTGTGTGCGAGTGTGTTTGTATGCAGTCGAGTGTGAGCCAGACTCCAACTGAGAGGGGAGGCAATAGCAATTCCCACTGACCTGAAAACTAGCTTGCCAGCCACCTCAAAATACAGAGGAATGGGAAAAAAGAGGGAGAATGTCAGTGAACACCAATGGAGTGAAAATACACATTTAGAAATAGTGGCGAGCGGTCGTGTAGAAAAGATTTGAAAGAGAAAAAAAAATACCCAGGTGCAGTGAGGGGATTACAGAAGGAACGGGACTCGACGCCCCCTCTGCACCGCTGGCTCAAATGAGAAGAATGAGAAGACAAAAAAAAAGACAGAGAGAGAAAACGGAGATTGACAGAAAACGATGGAAGGAAATGTGCACGAGGCATCTGCACACACCCAACAGGATGGAAAACAAGTGTGAGACAGTTTGTTTAAGTGCTGACAGGGACTCTGTATGGGTGTGTGGATGTGTGGGAGCATGTCCCTTTTTTTGCTTTTGTGACTCCCAAGGTCTCCCGCGGTCAAGAGCGGATCCCCTTTCTCTCTCGTGCCCTCTTTTCATACACTTATCCCCCGCCCCCCCAAAGCACACTCTTTTTTTTTTCTTTTTTATACACTCATTCCTCGTCCCCTCCCTCTCTTTTAGCGCAGCGCTGAATGGCCCTCTCTTTCTGATGAGTGACTGATGAATGAAGTAGCTCTTTGAAGTCAAGAGTCACAGCAAGGCCGGTCAAGCGTGAAGAGATGCCGGACAAAAGATGGCAGAGAGCGAGGGGAGAACGGGAAGGAAGGGAGGAAAAGAGAGGGGGGGGGGGGGGGGGGAGAGAAAGGCACATGTGGGGGGGGAACAGTGAACATCATAAAGTCTGTAAGGGACGGAGGGAGCATGTGTGTGGCAGAGAGAGCACGGTCTGCATTTTTGCATGAGTGCCTCGGACTATTTGCATTGTGATGCTCAAAAGGCCAGCATCACGCAAATGGGAAATAGTCCAAGTTGTGATGAAGTGACATCTTTCTGGACTCCAGGGAGTTTCATGCACCTTTAATACCTCTACTCTCTTTCATCTATTGCTATAGACACTCAGAAGCAGAGAAAACGGCTACTGCCTAGGTCTTTTTTCCTGTGTTTTTTTTTCTTCTTCAAATACTGTTAATGGTACTTCTCTTTATTTTGTTTCGGTGGTTTAAGTGTTGCATTACAGTTAGTATCTTGCCTTCTGCAAATTAATAGCCTTTTAGTCCTATAACCGGTATTTGTCTTTGTTTATGCGTAGTGTTTCTGAGTATCAGCTGCTTAATTTGAATCATTTTTTTTCCAAAACCCTCTGCCTCGCCACCTCTTTCAGTCAACACTGTGTTTAAATTACTTTCCTAGCAGGGAAAAAGGAAAAAAAGCTTAAATAAAAGAGAACAATCTCACTTGTTTTACTCATTTTCTGGGAACACCTTGCTTCACAATGACACACTCACCTCTGAAAGCTTCTCTGTGCTTAAAGGCTCATTGGTGGTGGGGTAACGTTTGTTCAAAGCTTTGGAGCTAACACCTCAAATTACCTGGCTTTCCACTAGAGGAGAATATGAAATTCATAGACGGCAGCGGAGTGACAAGAAGTCATTGGGAAAGCGGTTTGATAGTTATTACTTTGGCTTCATTTGTCGAGTAATTTTAGCTAGGGGCAGGGATAGCTCAGTAGGTAAAGTGGTCGCCCCATGATCGGAAGGTCGGCGGTTCGAATCCACTTAACGGCTACCCTGAGGTACCCCTGAGCAAGGTACCGTCCCTACACACTGCTCCCCAGGCGCCTGCTTAGTGGGCTGCCCACTGCTTCACTGAGTGAATGGGTCAAATGCAGAGAAAAACAAGTAATTTCCCCATGGGGATCAATAAAGTATCCATTATTATTATTATTAATTACAGACTGGGATGTGCAGCCAAGTCCAATTTTCAGAACAAGCGAAAAACACAAAAACAAAGACTGAACGATTTCAATACATCTTGAGCTCTTAATATCCAGTGTAGTAACAAGGCATGTCTTATCAGCATTTGGTGGGACTTTCGGATCCCATTTGCCTTCGACCATGGGGAGAAGACTCCATTAAAGGGAAGCGCACATAATTAACTGTTTGCCTTAAAGAGGCAGGATAAGTCTTGTCTCTCATAAACATCTAATTTACATACTCAGCTCTAATTGGGCTTCTACTTTCCGGGACATGACAAAGCCCTCTTAAGCACCGCTAAGTGATGCGTTTTCATGCGTTTGAACTCGTCAAAGCTCCTTTTTTGGTCATCTGTTCGGTTGTCTAATAAAATATTTTTTTAGGAGGTAGCAGGACTACCTTGGAGATAATTACAGCATACCAAAATTTCCGGGGTTTAGGCCGAGACTGGAGTGGAATGCTCGAAAGCGTATTAGCAGTGGATGCCATTGACTAAGTATGAAAATAAACTTTGAAACAGATGTTCAGGCTTAGTTGGGGAGTTATCTAAAAATATCCGCAACGGGCAGCACCAGGGTGCAGTGGTTAGCACGGCTGCCTCACAGGAAGGAGGTTCTGGGAATCCACACTGGTCGGCTGAGTCCTTTCTTTATGGAGTTCACATGTTCTCCCTGTGCTCGAGTGGGTTCTCTCTGGGTATACTGGCTTCCTCCCACAGTCCAAACATGTGCATGGGGTTAGGTTAATTGGGATTTCTAAATTGGCCATAGGAGTGAATGTCATTTTCAACAGTTGTCTGTTTCTCTGTTATCCCTGCCATAGACTGGTGACCTGTTTAGGATGTACTGGCCTATCCTCTCCCCACGACCCTGATTTTATAACTGGTAGAAGATGGAAGGATGCAATGTTCAAGTGGTTGGTTATGGTATTAGCCTTGCCTCTCCATGTGTATCTACTCTAATAAATACAGCAGTTTTAAATATAAGACACTAGACTGTCTGCTGAAAACAGTGCAGCCTCAGTGGGACTGGATTTTCTCTGCCTATTAAAGCCTAAGTAACCAATCTATGTGGTTGTTAGGACAACTCCAGGGGAAAATCTGAAATATTGATACACTTTGTATCCTTTTCAAGTACTAGTCTAAAAAATGTCACAACACTCTACTATGCATCTGTAGGAGCTCCTGAAGTAATTTAGTATTTTTTTGCATTTATTTGACAGGCTAACAAAAAGTATAAAACTAGAAGCTGATGGAAGTTTAGTATCTTACTTAAAGACTGTAACAACACAAAGCTGTCGGAAGAAATATTACATATCATGGGGGATCAAACCAGTGATCTCACTGTTACAAGACTTCGTCCTAAACTTCTAGTATAAGGTATCAAAGGAGATATTTTAAGGAATTGACGGGCTTAGCAGACATGAAAGACCCACTCCCTAGAATTCCCTTTGTAACTTGGCAATTACCCCAAGACCACCTGATTTTTCTGTCTGTGCACATGAGGGAAAAAAGGCACAGACAGAGGGTGGGGGGAAAAAAGAAACCCGTCGTACAGTTCCCCAGGGTGAGAGAGGGAGAGAACATTATACTCCTCCTGTGTTTATCTCAATCTCACATCAGATCAGATCACATCACTGGCGGATAAAGGCGCATCCTGACACATCACTTCCTCTCTCTGGAGGAAGCTGACACGCGCTGGGGACTCGGAATGACAGCGGTGGTGGCGCGCAGGATGAAGAAGTTTTTTTTGACAGAGCGAAAGAGAGAAGGGGAAAACAAAGGTGAACCTGACATACTTGCAGCCCAGATCCACAGAGCCAAGTGAGATGAAGAAGAGGAGGAGAAGGAAGAGCGGCAAGAGACAAAGAGGTGAAGAGGCACTAAGAATAGTATAACTGGATTAGCTTTAACGCTGACCTTTATTTGGCAGAGTGACACTCTCTCACTCGTCTCTTTAGTGCAGTTACAGGAGAGGCCTGCCCTACATTTAAAGCTCAGATCAACAAGAGTCGGTGCTGATTTTCAAACAAGGAGACGTATGGATTTAACTCTTAACTCAACCAGGCCTCTCGCATAATCTGTGTGCGTTTGTGTGCAAGAAACATCTTTTAGTAGCTGCCACCTGACAGCTCCTCATGCGACTGTTTGTGGTACAAGTAATCAGCTGCGGTTCGCCTTTAATTCTGCTCAGCACAAAATAAAAACCTAAATCTCTCCGAGCAGCCCGATGAAGTTTTTATTATTTATGCCCAGCTACAGATGGTGCACAGAGGGCTGAAATGAAACCAGAAGTTCGGGGGCTTGTTTCCAGAGTTAAGACAAAAACACTCAATGTCACCAGTGGCATTTGTAACATAGAACTAATCCGACAGAAGAATCCAAGGGCGAGTCAGGAGATGCCAGTTTGGATGAGAGGCGGCAGCGAGTTATGGAAACAATGGAACAGAGGCGAGCGCAGATGTGACGTCACAACTATCGCTCTGTTCATACTGGAGAAAAGAAAGCAGCGAGTGACTTTTTGTTGTTCAGTTTGTCCTTGTTAATATTTAAAGTGACCACCGTCGAGCTTTTTCGCCTTTTAAAGCCTTTAGAAAATGTAGATATTATTATGCAACGTCAATCTTATTCATGTAAATGCAGTGATTTTGGAGACACATCCCTGGGAGGGCCTCAGAAACAAGAAACTGCATCATCTGAAGCTGACATTGTGCAGAAATAATGGTAAGGTGCACCTAAATGTTCACAAACACACCTTGGCTTTTAGGAATTGTAACAAATCACAGCTCAAAGCTCATTATTTGTATTAGAAGATAATCAGAAATATGCATTTTCAGTGACGCTTGGCAGCAATGTAAGCAACACATTTCATCTGTGGTTTACCAGGCAAACATGCAGTCACGGGCAGGCTCACAAATCAAATTAATGTACAGTGCTGTGAACACAGATCCCACAGGACACACATTCACACGGCACACACACATGCACCAATGAAGTTAGAGGACATGCACTCGCACACAGACACACACTGCACTTTCAAAACAACCAAAACAAAACAAGGAGCAACTCTGGTGATCTACAGCTCTGCCCTAAAGCAAAGTACACAAACCAAGTGTAGCAGAACGAGGAATTTCATTTTTCCCCCACTCTGGCGGGACCCTCACATGCAAACACACACACACACACACACACACACACATACACACACACACACACACACACACACACACACACACACACACACACAGAGACAAAAGAGGTCCTGGGATGGCATGACGGGCAGAAAAACTGAGAAGGATGATGGGTAATGATGGGAAGAGGCGTCAAATAGTAGCAGGCAAAACTGTTTTTTTTGGGGGGATCGGTAAAAGTTAGCTCAGTGTGTGTGTGTGCATGGGCGTGTGTGAGCAGAGACGGTCACAGTCAGCTGAAACTCCTCCCCCTAACTCAAAGAGGCAGTGCAGGATTTGCATTTTTCCCACAATTCAATTAACACGCTTGTCAGCCTCGCCTCTCCGTTCACATGCCTCCTTTGGCCATCTCTCGCTCGCACACACGCAAGCACGCACCCACAGACACACATCAGCTTCGTGAATAGATTATTCATAAATCCTAGCATGCAGAAAACGGTCGCATTTATTTGTTTGTTAACAAATAAAGGAGAGGGAATGCACACTGAGAGATGAGGAGCAGCTCCGGGTTCACATCCTGTCTGGACTTGTCATATTGAGGGACGTAAAAAGACAGTGCCGTTAATGGATGCAGAGAGAGGCTTCCCCTAGGGATGTCTCCTTCCCTCTCTCTCTCTCTCTCTGTCCTTCTCCATCTCTGAGGAAGGAAAGAAGATGTGAGGGAGGGCAAAAGATGAGAAGTGCGATCAAAGAATAGGGAATCATTGGGTGTTAAAAGAAAGACAAGAAACTCAGTGTTGATATGTAGCGAGAGACCAGACAATGGAGACAAGGCCAAACCTCATTTAGGAACCAGAAATAAGCCACAGATGCGCTGACTTTGCCGCGGGGCTGGCTAATGACTCCAGCGAGCCTCTTGTCTGATTAATAGACTGTAATCCCATTCTCACGGATAGCATACCATAGCATTCCGCAGCACCACTCATTAACCACTATAGAAATGCTCACTAATCAGCCAGTCGCTTTTAGCTAGCAAAACTAATGCTAGGCTAGGATAATCAATAGGCGGTAATCCTGTTGGCAAGGCTGCTGCAGCGTAACACCCCTTATTAACAGCCATAGAAATGTCTGCTAATCATTCACCGCACGGTTATTTGTCCACAGGGCCGCAGAATCACTTCGGTGGCGGTGGCGAGGGTTGACATTTGACAGTCGGCAACAGAGGGTGGAAGAAAAGGAGTGACACACAGAGCGGTAGGGGCTGTGTAATGATTAAGAAACACATCACTCCTGCTTTTCTGTCCCGCGCTCATGCTCTCTCTGTCTGCGTGTCTGTCGTCCGTCTTCAGCATACATCCATACTGGTCTGGTAAGACTCTGCTCTATGTTACTGTCATTCAAGTTCAATCAATCAATGACAAAAAAACCCCAACCTATCTAATCCATAGCACTCAATCAATAATGAAGTCTTGCAGGCAGGGTAATGATAACCTTTCACATACCATCAATGGAGACGATGTTTAGCAGTCCCTCTACTTCTCCTGCCCTTACAATCCACTGAGGTGAAACAGCTGCGGCCAATCAATTACGTGCAATGGCCTCAACTCGGCTTCACTGTACTGGTTTGATTTCTGTGCCGGTTCATGTTGACTTTAAGGTCGATTCTGTAATGCCCAACGTCAACAGTTTGGTTCTAATCAGACATTTGCATCCCTGATCAACCAAAGCCAACCTTTCGTTTGCTGCAAAACGTCTGCAGATGGTCTCCGTGGCACAGAGTCAAACTAAAACCCTGCGTATGTGTGTAGTGATGAGGCCCAACAGAGGTATTGGCATATTCTATTGAGCTAAAGTCTCAGCTCTGAATCCTGAGGCTGTGTTATGCGTTGACGCAATGACCTGAGAATGAACCTGAGCTGAACTCCTGAAGTCAACGCGAAGCAGCAGTGAAGCACAGACCTGTCAATTCTACGTTACCAAAGGAGAAAACAGATACAGAATCCATCTCAACTTTTTCTAACAGTAGAGAAATAACCATTTTATTTGAGGACATCTTGAAACAGCATTCAACTAAACAGACTACAAAGAATCAAAACCTTTACTTAACTTTTAAAAATCCCCAAAACAAAACTATTTGCTGTATGATAACAAATGATTATCATTTTTCCCAATTCAAGATAAAGCTAAATGACGAACTAGTAGTGCAGTGTTTACCGATCCACCTGACATTATCCACTGTCCTGTCAAAGTCTCAAATAGGCTGTGAGCAACGAGTTGATATTTGAAGCTTTTGGCACGTCTGTGGTGGCTTCATTATTCGAATCCACACTAAAGCATTTTAAGCTTTAAAAAGAAAACTTTAAATAAAACAGGTTGAGCAGCAAGAACTTTGGATTATCGGCCTGGTGGCAGCTTGTACAGATATACAACCTATAAAGCTTCTTTCGGTATGGTCCTGCAAACGTGCATAGAGAGTGGTCTTCGCCCAGTCCTCTAAAATTCTAACTGTGCATTTCTGGAAGTTGATGATGCATCGGTCTGCCGAAAGATGGACTGCAAACGTGCTATCCCTGCTGAACCACAAATTCTGCTTTATTCCTAAGGGGTCGCCGTAGTGGATGGATCTGCATATTTAATTTGGCATGGATTTTTACACTGGATGCCCTTCCTGTCGCCTCCTACAGCAAGTGTTTGATATTTTACTTAATTACCAAACAGGTCATAACAACTGTCATTGATCAATTGTGTGTCCTTTGAAAACTCCATTAATCTACTAATGTTCCCACGACTAAATGTAAACATCCATCCAGACACTTATCACTGCATGTCCACTGTACAAACATGATATTCATCAGGTAAAGTAAAGCAGCTACTGGTATTATTCATGAGAGATAAACCCAATCAGAGCCTGGTTTCTAGGAAGATAAGCAGGCTTGCCTGAGAAGAAAAGGGGATTTGAGTTCATGAACGGAATAACTGGCTGGACTGATCTGGGAATGTTTGTCGGGAATACTATAACCGCAGCCACAGGATGAACGGACGTAACCGGCTTTGGTGTTCCTGGCCGGCAGCGCTTAAACCCAGCTAATCTGATTGGATTAACACTGACCTGCCTGACTACACATGAGCGCGTGCATGTGCTCGCATAGACAAACACACACACGCACATATGATATGCCAATCAGCCGTGGCTGCCTCTGCAAAGTTAATCTGGATGCTGGGTTGCACTGGCATCATGCTGGGCTACCACATGCATACGCATCCGCTCTCACGCCACACACACGCACGCACGCACGCGCACGCACGCACACACACAGCCATCTTAGGGTGCAGTGATTTGTGCTGTGAATCTGAAACAGACCTATTGAAAGAAGAGTAATGCCCAGTGCTTGACAACCGTGCTAATTGACTAGCCCCCTCCCCAGCAATGAAACTAAACGTTTTCACCCCTCCATCCTTTATCTTTCCAATCATTCCCTGACAGCTCTCCTCTTGTCCCACACTCATTCCATCCTCTTCCTCATATTGCTCTTCATCGCCGCCATCTCTTCTTCTGTTCCCCCCCTGCCATCGTCCCCTCCCCTCCCTCATACATGTAATCATTCATTAGAACCAAGGCAGTTGTCCATTAGGCAAAGCAGCCATTTTGGAAATTGCAGCAAATCTTCCATGAAAAGACATTTCCTCTAATGCAGTAGTCACGCTCGGGGGGAGAGCGAGAGAACGATGGCAAAGGAAGGAAAGAGAGACAACGGGCCCGAGATGGATGGAAAAGTGAAAGAGAGACAGCAAGAGAGCCCCCAGCCATAAAGCCACCAAGCAGAAAGCAAGCCTGCTGTTTGATTAGAGTGACACCGTCATGTGGACGGAAGGAGGGAGGAAAGGATGGAAGGAGAGGGAGGGAGGGAAAGTGTTCTAGAGAAAAGCCAAGGGGGGCTGAAGAGGAGGTGGGGGAGAAAGAAACAGGGAGCGATTTGAAAGAGGACTGAGACTAAGGCAGTAAAATTAGCCCCATCACTTTGCTTACTAAGACACTCTTTGACATGCCAGGATTAAAAAAAAGAAAGAAAAACAGGCACACACAGTCATGAGATGTGTGTGTATATACACACACACACACACACACACACACACACACACACACACACACACTTCCAGAGGACAGATGGTTTCCCCCATTTGAAAGTGGTGCTTTAATTTGAGTAAAGTGATAGGAACCTCCTTAACCAATTAGAAGCGCCATATCTTAAGCATTGCATTTGACTGTTTGTTTCACACACTTATTAGTGGACGTGTGTGAGCGCGAGATAGTGTGTCCCATGGGATCAGTGGGGAACATTAAAACTGGTATAAGGAGTGGGAAGATGACAAATCCACTCTCAGTGGCGCTCTGCTAAGTAAGTGAGTTACTTTCTCCCACAATGCCACTGTTCATATCGATCTCATCTAATCACCAATCAAAGCCAGACCTGTCTCCCCCATTACCAACTATTCATCACGCCGCTGCTTGCTCCTTTTAATGCGCTTTGCTCTGAAGCTGCCACATTTATCTCCACACCAAACTATGTCCAATCAACTGTTTTATTTTCTTCAAAAAAAAAAAAAAAAAAAAAAAAATTAGGATTCACTGTATTTAAAAGAAAAAAAAAAGAAACCATACTTTATCTACTTTCTTCAGCGTTTTTAAAGCTGCTGTTACGCTCTCTTCAAGTGGAAATATTCAGAAGAAATGGTGCAACAGACTCATCTGTTCAATCAATAACTAATCCAGCCATAACAACTGGGCTTGGAAAGTGTTACAGCATCAATACAAAACAGCTCCCAAATCCACAAATGTTTTGGAAATCTCATAAGGGTAATTATGATGCTCTCTAGCTCTTATTAAAAGGGCAACATGCCCCCATATAAACATAATTAGAAACAGTTAATAAATTAGGCAACTGTCAAATATCGCAGAATTTTATTAATGGATGCACTTGTTTGGACAAAAACCATATTGATACTTCTTTCACAAAAGGCTTGAAAGTATTTTTTGGTTTTTTGCTGGTATGCTTAATCAGCAGAACGAAACAAGCAAAGACAAAGTTCTTTGATTTCATCATCACGTTAAAGAAGTTCCCAAAGTCAAGAGTCCTACAGCCTACTTAAAAACCTGAAAATCCCATGGAATCTGTGATTGTGATGCGTTTCCTTGAAATTTTTATTTAAAACAAACAAACAGAAACAGGCTCTTGGCTATAAATTGCTAATGCTACCAAGTCATATGCAAACTGCTGAGCCCAGTGAGTGACCCACCTGCCACTTTGACACAAACTTCAATACAAAAGCAGTAATGAGTACTACCACAGACTAACCAACCCATATTACCAGTTTTAATTAACGTTTGACATCAATACACAAATTTAAATAAATATGGAACTGTACATACTTGAGTAATCTCAAACTGATTTTCTATTAGTAATTTGCCCCACATGCAATACTTTTGTGGCCCACCAGGGGGCCCCGCCCGCAATTTGGGAATCACTGCATCAAAGCATAAATCAATTAAAATGGGATAAAATATAATCAAAAAATTAAAACAATGTAAGAATGAAACATTTCATTAATGATAATTACATATTATATGAGTCTTAATTTCACTCCAGCTCAGTGTGTGCATCTGCTCTGTTTTACTGTCATTTCTCTCCTCTGCTCTCTGTTTCACCATGTGACTGAGCGACGAGTAAAAGCTTTAAAACACTTTAGCTCCACTTAAACCCAACGACAACCCCAGCGTCCGAAAGTCAGCCCTAAAATCTCCTAGTCATCATTATTATTTCTTAATATGCATCCCACATGAAGCTAGTAGCAAGAGACAACGCTGCAAGAAGCTCTGCTGGTAGAGAAGCCAATCCTGACCACGACCCTGGTGGCTCTCCTGCTGATGTCATTACAGCTGCAACCCCACCGATAAGCTTCCTCAACCCTCCCATCCACTTCTGGAGACAGTTAACCTCGGGGAAACACTGCAAGGCTAACCCTGGTAGCCTGCTACACGGATGAAAAGGACTGGTGTGCTGCCAAAACACTGTGGGAGAAAGCTCATCGATTTTCATTAAGGGCGTGTGAACATAAAGACATAGACATGAAATAGATGTTTGGCTTACATTAAAACTCAGGAAATATCCATATCATATAGAGCACAGCATACCAAGCAAAGCCAAACTGAATGAGTTTGGGATGTATTCACATACCCTTACAGTAGTAGTAGTGGTAGCCATCTTTAGTGACTTGTCCACTATTAAATCTTAAATATGTTTGTTTGTCTGGACTTTATTCAGGTTTTCCTGCAGATATATATTTTCGTTGACAGCCAGGTGGTGTATTTATGTGCCTCAATCCAGCTGATGGAAATGGTCCTAATTCACATTTTATTTTTGCAGCATTTGAGACGTTTGTGTAAAATCCACTTGACAGCTGTATGAGCGCACAGCTGCGGAGAGAGGGATGCTGGATCTGTCAGCACAACAACTGCTCCTGCTACATAGGTCTGTTTTAAATAATCATTTTCCGTTTCACACAGACATAGATTCACTCAAACCCACTTCCTCAAACATAAACGCACTACGAATATACGCAGTTGATCGGAAAGCTGCGGGTTGGGGGGACACCGAGAAATGCCACACTGACACCTTTAAATTCACGCTTTAACTCGCCTTTGCACGACAATGCCCTCAAGATAAATGCTCCCAGCATTATAAGAGTGCCACAAGAGGACCGAACAATGAGGACAGAGGCCAGAAAAAGAGGCAACGAGGGAGAAAAAGGAACAAACAGAGCCGTGACAGAGAGAGAAACAGAGAGCGCTTCTTGTTTCTTTGCAGTTATTCACTTCTCTTCTTTGTGAAAGTTGCGCTGTACACAGCTTGGAGCGGCACAGTTTCCTTTAGGCCGTTTTTACCCTTGCAGTGCCTTGTTTTTCCTGCCCCGAGTGCTCAGACAGTCGATTACACCCGGGCCAAGCGATCGTCTGTCATCTGTGCTCTCACTCGTGCATATTTACTCTCATCTTCTCTGCCTTCTTGTCTCGTTCTTTTCCTGTGGCCTCTTCAGGTGCGCGCGGGCTCAGAAACTGTTCACAAAGTGATGAAAGGCAGTTTATCCTGCATCCACGGTGATATCTCAGCCCTCCATGCAGAATGGCCGAACACGTTATCACCTCTGCCCCAGGGAAACCACAGGAGTCAGGACAGACGCCAGTAGCAAATACCACTGCTAGTGTGTGTATGTGTATGTGTGTATGCGCGTCCCAGTGGTAATAATCACCCGGATTAGAGCGGAGCCAAACCCCCGCAGGGTCCCCCGATCTCCCTCCCCCTCTACCAGCCAAGCCCAGCCCAGCCTGCAGCACTGATCCCCCAGTCTGAGCAGCCATGGGAAGCAGAGCAGCCGGCCTGACATCTCCACCACGCCTGGCTGCCAGACAGACAAATTTCCACAATTTCTAATCCCTCTTTGTCCTATTGATCATCCATAGCCAAAATAAAATATTGAACAAGCTCAGACAACACAAAGACACATAACCCATTCAACAAGCGTACCCTTTAACCACAGGGGTGCAGTGAAATGGAAGTTGATACAGCCGTCAATATGTCTGGGTGAGGGATGCAATATGTGGGCAACAACAATGGGGAAGGCGTGGAGAAGAAATGGGTTATAACTTAATAAGATGCGCATTGTGTCTGGGTACCTCGCAGTCAAAGCGAGGGATTATTACTGAGCGGAAATCTTGCCTGGATGTATTACAGCCCTCCTGAAATAAATTCAGCCAAATCTCAGTGTACGATTCAGTGGGAGGGCACCCTGATATTGGCACCGATCAACAATTGTCAGAGATGCTGCTGAGCTCCTGTGGCATTTCGTGACAGTGTAGTGTTGAAATGTCAATCAACATTTGCCTCTCAGCATCTATTCTCGACCTACAGATAGATGACTTTATGAAAATTATATGGTAATGCTGTCCCATGCAGAGAACAACACATCCGTGAAGAAGCTGTGGGGATTTTCATGCGTTTGTTACATTCGTTTATGAGACTATAACACCTTTATATTACCCTCTGTTGTGCTTTATCTTCTCTGGGATCACAATAACAATCCTGCGATTAAAAAAGAAAAAAAAAACCTGCTCCAGGTGGACTTTTGATATTTTTATGAGGAGAGATGATCTTTAAACCAGTGACTATTATGCCTTTTAAAATGTCTCCAGGGGGATGAAGTAAAATATGTCATGAACAGAAAGAAGCTGCTAAGAACTGAAAGGCAGTTTGACTGAGTGACATAAGTTTATTTATCAACTGTAAGTTTTTACGAGCTTTCAGTGACCTTATTGTACCTCCAATGGAGAAGAGCTCTAAAGTTTCAGACAAACAAAATCCTCCGCAGTTTGGGGGATTAGAACCTAAACCACACTTTGTGTCTTTTCCATAGTCTACAGTAGCCTGACTACACCAAACACCTCCCAGTCTCACCTCAGGGATTTCTGCTTGTTCTCCTTCTTGTTGAGGACCCCTGGCACACAGTTGGTGAGCTCCGTCCAGTCTGCGTGTAAACCGCAGCTCCAGCCGGTGGAGAACCGAGAGAACAGCCAGGTCTCCTTGCGGTTCGGCCGGTAGCAGGTACACTTCTTCTGGCCCGGTCTGCAGTCGCAGGGGACCTCCAGACGGACATTCTGCACCAGGTGCCTACCGAAGGTAGTCCCCCCGGTCTTCTGGATGTGCAAAAACACGATCACGTCCTCCCCTTTAATTTGGAAATCAATCGTCCTCTCCAGGTCCCTAACGGGGAAGTAGTATTTCTTAACGTAGTGGGGGTCCGGAGTGGGGAAGATGTCCCCCTCGTCTTCTTCCGTGAAATAACCGTGCGGGGAGCCGAAATTGATCACCCCGGGGGCCACGTACTGATAGAGAATCAGCATAAAACACACGGATCCGACGACGATCAACAAGAATTTGCTGCTCCTCTCGACCATGATCCTTCCCAGTGCGGTCCCTACAGCACGCTACCATTTCCCAGTCAAGCCGGCAACGGGGAGCAGGGCGCTCGGCTTCTTCATTTTTGCTTTCCCCCCTCCGAGAAGGAATCGTTTTCGGGGCTCAACAGTGGCTAATTCCGCTTCGAGGCGACCGGCGAAGTTGGCTCATGGCTCACCGCGACCGTTCAACACCGTGAAAGACGCATCGTAACTCGCTCGGAGAGCCCCTCGGAGCCGACCCGCTCCAGTTTCACTTTACTTTGGTGTCCAGTCAACACAACAGGCTCACTGCATCACAGTGGAGCTATGTACCCAGGATGCAGCGCGAAACCTACCTTTCAACCTCTCTCACTCCCTCTCTCTTTCTCTGAAAATCTAGTGAAAGGAGAATCGCTTTAATTTGTTGGTTGACATGTAACGACCGCGGCATTTGCCAGCAGCCAATAGACAGCGAGATCGAGCGTTACAGTAACGAGCTGTAGTTAAATACTTTGTATTGGATTATTTTACAAACAGGGGGATTTGAATGAGTCATAGTGGTTATAATGTTGTATTCTGAGTTTATGTTTTCACTTTCAAAATACATTTGCTCTTTTACTTTTACTTTTATTGTTTAAATCCTTCAGTTTTTGCTTTTTCTCATTAATATCAGCGTAGCTTTTAGACTTTTTTTCTCCTTAAATTATTCTAATGTGGAAGCCAAGATTCAAAGGAGTTCTGAGCAGACAGATAACTAAAAGTGAACTAAAAACTGGGTGTGGAAAAAAACATTAACACATAAATGGTAATAAAAATAAAACCTATAGTTTAAAAAAGTAATAGGAATTTCAAAGTTTAAAAAAAAAAAAAAAAAATATATATATATATATATATATATATATATATATATATATATATATATATATATATATATATATATATATATATATATATATATATATAAAAAATATTAAGTGAAAATGAAAACATTTCAGACATTTTTTTTTTTTTTTTTTTACTGAACTGGAACTCAACTCTGGGAATTACTTGGAACTCAACTGATTTGAAAACAGAAACGAAACAGAAATCAATACCAAACTATAAATACCAAATTCTAAAATTAACTGATAGGACACTTTGTGCTGGCAGCACACTTACAGCATGTAGACGACCCATGACTCCATAAACCAACGTAGCAAAATCCATCTGTCAAGTTGTGCTCAGAAAATGTTCCAAACTGACCTTAGTGTGTTTTGTAAGTACATATTATTGTTTCACCAGGGACAACACACATTTATGTACATAAAAATACAAAAGAATAGAAGATGTAATGTAATGTAATGCCAGATTAAAGCAGAACTGCTAATCTACGTCTGTGGTTCCATGCCAGGTCACATGAAAATGTCATAATTAAGAAAGACATTCAACAAAAACTAACACAATAAAACACCATACAGAAAATGTCCTACCTCACCAGGACTGAGTTTTAGTTTTGTTTCAGAAAAAGGACTTCAAATAAAAATAAAAGAATTTTTATTTTAAACCTTTTTATACACACTCATCACAAACGGTAAATTTTTAGTAACTGCAGAGTGGTTTCGATATCTCTGGAGTTGAATTAGTCTGTACAGTACCTGTGATGAGCCTATGAATGCTGCAGTCTCAGGGGCTTTGGGGACCCGGCTCCTGTGGGTCTGTGTGGCATTTACTCTGCAGTAATTTGATTATTCACAGATCTGTTTGCTAATACCTTCCCCTAACAGAAAACAAAAGCCGGAGTGGATGGTCCTTAAACGGCCCCTGCATTTTTTATTAGTTTCAAAAGATCTGGCAAAAAGACGATGATTTTCTGAAAATATAGCCTTTTGTATGTTTTTGTAAGGACACTACTTCTTAAATTTTTAAAGATATTTTCTCAAAAACACATTACTTATAAATCCACATTTTTATAGGCACATGTTTTATTTAAAATCTTCTAACTTCCTTTTGTTGTTGTTATTTTTTTTTCTCTGTTTTCATCTTTAGATTGGGGTAACCCAATATTGTGTTATTTTTCCTCTTGCTCAATAAATTAAGAATTTATATAAATATATTTAAAATAGCCTCGAAATCTCCATCACAAAGACACACTTCACACAGCCAGAAAAGCAGCATTAGGTACAAGTTTCTGTTGAGCAAAGCTCCCCTAGCTCATTTACTAGAAAGCACCGAATATCCGACAACCATGAGATCAACCTTCCCCCTGTGCTTCACGTTGCTTCTCGCGTTGCTCCCGCTGGTGGTCAGTAAAGAGTCCTCCTGCTCGCTTTTCTTCGAGACAGCCTTCCAACTTGTCAGGCATATTTACGCGATTCCTCGGGGCGATTAATGTCGAACATGTTTTGACTGATCACATGTGCGAGTGGAAGAAAGAGGCATGTTTTAACAGCCAGGTGCTGCTTCATCACAGCTGACGGTGTGTTTTCTTTGCCCTCCCTGTGGTTTAGCTCGCAGGTTCTCACACATTTGTTATTGCAGATGTTTATTGTGGTAATGTGACAGAGCGAAATGAATGTGCCTCTAATCTCACCAAACTACCCGCCCTGATTCCCACATGTCTCTTAAATGAGGCTTAATCAGGAAGATCGGCCTCATCAGCAGACTGGGGTTGTGAAAACAGCAGTTTGTTGGCTGTGGGTAGTAAGCAAGTAAGGTATGAGGGTATGCTTTCACTTAGAGAGGTTTCGGTTGATGTTGAGTTACGCGTTGAGTCAGGCTGTAATTGGCCACTTATATAAATATTCTTTCATTTTTAGCTACTTTAAATCTACCCCCCCCCACACACACACACACACACACACACACATAAAAGCTTTAATCGTTAAATATTCTTGGGTTTTATTTACCGTTATTGACAACACGGTTCCCTCAGATTAATGAAAAAAATGCACAAAACAGACCGTGATTGGTATTAACACGTCTTACACTTATAGTTCAAATCCCTTGAACATGTTGAAACATGGGCAGTTTTTATGACTCTCTTTTTTTCTCACATTCAGTTAATTGGTAACACATAAACTAAATACATCAAAACCGAATGACTCTCAGATTTAAGTTAGGCAGATCAGAAGCACAGCCAGCAACAATTATAGCTTATTTTACTGCAGGGAAGCTCAGGTCAGGTGCACTGGCTGCTTGTCAGCAATGTCACAGGGAACTGCAGATGCAATCAATATCGCAGGGTTTTGTGGTTTGGTTGAAAACAGGCAATGTATATGAGGCGCTGTGGATTTTGTGCAACAAGTGTGCAAAACTCGCCACATTGGGAATCAGCAACTTTGTTTAAGCCCTGAAGATCTCAGATCAGCTATCTTGGATGTGTCGCTTCAATGTTCACAAACAGCCTCAGCCAAACCACAAAACCCAAGCAACTCTTACATTACCTAATCTTGTTTTTTTTCCCTTCAGCTTTTCTTAGAAAACAAAAAGATATTAAAAAGGCTTAAAAATCTAACACGCCTTAAGCTGCAGGAACCCCAAAGAGATATTAACAGATTGGTTTTGATACAGATTCTCTCCACGTGTTATTCCAGAGGTTACATAGTCCATTTTAGACCTTCAGAGTGAAACTGCACTAATGTGTTATAATTGATCTGGCATGAGTAGAATGATGAAACGATTGATTCCTAATAAAGCTATGTGTTAGTCACAAACCCTTAACAATATTGTCCCTTATTAGAGTGTAGTTATTTGCTGTGTGAGCTATCTCAATAAAGGGACACCACTGCTAACAGACTCCAAACCACAAATGCCTTTGTTTGCCTGAGGAAAATCTGGCTCACATCTGAAAGTTGTCTGTGCAAATTTGTGGTTTAAAGTCTGCGTCCAGGCATTCCTCTTGTTATTGGCAGCGCTTTACAGGAGCCTTTCACCTTCTTGCCTTGTGCATGTAATTATACGCCTTCCTTTACAGCTTGTAAGCATTTTTTTTAGATGTTTTCTATTATCATAATGGCATTTAATGATGCCAGTTTGGGCTTTAGAAACATAAAGAAGACATAAACCAAACAAAGCAAACATTTCGACTTATCAACTTCACTCAGCAAATAATGAAATAGCAGGAATTTGAACTGCTGATTATTTGGTCGATAAAACATCTAACGAAAATGTTTAAATAAGACAAAGAATGGCAGCAAATGCTACTTTGGGAAAGCTGCAAGAAAGCCATCATATGGAAAGGGCTGCAGACAAAACTGCCAGCAAAAAGAGTGACTGTGCCACGTCTATCACTGAAATAAACTGTAGAGAGACATTGAACTTTACCTGAAGAGTAAATTATGATCAAGACGTGAAATATGGGGGGAAAAACAAATCACAGATAGATGTGCACTTGGACGCATGTTCCTGAGAGATGCTGTACATGTGTTAGTGTCACATTGTCCATGTTAATCAAATATTAAAGCCTGAAATTTTTAATTAAAGTGGTCCTACTGCTCATTTTCTTATTTATAAGACAAACTTGAATGTCATAATAATATTATTATTAATGTTGTCAGGGTATGTGCAAGTAATCCTTGTCTTCAGACTGCTCCAAATACTTTTTCTTGGATCTCTAGGATGTCAGTGAGTATGGAAATCCCTAATATGGTCATCTCAGGCACGCAGCTCTGGCTATGAGCTCATAAGCCCCACCCAACTGCTGTTCAAACCATCTGTTTATGAAAGGCAGCCAATCATAGCGAAGTTGGCTTAAAGGGAGCCAACGAAACCCAGTATATGAAAGCAAAGCTACTCCAGTACAGTCCAAGAATATCAAGTTGGAAAAAAACAGGAAAAGTCTGCTGTAAAATAAAGTTGCAAGAAATATGTTTATTTATTTTTTTATTTTCTTCTTTCATCCCCATCTGGTCATATGCAGCACAAAACTCTTCTGTCATCCCGTACACATCCCTGACATCTCCCCTGAGCCTTGTGGAAGCCACATGTGCCTCTTCACAACTTCACCAAACTCCTGAATCTGCAGGCACATCACGTGAGTTCACTACGCCCGCTGCATGATAAGCACTCCTGCTTGGCTCCGTCTTGGACTGTTTGCACCTTGACAAGCAAAGGCATTTTTTCCTGAGATTATCCCAGCATTTTCTGGATCTGAGTGTGTGAGGGTGAGCCAGCACGAGCGAGCCAGTCTCCCGTCTTGAATAATTCAGCCCGCTTATTTACATGTGCTTTACTTACAGTGAAGCAGCATCCGCCTGTCACACCGCTGTTAAACACACTCGTGATTATGAGTTCTGCCTCGCCCCTGGCATTACCCAGTTGTATTAAATACTGGGAGAGTCTATATATGTGTGTCAGGCTGAGAGAGAGAGTGCAAGTGAGCATATTAATACTGTGTGTTTGGCAGTGTTAACTTGTGTGTGTGTTCTGCTCCCGCCATGCACAGTGCCATTACGAGCAGCGTTACTTAAAGAAGATGGATGTCACTGAGTGTGTTGCCCTCTGGCTTGGGTATAGAGATATGACAGTCTGTTTATCATGAGAACCAGTTTATTGTTGCCTTTGCATAATGTTGCTGTTTAGATGGATATTTCCATGCTGTTTCCAGAGGCTTTGACTTGTGGATTATGTCCCGCTTCAGTGTCCATGCACACATCGAGTCTCTCTATTTCTCTTGTACAAATGCATTATATTAATGTGTCTAAGCCATAATGTATAGATGAGATTTATTTTGTGATAATGAAGTGAGAGCTACGTATTTTACAGGGTGGCTACAGATCCTTAAAAAGCATGAACTCTCTTAAACGCATAATTTTAAAAAGCGTTAAAAGCATGAAATTGTTTCCAATTGTCTTAATTGTTTTGTACACAATGTTGCTTTTAGATACTTAAACCTTGTTTTTTTGTGTGTGCAAGTAGTTATTGTTTAGTTAGCCCAAGAATACCACTAGTGGAAGCCTTGACGTAATGATGAAGTTAAAGGCTCTGCTAGCCGGCCTGCTAGTTAGATCCAGTAATGAGGAGACGTGAGCTTAATGCTAAATGTCTTGATTGGAATAAATGTTATTTCAATAAGGAGAGGTCATTAGAAGGAACTGAACGTGATTTATTGATATACAGAATTCAATTTAGCTACTTGGCAATTAGACTCCGATGGCCCATTGCAGCAGAACGGAATCCCAGTGGTGATAGGATTTAGGGCAGGACCCCCCCCCCCCAGAGTCTAGGCGCTGGTGGCGGTGAAGATAAAGAGGGGGAGGAGGTGCGTTCCATGAAGGCGTCTGCAACGGAGAATGACAGATGAGCAGTGAGATTTAAAGTACGCAGAGTGATTAACTTAAAGAAGGCAGGCAGAAAGATGATTGGACTAGAGCAGGGATGTCAAACTCATTTTACATTGTGGGCCACATGCAGCCCACTTTGACTTTAAGTGGGCCAGGCCAGTGAAACTCCCCGATCTGTCAGGATAAAGATGTTAAACTACACATTGAATCCCTGAGCTATATTCATACAAAAAACAGGGGTGCATTTTTTTGTTTTACTGTGGAACCAATATATTAAAATAATTCTATTTATCTATACAGAGTTGTGTTTTCTTGCTTTTGTAACATGTGGTCTAATAAATGTGTTTAGCAATATACATATGTTACATATGTGCAGGCATACTTGCGTACAAGCAACAATTTTAATACTAGCCCAAACTTTTTGGTGCAGACATTTAAAATGAACCATAGAAGAAGGCAGTTTGTTCCACATTTTTTGGGTGCTACAACCTCAAAAGCCTGGATTTTGATATAGCACCATGGAGTAGTTAAAATGCCCTGATCAGTTCATTGGTGATCCATTGCTGGAATAAGGTCTTAGCACATCTGCTGTACATTTTTTAAATGAGTTCTAACTATCACTGGACGCTGCTGAAGGAAAGCAAGAATGATGATGTGCGACTTAGTTTCGTTAACATTATAGTTGTCCTGCTCTGGAGAAACATGAAAAGGGAATTTGTAGATGGAGGGAAAAGTGTGTAGTTAAAGTTGCAGTTTATTAGGAAAATACAAGCCTGGGTGACTTTAGAGATGTAAGATTTGAAATTTGAATGCTGGTCACATGTTACCAAGATTCTCAATGAATCATAAGATGTTGCCGGGAAGTCGGCCAGTCAATAAATATTTAGACAGTATTCTTAAAAGTCATCCAAATACTTTCATTTTACAGTATTTTATATTCAGAACCAACATCAGCATGTATATCTGCATAGAATATATTATCTAGGTTATGCTACGATCACAATAAGAAAAACAATGATGCTTTTGAAACTGTGACTTCGAAGAGAGGAAGCAGGTCTGCCAGCGCTTGGAGTCAGCTGTGATTTTCAAAGTATTTTTGACATGTCAAAAAAGTAATTCTGTGATTGAATGGGGTCAAGTTGGCAATTCCATGCAATATACTTGTGATAATACACAAATTACAGCAATTGAATGGTTAAAAATTGCAAATTAGTTGCCTTCTGTTGCAAATATGTTGACGTACAAAGGAAATTCTACGTATGTATAAATTCACATTAAACAGAAATTTGCATTAACTCCAGTCCAGAATTGACTCTGCCTCCACAAACAGTGAGATAGCTGCTGCACGATAGCGATTTCACATCAAAGTGACATTTTCACTCAGCAACCTTGGTTTTATGCAAGAATACAACCAGTAGGCAACCAATTGAGTTGAATCCACAGATGAATTACGCTCATTGGTGAAGACTGACTTAAATTGCCAACACTTTGCAAAAAGTCTGTCTGTGTTTATTAATTAGATGGCAGTCATTTGCAACCCTTTGCCAATCTGTCCGAGAGTGACTGCAGTCAGTCTGAGTCAGATAGGCTGCTTCAGACCAGGTGACCCTTCAAAGTGGTTGGCTGCCTGCTTAATGTCTGGGAGACCAATTGGTCATCACATCTACTTGCAACTGATTCCCAGATGTGAAAAAAATGTAACTACAGCAAAACCACCGATTTTTCTTACTTTCAAGAAGGTTGCTGTCTTATTTTTACTCTACTGAGACTGAGTCATTGAATTCAATCCAATCTTATTTATATAAATCACAACAACAGTTGCTTCAAGGAGCTTTATATTGTAAGGTCTTTACCTTACAATATAAAGCTCCTTGAAGCAACTGTTGTATATAATACTTCTTATAATACTTCTTTAAAGTATTATAGGGTCTTTACTAGAGATGGACCGATCCGATATTACGTATCGGTATCGGTCCGATACTGACCTAAATTACTGGATCGGATATCGGAGAAAAATAAAAAATGTAATCCGATCCATTAAATATCACGAAAGCACCTCACAAAACTTGCAACACGCGTAACTCACCTCAGAACGTTAGCACGTCGGAGCAGTATGCATCACGTGATAGAGCGGCTGTGGCATTTGTGACCTGTCGGTGGTCTGGATAGCATGTGGAGCTTCGCTAGCAACCCGGCATTTCATCTCCGACAAAGTTATCCCGAGAGAAGTAAAGCAAGTGTGTAAGTCCATCTCTGAATGTTTGTAAAGCATTCCTGCGTTAAGCTTAACAAGCGACTGCCTCTACTGCTGCTACTTCAATCATGAAACTGCTTAATGATCAGCTGATCGGCTTTTCTGTCGCGACTCCGTCTCTCTGGTTTGTTTTTGGCCCACTTTGCACCAGAAAGAGGAAACCAGCGGCTGAACAACAGCAGCGCTTGATAAGCTGTTGTTAGAATTTATTTAATATTACTTTCTACTCGAGGATCTTTTGTAGCTGACGGCTGGTAACTGTGCAGGGGCGGATCTAGCAAAGTTTAGCCAGGGGGGCCGATAGGGCATTAACAGGGAAAAGAGGGCACAAAGACATACTTTTCTTTCTTATTCTCATTTAAAATGTCTAGCTTTTAATAAATAATTATCTGACACCCAAAGTTTTAATTTGATGTAAAATGAATAGAAGTCAATTACTGTATATAGTGACTATTAAGTCTAATATATATACCCTAGTAAGCTATAGTACTTTTTACTTTGGGAAGGTATCATCTGTGCAGTCTGCAATTTTGTTGAAGAAAGATGTTGAATCTATTTAATATTTCTTGAAAAATAATTGATTTCTGTGCATTTTTTTTTCACACTGCATCAAATTAAGGTTGATTACGTCGATTAAGCATCATGAGGTGGAGCGTGAGGGGTGGTTCCCTATTTTTTATTTATTTATTTTTGTTGTTCCTGGGAGTTGGAACCCTATTAGTTAGGTTGCTTAATATTTACGCTAAGTACTCTTTAAAATACCAGAATAGGGAGGATGGTGTAGGTTTAAGTTTATTAGATTGATCAGTATTGCTGAACTATGAAATTTTTTTTTTTTTTGCATACAGGTATAACAGAATAGCTTTAGTGTAGTTGTTGTTTTAAACTTGAGTATGAACTTATACAAAATGCAGCAAGATATTAAAAAAAAAAAACAGTTTTGTTGATTAAAAAACACTATATCGGATTCATATCGGTATCGACAGATATCCAAATTTATGATATCGGAATCGGTATCGGACATAAAAAAGTGGTATCGTGCCATCTCTAGTCTTTACCCTATAATACTTTAAAGAAAACCCCAACAATCAGTTAACTTCCTATGAGCAAGCACTTGGCGACAATGGGAAGCAAAAACTTCCTTTTAACAGGAAGAAACTTCCAATAAACATTCTTATATCTGTAAACTATGAGAAACAAATATGAGAAATGCATGAAAATAAAAGCATATAAATATTTACATGTGCAGAAGAGACATTAAACACCCTCAGTTATTGTTGGTTCTCTTGCTGACAAGCTAAAGAGGGTTCATTCACGGTGCTTACATATCTGTCATTTCCTGATTTTTAAGATTTTTTCCCTGCAAACAAACAAGCACACACATCATATTCACACACCCTCCTTCTGTTTGTACGTGCCCCCCCCTTTTTTTGTTTTTTACTCAGCCAGCGGCCAGGACCGAATACCACTGTGTGCAAAGAACATGAAAACAAGAGCAGGAAGGTATTAAAAGCACGCACGCAGAAAATGACACAAACGCACACACCAAACTCTCTTTTTTTTTGTTGTTGTCATGAACGCAATCACGCATTTGTTTGCTCTCCCTTATAAATACACAGGCCGAAGATAAATAAAAAAAACATTTTTTCATCAAGAAGCCCAGAAATGAATTATTCCCTGAACTTTCAGAGTGTTTCAGACACAAATATTTTCTTTGGATGTGCCTAAGGGGAAGTGCACACTGTCGAAAGAAAACAAAACTGGGCGCCATGTAGTTCCTACATTCCACAGTCTGTTTGAGTGTGTGTTTGAGGAGGGCACACAGGAGGTTTGATGCATGCGAGTGTGTGTTAGACATAAGTGCATGTACGTTAGCCATACAGACGTGCAAATATGCTGGAGCGTATGCACATGTTTTTTTAAACAAGCGAGTATACATTTGTGGGAATGTGTATGTTGTATGATGTTAATGAGCCATTCTAACTGTGTTCCCTTGAGCTCCCCCCGGATAAAGATATGAACTCCTCCAAAGAAAAAAAGCTGGTTGGGTTGAAATGTCTACTATATTTGTTCTATATGACTGTGATCATTAATACTAGTGTGTGTATCAAGAGGGGCTCTGTTCTCTGTGAGGGTAGCAACACAAGACTCATTCTTAATGTACTGTATGTGGTAGCTCTGCCCCGGTGAGTATGCCTGACTTTATCTTCTGTCAGTATTCCTGCAAAATGATGCATCAGGACATGTGCGGCGTGTTTATATTTATCATGGCTTATGGGCTGCTTTCATGTGCTGCTTTGTGCCCCTATGCGTAATCATTGTGTGTGTGGATTTGGTGTCAGATCAGCGATTCTCAACGACCGGCTGGAGTGCACCACCTCCTGACAGTGCATTTGCTTCAGCGGCCTTTCTTTCATCTCATCAACATGATTTTTCCACACAGTGACAATTATGTTGTGATAAATTAGATATAGAACTAGAAATACGCCTGCATTTCTCATGCAGCATAGGCTTGCCATATCTTTTTACTTTTCCTTGTATTAAAGTAAGTAAAGTATACAATGCTTAAGAAATGTATTAGAGCAAAAAACAAGGAAGCACAAATATAACAAAAAAGAAAACTTAACGAAATTTGCATTTTTATAATCCGTTTTTATAATCAAATTCCGACTTCTCCGAGAAGTCGGAATTTGATCAAGCATAAACTTCAATCACTAAAATAAAATGTTCAGGAATGCAAGTAAATAGCTGTAATTTAATATCTTACTCAAAAAATAATATTTTTTCTGCTTTTCAAAATAAAATTGTAAATTTGAAAATTCATGGATAACAACAAAAATTATATTTTAAAAATGTTTTAATAAAAAGATATATATATGTAATGTAATATTAATTACACATATTGGTGGATTAAACATTCTCACTCAGAGAACGTAAACCTTCGCCGAGGCAGCTCGCTCTTTGGGTGACATTTACTGTAAAGGGAATAGTATTGTATTTTGCATATATTCATTTTGTTTCTTTCTTGTTTTTGAACATACTTTAAGAAGTTTTCAAACTAAAGGCATTAGAATTTCATGCACAGTGTCACGATCTGTGGGAGAGACCGTGTGGAGGGTGTTTGGAGGACCCAGGTGTGGACGGAATTAACTCTAAGCAAATATCGAGCCTTTTATTGTGGCTGGTGATCATGAACAAAAACGAGAGCAAGAGCAGAACAGGAGTAACAACTAAACAGGAACCTAAACTGGGAAGAAACTATTAAAACTATTAAAACTGAGATAACTACGATAACTCTGAAGACTATGACGATGAAGACTATGAAAAACATGGAGTGAAGTAACACAGACGACGCAACGCTAAACACAGGAAGACGGAGGACTTAAATAGACACATGAGGTGATCAGGGGAATTGGAGACACATGAGGAAACAGCCGACTAGAACGAACACATGATGCACAGAAAAACGTAAACCTGAACGCAACGACATGGAAACCGGACTTTCAAAGTAAACAGGAAAACATGACGAGAAGCACACATGACACGAACTTGACAACATCAACCATGCAGACCTGAAACATGACAGAATAAGACTGTCACGGTTCTGGGTCCGTTGGACCCAGTATTTTGAGTTTATTATGTTTTGGTTCACTTTTGCATCATGGATTATTCTTTGTTTCTCTGGTATTTTGTGTTTCAGTTATCTTGGTGTTTTGGATTGTTTCTCATTATCTTGTTGTGATGTTTATTATTATTATTATTATTATTATTATTATTATTATTATTATCATTATTAGAGTTTCATGTTTCTATTATCCATGTTTTAGGAATGGTGGTTTCATGTATAGTTCAGTTCCATGTTTCATTTTCTGTCTCTGTGTTGAGTCCATGTCTCTGAGTTGTGATTCATGTTTCCTGTTTTATTGTGAAAGACTTTGTCTTATGTTAGTGTGTGCAGCTTTGTTCCCCATGTCTCGTTAGCCCTGATCTCTCCCAGCTGTGTCTCCCTTCTGTGGCCCATTTCCTCATTACTACCCTGTGTATTTAAGCCCTGTGTTTTCCCATGCCCAGTGTCGCGTCGTACCCTCAGATTATGCCTGTGTGTTTTTGGTTTCGGTGTTCAGTCCTCATTTCATGTTTTGTTTTCTGGCCAGCAATAAAGCTGAGGTTTTTGAGTTGCATTCCGTTTTCCGAGTCCTGCATTTGGATCCTCCTCTCTGCCTGCCCGCACACAGAGCCCTGACAAAGACACACGCAACAACAAGGGGATATTTAACTCAGGGATGATGACACAAGGGGAACCTGATAACCCATGAACTAAAACCATAAACTAGGCATGAATTTAACTAGATAACTGAAAAGAAACTAGAATACAGATGAAATAACAAAATAACATGGAACTCAGAAACACTGGGTCGCATGACCCAGGACCATGACACACAGCTTGAAAGAAACTAAATTTTATGAAAGGCTGGCATTATTTGACCTTGTAGAGGTCAGAGGTCAAAAGTAACATGGTACTTAGCGTCCCCATAAACCATTCCCTATATGCCTTTATGTTGTCAATACAAGCAATGGCAGTAAGATAATTGTAAATAGCTCAATATAACATTATTATCACTTTGACCTTCAGATCAATCTATTGACTTTGAAGGTCAAAGGTCAAATGTGTCATGATATTTACGGTACTTTCTACATGTTGACAACACACACAACACTTGTAAGAATCACAGTTTCTAAGTTATAAGACTTTTTGTAAATTTGAATAAATCATTCGGTTGAACTCAGTGGATGTATACCAAATTTTAACAGACTGTAAACATGACCCGACTCTACACTGCTACAAAGTTTTATCAGAATTCATTCAACACTTTTTCAGCTTTCGTGCTTACAGGCAGAACGACACGCAATCACATGCTACCACAAACATATCCTCCTCGGTAGAGATAATTATTTTAATAATTACCAATACTGGCACAAACCTTGCATTGGGCGGTGGCCTAATAAAGTTATTAAACACTGTATATGACACCTAGGAAATTACGCCCCAGGAAATATTACACTAATTAACCTTAATTGTAAAGCACACAAATTATTTACTGACAAGGCGCAGCTGTGGCAAGTTAATTTCAATAAGGCAGTAATAAATCAG
This sequence comes from Rhamphochromis longiceps, assembly GCF_057381845.1. NCBI lineage: Eukaryota > Metazoa > Chordata > Actinopteri > Cichliformes > Cichlidae > Rhamphochromis > Rhamphochromis longiceps. Next base: position 24,482,617 of record NC_140575.1, on the reverse strand, counting down.
TAAGTCAAAAACAAGACTGCAACGCAAGAAAGTTAAACAGGCAAAAACAGTATACTCTAGTAAAAATATTACTGTAATATAATATATATATATTTCTAACAGAAGACATGCACAATCACAGTGGTAAAATAGCAGCCCAACTGACTGTCTGACTGCAACTGTCACTGCAAACTAAAGTAGTGTCCATTATACTCATGCAATTAAGTACAGGCACTGGGGCACAAGTGTGGGAAGGGGACCTCAACAAATGTCCCCAGGCTCCCAACAAGAGTTTCCTCTCCTTACTAAAAAGAAAAAAACAAAACAAAAAAGGTCGAATTAAAGAAAAGACCTAAAGAAGCCAGCAGCAAGGGAGATCTATAAAAAGGAGAAAACATGTTATCTGAGGTCCACCCTACTGGAATCCCAAACTACAACCTTGATGCTGTGACCCTACTCATAACCAGTAGGCACTGGACAACCAAAAACAGTCAACAAGAGAAAGAAATCTGGTCCACCAACACCAGGATCAGATCATAAAAAAGAAGGAGCCGCTCACATTTAGGCTGAACACATGAAATCCATTTTCCACCCCTGCTGTCTGCAACTAAGATGAAACCCGAAAAGCCAGGAGAGACTGAACAATGAGCTGCAGGTCCCCTTTATAATCAAGCTTTAATTGGAGGGTCAGGGTAGGAGTTGGGGTTAATGCTACATTGACAAGCACTAATCAGGAGAGGATCATGAAACTCATCAGGATTCATCATGTGGTAAGCGTGAGATTGCAAATGTTGGTATCTATCCGATACCAAGTAAATACAGGCCCAGTATTGCAGATACCGACACTGATACCAGTATGGATACTTTTAACCTAAATTTTTCATTGTGCATGTTTGAGGTACATTTTTTGATTTCTCCTCCAAAAACTATTGAAGATAGAAGATACAAAGTATTTATCTTATCACTCTATTATCAATTTTATACCAAACCCAGTGTTGGCATTGATACTATCGATATTTGGATCGATTTGCCCATCTCTGCTGTCAACCATAAATATGTATACAGTTTTCACGGCACTCGCTCAGCCGTTGGTGGACAACTTGTCACACTTGCAAGCATGGCCATTACATTATTATTTTGACCCTAAATTCTTCTTTTAAAACTTTTTTGCTACTGCAAATCAGAAGCAGTTAAATCTGAACCTTTAGTAGACGGAGCTGCAGTGTGTTATTGTGCAACTGAAGGTTGATTTTTTATTTTTCACTCAAACACAACACAATTATTACCAGTTCAAGTAGACAGCGATCTCCCCCTTCTCACCAAAAATGTCAACACGGTTCAAACAAAGTCAGATCACTGATTCAGCCGCCGAACCCTCTCACTGCTAAACTTTCAGTATTGAATGTGTTTTCCTAACTTCCCAAAACTGTCATTTTGATACTAACACACCGTGCAAGGTGATGTATGTGTGACAGTAAGATTCAAACCTTTCTCACAAAGTCTTTTGTATTGATTATTGTGTGTATAGAGATTTTGGATCTTCATACAAAAGATTATTGCAATCTCCTTTAGAACAGACCTCCAAAACACTGCAGGCTTAATCTTCTGCAAGCTCAAACATTTTTTCGTGACAAGCTGACCCTTGAACCTTTTTGCACGAGGACATATATTTCCTGTGGGTGTGACGATTTTATTTTCTCTCACAGACATGACAGATTAAAGTCCATAAGCGGTGTGTCTGGAGGGAACTAGGTTGCTTCACATTTCAAGGCAGTTCTTAACGATTATGGGTTTATTTAAAATGCCGTGCATAGCTACCGTCCGCCGCCTAGTCCACTATTGATTAGCTTTTGGCTCAAAAGTCAAATTGTATGTTTTTGAGCTGTATTACTTAACAAAGTAAGTTTTATTATGAATTTTTGTTTTACACTAAAGTTTCATTTTATCTAAGTTGTGTGTCTAAAAACTCTCAATAAAGGCATTTTTCCCAGTCCTGTATAAAAGCAGATGAATGCTATGCAGACATCACAGATAACAACTTTTATGAAGGAAATGCCTTGTGATCGGTGAAGAATAATATTGCACTCAATATCAATTTTCTCTGTCAACATTTGCCTTGGGAAATTTAGCCGGCACAATGGCAGAGGACTCAAATAACCAAAGCTCTTTGTTTGAGTGAGGTGCAACCTGATCTAGCCGCTGCTCCAGTTCTTGGAAGACAACGGACGACTAATGGAAGCTGCGTAACCTCACACTGTCTCACTCTCTTTCTTCCCTACTCCTCCCCCTTTTTTATCTTTCTTTCTTCCCTTGTACTCTTCCCTCACCACGTCTGTCCTTCCTTTCGTGAGCCACATGGCATTGGGTTCTCGCACAGAGAAACCCACAATATCCCCTGTCACACCGCTTATCTCCTTTGAAATAAATGGACAGTAATTACTGTGCTGTAGGTGGTTTTCACCTCACAATCACAAGTTTCCTCCCCTCATCCTTACCCTCCCTCTTGCCCGTTAGCTCAACTTCTGCCTCATGCTAGTTGCACATTATTGGCATGACTGATTGGCAAATGCAGTATTGTTCCAAAGATAGCTGCATAGTTTGGCTTCGGCGTTGTCTCCCTGCCACGAGCAGATTGCAGATTCTAATAGAAGCTTGGTTTCAGTTGTGCAATGAACCTGCCAGAGTGTCTTCTCAGGACAAGGGAACAAACATTTGCAGCAGTGCAGTAAGAGTGCTCAGAGTTAATGAGGGTCAGCTGCGATCACTGCCAACATGCACTACCTTAATTTTGAGGTTGTTCCCAGAATGTTTGCACCGCGTTCAGAGGAAGTCGAGAATCATTTAACTTCTCTAATTCATGTTTATTGCAGCAGTGAAAGGAACTCAAATGCTGGGAAATAAGATTAACATTTGTGTTTGTCTGCAAATGACACATTAATTATAGGGATTGAGGCGCTGCTGCATGCAAGAAATGATAATTAACTAAATATACATAAATATACAGAGCTGTGCAAAAGTTTTGAGCCACACCTTTGCTTCCCAGGGGCAAAATCTTTGTGTACCTCTAAAAGTGGCCATTAGCTATAACTCTCTGGACTTGCTGAATGTCTTTCAAAGTTTTTCTTTACACATTGGCTGCTTTTTTACTCATGTCCAGTCCAGTCCCTGTACTTTCACAGGAATTTTCCTTTGTTTGTTAAGCTGCTTAACACTGCCCTGTGAATCATTCAAGCGTCGAAAAAGCACCTAACCTTAAATACCATTTTTAAATTGTATCTTTAGGCACTTTGTTACTACCAGCTTGTTGCAAAAACACATAATTGTTCACATTTCTTTAGTCGAATCTACAAAAATCCAAAAGATAACACAGTTTGACAAGCATAAAATAGTGTTTTTGTGCCAACAAGGCAAATCCCAAAGATCTGTCAGCTAAAAACTTAGCATATCTCAGCATGTTTGTCCCTAAAAAACTTTGTGGAAACTGGTGGACAAAAGAAGACGTGCCTAAAACAGCTGGCAATAATTTCGTTTTTCTGCATGAAAATGATCCTAAAAGAACTCCCAATGCAACAAACACATACCTGGATAGAAAAACACATTAAAAGATTATCAGTCATGGATTGGCCTCCACAGAGAGCAAAACAAAAGGCAGTCAGCATCCCAAGAAGAGCTTTGAAAGTCCTTCAAGAAGCCTGTCGATCTGTTCCTAACTAAAGCTTGACCGAAGAAAGTTTGGGCCAAACAGAAGAATTAAAGTTATACCAAATGTTCATTAATAGTGTACAAACTCTGTTTTAGCCTTATATAATGTAGTTTCATTTCATTTGCGTGTTTCAATAAATCTACGGTGATTTCTAATTTTTCTAGCAAAATATAAAGAAATGAGCGGTGGCTGAGACTTTTGTAAAATATTGTAAAATATAGGCATTTTCTTTCAGAAAGCCCCTAGTTTCACTTCCTGACAGCACAGATTCCTTAAGTGAAAAAGATCTTTAACAGAGAATCACTTCACCTTCCTCAGGGTTTCATCACTGTTGCATGAAATTCAGTAAACAGCAAGGGTTATTTTTTCTCCCAGAGCTCTGAGGATGTTTCTAGAGGCTCAAGTGAAATTCTGACATCTGACACAAGATAAGAGCTGGCCTGAGAACAGCTTCGCATCTGGACGGCCACTGACGGAGGGTAAAAGCTTACAAACCAAAAAAAATGAACACAATGTTGCTCAGCTGACTCTGAAATGTCGTTTGTCAGGATTCTAACACATGATATGATATTTCAAAGCAGTCCATCATTTTTGACTGAATTTTCACACACCTGCAAGGCAATTTTCACTTGTACTGACTATATGCCTCTGCTGCCAGCAGTTTACAAGCTTTGGCATTTTGATTTTCGCTGAATGAGCAGAGGGCAGGTGCAGTTTGGATAGTAAACACACTTTGATATACTTGTGGAAAGAGAAGACGTGCAAACTGTGAAATGTTCCTTTAAAACAAGTGCAGTCTATAACTCCTCGCTGACGTCACATCAATAACATGAAATGCAGCAGCAGATGGATCCTGCACTTAAAAAAAGAAATTCTGCATTTATTTCCCTGTGAACCATTTTACGTCCCTTTTTTTCCCAGAGCCTTTCTTTCCATTTTGTCAGATGGACAGAGAAGATAAAACTGATCCTATGATGGATATTGAAATATGGAAGCCAGATTGCGGTGCCTCTCCCCTCCCCTCCCCTCCTCTCCCCCTCCCTCTCCTGCCCGGCTGCCTCTTCTGCCTCCTAAGTATAAGCAGATTAAAGTTAATGATCTAAAGTGAATTAGATATTTAATCATCTTATCATCTTAGCATGGTCAGGTCATAACTGCACTGATCTGAAATCCCGTCTGTTTGACAGCGCTCAGCAGAAGCACAATAAGCTGTATTCAGAGGTCAGTTTGTAGCCTTTTGGTTGGTTCCACTAAATCAATTTGGAGATTGAGAAATTAAATTCACCCCCGTGTTTTTCTTTTCCAGGCCTTTCCGCTTTGCTATGATTCAAAAACAGTGTGATTGAGGACAAACAGTCCTCAAGTAATGGAATAGAACTGACCCCAAAAGATGAAAAATAACCTGAGAGACGCCTCCATTGATTCATCTAATTTCCTTCGCTCTTTTTAAACCGCTCTCTTCATCATCCCCTTTGCTGCACTTTCTGTCACCCTGCGTCTGAACTCTCACTGATTGAGGTGCAAACACTTTTTTTTTTTTTTGCACACTTGGCTGCCCCCCTCCACGCACACTCACACACACTCTTCTTGTTGATTTTCTCCCTCTTCTCGGTGTGGCTGAGGTGCCCTCTTTAGTTGTCTCTCGATCTTAATTTCATTGCATCATTTCTTCCCTCTGCCGATGTATCTGAATTCATTTCCATCTGCTCAGTGTCTACCCTCTTTACGCCCTCTCATCCCGAGAGTTTAAACAATGCAATCTGATTCATTTCATCTGTATCTGCATCTCATTCAGTGTATTCCAACCTTTTTCAAAAATGCTGCCTTGCAGCGATTCTTAAAAGCTCTGTGAGGGGAAAAAAAACACAGAAGCCCGACATGATTTCGACGCTCAGCTGACTCATGATGCCAATTCACCATGACCGCCTGTCTCAGGCTGCTCACAGCCAGACAGATCTGGTGATGGAGTTTTGTGGTGACAGAGTGGAGTGAGGGGAAGGAACAAATCAGGAAACAGAGTATTGATGTTATTGCAAAGAGATAATGGCTGCTGGTTCAGCAGCACAGTTGGGTTCTGTAGATTTTGAAAGAGGAAAGCTCAGTTTCACCAACATCAAAAGGACTGCAGCTTGTCTGCCAAACGGCAAAACAGCATGCGTGTTAGTACGTGCACCTACAAAATTCCACCCAAAAATCCTCTATCTCTCACAGTTATGGAGATTGTCAACCCAATTTTTAAGCACACGCATATGCATATGACAGAAAAAAAGACTCACTGAGGTGTATTTGCACACGTTGGTGCACAGTGGGGGCAGAATCCCGCTAGTACGTCTAGTGAATTTGTGTAAATGTCATATTACTGAAGGAGCCACATGCGCCTTTCCTCAACAGCCAGCCTGATAAAAGCTGGGGAGGAATAAAAAACGATGAGACGAAAATTTGTTTTGGAGGAAGGTGGGCTAGATACAGGAGGTGAGGATTCAAACGGCGAGTGTGAGAAAATTCTGGTGGAAGGTTGTGATTGTGTCTCTGCAGTGTCTGTAATTGTTGTACCTCTTTGTGGTTCTCTTTTGCTGCAGTCTTCACCTTATCTCACTTTCCACTCCACAGGAGATAAGTGTTTCAAGGGAAATGAATAATTTTCTTTTGCTTTTCGTCTGTGCTCATTTTTGTTGCTTATTTACAATTTCAGTGGTGAGGCAGGGTGCTCAACTCCACAGTTAATTTAGTGTTTTACAACTGTCTGGTGTGTAAAGTCTACGCAATCATCATATTATTAAGAAAAATAATATGTCATATTCATAAAACAGCAAGAAACTATGTTTTTTCATTATAAAAGCAATAAGGAAATCATCAAAAATGTGGTGCCCCTGTAGATAAAGTAAATGAACCTCTTTATTGCCATGGAGTAAACTTCATTTAGACTAGATTAAACTTGTGTTTGCTATGAAATGTATGGTTCAGTCAGGGTCCTGGGGCCTCATTCAAGTAGAAGTTGACGTTTCCTACAAACTTCTTTCATTGGTAAAAACAATGAGTCTGTGTGGAATTGGGACCATCTTTAAACTTCATGCACGCTGTTTTATTTGAAGATAGTTCGCAGCAGAAAAAAGATTGTTCAAGATTAAAAGTGGATGATTTTATTGGTAATTTAAAGGTACAAAGTGTAAAACGACTTAATATCCTTGCCCTCTGGACTATTCCACAGAAAAGTCTGCAGTTACAAAAATAATTTGTATCGCTACAACACATCAGATCCTATCTGCTCATCCATTTCAGTTGTTTGGGAGCTGTTTTTTTCTTTCTTTTTGCCCCTCAGTTTTAAATTAAACCCCATCCTTTATCTTCTTCACACATGTGCAGTCTTAGGCTCAGCAACTGCACCAGTGATATCCTGGGTCCATTAGTCTACTGCTTGATCCATAAACCATGTCCTTCTCACATTTATCCTTCTCGTGAATCGGATCCTGGAGAGTTTTTCTTTTTTTTTTCTTATTTGTCATTTTTCTCCAAACAAACTTAAGAATAAAAACTGGGGGAAGAAAAAAAAAATCAATATTCAGCAACATTATAGTACCATCCAAAAGGAAGTCTTCAGTTAGAGAGTTAATTAGCACTGATGGATGTCTTTGTCAATATGAAACATGGCAGCAATCAGATTAGTTACACTTAAACACCAGACAGAGAACAAGCGGGTCTAGTACGAGGATGAGAAGGCAGAGTGCAGTCAGAGAGGTTTTCATTACTGTGTACATATGTTGAATTTTATAAAAACCTACTGTTCATCCGTGGAAAATGACTCATTTAGTCTTTCAGCTTAACTGTAAATAAGTGCACCGTAATAAGTAAAGGTGGTATGGTAGTGTATGTAGAACATATTAAGTCTACAGGACATTTTAGATTTGTTAACCAGGAACTTATCAAAGTAAATCAAACTCCACAAACAAGTAACATGAAAGAAAATGAATAACTTGTCTTCTGAAGCACAAGCGGCATTATGAAAAATACCTTATATGTTGTCATTGTGGCAGCAGTACAGAAAGATGAAAGGAAATATCGCTTCTTGAAGCTGCGCCATTGTTTGTTCTGTTGTCCAAATGCTACAAGTATTCAGGTTTTTAAGGTCCATAATTTGTTGGACACAAATTGGATTGTAAATCAAACAGTCAAAAGGTGATTCAAGTTCAGACTTTCAGGCTTTTGCAGAAAAGTTTTGCATGAACTGTTTAGGGGTTACAGCCATTTTTATACATAGTCCCAATCGTTTGGTCATACGATTGTTCTTTTAGAGCTTAAGTTTGAACATAAAGCCAACAACGCAAAGTAAAATTTAAAACTGCTCCAAAGAGACTTCAAAGTCATTGCAACTGTGATTCCACTGTAGAAAGATATAGAGCTTGAAATGAACTCTACAGTGCTACAAGCTTGATTGTTCAGCACTGTTTTTGGTACCTGCTGAAGTTCTGAGTCTGCCGGGCTGACTGCAGGAACTCAGCTGTAACATCATTCTGGGATCTTCGTTAGCTTTGTCTTTGCATGCTGTCTTTGCAGATGCTTGCAAAGAGGCAATTTTGTGTTAGTAATACAATGAAGTTGTTTCTGTTTGCACTTTCTCCTTTCATGCAATAAAATCCAAACGTAACTTTTATATTTGTAATCTTTAAGTTTAAGTTTATGTTGTAGACGCTGCACCATTTTCCACCATGTGAACTAATATTAGCTGATTCTAGAGTAGGTGGGCAGAAAGAAAAAGGCATGTTTGACATTTTTTTTTCTTTCTTTCTATCAACCCATCATGCAGATAACTGAAAAAATCTTTGTAACATAAGCAACAAGATAATTGTAATTGTAATGTGATTACTGAATTTACTGTGACGCCGAACTGAACAAGTAGAAGACAAATTGGATGGATGGATGGAAACAGTCAGTTACGGCCTTCCTGTCAGTTAAGCTATCAACAACACCAAATGCTTTGTTCCCCCCCTTGAGATACTCTGCAAGGCCTAATCCAGTCTCCTTTTCTTGAGTATAAGCAGTGGGTTGCACCTTGTTGTAAATCCTCTGTGTTTTCATTCATGAAGGCATCTCTTTATTGTAGTCTTTGATAATGATATGCCTGCCTGCCTCTAAAGTGTTCTAGACTTGTTAAGTTGTTGTGAAGTCATTTTTCTTCACTAATCCTGCCATCACCCGCTTCAGTTTGTCTTTAGGCAATTTGGGTGTTGCTGGGCTGCGGTACAGTACTTCTTTTTAATCTACCAGATTGTTGATTTGGCCACTCCAAAACTTTTTTGCCGTCTCTCTGATAGGTTCCTTGTCTTTTTTTCTTCCAGTAAACACAAAATCTCTATTGCTATGCATCAAAAAAAGAGATCCAGTGTAAAAATCTGCCAAATCAAACATGTGGCACTACCCGCTGTGGCAACCCCTTGTGAAAAAAGCGAGCAGCCAAAAGTAGCTTTCTTTTTTGTAAAAGCCCTTGAATTAAAGCTCCAGTTCGGCTCTTCAACCACATGTTGGCTGTGTGATTCAAAATCCACTGTGATGGCATACAGAGATGAAACAAACAAAAAAGGGGTCCTTTTCCAACATATAATGGGCCTAACTGTAAAGTACAAATTTAATTAATACTGAGGAGAAGTTTGATGCATAGTTCTTGAGAAGGATTCACCCAAAGAAGTCGGTATCAGTAAATATGCACTTAGATGGGACTGGGATATATTTCCTCTGAATTAACAGTGGAGTTTATAACTGTATTATTGCTGCTTCCTGCTTCTCTGCATGTGTACTATGTTGTGTACTATTGAGAATGTTGATTCTGATACAGTTGTTGTCATTTCAGTGTGTTATTGTCTTGTGTGTTTCTTAATCCGTCACTGCACTGGTTTTCAGAAAGCTTGCCAAAGGATTGCAGTTGGAAGTTAGCCAGCTGGCTAACACTGGTGTAATTAGTGCTGTCCTTATAAATAAAGAAAAGGAATGAATATGAATTGATTTACATGGGGGAAAAAAAAATCATTTAATTGAGTTTTTTTTTCATCTAACCGGTCACCTATGTGATTTGACATCATCTCATTTGGTATAATTATGACTGCTTTTTAATTACCAGTTGCTCCATATAATGGTGATATTGAGAAAGAATGGTGAAAAAAAAGAGTTCATGCCTGTGAATCATGAACTGAATTGCTTTTCTCTTTTTAGTTTAGTTTATTCTATGTATAGAATTCATATCAAGAAAACATGAACAAAGGCCAAGTCCAGTGAAGATCATGTGTGATAATATGAAGTGATGTTAAATTTGACATACGATGTAGATATTATACCTGAACAGGAACAGGTAGTTGAATATTTAAAAAGTCCCTGTGTTTTTGTAAATGCCCGTGCCAATCATCGGAAAATCCAGGACTTTGGTTCAGAATAAGCTACCTTAACAGACATGTGGATTTTGTAGAAAGCTTATTTCTATCAAAGAATGACTTCTGCACAGTTATTTTCTCTCTGACCATGAGCTTGCCCACGAGGTCCCTGAGCATCTAAACATGCAAACACACATTCCTTTTTATAGCATTTAAGTGAGAGTTGCTGCTAGTCTTGCTTCTCACTCTGTACATGTGTCTTAATTTGACAAGCACGGCAGCTATACTTGTTAAACATCAGCATATTTACATCATGTTGCCACCGAGTTAGGGTGCTGTTTACAGCCTCAGAACTTCTAGCATCACTGCAGACTCAAAGTCGTGTTTCATAGTGATTGCCGTGTAAAGAAATCAGTGTACTTGAAGGCGCTTTTAAAATGCTATGAATTAACTTGCCAACGTTAAACTGGAGCTAAAGTCTTGTTCCGATGTTCAGCTGACCCCCATAAATGATTGCCCTGAGAGGTGCTTTGACAACTGTGCAACTGCATGCTTCACTATTAATAATAATGTGAATCATTCATGGTGAGAGTCATACATTATGTCTATGATTATGGTAAAAAGAACACCCAACAACAACTGAATGTGCAAGATGAAAGATACAGTGCCGTTTAACTTCGGATGTGGCGGCACTGCTGCTAAATAATGTGAATTGATAACCGTGTTTATTTGATGATTACTCCATTTCCGCCTGCAAAATGGAACCGGAGTGCAAGTAGCACATTTATAATTTCTCAGCGTGGTCCCTGGTTCACAGTGTCTGTGCCTTGTTTTGATTACTGATCAATTTATGACCCCTGTGTCCCTGATGTCTGGTTTCTTTCTTTCCTTCTTTCACTCTTTCTTTCTTTTTTCAACTCCTCTCTGTTCACCCTCTCCTTCTCTCTCTCTCTCTGTCTGAGCAGTGTGGATGAGTAGTTACATCATTAGTATGCCATTAGCTGTGATCATTGATTCCTTCTGCAGATCCTGCCCTCCTCCTTCCCGTTCGCTGACACGGAATTCTGAGGAGATCTGTGAACTTTATCACCTTCAGCGTTCCAGTTTCCTCCTCAGAATTCCCACTGGATCAGCACTTTCCTCCCCTCCAGACCTTTTCTAATTATCCTGTTCCTGCCTTTCAATAAATAATTACAATAAAGGTCATCAATCAAAACTGAAACATTGATAACTGAAGAGAAAGTCCAATATCCCCTCGGTGCAGCGGCCCCGCTGTCATAAATACGATGAGGAACTGTGTGTGTCTCTGTGTAGATCCTGCTGTGAGTGTTTATAGCGGCAAATAATTTTCACATAAATCATGTGCTATGAGATAGATGAGAAGGACCAGCGAATTCAGTGAACACATGGGCTGCTGTGATTAAGCGCTGTCTGTTTCTGTGTGTGTATGTGTGCATCGTTTTTTAGATGATGAGGCCAACAAAAGTAAACAAAGCACGATCAAACAGTTTGACCGGGAATTAAGCTCAGGCTAAGCCCACACACACAATAACCAGCCCTAGTGCATTTTGATTACCACACACACACACACACACACACACACACACACACACACACACACACACACACACACACACACACACACACACACACACACACACACACACCTGGATATGTGTGTCTGCAGAGAGAGCCATGGGGTAGCCTCTTTGGTGCCAGTGATTGGTTGCTATCTGTCTTGCCTAGAGGAACGGCAAGGCAACCAGGCCTCCCACCAGGCTCAGCCCAGAGAGGAGCTCTGATAACAGCGTAAAAATGTGAGCCATCCTCGGCGTCAACCTGGAGGAACAGCTGCCTCGGGCCTCTTCTGAACTGAAGCTGCAGCCTAAATGAGTTTCTGTGCCTGGCAGCTCAGAAAAATTCGACACTGTTACACGCTCTCTACAAAGGCACACACGAGGTCGCACGTGCAGGCTCCTACACGAATCTGCTCTTACTCTTATCCACAGACACCTAGCTGGCCACTTAGAGAGGAAAATTAGAAAACCAAAGAGGAATGTTCTGTGTTAGAAGAGTAAACAGACTTGTGTCAGAACGCAGGAGCCTGAATGCATTCATTATCCTGTTGCTTATGGAGGCATTGTGCTCTGCATGTCAACACTCTGCCACCCCCGTACACTCATCATAATGCAAAGCCAATCATACACACACACACACACACAGGCACACACAGGCACACAGCTTCAATGACACCAAAATAAAGAGATGACTTCCCATGGACTTTAAAATATTCTCAGCTTTTTTCTTTTCGCTCTCTGTTTTGGTCTCCTTTGCTGCTTTCTAATTGGTCCAATACATGCTGGCAGCGCTACACATAGCGCTAAATTAGCGCTAAAAACACAGCTCCACCTGAGTTTGAGCTGCAAATGTGCTGAGCACACAAAGACAAAATGGTTGGGCTTTTAAGGGTGCCGGAGCTGAGACATTTTAGTTTGGAAGACAGATTTGCTGAAAATGAGATTTTTGGGGATATTGTTTGGCTGAAAAATAGTTTTCCATTAGGAACAGGTAATGGGTAGAGCTAGCAATATCTGTCTAGAGTAGAGCTCACAGAGAGAGAGAGCGAGTGGGGGAGAAGCTTTCTCAGGCGTCATTGAAGAGACAGAGCATGAAACAGTTTGGTAGGCATGTCTAAAGATAGCGAGTAGAGCCGACAGGGACGAGTTGGCAGTGGGTGGTTAACCAGCCAATAACACCGCATCCTAAACAGGTGAAAAATGCGTCACAGAACAGATTGACATCCAGGATGATGATGATTTCTCATCACCTGCATCTGACGTTGATGACATCATTGTAAAGCACCTGGTAGCTATGGACATCCATAATCATGGGAAGTGTGGATTTTTATTTATGTCTGTCTGAGTCTGAATTTCTTAATATCACTGTGCTGCACAGACACTTTAATGACAAAAAAAGAACTCAAATACATCTTTTAACTGAAATACTGATCCATTTAGAACAGGGACAATTTATTTCACACATGAGAAAATGTGTTTGTTGTGGAGGGCCGCACCAATAAACTGAAGTTGGTTCGGCTCAGTATTATTTTTTTTTTTTTACCTCTTTATAAACTTCAGAGTTCACTGATGAAGATCATGTGGTGAAGTTTACAATCAATTTTTAAAAAACTTTGATTAAGTTTTATTTATATAGCACCAAATGACACTTTAAGGCACTTTATATTGTAAAGTAAAGACACAACAACAATAGAAAGAAAACCCCAACAATTAGATAAGTGCCTATGAACAAGCACTTGGCAACAGTGGGAAGGACAAACTCTTAACAGGAAGGAACCGCTGGCAGAACCAGGCTCAGGGATTAAAATGTACAAATTAAAAGCACTTCTTTGTCCAAGGTCAAAGGCTGAAGTTGGAAGATTTTAAAGGAGATCACACAATTTAATCAATAATGGAAAACAAAGGGAGGTAAATATTTCTATTAGCCCACTTTTTCCATCTGCTAATTTGAACAGCTCTAGAAGGCATAAGATTTAAAGTCTGTAAATATTGAAAGTGAGCTCATGGTGACTATTTTGGGATACCCAGTGGGATTTTTGTTGCAGGCAATAATTTCTTTGTTAACATGTAAGTCATTACATTTTATGGGGACACAATCTGGCTTTTTAAAACTTTTGTAAATCTCTTGCTAAGTGTCATTTTGTCACGTTTCTAGCTTTCAAATTATATTTCTGCCGTCATTATTTAAAGGATCGATTATTACGTACACTGTTAGACGTATGCAGACTGTTCATTAACCAATGCTACCGTGGTCACTAACATCACAGGGTAATTTTAAACATCTGTGACATATTGAACAAAAGGTTGATATCCGTGCCAATTAACACTAAACTGATTGGTCATTTAAATGATCCAAATATCAAACTGTCAGGAAACTTTTTTAATCGATTTCCCTGAAATTTAAGTGTCAAACATTTCAGATGTTCAACTGTAAAAGTTGCTGTTCGTCTCTTATGAAAATCTAAATTAAACAGACAACAAAGTGGGTTATCGTGAATGTTTATCCTCCAAGAAAACATTAAAAATGTTTTAATCTAAGTAGAAAATAACAGTTTACCAGTTTAATTTAGTAAATTGATTTTTGGGTAAAAAACAAACAAAGAAAAAAAACCCCCTCCAGAAATCAAAAGACTGAAGCCTCTTTGTAATAAACTCAGTTTTGCTTGCTAAAAATTGTCACTGGTATTAAATTAGCTCATATTTGAGTACATCTTGAGAGGCTTGCCAACAAGGGATCAACTAGAGACAGCTGAACAAATTCAGCTTTTATAGAAGGCTATCATGTTTCTGACTTTTATTAAACAATGCATTTCCTTTTATTGCAGTAGAGGGTACAACGAAGTGTTATCATAGACAAGTACTAGCAAGTCCTTAATCTTATTTTTACCCCTGAAAGGCAGTGTCATAGCCAGCTCCATCCCTCCCCATAGTCACACACCCGTTAATAGTGACGGTGCATGAAAGCTTTGTGAAATCTCAGTCAGATTTTTTAGATTTGATTATTACAACATGATCCATGCATGTTGTTTTTCTAGAGTATTGACGCAGACACCAGTTATCAAAGTTGTCATAACTTCCCACACATATAAACGCAGAAAACAAAAGTAAGGAAATTTGTGTTTGGGTGATTATTTCTAATGCTTCTTGGCGATAAATGTTATACTGCTGGAAAGCTTGTTTATTTCCCCTTAAATGGTGCCATATTTATGAGGAAAATACATTTGTGAGTTGAATATGTGGTCTGCGCCCATGAAAAATTCTCCAGATCGTTTCTGCCAATGCCAAACAACTTATTCTGCTGTTGACTCTTGTTTGGTGTTTATTGGATTGGATGATTAAAGTCTGAAAAAACAACATTAAACAATTTATTCATTTAACAAACAGAGACTTAAGTAGCATGTGGAACCACAACATCCTGGCAGCTCCCCCTCATGCTGGTCACCAGGTTGGTTACACACTGCTGTGGGATGGCATCCCATTTTTGAACCAGCGTTTATTCCAAGTCAGCCAGTGTAGTTGTGTTACTCTGGCACGAACAGCACCCACCTGCATTTTCCTTACAAATGTGGCACCATTTAATGGGAAATAAACAGGCTTTCCAACTGTATAATATTTATTGCCAAGAAGCATTGTTGCAAACGAGAAATAACCAACCAAATACAATCATTACTCTTTGTGCTAAGTTCATAATAGAGCTGAATCATCAAACCATGCTGGCAGAAAATAATTGTCAATGCTAAAGTGAAGCTCACTTCTTGTGTGTTTATATCACGCTGCCAATGCTTTCTGTACTTATTAGAAGTCATTTCTGTCTGAGCTGCTGATGCCCATTACACCCAGACATCCAGGCTGCCTTGACTTCCCCCTTAACTCTTCCTCCTCTGCGGCGAGTAATGCTGCTGACTGCCATCAGAAAATATTAATGGCTTGTGTGTGCGCCTGTGTGTTGTGTGTGTGTGAGGCACACTCATTAAACAAGGTCTAGGCACATTTAGTGTTTACAGATTATACGCAGGCATCAACACTGATTGGAATAGAGAGATAATTGCTCCAAACAAGCTAGGGGTCCCTCTCTTTATCTCTCTCTCTCACACACCTAGACACACACAGGCGCACAGTTTTTGTCATATGATATTATGATATTCTCATTCATGATCATCTGCATCGCCCTCTCTCGCATACCTTTGACAAACCAGCTCCTCATCACCTTTTCCCATCTTCCTCCCACCTTCCTAATCCCAATGAAACGACGAACACCTGTCACAGTCTATACAAGCTGTATAAGACAATTAATCAGACACTGCAGCAAATGTCACAACATTTAAATGTGCATGCACGCACACCACGCACACCACACACACCACAGCAGGTGTTCTTAGAGGAAACAGCTCAATAGATGTGATGTAAAAACCATCCTTCAGATATGACTGAGTCATTCTCAGCCCGCAGACTGCATTGAGCGTGTAAATGCGCTCTATTGTAAACTCATGAATTACTTTCCTATAATGCATTCTGTCAGCCTGACCTTGGCAAAGAGATTCTGTCCACTGCCCTATAAAGCAGGCTGTAATGCTGGCCCCTTTACAAATACAACACAACACATACACACAAACTAGGAAGACAGGAAGGGAGGAAAAGGGAACAGGGTCAAAGAGCTGAGACTAAAGACCTTGTCAAAACCAGAAAATGGCTACTTCCTCCACAATTTCTGCACAACATTTTTGGATCAGTGCTAGCTCACTGAGCTTATCCAGTGCCATTCAGTTCTTTTAAGTTAGATGTTCCCAATGGCCCTGTCAGAGAAACTCAAGTAACCCCTGGTTTAGTTGTTTTCCCCAAACTGTTTGTTTATCTGTTACCTTTAAGTATTTAGCTTTTTTAGCTAATTAACAGGACATCACTGTTACTCTCTGAATATTCTGTTTTATGCTTATGTATATTGGAGCTTTTTTGGAGCTCCTATGTGTGGAGTTTGCATGTTTTCCCCTGACTGCATGGATTTCTTCCAGGTACTCTGGATTTTTGACATATTAGGTACACCTTGCTTTCCAGAACTGTCCTAATTTTTCTTGCTATAGATTCAACGTGGTGCTGCAAATATTCCTCAGAGATGTTGGTCGATATTGACATGATAGCATCACAGTTACTTCAGTTTTTTCAGCTGCATTTCCATGATGTCCCATTCCACCACATCCCAATGGTTCTCTTCTTGTCATCTGGCTATGGGAAAGAAATTGATTGGAGATTTGACATTTGCAGTAATGAGCCATTTTAATGGGTGTGCCTAATAAAGTGGAGAATGTTATTGTAATTGTAGTACAATGAAGTAAGGTGTAATACAATTTAAACTGATGAATTATATAACACCACCCTTCCCCACAGAGTTGTCATAAATGACAACATTAGCTATAGAGACCAGAGCCGATTTTTGTAGGAGGATGTAAACGTGTTTCTGTCCGCTGTAAATTTGGGCATTTTTATATGGCTGTCTGCAGGGAATGACTGCCTTTTGGAATCAGCCTCAATTGGACATTCAAGGAATTTTGATTTTTCTGCACGCCTGCAATCATTTCATTTTTCAACCCTGGAGGTTGCCACTTTTTCAAACGATGCTTTTGTACCATCTCCTCTGGGCTCATAACTGTTAAATGCTTCCTCTTTTGTGCAGCAAATAAATTAAGTGGAGGTTGCAGCACCGCTAATAGGCTATAACAGCTTGTGTCATTTTGTGGACTCTTGACTTCAGAGGTCAAGAGAGCTCGCTATTAGTCAAAGGGGTAAATTTACATGTCAATGTTCATAAGTGGGTGTAAAAATGCGTGCACCTTTTGAGACCCAGAGGAAATCAGGGAATGACGATCTGGCAAAAAGGGAAAGTCTGCACTAAGTTTTGGCTGCGTTTTTACGTTATCATCCCAGTTTTTGTGCCTTCTGTTTCTCGTTTTCTATCTCGCATGCCTCTCATAATTTTTCTGTCTATATCTTTGCATTTTTTATGCGTCACTCTTCCAGTTGCATTTTTGATTAATATTGATTTAGCTGTAATCATTGGGCTACAGGGACCCCACATTTCAATAACTTCTAATTACACGCACGTACACACTCGCACCAACACACAAGCTTCGATAAATCTAATTGCAAGTTCCACTCATAAAGCCCCTGAGTCCCGGCCCACAAATTACAACCACAGTCTGACAATGTCAATAAATATGGGTGCCACTCTGCCCGGCTGAATTCTCGTGAAATGAAAGATGCAAATAAATATTGCGAGACATTTTCTTTGATCCAGTTTTTGGCAGTCTTTCTTTCTTGCATTTCTGTCCTTCCTTCTTTCTTTTTTCTTAATTCTCCTGCACGTCATCCCCTCCTCTCTCTCAACCCGCCCTTCCCTCTCAACTTTGTTTCAGCTGTTGATTCAGCATCAATCACGGCAAAATCTAATTTGTCAAACCTCAGTCTAGCAGGGCCCTCAACCCCGTGCTGCTGTCTGTTTGTCTGGAGCCCCACAAATGAGATGTGTGATAAGGCAACAGAGGGAGTTCTGCCGGGAATAAAAACAGACTTTTGCACTTTGAAGTCAGAGCAGATCAAAAACAACAGAGGGCTCTTTGTGGTACAAAGGGAGCATTCTCCCCCTTCATCCATCTTCGCTCATTCCTGCACCTTTTCTTCGCAACCAGTCTGTCACTCTGAACTGTCACAAATCACATAGAGGCCCCCAACCTGCCTCACCTACCTGCAGTATCTAGCTATCTACCTACCGCAGGGGAAGAGATGTGAATCCGCCTGTGTGTATGTGCCTGTGCATGTATATATGCGCATCCCTTGAGGGTTTGTGCCACTTTGCACAGTCTCTACAGTTGATAAAGACATGCAGTATATCCTGTTTGTCTATTTGTCTTCTCATTTCTGGGTCGTATGCTTTTAGGTCGCATCTCACAGGCAATCTTCTTCCCTATTATTCTTGCAGACTCAGGCTCTTTCCTGTCACTTTGATTTTTATTTTTTTTTGCTGCACATTTGCGCTGCCAAGTCTGGAAAGACGTCGTCGCTGTCAGTGCTGATGTTAGGGACTCACTGCGCATCTCGCGTCCCACGCACCTGCAACTGCCCTTCATCACGCCACCTTCGTCACCCTCCCCTCCACCGGTCCCATGTACACGACATGGGAGTCGTTTGTCTTCTCTGTGTCCGCTGCAATGATGTGGGATAACGTTGGGGGCCAGTGGAGCAGACAGGGGAGTATTGGAATATCGATCCTCCTCCTCTCTCACTCTTTCTCTCTCTCTGTCTCCTTGCTGGAGTTTTCTTCCTGCCTGTGATAAAGCGACTAGTGCCAATGGGTTTTGGATCCATCCATTGCTTCTTATACCTTTTGTGCATGAACATGACTGCAGTTTATCGTAGCAGGGAGGGTTTGTTGCTTTAAATGAGTATTCATGTTCCAGTTATCTCTGCTCTTCTCATCATTCATATCAGTTTCATGCCTATTCAAGTAACACTAATACCTGTAAAAGTCTGTCAGGTGCCTGTTACAGTATAGGCAAGGCAAGGCAAGTTTATTTGTATAGCACAATTCAACAACAAGGCGATTCAAAGTGCTTTACAGAGACATTAGAAACAAGAACAAATAAAAAGCATGATTTAAAATTGATTAAAACAAGCAAATAAACTAACTAACTAATTAACAAACAAACAAACAAACAACAGTATATAAAATCAAAACAGATAAAATCAGAACAGTAGATAAAATCAGTAGTTAAATGTAAGTTTTGAAATTTAAGCTTAAAGTGTGGATTTGGTGCTTTATTCAAATGCAGCTGAGAACAGGTGAGTCTTCAACCTGGATTTAAATAAACTGAGTGTTTCAGCTGATCTGAGGCTTTCTGGGAGTTTGTTCCAGATATAAGGAGCATAAAAGCTGAATGCAGCTTCTCCGTGTCTGGTTCTGACTCTGGGAACTGATAAAAGACCGGATCCAGATGACCTGAGGGATCTGGATGGTTCATACTGGGTCAGGAGGTCATTGATGTATTTTGGTCCTAAACCATTCAGAGCTTTATAGGCCAGCATCAGAACTTTAAAGTCTATCCTCTGACGGACAGGCAGCCAGTGTAAAGACCTCAGAGCTGGACTGATGTGGTCCACTTTTTTGGTCTTAGTGTATAACATCTTACTTATAGATCTAATAAATTTAAAAAGATCCTAATGATTTGGCTGCCTGTTTCTCCCCCATAAAAATAACTGAATCTAGATCTGATTACATTTTTTTATGAGTTCTGTGTTTTCTTCTCGACTCTCTGGACTCTGAATCAATTTGACAAGCACATTATAAAAATGATGACCGATTAAAACAGATTCATCGATGGTTGGGGTGATGATCCTGGTTAAAGCTGAGCCTTTTCTTGCTTGCTCTGCCAATTCTGTGCACACATGAATGACACATGAGATAATATACTGACGTAGTTCACTGTGAGTTTTGTGGTCGTTTATTTTTTAAAGCTGTGAGAATCCTACAGTGTTTTTGAAAATATTGGACTGGAGACCTGATAGCTATTATAGCCTCTTGCTGTACCAAAACCCTAACAGGATGAGGTTAAGAAAACAGATGGATTGATAACTTTTAAATATATGTGTAAAAACTGCATTTACTCAAATTGCAGCACAAGCCAGGCTCCAAAAGTGAGTCAGTCCCCAAAGACTTCCACAGTTGAAATGTCCAAGTTTAGAGCAGAACAAAGCTTGGTTACCGCCTGGTACAAAAAACATTTTGATCTCTATATAGCTTTCTTCGTGACAACTAAATACTGTTGGGTATATAACTTGCTAGAAATAATGCATGATTAAGCGCCGGCACAGATGGCTGTCTGCTATTTGTCACCTCAGCTAATTGGAGTCAGTGAACTGAACCTCTTGAATGTGTTTGTGGTGTTTTTGCATTTGGAAACATTTATAGAGGAATTGTCTAACAAATAAAGTGGCTTGGTGTGCGGTTAATTGCACTAACAAACCATAAAAGAAGTCCGGCTCAAATTTAAAGTGTCACGGTCGCAGTGGCTGACCGTATGGAGAGTGTGTGGAGGACTCAGGCGCAGACACTGGCGAAGACATGAAACGGAGTTTTGAACGAAAAGCGAGCCTTCATTTTGGCTGAAGACATGGGGTTCAAACAAGGCAGAATCACAGTGAAGAGAACTAAACTATAACTAAACTGGGGAACTAAAACTGTAATAAATCATGAAGACACGGAAAGCTATGGCTAAGACTACAATAGACTGGGCATGAAAACATGGAGGGTGGGAACACAGATGACGTGACACACAGAGACTAAATACACATGAGGGATGATCAGGGGAAGTGGCCACACATGGGAGCACAGCTGACATACATGAACCTAAAGACAGGACAGGAGAAGTGAAACTAAATACACTGATATTGAATACAGACTTACAAAGTAAAACAGGAAACATGGAGATTGGACATGACATGAACTAAACATAACCACGCAGACATGACGCATGAACCAGGGAGATTTAGTACAGCGGGAGATGACAGAAACGACAACATGAACTTGACAACATAAGACAGACATAAACACATGAAGGGCAAGGGAGACTTAACACAAGGGTAATATAATTACAAGTGAGCTAGAATAACTTAATGAACCTAAACAAACAATAAACATCAAAATAGACTAAAACTCAAAACACTGGGTCGCACGACCCAGGACCATGACACAAAGTCTTTACAGCCAAGGTTTAAACAAGAGCATCTCTGAACACCATGTTAGACAGTGAGGCAGATTGGTTACAGCAGCAGAAGACCACACAGGGTGGCAGGAGAGAACAGAAAACTGAAGGCACAACTTAAACGAGCTCACTAAAATTGGACAACAGAAGAGCAGAAAAGTGTTGTCTGGCATGATGGGTCTTAATTTGGATGGCGGGGGCAGAATTTAGCATGAACTGAAGTATTGTTAATCACCATGCCTTTCCGTTCAGGACCATTTTCTGATGACTGATTCCGGCAGGATAACACAGCATATCATAAATTTAAAACATTTCTCAAACGTGACAAAGAACTCACTGTACTCAAATGGCCTCCACATAGATATTGCCATGCTATTGTGACAAGCTACCAAACTCTTTGAAGAATGTTTCCACGGTTCTTGTTGAATCTACTCCATGAAAAATTAAGGCAGTTCTGCAGGCGAAAGGGGGCCCCTGCAGCCTGCACATAATAACGTTTCTGGTGAGTCTTGAGTCTGGTGAGATGCAGCTTTATCTTGGTATCTTGTGCTTAAACTGAAGGTTCAAAGTACAAGTTACCAAACCAATGTCATGGTGACTACATCAGTTTTCATATACAGTTTAAGCAGGCAGCCAGTCACCATTTCTCCAGTAAAAAAAAGGAATACACTGCCATTCAGACATTAATGATTTAAATCCTATCCACTACAATTGCAGCAGACAGAATTTAATTAGTACTACTATTATCATTTCTTTTACGTGATCTGGATTTCAAATAATTACACCAGAGGTAGGTGCCACAACCCATAATTAAACCTGTAGACATCTGTCCACAAAATAATTTCCAAACAAATTACAAATCTATTATTAATTATTCTATGAAGAATGAATTATTCTTCTGTGTTGTCTGTTGAATTTGTGCACAAATGGAGAATGCCTTATGTAACTTCCCATTACAGAGATTATGATTGACTGACTGAGTGAAAATAGCCTGTCGGTTTGTATCATCACAAAAGCCCTATTATCCTTTTGACCCAGTTGCTGTTGTGATGTTCATATCTGGTCAGTAATGCTTACTTTGGCAATCACAAGAGCCAGTTTCTAAGTGGCTCTTTGTTGTTGTGGAGCTCAACACACCCAGATAGAAAGAGATATCTGCAAAACAAAAACACACACCTGATGGGGAAAGATTAGCACGCGATAGGCGAGGAGGGGTGATAACAACTGCTGTGGAAATGAAAACACAGGCACAACTGCATAGATAAGCACACACACACACACACACACACACACACACACACACACACACACACACACACACACACACACACACACACACACACACACACACACACACACACACGCCTCTTGAAACCATGCATCTGCCAAATGCTTACTTTCCACAAGTTGGGAATAAACACCATATTTTTTTTTGCCTTGTATTGTTATTATTTTACTCAATTCTGCCCTTTTTAAAAGATTTATTTAGCTTTAGGGGGAACTCTGCTGATTTTTCACATCCAAGTGTGAAGTCCGAAGGGAGCTGAACACAGTCCCAAGTGATTGCACTTGAGTCAATCCCAGTTGGGGCTGAAGGTAATTTAAAAATGGAAAAAAAAAATAAAAATCTAGAGGTGTGGAGATAGAAAGAAGTGAGCTTACAAGCCCTTTGGAACTGCTGTGATCTGCTGGAGGCCCAAACTGTCAGTGGCTAGGCTGCATTTGGTAATAAAGCAACAGACTGTGATGACTTAGACAAGTGCATCGAACTGAATGATGCGTTCTACTGAATTAAAGTGCTTAATGCTTCGATATCATAAAAAATAACCACACTTAAATTGTACTTTACAGTATCTGTAAGTCATGTCCTTAAGAAACAGAGAAGAATCCAGCAAAGACCTGACACAGGACCTGAGAAAGGCAGCTCCACCTTCAGCTGATTCATCTACTGTTCACTGAAACCTCATCAGAAATGGTCTCAATAAAATTGGATGTTCAAATTGTCATTAATATCTAGAGAGGAGCTCATAAGGCAGAAAAGTACAGTCAGATTTTGATCCACTATGTAATACCATCTGGACAGCTTCTGATTGGCATGATCATGGTGCCAAACACCCTGCTGGTACAGTAAAAACATACCTAGATTTAAAAAACAAAACAAAACACACACAGAGGAACACTATCAGTCATGGACTGGCCTCCTCCGAGTCCGGGCCTCAACATTATTGAAGCAGTATGTGATCATCTTCACAGAGAATGGAACAAAAAAGCAGCCAACATCCAAAAAAAGAGCTTTGAATGTCTTTCTGGAAGCCTGGGAATATTCAGGCTGTGTAAATCTTGACCTTCAGGCTTCTTAGAATGCACTGCATTTCCATTCATATTTGCACCTTTCAATAAATTACTACAAGTGTCTCTCATTTTCTTTTTATCAAATTGCAGAAATCAGCGATGACTAAAGATATTTGTACATCTGATTAAGAAAAATATTACATGCTGAAACAACAGCTACTGTAATCTATATTTATTTTTCCACAGATGGTTGAATACAAGTACTCAGAGCAGCTATAAAATGCAAGGCACAACCTCTCTTACAGTATACCTATGGGCTGATTGTGATCTGTGGACGCATGTGGCCTGAGCTGCTCTTAACATGCCAGCGCATCAAGAACAAAGCAGTAATTCTAATCTATTCCCACCTTCCACCTTGCAGAGCCAAGATGCTGCATATCATTTTATAGGCCCTGTGCCACTTTACACTCTCTTACTCGCACACACACATATGCAAACGTGCGGACGACCAATCCGCTCCTCAACACGACCAAAAGTAATTTGTCATGTTCATGATAAATTATACCCTCTCCAGTTCATAGCCTACAGAGATTTCTAGAGGGAGAGAGAGAGGGAGAGTAGGTGGAGAGAGAGGGGGAGCCAGTTGTTTACAGCTGTCATTTGTATTTGATGCTAAGCGGTGCCAAATGAAACATGACAAAATATGGTAAGATGAGGAGGTGTTTGTGCGTAGTTCCGTTACTTCTGCATGGTATCTGCTGTGGGTGGTAAAACGTGGGTCATTTACGGGGTGGGTACACTTGCCAATTGAATTTGTCCTTGTAGTTTTTAAGTAAATCAAACCTTGAATAAATAATGTCACCCGTTACTGTTGTGCTTATGACTTATGGCTCAGTGAGCCCAGTAATGTAGAACAGTAAAACAGCATGCAAAAAGAGCCGGACCGCCGTAATTGCAATGCTACATTAACTCTGAAGTGAGATAAATGTGATATAATAAAAAACAAAACAAAAAACAAGCTAATGGAGTATTAAAAACTTAAAAAAAAATGAGCATCAGCCTCGGATTCAACTTTTTAAAACTTAAGTAGGAGGCTAGTAAAACGAACGATGTGATTGCAATGAAAATTAAGCGGTTAGAATACTAAAAGTTCTGTAAAAGAACCTGAAATTGTCTGCTCATCTCGTAACTCACAAAAGGTTCAGTAACACCCTGATTTACAAGAAATTTATTCATAAGCTTTTGTCTGCTGCACTGGAAGTGTCTCTTGGTATTAGGGAGGGCTAAAAATTTTAATGTGTGGCTTAAAAGTCAAACTATCTGCATGGTCATCTGCTTTAGAAAAACAAATAAATGCTAATACAGAATTCTAAAAATTGCTCTCTGTATGGGACCATTGGGATTCCCAGCCTGTGCCTGCTAAACAATTAATTTAACTAAAGTTTTAGGCGGTCACATTCAAGATCTGTTTAAAAAACCAAGCATGCACAACCAAGCCACAGATTTTATTAAAAAGAGTTAGTCTTGGAGGTGCAGGGCTGGGGGATAGGGCACATTTTAGAATAGCCCTGCACAGCATGTATGTTTATGGAGGCTGAATGCCCACAGGACCAGCATGAAGCGCGGATAGACTGTTAGCCAGGGGAGAACTCATCTGTTCCTTGGCTCTTAGCTCTTCCAACACTCATAATGCCTCCGTCCCCTGGGTGGTACTGCTTCTATAATAGCCTGAGACTGTGCAGCACTGAAAAACAACCATGCTAATTCTCACACACTCCATGAGCGAGAGAGAGAAGGAGATAGAAAGAGAGGATGGAAACAGAGGGGGAGGGAGCGAGAGCGTGGGGGAGGCTACGTTCTTGAGTCCAACAAACCTCTTTGGTATTCAGGTGAGTTGGCTTAAGCGTAAAATGCTGATAACTCCTTGACACAAGGTCAGGCATTATGTAGCATTAAAAAGCAAATACAGACATGCATAGTTCCCGCGAGCACGGTCTCTCTTGCTCTCTGTCACATACACAAGCTGACAGGTCAACCGAATTATGTAAACCACTTCGTTTCGTCTTCATAATCACCTGAGAGCTTTGTGCAGTCGAGGTCACTGACACGATTATCCTATCATATTAGATAAAATGAAGGAGATGGAGAGAAGCGATGAGAAAGAGCAGAAATTAAAACGGGCTCAGGCACGCTGGAGCATCTCCAGTTAACAGTACGAAAAATGTGCAGGAAACACAATGGATTCCTCTGTGACTACTAAGAAATTCTACCTTCAAGAGCAGGTGTGTGTGTGTGTGTGTGTGTGTGTGTGTGTGTGTGTGTGTGTGTGTGTGTGTGTGTGTGTGTGTGAGAGAAGGAGAGTCTATATTTTGTGTGCGTGTGTGTGACAGAAAAAAGGTAGAACCAGAGAGATGGGATGAGTCATGTGGAGTGACAGTAAGAGAGAGGAGGATTTCAGAGTGAACTTTGAATGTACATCTTATATATTTTCATCTGGCCTCAGGGAGAGCCGAGACTGGCTCTCTACTTCACTGCCAGCCATGACAGACTCCCCTGATTTGCTTTATTCACCCTATGTGTGTGTGTGTGTGTGTCTGCATTGCAAAGGTGTGCACATTTTAGGTGATGAATATGTTGATGCACTTCAAATCAAATCAAATCAAATCACTTTTTATTGTCACATCACATGTGCAGGCACACTGGCACAGCACATGCGAGTGAAATTCTTGTGTGCGAGCCCCACAAGCAACAGAGATGTGCAAACACAACAACACAAACGAGCAAAATACAAGAATGGCCAACCTGAAACTAATAAATTGTGCAAATTGCTCTCACATAAAACTGTTCCCCAAAGAATGCACATAAGTAAGTTGTAGGAAATGCAGAGCTGTTCTGTGTATTCACCCCTTTCAAATGTGATCACCCCACTGATGCCCATTTACTTGTTGATAGTCTCGTCTGACTTGTTTGTAGTTATTACCTCGTTAAATGGTGGTTGTTACACCCTTCGATGTGCGGAGTGTTTCTAGTTTAAAAGGGCCGGGAAAATTCTGCTCCAGGAGTCAGAAAGGCTGCAGAGGCATAATCCATTCGGCTCTGCACCATGACGCAAGTTGGAGCTCTTTTGGGCATAACTTTCGTTATGACAGGCTTCATAATTGTGGTTTTACTCACTGTTCACGTTCACTTGGACCCACTGTGTGGTTAGGTTTAGAAAACGTAGGCTATTTGGTTATGTTCTGGCCAGTAAAAGCAAACAAATCAGTAAGTAATTAAGTAAGCAAGTAAATTGCTTGGGATTAAAATCTGTCAATTTGTTTTGTTTCACTTTCGTCACTTATTGAATAGGTGATAAGATCAAATCGGGTGATACTAATGATAGGAAATCCTGGAAAATAGGTAATAATAACATAGTTTCTAGAAAGACTGCTCAAGTTCTTTGTAAAAAAAAAAAACCTCACTTGGCTGAAGACGAAGGAATGTCGGCGCTGACGGCGGGTGAAATGCAGATCTTCATTCACTCTCAATGTAAAAAGTGATCTTGTCAAGACTTTTTTGTCTTGCAACTAAAGTACATTTTCTAACTTTGCTGATTTTATGTCATATTATTATGTCATGATGTGATTCCCAACACTGCAAGACCGGCATACAGTGTAGTTTATGTAACAGTCTGCATTCGTTTGAACCAAATTTGTGAAACCTGGAGTCTTTCAACCTCACGGGAATTAAAAGCTTCAGGGAATCTGTGTTACCTTCCAAGAAATCCTCCTGCACTCAACTCCCATAAAACAAGTCAATCATCTACTTTTATTTTTTTGTGTGGCTTAAAGAGAGCGAGGCACAGAGGAGACTTAACTAAGTCTTCTTCAAGCATCTTGATAGGTCTATATCCCAAAATGCTAACTGATTTCTTTAACACACATAGTGATATGACAAAGGTTTTCACATGCACTCCTCTGAAGAAAAAAAAGAGTACACCTTCCCTGCTTCCATAGAAATTCATAGGGTAAGTAACAAAAGAAAACACACTTGATTATCAGCATTGATTAATAATAAGCAAGTCTGACCACCTCTATAAATACAGGGTTTTGGCTGTTAGCTGGTGTGGAGCATTCACAATTCCACAGTCTTCCCACAAGTGGACGTCCAATGAAAGTCAGCAGGAGGACAGAGCGTCCAATTCTTCTGAAATTGCAAAAAACTCAAGTGGTAAATGTCTGAAGTTAGCATGTTAACTGTTAATGTTCATGACAATACAAATTTAAAAAAAAGAGCATTACAGCATGGCTTAGGTTTGCAATGTTGCACTTGAACACACTATAGGACTTCTGGGCCATAATGACCACAATGCAGAGAAAAACAAACAGAATATTGGCATGCACACTTCATACCAACTATCAATCACGGTGGTGGAGGGGTAATGATTTCAGCTTGTTTTGCAGTCACAGCACCTGAGCACCTTGCAGTCATCAAGTCAAACGTAAACTCCTCTGTAAGTATTCTGGTCAAATGTGAATCTGTCCAACAGCTAAAGCTTGGCTGAAACTGCAATACAATGATCCAAAGCACAACAGGACATCCACAACAGAACGGCTGAATAGGAAAAGAACAAAATGTCTACAAAGATCCAGTCAAAGTCCAGCCATCAACCAATTCTTGAGATTAAGAAAGCTGTGTATAAACAAATCCACACAAACCTCAATGAACTCAAGCAATGTTATAAAGAAGAGTGGAGCAAAGTTCCTTCACAACGATATGAGAGGCTGAAAAAAAATAAAAGAGACAACAATTATTGGTGATAAAAGCTGCTGAATTATGGGGGCAGATTTAGTTTTGTACAGGACTTCATAGAGTCCTGTGAAACCTCTCGTTTTCATGACTGTACACGTAAACACTCAACCCCCACACACTATAAAGATGCAGAAAAAATGTTACTATAATTGTAAACAATTTTCTCCCATTTGGCAAAGCAAGTAACTAGTACAAAAATGTATTTTTGTAGTAAGCCAGGGTGTAAATACAGGCAGTAATGTGTAAGGTATGAAATGAGCTCAGATTTCCCAGCAAGCAGCTCAAAGTGAAAAGAGAATGAGAGCTGACAGGTAAGACATCTCATGAAGGTCTGCATTAGTAGGATTTTGAACCTTCGAGTAATAAAACTGATTCATGGAGTGGTATTGTGCCAAGCTTTTATAACTGACCCTAAAACAATTTTGTTTGCCCCTCTGCTCGGTTTCAATAGGCTGAAAATATTTTTAAGTGTTTTTTGTGCTTCTAAGAAAGGTGGAAATTGAAGGACTGAGGTGAAATGATAAAGTAAAAGCACTGAAAGCCAGCTGTCAGCGATGACATTCCCTCTGAACCTGACAAATGTTTGGTAGTTAGGAGAAAAATGCACCTTATATATTTTACTGATGGAAACTGAAAACACTATAAATCAGCGCTTGTGAATCATTGCATTTGGTGTTGGCTCAGTCATATATTCTGCCGGTATACTGAAGAAAGGAGCTCACATTCAAAACTTAATATGACAGCACAACATTTATTTTGGAAACCTCCTAGATAAAAAAAATACCAGAGTCTCTCTTTTATTCACATTTTTTTTAAAAATAAAATTTTTTTTTTTGCCATGAAAACACACTTTGCAGTCATAACGCTCAGAAGCAGAAAATGAGAAACAACAAAAGAGGAAAACCTGGGTTTATCATCCGCCTTGCGGTGCTCTGTAATGGAATGCTATTCAAATCCCCAGCTCCCCTAAATACTTTGCTGCATGGCTGCGATCCAAAACAAAAACCTCCTTCGCTGTACCCTTGATGCTACAGCCCTAATGGTCTATTTTCATGACAAGCTGGAGAACAGAAAACACCCTTGCAGTTAATTTTCCCGACTGGCTCTATGATGATGAGCCTTGACGTGGTTTGCTCAAGGGCAGCAGATAAAGATGGGGGGAGAGCAGGGAGTGTGTACAGTATCCTTGGTTTTGGAATGCAACCACTGTGTTGCTCTATGTTTGACACATGCTGCAGTGCATTAGAATCAGCTCAGACATCACTCGACTGGGCCCTGTGCTCTGAGCCTGCAGCATCAGTCCAATCAAATGAGCTTTTCTGACCGCCGTGCCTCTGGAGAACAGCCCTGAGCATAGGAAACATGTCAGTCTAACATCTGACACACACGCTATCTGACTGATCAAACAGCCACAGAGATAACAGCTGAACAGGGGCTTCGACATGTGTTTGTGAGTACATGAGTGAGCGGAACAACATCGCAAAATA
Source organism: Rhamphochromis longiceps (assembly GCF_057381845.1). NCBI lineage: Eukaryota > Metazoa > Chordata > Actinopteri > Cichliformes > Cichlidae > Rhamphochromis > Rhamphochromis longiceps. The sequence continues at coordinate 24,452,683 of NC_140575.1, read as the reverse complement.
CTCGAGTGGAGACGGAACTGCTACATAAGAGACTTCGCCGCTGATTGACTGATAATAATGAGTCTTGCTTAAGATGACACAATGGGTAAGTGAGAGGCCACGAACTGTTAAATAAGTGCAGAAGAAGAAAAGCACAGGTGAGGCTGTAAAAACACAAGTTGGAGAGGTGAGAAGAAGGAGAAAGTGTGAATGATGAGAGAGCTGGAACAAGAGGTGCAGGAGGAAGAGGAGGAATGAGAGAGGATCAAAAAAGATGGGGGAAGAAAAAAAAAGTATGTTTTCGGAAGAAAAAAACAAAAAAAAACAAAAAACAGGCCATCTGGCGAGATGGAATTACATTAGCGACGCACATACAACCCTCACGCTCCTGTCTCATCAACACATGGCTCTGGCTGAGATGGTTTATGTGCATGTATGTGTTGATGTGTCTGCACATGTGTGTGTGGGTGATTGCTGAAAGAGCTTAAAGTGAGGTTTCGACCTTGAAATTTTTGCTGAAACCCAGCACCTTTTACCCTTATTGGACACTGTATTAAACCAAAACTCTGTCTCATTTACAACACAATAGAGCGTGTGAGGTGTCCATGCCCTGAAAAGCCTGTTCAAACTGTCCAAAGAGAGGGAAAAAAGGAATTAAGAGGGCTTGTGGTGCCTAATGCTCATAACTATCACCTCACATAAGAGCTCTTCCACATTCCCATTTACTCAATATTACATGCATGAATAATCCAATACATGCAAAAGTGCAATATTTCCACCAGGACCCCGACTAGATTAAGAAACGGGGTTGGGCACAGTCCCCCCCCCCGAGAACTCCCAAGCCTCTCCCAGGAACACAGAGCAAGAGTAATCAGACACAAGACACATCTTTCTTATCTCCGGCCCACTCCTAACAAGCACATAATTGCCAATATCTTTGCTGAGTTGGAGAACGAATACCCTGGAGACTAGCTATGTATATACACCCTGATAGAGAGATGAGGAGGGGTTGCTATAGGAACAAGGAAGCCCTAATGTTTTGTAGGAGGACAGGAGCGGAGTGGAGCAACATGAGAGGGAACAAGAAGATTGAAGGACCCGAAGAACCATAAACTCAAGCACTTGTGTGGGCCCCCTTTGAACTTTTCTTTTTTGTTTAACCAAAGTGAATCACAGTGGATGTAATTAGGCCTCTTTGAACTTCATCAACAGAGGAGACAACTTAATATCAGTTTGAAAATAAATCACTTTACATTGCAGTTTATATAACATTAAAGTGCAATTAAATACAGGAAAAGGAGATAAGTGATCAGAGAATATGGGCTCCTTTTACAGGGGCTGCTGTGGCTCAGGTGGCAGAGTGGGTCGTCTATCCCCCTGAACTCTTCCTAATAGATAAAAGCATTGTATGAATGTGTGTGCGTGGTTGTGTGTGTGTGTGTTTTACTGGGTAAATGAGACTGGTAGTACAAAGCGCTTTGAATGACCAAATTGAGTGGAAAGGTGCTATATAAGTATCAGTCCACTTACAATGGCAAATATATATTCTGGAAAATAGTGGGTGTTTTTATTAAACATATTTCAGCATTTAAATAGAGACCTAGGTTTACTTAGAAGTAATCTCTATGAGGCAAATGTTCTGTTTGAGAGAGCTTTTTCTACCATTGGCTTATGATGTTAATGAGAGCAAATATCCTTAATGTGGTCAATTAAGGCAGAGTAGTCTGGCTGTAAGTACAAAAGACCTTCATATCTTCTTTTTGTGAAGGGCAGCCAATCATAAGAAAAATGCTTTAAAGGGAGAAAAGCTACAACAGCTTGTTTTGTACACTGGATGAATTATGTGGCAGCACCCAAACCCCGACACATAAGCACTATCATGCAAAGCTACTCTACACGGTCCAAGAACACAATTATGAAGCTGGAAACAAACACCAAAGTTCCTCTTTAATCACTGCTGGTACAGCAACTAGTGGTTTTAATTGAGGTAAGTGAAGGTCAACAGTGTATTAAAGTGTCACACTTGATTTAAGATAACTACCCCATGTGAGAAAGCTTCAGTTGTAAGTAAATTTCCTGCCAAGAACTAATTGATAAGGACAAACATCTGAGAAAGATCCTGGACACAGAAGGTAAAAATTACCTTTCAAGGGAAAAGACAGGAAGGGAAACTTCCAGCAAGTTAAAACATTTGAAATTATGGCCAGGGTAATATGAGGAAGCGTGTGTAATGCAAATAGAAAACAGAAGATGAAACTGAGCCTCTTGGTCATTACACCTAATGCAGCCTCAGTCAGAGACCCCTGTGTGTACAAAGGGTGATTTGGTGGAAAAGGGTTTGCTCTTTAAAGGAGATTCTGCTAATCCCTCCTTTGAACACATACATATTAAACAGGGAAAAATGTGTGTATCAGCAGATTAATGCTGAAATGAGCCTGGCCATGGTGGGCATACTGTACACCTGCGTGAATATTATGTTTGACACCCCATTTCCATGAGGAAATGGGGTGTCAAATGAGAGCATTCGAATATAAATAGGTTAAAAAGTGAGAAACATCATTCTTTTTAATGACTCTTTCAACAATGATCTTGATTAATGTTTGGGAATATTACTTTTAAAAGTTACTTGGTGTATTACAAGATTACTAAAATGTAATCTGTTTTAATTAGAAAAAGAAAACAATACGTTTTTCATCGTGGCATGAGAAGGAGATCATGTTATACAAGATGGAAAGTTTATTTCATTTGAAGAACTTGTATCAAAATATAGAATCAGCAAAGATACATTTTCTTGAAATCCATCATACCGGAAAAATTCAATCCCAGTCAACTGAATGTAGAATTATGTAGTTGGGAAGCAAAGTTTTTAAATATTTGTGCCCCAAAATGGTTATGAAAAATTGATAAACTATTGTTAAAAATTGACAAATCAATTTCCTCCCAACTGCTAAGTGGGAGCCAGATCTTTCCATCAGTCCTGATCCCAACTTCTGGTCTCTTCTTGGCATTGCCAGGTGCTGGGCCAGTGTGTGCGCATTTGTCTTTAGGTCTCTCTGTGTCATTGGTGAGTAGGTGAGAGGGAATGAGTGAGCGAATGGTCTGTAAGAGTGTGTGTGGGCATGGCTGGGCCGGGGTCAGGGGCTTGCTGGGCCTTAACCCCTGTGGGACATGGTCACAGCTCCACGCTGAACGCCCCTCCCCTGGAATGCGGGTGCTCGTTGGATCTGGGATGCGTGGCTGGATGCTCTGTTGTGGTTGTTGGTCTGCTCCCTCCCTGTTGCCTCGGGGTGGCTTGGACCTCTTTGGTTTTTGGGCACCTGGGGCCCCGGGACTGTGTTTTCAACTCGTACCAGTTACCCCACCCCCCCTGCCTGTCCTGCCTTAGACATTATCATATTATACCACATATAATGTAAAAACTGAAATAACACAAATAGAAATTAATGAATGAACATATAAAAGATTAACATGAACAAGAGGAGGCTATAGAGATTTTATATAGTTGTGCTTGGCACCACAGTTCATTCAGATCACAAAAGCTGCCAGACAGGACAGGATTTAAGAAAAATCTGACAGTAAATAATATTTTTCAAGTGTATTTCTAAAACAAGTGTCCAACTGTCTTAAAAAAACACAAAGCTTCATTAAACATCTACAGTGAGTGTGTTTTGCAAAATAATAAAATGAGAAAAGTCCACAGGGGAGCGTAATTTGCAGTTCAACAACAGAGTTGGGAAGGAGTGACACACAGCCGGTAATTAGATGGCAGAAATAGAAACTGAGTGAGTCGAAGAAAAGCAGCGAGAACAAGTGACAAAGACACAAACACACCTCAACTTTGTAAAACAGCAGAAAATACACATCTAAATGTTAAAGGACTACACGTTAGCTGCACATGTGCAAGTTTTTCATATAACACTTGTTTGTCATTAGTCTACAAAATCCATCGGTGAGACCGTTATTGAATTGAAAGTCTATAGTTCTTATGGTGGATTACTGGATTACCAGCTAGCTATCTGTAAAGTCAGCTTTTGTACAGCAACACCAGAAAAACTGAGGCCGTAACTTATGTGTGCAAGAGATCACATTATGTTGGCCGAGCTCTAATCATTCTTTGATGCCAGAGGCGCTCCGTTCAGCCTCCCTCTCTGTGTCTTTATCAGTCTCTCTCTTTCTCTCTTTGCCCATGTGTGTTTGTCTCTATCTTCTGCTCTTTATATCTCGTTTTCCTCCTCTCCGCCTCTCTGTAATGGTATTTCAATAGGACAGATAGCCACAGGAATCCAATACGCAGAACGTCTAATTGAGTCTTTAATAGGCTGTCTGATGTCTGATGCCGCTGGTTCACACTGAGAGAGAACCGAGTCACACTTCAAACAACGTACTATTGCCAGCTGGACTCGTTTGGAAAGGTCACCCTTACATGGCTGGATCAACCGCACTATCACGTTGTTTGTTAATTATGCACACTTTAAAGGATTTTCTTTCTTTTATCGTCCAGAGGAAATGTTGTGGTAAACTTTTGGGTTAGCTAAAAAAGACCCACATTCTTTTATTTTCTTTTTTTCTGGAGATGCATTCATAACGGTTGAGAGTGGATCAAAGAAGCTGCTCATCAGGGCCGTGTGCAGTTCCTAACTTTCAATTCGCTGATTTAAGTTTGCTCCCATCTGATAATCTTAATAGAAAACAGGTTGTTGACATGTTGCCGTGTGTACAGGGTGGAAAATTAGACTTTGGGAAGCAAAGACTCCAGTGGTGATACAAGAAGCCAACAGAAGAGAGCCAAAGACTGCAGTTTCTAAAATGGCCAATTGAGGCTGGCTCCTAAAGAGTGTCATTACCCACAGACTCCCGTGATAAAATGCCCAACTTTTCAGAAGAAATAAGCATGTTTAAAGCTTGGTACAAATAAAAAAAAGCTTTTATTTTTGTCATATAGTGTGAGTGGCAATGGAGAAAGGACCCAAATGCTGGACATGAAGGCAACGTGACATTATTTAGCTGTCCAAAGAGCTAACAGGGAACTGAGAGATAAGTACAACATCCAAAATGAACAAAGAAAATAACTACTACTACTACTACTAATATACAGGAACATATATGGCTGTACAACAGGGATCATGGACACTGATTTATCTCATCTCCTCTGTCTTCCAAAAATCTCTCAAACAGGATGTTTTTATCTGTATATTATGCCGTACATTTAATTGAAAGCAGCCCTAAATATAAAATATGTCATGAACACGTCACATCTGAGATCAGAAAATGCAGCAGTAGTTGGGCTAACTTTATGACACACATTGAATTGACAGTTATGTCAAACATTGAATTTAACTGATGTTTTAAAATGACAGCTCCAAAAGAGGGATGTGTTATTTTGTTAAATGCCTGCTGCATTGACTCTGCTTACTTCTCTGGTGGAATGGACTAAAATGCGAGGAGAGGAAAATGTGTGATTTGGTAAATGAGAAAGGGGGATAGAGGGAGACAGGACCATTTATAGGTATATATATATATATATATATATATATATATATATATATATATATATATATATAATGGTCCTGTCTCCCTCTATCCCCCTTTCTCATTTACCAAATCACACATTTTCCTCTCCTCGCATTATATATATATATATATATATATATATATATATATATATATATATATATATATATATATATATATATATCAGTATGAGGGGAATGAGACACAGGAGAAAGAATCAGAAAATTACAAAAGAAAGCTAACCTTTAAAATAAAACAGGAAGTCACTGAAACACAAGCCTGGACAAGCTTAACTTCAACCCTTATTATCATAAAGGGGCAATCGTGGCTCAAGAGTTGGGAGTTCGCCTTGTAATCGGAAGGTTGCCGGTTCGAGCCCCGGCTTGGACAGTCTCGGTCGTTGTGTCCTTGGGCAAGACACTTCACCCATTGCCTACTGGTGGTGGTCAGAGGGCCCGGTGGTGCCTGTGTCCAGCAGCCTCGCCTCTGTCAGTGCGCCCCAGGGTGGCTGTGGCTACAATGTAGCTGCCATCACCAGTGTGTGAATGTGTGAATGGGTGGATGACTGGATATGTAAAGCGCATATCCCTTAGGGACTAGTAAAGCGCTATATAAATACAGGCCATTTACCATTTATCATATAAAGCAAAACAATGACTCAAATACTTAGTAATAATATCACAAGAGGTAAAACTTACAGTCTACTAGACTAATAAATAAACCCCCCAAATCCCCCAAAACAAACACAAAAATCAAAACTTCAAACACTAGAGTACCAGCAAAAAACAAAGAGAAACCAGGAAAGTAACGATCCCAAAGGTCAGTGTCACAATAAAAAAAATTATCATTTGAAACTGGAATAAAAAAAAAAACTAGTCTAAAACTCGAAAACGTAACCAAACCCCGAGAACATGACATGTTCCATAGCCCGGCTGCCCTTTCAGAACAACTGTACAGTCAATGAGAGTCTGAAAGACAAGTCGGCAGCTCAGTTTCAGTGAAGACTGATCATTTGATTGTTGCGGTTTTGTCTGTAGGGTCTTTACCTTACAATCTAAAGTGACTGAGGTGTTTGAATGGCTGTAACTTACCTGGGTAGCAGCATTGACTAATTCATTACCAGTCATTCATTTGTCACAAGTAAGCAGCCAACCCTGTACTTCCTGGTAACACTTGGGCACCAGCCATATGAAAACAGCACAATCACTTTTTTTTTTGTTCCTTTTGGGATTACCACAGATGATCATCTGTCTCTATCTCACTCTGTCCCTCTTCTGTCATACCAACCCTCTGCATTTCCTTCTTCACTCCATCCATGAATCTTCTCTTTGGTCCTTTCCTCCTCCCTTGCCGCTCCTTATTCAATCTTTTTCAATACATCTACTATCCCTCCTCTGCACATGCCAGAAATTTGAGCTTTGCTTTTACTAACTTTGTCTCCAAACCACTCAAGCTGAGCTGTTCATCTGATGTACTCATTTCTAAACTGTCCATCCTGGTCACTACCAATGGAAGTTTTAACATCTTCAGCTCTGCCACCTCCAGCTCGGCCCATCTTTTTGTCAGTGCCTCTAAACCATATATCATAGCAGGTCTCTCTACCATCTTTTAAACTTTCCCTTTCACTCTACCTACTATCCTGTCACAAATAACCCCTGTCCCTCGTCTCCAACAACTCCACCCTGCCTGCACTCGCTACTTCACCTCTCCTCTGCACTGTCTGTTGCTTGGATGGTTGACCCCAGGTATTCAAACTCATCCACCTTCACTGTTAAACCTGTCTCTCTCTCTCACACACATATTCTGCCTTGCTTCTATTGACTTTCATTCCTCTTTTCTCCAGAGCATACTTCCACCTCTCCATGCTCTCTTCCACCTGCTCTCTACTCTCACTACAGATCACAATGTCGCCTGCAAAGATAATAGTCCACGGAGACTCCTGCCTGAACTCATCTGTTCATCTGTCCATCACCATCACAAAGAAGAAGGCGCTCAGAGCAGATCCCTGATGTAATTCCCAACCTTGAACCCATCTGTCATTCCTACCACACACCTCACCACTGTCTTGCAGTCCACTAACAAGTCCTGCACCACCCTTACATACTTCTCTGCCACTTCTGCCTTTCTCATGCAAAACCACAGCTCCTCTCTTGGCACCCTATCATCTGCTTTCTTTAGATCCACAAACACACAGTGTCACAGATTCTGACCTTCTCTATACTTCGCCATCAACACTCTCAAAGCAAACACTGGATCTGTAGTGCTCATGGATAGAATAGAATAGAATGCTTTTCAATTTTTCACATGAATGAAAATACTTTTCAACTAAAAACACAGTTTAAAAGAATAATGTGGACATTTGTAAATGAAAACGTGACACTTTATTCAGATATACGACTACATTTCAGGCCAGAAAAGCAGCTTCGGTGGTTATCTAAGTTTTCAATAACAATGTGCATCATTGTTCTGATAAGCATTAGCGCTCATGAAATGTTTTCCCCGTATCTACTGAAGCTGTTGGCTTAGGTCACGTCTTTAGCTGGACAGAATTTGTAAGTAGGAGTCCTGAGTTGGATTGTTTTGTTATGTACAAATCAATACATTTGTTTTGGTTATTTGGTTTGTGAACAGCTTGTGGAGCTGCTGATAAAATCTCAGGAGTCTAGCAGCTAAACAAACAAGCTAAACAAAGATCATCTGATATAAAAGATGGTGCACAAAACTTAGAATTTCACTCATTTCTAGGCAACCGACAGGATCCACATTGACACAAAGAATCCAGACCTATATATCGAACGGTTGTTATATAATGAGGATGAATGCGAGTGGATGATTCAGGTTTCAAGTCTGTTATAAAATACTGCTTTTTGTGTGCTTGTTCGTGTCTTCTGAGGGCTCAGAGCGGCACTTTATAGTATATCTGGCTCATTATGGGTGTTGTTCAAGTCCGGGCACTGCTGCTTGTTTTGAGTGCATGCTGGGAATACAAGGGTGAACCCAGTTGATTTAGAGATATATTGATTTAGGAAAATATTTAAGCAGTGATTCTCTTTTTTTTGTCCTCGGCTTCAAATGTTTGCTTTCACATGGTGATTTGTATATGAATGCTCATGAGAAATCATATGTATGTCAGCCTTTGGGAACGAGTCTGCGCACTAATGGGTGCCGCAGGCCTGTGACTATATTCGATCTGCATAACTGTGGGATAATTAACATCTTCACCTGGCTCCTGGTTTGTTCGTTTAAAAAGCCTAATTAATCACAGGGACAACGTTGAGACTGGAGTCAGTGCCGTCGAGCGTGAAATTACCTTTCTCAGAGACTGGGCTCAAACGTCCATAAACAGTGATCCTTCCAGCCTACCCTCTGTACCAGACTCTGACATTCTTTATCTTACAATGTACATGGCCTTGGAAGGAGGGAGCGGGGTGAACAAGAGGAGGAAAGGACAGCAGAGGTGGGAAACAATGCTGATGAATAAAAACGAAGCTAGAAGGAAAAAGAGTTTTCTTTTGTGATATCCCACTGCGCAGGCAGACGGATAGTCCTGCTCCGGTGCGTAAAAATAAAATTAGCTGGTGGGCCAGGTATGTGGAACACCTACTCGGAGTGAGCTCTTTGGCCGAATCGATAACTCTGAACTCTCCAACACGAAAGCAGTGAGAAACTCTTTACATCAATAGGCGTGCGCTATCATATCCCACTGCTGATGTTGAGTACAGCAGTAGCCGTTCTGGGAGTCGCTTGTATGAATCATTCAAGACACCCACTCTCCTAACCTCTCCCTCTCTACCTACCTGCCCACCCGGCACCCCCTCGCCCACCATGAGCCGCCGTCAGCATCAACTGTCTTTGTACTTAACCTCACACATCACAGCTAACTCGTATATCAATGTTTTGTTGAGACAGCAGAGAAGTGATGCATGCCTATTTCTGGCTCAGTAGGAGTAGATGATAGCTCCTGTGTGTGTGTGTGTGTGTGTGTCTGTGTGTAAGGGAGGCATGTTGCTCAAAGTGATGGAGATGTATGCTTCATGAACACTGTGGAAGTGCTATCTGTGTATTCAGATCTTTGACGCTAAAGCATGGAGACACAGACAGACACATACAATAACAAATAATGACAATGACAAGCGTCAGTGTGACAACATCCTTTAAGGAGATGGATATGACCATAACATACATGTCTGCCAACAATTCAAGGTTAGAATAAGTGTTAGCTGTAGAGTATGCCTCTTACTGGATTGCTAGGGCTAATGGCTAAAGATATGATTGATATATCAGATAATATTAATAGTTTAGTGTCAGAATTTGGCTTAAAAATAAAATGAAAGCATGGATCCACCCTGCCTTGTAACAGCGGTTCACGTCGCTGCTGCTGCTGCTGCTGCTGGTATAATGGTGAAGGGATATTTTCTTGGCATTCTCTGGGCCCTTTAATACCAACTGGGTGTTATTAAAATGCCACGGCCTACCTGAGTATTACTGCTGACCATCTCTATTCCTTTATGACCACATCTTCTGACGGCTGCTTCCGGCAGGATAATGCGTCGTATCATAAACCTCATATTACCTCAAACTGATTTCTTGAACATGATAATGAGTTCACTCTGTTCAGATGGCCTCCACAGTTGTCACATCTCAGTCTAACAGAGCACCTTTGGGATTTGGTGGAACAGGAAATTCATGTTATGCAGCTGAAAAATCTGCAGCAATTGTGTAATGTTATCACATCAATATGGACCGGAATCTCTGAGGAATGGTTGCAGCACTTTGTTGAACCTGTGGCACAAAGAATTAAGAAAATTTTGATCTCCAAAGTGGGGTCCAACTTGATACTAACAAGGTGTACCTAATGAAGTGGCTGGTAAGTGTATGTTGCTTCTGTATACCACTACAAGGGATTTTAGATCAAAGGGTGAGGATGAAGTTAAAGTGCAGATATTCAGCTTTAATCCAAGCAGTATACCCAAAGAATAGGATTGCACTGTTATGGAACAAAGCCCCACATTTTCAGAAACTCACAAGTAACTGCATCAACTAACATAATTGTAAACATAAGAATTGTTTTTTCATACTTGGATGACAATCTGTTGCACTCTATGACTGCCTGAAGCCTAGAACCCACAGACATCTCCAAATGCTGCGTTTCCTCCAGTGAGATTCGCTGCCACTGAAGCCGCCTCCAGCTGCTGCGCTTGTGCGGCTCTGTCTGCGTTCAGTTTTGTCTTCAACAACTGAAAGCTGGCAGTGTTGGGTTGAGATTAGGTGAATGACTTGACCATGGAAGAATATTATTTTCCTTTGCTTTGAGACACCCTTGGGTTGCTTTTGCAGTATGGCTTTGCAGCATTTGGCTGAGCTGAGAGTATAGCACTGTACACTTCAGAATCCATCCTGCTACCCCTATCAGCAGTCACATCATCAACCCGTGTAACCTGGTTCCACTGGCAACCATAAATAGCCGTGCCATAACAGTGCCTCCACAATATTTGACGGATGATGTGGTATGCCGCTAGACTAAGCACCACTGCCTGCAGCCCTTTGATGCTCCTCCGCCACATGTGCAACAGACAACGCTGAGTGTGTAGTAAACATTGGTGCTGCAGCCGATCTCCTGGACAAATTATGTGTTGATGCCATTTCTAAGTTACACAAAAACCGATACAGACATGGTCATATCTCTTGCAGACCAATACACCGGTCAAGCTCCAGTTAGTTATTGAACATTTCAAAAAAATGTGAGATTTGAGTTGCTATCCTAATGCAACAAAAGGGCAAGATGCATTTAGTGAGATCAAAATCACTGGGAAGTTGCAATGTGTATGTTTTTAAAGTAAGAAACAAAATTATGTTCTGGTGTTTAACATATTTTGAGATTTTTCCGTGTGAATGAATATCGACATATGCAGACTTTTTCTATTAACTACGTCATTTAAGCTGGACCACCGCCTTCTGGCAGTGAGAATACATCTGTTGCCAAGTCAGAGCTCAAGTGTGTATGTGCAGCTGCATATGCGATGCAACAATAACGTGAAGTGATGATGTGGGGTGATTTTATTCTAATTTTCACATTGTATGTAAATTTCAGACATTTAAAGGTGTCAATATGCTTTAGGCAGACTGCTTTTGGATTGTCAAGGACTACCTGAGCCACATGCTCTGAAACTTTTCCAATAATTGCATTGAGGGTTCAGTTTGCTTGCCAATTTTTGTATCTTTCCAAAGCCAAAATTATACTACAATCACACCCACACTGCAGCAATTTGCCAGTTTTCACAATTACAGAATGTTAGAAAGGCACTTTTTAAGTACCAGGGGATTGTCGTCTTGCTGTTTGGCATTCAAAAGTTATTAGACCCCCTACAATGAAAACTGGAGATTGAGGAAAATATTAAAGAACAACCTTGTTTTTAAAAACTTGGGACTCTGCGTAAAATCAAAAACAGGACGCAATCATTTGCAATTATTTTAATGCAGAAACAAAGATGTCATACTGAATGTTGAATCTAAAAAATTGGTTGTTTGTTGAGTGATTTTAGCTGATGGACCACAGAAGAGTTTTTCACTTCATCCCAACTCGTGCCCAGAGCAGCCAGTGTTTCTGTCTTTTTTTGTATATGTTTTATTTATTTATTTATTTTGCTTTGCATGGTAGTTTTGACAAATTATTCACCAAGAGTGGTTTTTAAGTATTACTGAGCCCATGCAGTAATTTCCACTACAGAGTCTTCTTCAACAGGTTTGACCAGCCCACAACCCCCCCACCCTCACCCTCACCTTCACTACAGAGTCCTCTCCCCACTCTCCTGCCTCCCTCGCTTTCCCCCCTTCCTGACACCATGACACCCCCCTCCTCCAATCCCTCTCTCAGCAGCAAGACATCTCCCCCCCTCCCCTCCTCCCAAACATCTCCCAGTGTCACAGTGGATCAGGTCAGGAGGCAACTGAGGAAGCTTCGCCCCAGAAAGGCAGCAGGCCCAGACAAGGTGTGTCCTAGGATGCTTAAGGCGTGTGCTGCTGAACTTGGGGAGCCGCTACAACGAGTCTTCAACCTCAGTCTGCGACTGGGGAGAGTGCCCGCCCTATGGAAGACATCCTGCATCGTCCCGGTCCCCAAAAAGAACCGGCCCAATGAGCTGAATGACTTCCGACCGGTGGCACTGACGTCACATCTTATGAAGACTCTAGAGCGGCTCTTCCTCAACTTCCTCCGACCACAGGTACAACATGCCCAGGACCCACTACAGTTTGCATACAAGGCGGGTGTCGGAGTGGAGGATGCCATCCTGTACCTCCTACACAGAGCCCACTCACACCTGGATGAGGGAAAAGGCACGGTCAGGATCCTGTTTCTTGACTTTTCCAGTGCCTTTAATACCATCCGGCCCTGTATGCTTCAGGAAAAACTGAACAGGATGGAGGTGGACCCCTGCCTGGTGGCTTGGATCTCCGACTACCTCACCGACAGACCACAGTACGTCAGGCTGAAGGACATCACGTCTGACACTGTGGTCAGCAGCACAGGAGCACCACAGGGAACTGTGCTGTCCCCTCTTCTCTTCACCCTGTACACCTCTGACTTCTGCTACAACTCTGAATTATGCCACATTCAGAAGTTTGCAGATGACACGGCCATCATGGGGTGTATCTGGGATGATCAGGAAGAGGAGTACAGAAGTCTGGTGAGGAACTTTGTCGCATGGAGTCACACAAACCACCTGCAACTCAACACCTCAAAGACTAAGGAACTGGTTGTGGACTTCGGGAGGTCCAGAGAAGGTCCACTGCCGGTTCAGATAGAGGGGGAGGAGGTGGAGGTGGTCAACAAGTACAAGTACCTCGGGCTGTGGGTGGACAATAAACTGGACTGGTCATGCAACACAGAGCACCTGTATAAAAAAGCCCAAAGCCAACTGTACTTCCTCAGGAGGCTGAGGTCTTTTAACATCTGCAGGAAGCTCCTGAGGATGTTTTACCAGTCGGTGGTTGCTGGAGTACTTTTCTATGCTGTGGTGTGCTGGGGGAGCAGCACAGCAAAGAGGGACTCATCCAGGCTGGAGAAACTGATCAGGAAGGCTGGCTCTGTGGTCGGCATGAAGCTGGACACTCTGGTGACAGTGGCAGAGAAAAGGACATTAAAGAAACTGCTGGACATTATGAACAATGCTGGGCATCCTCTGCACACGGCCATAAACAATCAGAAGAGTCTGTTCAGTGACAGGTTGCTTCTCCCCAAGACAAGAACTAACAGACTTAAAAACTCCTTTGTCCCACACGCCATCAAACTGTTTAACTCCTCTCTGGAGGGGAGAGGGAGGGGAAACAGGAGGACAAAGGAGGGGGGAACAACTAAGCTGTAGTGCCTCTTCACCTCACTGTACAATACCTTGTGCAATACTTTTTGTAAATAGTCAACAGTACAATAGACTCAATACTTGAAATGTGCAATTCACTTGTATTTTTATTTTTTATTCCTATTTATTCTATTTATCCCCTTTGTATATTTTATTTATATTTGTCTCTGTATTTATATATATATATATATATATATATATATATATATATATATATATATATATTATATATATATATATATATATATATATATATATATATATATATATATCAATTCTGTAACTGTAACTTTGGTCGTTGCTGTGCTTTTTGGAAGTCGAATTTCCCAGAGGAACCCACCCGAGGGATTAATAAAGTTCTATCTTATCTTATCTTATCTTAGAGTCATGTCTAGTTTTGAAACAGCTGCCTGCCTCTGGGTCTGTAAATCACAGCCATTCAGTACTGTCGCTGCCCTTGCATGGAAGCCAGTTTCCATCATTAAAGAAAAAAGTATCCATAATATAAATTTCAACTTGTTAATTCAAAGTTTTGAGAAAAGCAACTCAAAATTTTGAGTTAGCTCTGCCAATCATCTACATGGAATGCGCGCTCAAAACCGGATTGCAACAAACTGGTGCTTTCCAGAGTACGTTTTCTGATAGTAACAGCATGTGATTCAGCTGGATTTCATCATTTGTAAAGCCACGCTGAAAATAATCAGCAATTTGAGCATTCATGACCAGTGTTGGTCAAGTTACTTGAAAAAAGTAATCAGTAACTAATTACTGATTACTTCCGCAAAAAAGTAATCCCATTACTTTACTGATTACTTATTTTCAAAAGTAATTAATTACTTAGTTACTTAGTTACTTTTTAAAAACACGATTTACAACCTGAAGAGATGATAAAGCGATAGATCTTTCAGCCCAATTCTACTTTTTCTACATAATCCATCATACAAAATGTAATCAAATGGAAAAGTCTCTTTTTTAAACTTGTTTTAACAGTTTTAATCTTTTAACTTTATGCATCAAGCAAAAATTTAATTATATGCAACATTCTCTGACTTGAATAAATTAGTTTAACATTTAAACCTATTTTCTACACATTCCAGCACATAAAATAAAATATTTTTTGTGATTTTTTTTAGATTAAAGTAACGCGTTACTGCCCATCTCTGTTCATGACTGGCTGTAATACTGGTAGCTTAGCTGTAGCATTTGTAGCTGAGGGCTTCAGCTTCCGGGTAACAAGGAAACGACATCATTCACGTAGATTATTGATTGGCAGCGCTAACTTGAAATTTCGAATTATTAACTCAAAATTTTTAGATAAAGTAAGTCAAAATTGCAAGCTATTTTTCTCAAAATTTCAAGTTAATAAGTCTAAATTTCGAGTTATGGATACTTTTTTTTTTTTTTAGTGGCAGAAATCGAATTTCCCAGAGGAACCCACCCGAGGGATTAATAAAGTTCTATCTAATCTAATCTAATCTAGAAACAGGCTTCCATACCCTTGCCCTTTGCATACAGAGATTTCTTTCTTTTAATTTATGATGTGCTGTAAATGGTGTCCTTACCAGCTTTTCCCGTCTTTTGTTGCTCATGTCTCAGTTTGTTTAAAATGCAAACTGATCAGAAATTTAAAAGAAAACAAAACAGGATTTCTCAGTTTCAACATCTGATATGTTGTCTGTGAGCCATTTTCTGTCAAACAAAGGCTTTAAATGATTTACAAATTATTGTCTTTTATAAATATTTTGCACAGAATCATACCTTTCTTTGGAAACGTGTTGCATAGCGTGGGCTGAAATCAGAAGTGGACTGCTTTTTTCTTGAGCATCCTTTTCTATCAAGTAATTGGGCATGTTATTGTATTTTTTATTTATTTTTGAGTCAATAGCGGAGAGATAACAGGAGGCAAGGGAATGGAGAAGCAGGGAATAATTTGGAACGAAGACCCTCTGGCTGGGTTCAGCTAAAGCAGATGTAGCATAAGATCACTCAAGATCTTGTACTGGTGCCTTAGGAGTCACCAGTGCACCCCATAATGATCTGTTAGTATAATGTAAATAGCATTAACCATAAACTAACTGTATTCTAAGATATGACTGTATTATCTGTTACATAACCATCTCAATTTTTCTGTGCAAAATATGTGAAATATGTAGACTCTTAAAGCTGCCAGGAGTATAGAAATGAAAAACACACAACTGCCAAATAAGGCACATTTCAACACAAGCACACACACAGTTTCTGGTGCATATTTGCAGATAGACAGTGGAAAACACTGCTTTAGGTCAGAGGGGACTAACATTCCAATCTTCTGTACAAATCTGTGAGCAGGGTCCTGTGGGAACTGGCACACATAATTAATTTGGTTTCATAAACTTCTGTTACCACATACTGGGGGACTGGGAGCTTAGAGTAAACAAATATTGAAATTATTACATCCAGATGTTGTAATTCCCAGGTAATCCACATGGAAAAATCCTGTGTATGTGTCTAAATCTCTGTATGTGTTAATATATATATACACATATATATATATACATATATATATATATATATATATATATATATATATATATACACATATATATATACATATATATATATATATATATATATATATATATATATATATATATACATATATATATATATATATATACATATATATATATATACATATATATATATATATATATATATATATATATATACATATATATATATATATATACATATATATATACATATATATATATATATATATATATATACATATATATATATATATATATATATATATATATATATATATATATATATATTATTATATATATAGTTAGGCGTGTGCTCATGCAAGTGTGACTTATTTTTTTGTATGTGTGTGTCTGTTTTTTGTGAAGAAAGAAGGCAGACGTCTGCTGCTGCTCAGTTCCCAGGGAAATCAGAAGGCACAGCGAGGGGGTGGGAGAAAGAGGGGTGTGTTGGAGGAGGGGGTGGTGGCTGCAAATAAATAATTTTCTTGAGGAAGGGTGGGGAGTGGGAAGAAGAATTAGGAAAGACGAGGGGAGATGCAGCGAGAACGAAAAGGAAGAAGAAAGGCAGAGTTTCAGGGAATAAAATGTTGACGCCAGGCTGCTCGCTGGCAGCTGACAGACAGAGAATGTGGCCTGGTTTCTGGGTTGCAATCAAATCCCTATAAACAGAGTGATCATTCACTCTGCCTAAATTCTACTGCATTACTGCCAGCCAGCGAGGACACACACTAGTGCTTGCTCACACAGACACACACTTGCAGTTTTTGACAACAAAAAGGTAGGGTTTTTTTTCAGCAGGGTTTGTGGTTTATGTATGCAGGAAGTCTTTGCATACATATCACAAAAATAAACAAATGCACTGCCACAGAACAAACAGTGAAAAGTGGCAAGCGGAGGAAGGAAAATACGGGAAGAGACAGTAAGGTGTTTGGACAGATTAGATTTAAATCCCTAAACTCCCTTGGGGGTAGGGTTGCCAACCGTCCCTTAAAATACGGAATCGTCCCGTATTTCGAAACAAAAGTACACGTCCCGTATTGAGCTAATAAGGGACGCACTTTGTCCCGTAATACAGTGAGAATCAAAAGTAGTCTATAAATGTTAATGGAATTAACGCTTTGTTTGAAAACATAATTCCCAGCCCCTCTCCTGCTTTGTGACCAATGAGCTGACAGCACACTTACGAGTATGACAATTCAGATTACCACTCATCTCATTGGTCGAGGAAAGGTCGCTTACGGAGAAAATACCGGAAGACAACAAATGACCACAACAAGAAGCATGGCCAACAGGGAAACAAACGCAGACACTGCGGTGCAAGTCTCGGACGACAGTAAACCTAAAGCTGGGCAGACACTGTGCAATTTTTTTCAGTCACGTTATTCAGCTCCTGCTCAAACTGCACGATTGACTCGCAGGGGTTAGAAGTTGGTAGGTCACGATGCAGGTCTCACACTATACCGCCCGATGCTCTGATGCGACCTGAGTGCTCACACTGTGCCTCCATAAAATTAAGGTTATAACAGAAAATCTGTCGCTCGCTCTCTCTGTCTCTCACTCACACAGACACACCACCACCATCAACTTTGCTAAATTGCTAATGAAAAACATGATCAGGCAGCTGTGATTTAGCAGCGATGTAGATCCAACTATTTTCACGGTTGTTGTGGTCGTGATAATTTTGTGAGGCCACATCGAAAAGGCTCGGATGAGCTTTTCAAAGTTCTACAAGTTGTGCCTCCATCGCTTGTGTCCAGATCACACGCTGCACAGCCGTGCTGCTCCGTCTTTTTCACGGCGTTTACGTGTTTGCGCGCGAGCAGTGTGAGCGGCTCACGAGCGATTGATGATCGGGAGCTGGTCGTGAGGTGTTAATCACTTCTCGTTACCCCACGTATACTACACGACGCACGATGAAGGCCAAAATCGGTCCGATCACTCAAAAATCGGCTCAAAATGGGCCTAAAACCGCACAGTGTGAGCCCAGCGTTAGAGCAGCAATGTTTGTTCCCCCTCAGAGAAAGGGAAGAATGGGAAAAGGAAAACACCTGGCTGGAAAAAGTTAATATGGGCATGTGCAGTGAATATCAGCGCTATGTGGCCAGAAGTGTGATAATATAATTTATTTTGTGTAATAAACGACTGCAAGGATAGATGATTACAACAAATAGATGACTAATACATAAAAGTAATACATAGGTGAATAATGATGATGAGTTAAGATGCGTAATCATGGGAACAAGCGGGTTTTCAAACGGGAGCAGCTGATTAGCATTAGAAAAGCTGAAATAATACCTCAGCTGAAGCCAATTGTACTAAATGCACTAAATGTGCACTGTTACAAGAATATTTTTCTTTCTATTGTTTTCTATTATTTTAAGTTAAGCAGGACAGAGTTCTTTTAAAGAAAGATTTACTTATATTCTCAAAAGTTAAGCATGACAGGCTTCTGTTTAAGAAAGAGACCTGTTTTACTGTGTTAATGTTGTCATTTTGAGCTAAAAATAAATGGCTAAATGATCATTTGTTTCACATGTGTTCATATCACAAAGAATACACATCTACTTAAATCAAATTCAAGTCAAAGGGTTAAAAAAAATAATTTCACACACAAAAAAAGAGCTAGAAAATTCACCACACTGGGAAGGGTGAAGACAACTGGGTCGCCTGGCCCTGGCCACGAGGTGTCCCTTATTTATTTTTCAGGGAGTTGGCAACCCTACTTGGGGGTCAAGAGTGCCTCAGTACGTCTGATGTTTATGAAGGTTTTGCTGTCTGGAGCAGTGCGAGCTTTCAGAGGTGATGTAGGAGTCGTGACTTTGTTGTTGGTGGTGTTTATTAAGCTGCTTAGCAATATAATTTTCAAGGAAATATTCAAAACTTTGTAGACAAGCAGTTCGGAAAAACAGGATAAGTGGAGAACTTTTGCACCTCAAGGAAAGAATTCACCATTTGATCTTCGTAAGAAGCGTTAGACACCTGAGTCGGTATCTGCAAGCCAGCTCAGAAACAACCACGTTTGCTTCTCCGTTTGCACAGTCACAATAAAAAAATAAAAAAAAATCATTGGCCTGTGCGTCAGAGCTGATCAAGAATTTCTTCCATCTCAGTCTTGACCAATAAGCAGGGAGCTTACCTGTGCACTTACTCCCCTCAGCGGGAGAATCAGCGAGCATGGAAACACCAAGTCAGGGAAAAGAAAAACTCTCATTGACTTCACGTGCTTCTTAATGCCTCTGCCTCAAGGTTCTGCTGTTCTCAAGCAGCTGCTCACTTTGTTCGCAGAAGCCGATGAAGCGTCTGGATTGTGAGGTAATGAGGTTTTTGTGCCACAGGTAGATGCAAATCTAGGTCTGTACTTTTGTTCTTGCAGAAAATAGAAAAGAAGGAGTTAAAGGGCTCACTCGCTGATTGATAGCAGCGGGTTTGGATAATTTTGAAGACCGAATCATGTAGAGGACGTGTGTAGGTCTGACTGATAAGATAATCCTTTATTTAACACACAATGGACAAAAAATCATGACATTTTATTTTTTCTAACTAATTTAAAACAATAACTGTGCATTACATAAGAGAGCGTTCCCATTTGATAGGAGTGAATACGACTTTATTCAATATCAAATTCTCATTAAAAAAAAATCTAATCAGCCAATTGCGTGACAGCAACTGTTCTGTTTCAGTGGGACTGGTTTGGGGGCTGCTTTTTCTTTTTTCTGTCTGTGTTTCCCTCATCTGGTTCCCTGGTGGAGTTATCAGATGGCTTGGTGTTACTCTCTGCTCAAGCTGCTCCTCCCGCACCTGTTTTGAGTGGTGCAATCAGGCGTTGAGCACATTAACTTTGAAGGGTACCACATTTCTCTGCCAGGTCGTCATCGGTAACCTGGTGGAAGTCAGGCAACCTTTGTTAGCTGTAAGCGTCAGTACTATTCATTAACTAACTGAGCTGTTGTGTGTTTCCCCCCAGTTGTTTGCCCAGAGTAAAAAAAAAATGGAATACAGCACACTGAGAACTTTGGATGCCACAAGCTATTTTTTATCCTTCTCAACCGGTCTCAACAGATGGCCGTCCTTCCCTGAGCCAGGTTCTGCTAGAAGTTTCTTCCTGTTAAAAGGGAATTTTTCCTTCCCACTGTCGCCAAGTGGTTTTTCATAAAGGATCGTTTGATTGTTGGGATTTTCTCTGTATTAACTTAAGGTCTTTACCTTAAAGCACCTTGAGGCAACTGTTGTTGTGATTTGTTGCTGTATAAATAACATGAATTGAATTCTCTCCTGCAAAGGAACGGACTTCCCTGTCTAACCAGCTCTCTGCCCACTCTCCACCTACTCATCTCTGTTTTATCTCTGCTCGACTGTCCCCCCTGAGATTCTTCTGCGTAACAAGTAAAGCTACATTTACGGTCCTGCAGATGTCCACGATTTTGGTCAGACAGATGGGGAGACGGGTTTTCACCCAACTCAGACATGCTCCCGTGCATTCCTGCAAGACCCTCACTGCAGGTTGCTGGAAGTGGATGATGTAAGGGACTGCAAAATGTTGATTGGTTGGCCCTGAATAGTGCAGGGAGTGAAAGCGCAGTTCACCGGGAATGGAAGAA
This sequence comes from Rhamphochromis longiceps, assembly GCF_057381845.1. NCBI lineage: Eukaryota > Metazoa > Chordata > Actinopteri > Cichliformes > Cichlidae > Rhamphochromis > Rhamphochromis longiceps. The sequence continues at coordinate 24,431,707 of NC_140575.1, read as the reverse complement.
CCTCAAAAAACCCCTTCAAACATTAAAAAAATAGGCATGAAAAGTTTTTCACGTGTTTCACTTCATGTGTTTCACTTCAGCTCTTTGTTTGTTACAACTTCTCCATGGCTGGCTGACTGACCAACACACAAGCAAGTCTCCCACATACCCGTTGTAGCACATACTTTGTACACTGCCCCCATCTTGCAACAGCGCTCACTGCAGGCAATGGAGCAGACATCGAGCGATCTACCTCTGCTCGACCATAAAACCAGCGTTAGGCAGCCACAAACACTCACAAAAGGCAGTCATCAAACACATCATTCTCAAGAACTACATCTAACTCTTTCTGTGCCAGTAGACCACACAGAGTTCCACTCTTCAGTCTGAAAGAGAGACTAAAGAAGTCACTTGGATGAGTGATGAAACATGTATCCCACAGAAAACACAATGTCCAGATAAACAGAATCAAGTTTCTGGGATTTCCTTACCTAGATGATTAAGCAGCATCAAGGCATTCTTCTTCTATTGTCACAATAGAAAAGGCTTTAAGGATGAGCTCTTACCAAATGGCAAACACAGGCTTCACAGCAATCCCCTTTTTATAACGTTAAAATATTGCTTTCAAAGTACACATATCCTTTTTTTTCTTCCAGCATATCTGTGAGCAAGATTGATTGACAGACCCTGGCCTGCTCTTCCCAGCACTGACACCTCCATCATGATGTGAAGTATACATCTGCACTTGTGAAGCAAAAATCCCTGCCATGCACTACAAAAAAACATCATCTTTACAAAAAGCAGCATTTGCAGAAAGAAAGAAAGAACCCCCATCCTTTTCTTCTCTAACTCTGAGTGTTACAGTTTAAAGATAAAGAATTCTGGGTTGTGGATACGGGTGGGTCCATCCGTCTCGCTGTCTTTGGGCGCTGCAATGACAACGCCTCCACTGTCACAGCTGAGAAATGGTTTCCCTCTATTTGCATTTTTATTGATGCTCCAAATTGCAAATAGCTTTCTCCTCCTTCTGTCTTTGTCTTTGCGTTGAGGAGACGGAAAAAAAAATCCTCATTTGTTCAAGCTGGCCCTATATAAATCACTATAGTGAAGTGAAGTGATGTGAACTGGACTCATCTCTGAATAAAACATCAGGTGGCAGACAGGGCACACTGGAAGCAGTTTTATCTCTCGAGCTATTTTGAAAATTTTGCTTTTTCAAATGGGTGCAGTGCTTGCTGCTGTATTGTGCCAAGTTGGAGCTAACACTGATGCAAAAAAAAATAAAAAATACACACAGAAACAGGACTTAAGCAGACTGCATTCAGCTTTTCTGCTAACTCATTGTCAAGAACATGTACTATATATTACATACTATACTGGGCTACACAGCAGCTGGTCAGACACATTGATTACCTTGCTATTTTCTGCACAGGTCCAATATGGATTGGACCATTACCCCAGTCACTTTCCTATAGTAACAAACAGCAGTCACTGCACTCTGCGAGAGTACAATTACTTATCAGTCAGTGAATTACTGTGCATCAGAGTCGCACACCTCTCTCCTTTTTCCCTCTCTCTCTTGTCTCACTTTCTTTCAAATTGAGTGACTGTGAGACGATGAAATTTCATTGTTTATGTATTTATTCATTGTGAAGCAGGGATTACTGACTTTACAAGGTCATTCAAACAGATGAGTGAATACTCTATTGACTGAAATGTAAATACAGGCTCACACTGGGCTCGAGTCACACAGCTAGACATACAGCCGCTGTCTTCATTGTCCTTCATTGTCAGCCAGAGGAGCAAAAGTGTTTTCCTTAAACTGCTGATTAAGTTGCTGCAGCTTCTATCAAGGTCTGGGGATCTTGGGAAATAGGAAACCAGAAAATGAGATGTTGATATTGATTCTACAATCGTGAACAGAGGGCACCTTTCACTTAATCTTAACTGATCTGACAGCTATACAATAAATATAGTAAATATTAAAGCTGTAAAATAAAAGTATCATGTCTAACTTAGAAATGCAGGGATGATTTGTTTTTCAGCAAATGCTTGATGGAAACCCTGATTGGCTTGCTCCTTGGACTAACTGGTTACAATGTGATGCTAGAAAAAGAACCACAGGTGAACAGATGTCACCATTATTCTAAATCAAATCATTGCAAAGAAGGAATTAAATTAATTTGTATTTGTTAATTTTAAAAAATCATAACTAAAATGGTTAGTAAATTGTTGTGAACACATGTCCACACAATGCTACGACTTACTTTGTTGCATGGGGAACTTACTATGTTGGACTCCTCTCGGTCCACAATGCCACTATCATTAACTACGCTATTACCCATATGTGAAGGCAATGAGTTCAGTACAATAAATGATGGACCCCAAGATACACGGTCTCAAATTCACGCCACCAGTGATGTGCGTATCCCCCCATACTGTTTTATTATTAACATTTTAGTCTTATAAAGCTGACATGGTAAACCTGCTAGCAAACAACGCTCTACAACCTAAACAGAAACATTACATTAGCATCACTGCGTGGTAGGACTTGCAAAACATAATTAAACACAAGTTGTTGCTGATAAACTCATCTAAGTGTTCCTGAAATTGCATAAAGTTGCACTTTATGAGGTAGCTGGAGTGGTGGTGACCTAAGCACACACGGCTTTCAATCAGGAGAATTGTTTGGTTCGGTTAAGCTATCAAAACTACCTGGTTAGCATTAGGGAAACATTTTGGATTCATTATCTACATTGCACAGCTCCATTTTTAGGTCACTGTGATGCTGAACTCCATCTAAGCACAGCTGTTGGAAGTTGCTTAACTTTATTTTGCATAACATTAGGTTTAAAATTATGTTCACAACCCTTTTTAACTCTTCTAATTCCCCTCACCTCCCAAAGTCGACCACATCAAACGGCTGTACCTTTCCTGGGTCTGGTTCTACTGGTCTTTTCTTTTTTCATTAAAAAAAAAATCAACTATTTTGTCATCAAGACTTTTCTAATTCTTGCAAATACAGCAGGTTGATGGCATTAAATTGTTAAATACAACTGAAAATAATTAATATAAATAAATGTTTGGGGGATGACGGTCTTGGCAGTCTTCTCTTTATTGCCAGACAGGTGGTAGTTAGTGGCTTTGATAAGGTTTTGCTAAAAACATCTGCTGGAGGAAACTGTAAGACAGAATCACAACTTTAAAGCGGCAAGTTGTAAAAGCAAAGGAGCTGAAAGAGACTGGTGTGCTTCATAGAGATGAGGGAATTACAAAACAAGCGATCATTTTCCTAGGCATTGCTTCGAGTAATCCATTTCACACGGCACACTGTAAAATGGATTCATATAAAGACATCGATCAAGGCAACTTTAAAGACAGATGTTCAATACAAGTGTTTATGACCTCATTAGTGCATAGGCAATAAATATGAAAAAAACAACAACTGGTTAATTACCAAATTGAAAAATCACCTCGCTTTTAAATGATTCTTTAAATATAATGTCTTCCATGTCTACACATCAGTGTGAAATATGCCAATATATTGATTTGGCCAATCCATTAAAGAAAGAAAAGTAATCAAAAAATATGTATAGTCACCTTCAGGTGTCCTTCCTCCAGTCCTGACCTCTTACCCTCATCGTCTAATGACCTTTCACTCTGACAAACAGACAGATGACTCCATTTTACCCCCTCCATGCAGGTGTCACAGGGATGATAGAAGAGAAGGAAGAGGAATGTGATGAAGAAATGAGAACCTTAGCAGGATGTGACAGAACACTGCTGGAGAGGATCGGAGAAGAGAGGATGGATGGAGTGGTGAAAAGTAGGCAGGAAGGAAAGCACTGTTTGGTTGTCACTCTCAGATGTTCTTTAAAACACTGAAGTAAAAAGTAAAGCTTGAGCATTATCCGCTGTCTTCACCTCTGAAACCCACTGCCGACAAATATTTGACACCAAATTATTCATAGATTTTTAACGTGAGACTTTGTTAGTTTATCAGCTTTTTTCCATCAGCAGTTCATGTATCACTTGCTATGAAATTGCAGATCTTTAAACTTAACTTTTCCTGAGGAATTTAAGGGCTTCTTATTCAGTTTGGCTCATTTTTCAAGGTTAAGAGTTAATTTCATGTTATTGTCTGACTATTTGAAGGCTATTTTTACATTTCCGATTAAATGACTGAATTTTATACAAACTCTCGATAACGAACAAACAAAAATTCAAAAGCCAGCCAAGAAAAAGTATTTTTCTCATTATGAGGACTTTTGAAATTCACTGAGTTTGAGTGGAACCACAGGCGAGGTGAAATGTGCTTACCCCAATTGTAATTCTGTCATTTCTATTCACTCTCTGATCTCTCCTCTACATTGTGTGCGAGTGAGATCACGTTCGCTCTGTAATAGCCCTCAAATAAAAATCCTCATCGAAACAAAGTGAGATGCCCATGGCTCATTGGAATGACAACAGCGGTGTATTCTGCTTGCACCTGATAAAAATTTTACATCGCCTCCTCTACAAAGAGGATCAGTGTGATTCCTTTGAGAGAGACAAAACTGAATTCAGCCCCAACATGTGCAGAGCACTTCTGACATATTCACGCTTACATGGATAAATGTGTTGCGTAACTGGTGAACCATCTGCTTGCAAAAAATGCCAGATAAATACTAGGTAAACAGCGAATGCGACGAGGTGAAAACGAAATGACTTAAGAAGGGTCTGTGAGAGCCGAAGTGACAGTCAGTTAGTTGGATAATTGGTTTGCGAAGTAGAAAGCAGGAGGTGGCGTTGAATCAGAGCTGGAGAAGGGGAGAGGAATGAGAAGATGAGAGGCGAGTTGAAGTGAAGAGAAAAAATGGGGTGGGGAGTGGGTGAAGTACAGAGCTCGGTTCACGCACAGCTGGCTGATGAAGGATGAAGGGAAAGAAGCAGAGGCGACTGATAGAAGTTCAGACCTGCTGAACTGAAGCAGATGTCCACCATCCAGACTGACAGGGTCGTTGGCTGCCTGAGGAATAGCAGGGGTATCAATTTATAATGCTACCTGCCTAATAAGCCTTCTAAGATGCTTCATAATGCATTACACTTAGACCAGTAATTTTCATTTGTGTGTGCATATTCTGCAGAAACCCTCAATTTACAAAGATCGTATATTGATTCTAATTATTGCTAGCCTTTCACCACATGCTCGGAATAATTAAATTGAAGTACGGACAGAAGAAGGACTCAGACATATGTTGCAATTTGCAGCGCAGAGAGTAAAGGATGGGCAGAAGAAACTTGGTGAGAAACAAGACTTAAAAGCGCCGAGGAGTGACGCCCCTCCATAGGAGTAGTGGTGCCTCTTAGTGGTACTGACAGCAACAGAGAGGAAGAGAGAAGCTGCAGGAGTGGGTCCGAGATCTGAAGATGTTGCCAAGAGTAGCAGCGGATTTGTGATAAGTAAGAGAAGTCAAGTAACTTTCTGAAGCTAGTTTGTTGCTCACTTTATATCAGATGTGAAGCAGATAAATGTAGAAACTGCATCATAATGAGTCAGAAGAGCCAAGCAAGCCATGTATTATGTGAAACACTATCAAGTGTATGATTGCTATAGCCATTGTATGGTTTGCTAGAACAGTCATTATCTCGTTTATTGAAGTGATTCATATTTGATTACATTTATTTTATTCAGAATGAGCATATGCTGTATCTAACACAATAAGAATGAAACGGATACATCCCATATGAAACACACAGGGTGAAAATGACATAGTTAGAATATGTGATATTATTATATAAAGTGACTTGTGTAATGTTGGTGAAATTAAGCTATAAAGAAAGTTGGTTGTGTTGGCTGCAACTCTCCTTCAAACCGGAGAGCTGTCTCCCTGGAGAGTGGGTAAAAGAGCAGGATGGGTGGTTCCTAATCTTACTGTTGTTCTTTCTATGATGTCTCCTGTCGAGCCCTCTTTGCCCCACGCTTGTCTGAACCCACAAGCACAGCAAGCCACTCTCTTTCCTAAGCAAATCAGCCCTATGTCAGCCTGCACTGTGCCACCCCTGCCAACAACCTGGTTCACACGGAGGATAACACTCGCTGACAGCTCCACACTCCCTTTTGCACACATATTCACACGCAAACAGACACATCCAAGGCTGTGACACAAGCAACTTTTACACAGCAAGAGTCCTTTTTGCAAAACCTGCTTTGCTCGGTGGCGGTGTTTATGTTGTGGAAAAAGTTCAAAGAAATTCAGATTTACTGGAAAGATAAGATGAATCTGAGTATGTGCATCCCATAGAAAGCGGTCGTCGGTGTTTACCAAACTCTCTTGCATGCAGCGGGGTATATCATAGGGCATATCAAAAGTGACACCGTTATTACCACAACAACAGCCCCCCCATCTGGTGGGTAACAAAAAAAGAATGTGAACGTATGATAAGATCACTAATAAGTGGATCTAACAAGTGGATCTGTGCTTTAGAAAATAAAGATTTATGTCATTTAAATTTATTTACATTTAAATGAACCAGAATTAAATGTAGGTATTTTAAAAGAGGTGCAGTGTATTACAGCTAATTTATAAGCCTGTTAGGTGGGGCTGTGTGCAGACAGGAATAGGACCCAAGGTGCAGACTCCGGAGACAGAACTTAAACCAAAACAGCTTTAATGCTGAACGCAAACATCATATAACTAGAAAAAAAACTCAAAATAAACTTACACCGGTGGATGGGCAAAACACACAGCAAAGTAAACGGTAGATCACGACACAGACACAGAGAAACACTGGGCTTAAATACACAGAGGGAGCAATCAGGGAATGGGTAACAGGAGGGAAACACAGCTGGGGCAAATCAGGCCTAACGAGACAAGAAGAAGCAAAACCAGACACATTAACATCAGACATGGACTTTCAAAGTAAAACAGGAAACACATAACACAGACTGAACAAAGACACAGACTCATATGCCGGCACTACAAAGGGAACAGAGACGTGGGAACAGGGCAGACACAAAACACTGACTGAACACGGGGATATAGGAACTTAAGATACACATAGACGCGAACTAGACAAGGGGATGCAGGTGATAGGGGAGACAGAGCAACTAAAGAAGACAGACCTAAGCCATAAGACAGAACTCAAAGAAACCAAAAACTAGACAGTATAAATAATATCGTAAACTCAAAAACCCTGGGTCGACGACCCAGGCATCCTAACAAAGCCCAATTTAACCTGACATGCATGACTTTGGACTGTGTGAGGAAACTGGAGGACCAGGAGACAAGACCCTTAAACTATGCATGTAATGGACTCAAATTACTGAAGGTGTGACTGTACCTAGCCTTCTGGTCTGTTACATCAAGGATGAACTCATTTGATTTGGGTCAAAAATCAAAAGTTGGACTTACAACACCTGTTCTTGTCCACAACAAATTTTTATCCTACAACAGTAAGGATAGTCATGAAGAAGACAATCGCCAGACCCCTGCACAGGAGCAGGGCAAGAAAAACCATTTCTGCAGAAGAGACACCTTCTAGCCAGACTGAAGAGTGTCCTTTGGTCAGATGAGACAAAAATAGACTAACTCTTTGGCCACAGAGAGAGACACCATCCCCACAGGGGAACATGCTGCAGGAGTATTATGCTGTGGGGGTGCCTCAGTGCTTCTGGAACTGGGAATCTCTTGAAGGTGCAAGGAATCAAAGAGAGAGAAGGATATGTGAAAACTTAGCTTAAAACCGTCAGTATCAAAACTGGGTCTTGGTCATCGACCATCAAATCTGCAAGAGCTTGAGAGATTTGCTGAAGAAGAAAGGGGCTGGGTTACTTAGGAGATGTGTGTGAGACTTTTTGAAAACAACAATTCACAACTGGAGGCTGTTATCCAGCAAAAATGATGCACAATTGACTATTACAATCAGAAGTGTGTTTTTAGTGAAATTATTTTTTTCCTGTGTGCAAAATAAGGAAATGTAAGCATCCAAGATAAAACCAGGATGTTTGCACTCCGAAACTTTAAAAAACAGGATTAATAATAATTCTGTGCTGTCTATAAAAGAATCTGCCAAATAAAACATGCAGAGCTACCTGCTGTGGCAACCCCTTGTGAATAAGGGAGAAGCTGGAAGTAGCTTTATTCATTTATTTATTTTTTAAAAAACTCAAATCGCTCAAATATTAATGTTCACCAATCTAACACAAATAAATATTCCACTGATCATAAATGAATTCTGCGGCTAAAACGTCTAATCTTGTTTTCTTGTCTTTTATAGGGAATTTTATTTCACAACAGCACAAATTATGTATTCATTTCAACACTAAAAAGAGAGCTTACATAACAATAATACCATCACAAAACAACATAAATTCAATTACAGATCATATGAGGTCCAACTAAATGCAAAAAAAGTAAAAGTCTGTAAACACAGGAAAAAGCTGCCACCCTGATCACAGGTAAACAAGTATACATCCATTTCTATCTTTACTTTTGGCCATACTCAAAAATAGTCACAATAATAATATTAATTAGTACAGTCACATTAATATTTGTTACTCAAAAATAGTCACATTAATAAAAAGTGCAAGTTAAATGAAATCAGAATTAATGCTTAATCTGAAGCGACACGAGTGCAATACATTAAATTCAAATGTGTTTTCATTTTTCGCCTACTGCCATTTACATATAGGAGGGGGCAGAACAGTTGAAAAACCTACACTTCATTTACCAAAGTCATAATTAATAGAAATTTTGATATTATACTCCCTCAAAAACTAATCAGTTTTAGGAGGATAAACTGGCATCCAGCTGTTTTCATCCAATAAACATGGCAGAGTCTAAAACCTAGGGGGTCCTCCAAGGGCAATCATTGCAATCACTGCACAGATGTAGCGCAGACTAAGACATTTGTTGATTTCTCTTTTCAAAATGAATTTATTAGTAATCATTTCACTCCACAGGCTGGAGTGTCCAAGCTGCAAGTTCTTTTTTCAGTGGAAGAACAAAGAGAGTGCAGGCTAGGCTTGCAGAAACACAAATATGCCACATGCAAAGGTCCCTGTAAAGTTATAAATGGTTTATTTTGAATGTATATTGCTAATTTGATAAATACTCAGAAATTTCTTTGTATGATGACACTCTTTTGGATTCCTGTACTGTGAGGTTGTCTATTGGTAGAACATCACTGGTGAAATATCTTTACCTCCAGGTGGAGCTTAACCATGACCATGCTGCGAGAATAAAGGTATTTTAAATGTTTCTTATTTGATGTTTAAGAATATAAGGGTAAAAATAACACCACCGGAGAGAAACTCTAACTAGAAATAACTCAGCTCATGAAGAAGAATGTGAAGCTACAGTATAAGACGGAAAATCACTCATAAAAAGACGAACTAAAAAGCATTTTACACACACCTGTCTGATGAAACAAAAGGCTCACCCTCGGGATCAGTGGACATATATGATGAATAAAACAAGCCCAAAGGGAAAAGCAGCAGTGCTTAAATGACATCACCAATCAGACACTCACACCTGAGTCCAAAAAGTAATCATGGAAAACTGTGAGGGAAGAAAAGTTGTTATCCCTTCACTTACGCTTCAGCTGGCAATATAATGTTTCTTTCCCTGCTTTCACCATTATTGATTTTGTCAACCGACAGGCCAGACTCAGGGACGAGCAAAGTTTCAATCTTTCAGGTTAAGCAGATGATGCATTTAGCTTGGAAGGGGGGGGGGGTAGAAAAAGTACAGAGAAATACACTCCAATGGCGACAGCACAGCACAGGGTGATATTCCTGATAGACGTGAAGCTAATTTTGTTAACAGTCCATCGAGTGTCCCAGTTAGCTGCTGCAGTGAGCCAACATGAACAATACTGGAACCATGTCAAGTGAATGGAACGAAGCCACTTTTAGTGTCAAACCAACACCAGTGTTTTTCCTGCCATGACAGCCAAAATGCATGCTGAGATAAAAGTCTATCACAGAGAGTGAAATTTACTTTAATCTAGCATGTCTGTGCTGCAAAGAGAAACGGCCCAGAAAACCCTGTAAAAGCCACTTCATACTTTTAATGTTTTATTTTAGGGATTATAATCTGTAATCCTCCGTTTCCACAGGCAGGAATATTCAGTTTTTTATTTATTGTCACGGCTGGCGGAATGAGCCGTGTGGTGTGGAGGAAAGGGAGGACCCAAAATGCAGCAGTGACTGATGATACGAGTGATGTTTATTTACAAAGTGACAATGGCAGAAACAGGCAGTGAGGCATGACAAAACAACTGAAGAAACCTAAACTGGGAGAACTAAATGACAAACCTGAGACCATACAAAAGGGGTGCGGGGCAGAGAGACGCAGAGACAGGAACACCATAGAACGCAGACGAGCCGACAATGAACACAGACCGACACCCACTAAATATACACACACAAGGTAATCAGGTAATCACACACAGGAGGGAAGAACAGCTGAACCTAATACACATGAGGACCGGAGGACACAAGCTGAACACAATGACAACAGACACAGACCTTCAAAATAGAATAGGAAATCCAGAACATGAGCCTTCAAAGTAAAGCAGGAACACACAGACTGATTTACAACACAACACGGGGACATGAACAGAGCACCAAGGACAGACACAGGTAGGGCTGAATACACACACCAAACTACAGGTTCAACCCTAAACCAATACAAAATCAGAATAAACACAAAGCACAAAAATGAACTTCAAGGAAACACAAAACGCTGGGCCAAAATGACCCAGGACCATGACATTTATGGTAAGTTACAGACTATAGTTCGAATCCTAAATATGACCACTTCTTTTTATTTTTGTGTCTAATGTTGTTTTTCCTTTGGTTAGATTAAGGGAGCACACCTACTCGCTAAGGCGTTAAAAAAGGACGTGATTTTGGTTAAATTACTAAAGTTACCACATGTTCGAAAGCTCCGTTGTGCCAATTTTCTGATGAGTCCTGTCAGGAGAAAAATATATGGTTCACTGAAATAGCTGCATTAGTTTCAAAGTCATGGAGACAGCCTCAAAAAAGGAAATTCATGTCCTTCACATGATCGCCTTTTTTGTCAGTATTTCATGAACTGTCATAAGACCAGGCTGCTTTTTGACATGTGATAGTAGAAAAACTAGGGATACCATTAACAATGTCCTAAACATCTGTAATGTCTATAGGTCGGTTTCATAGGTATTGACTAATTTATTATATCATTGTAACTGTTTTTTGTTAATCACTGCAACGTGGGAACCCAATCGTCCTTTAATTGATGATCATCCTCAGTCTCAATGATTTCTTATGGAGCATTTTTAAATGGTTGAGAGATTTTTATCTTATCCCCCCCCTCTCAGGTGTGCAGTTACACATGCACATATACTGTACATGAGACATCACTATCAACTCTGTATAGTTTCATAATGCTCCATAAGAATAATCTTAATCATTGAATTAATATCATTGCCTTTCAAAGCGAGCTGATTCCATTCATGGTTATTGGAGAGTATTGCTGCATATATAGAGTTGTAAAGTGTTTTGTGACTCCCCAGAGAGCTGAAAGAACCTGTAAAATTACCTCAGCTGATAGCATATTGTTTAAATCTATATGAACAGCTACTTAAACTAAAATCTCCAGACTGCTGGTGGCCAGGTGCACTGCATAGAGGGTAAGCTGGGTTTTCTGTGCTGGGAAAAATACCTGAAGGCAGATGCTGTGTCTGGTTCTGCTGCAATGAGTTTGTTTAGCTACTGTTGGGGGAAAACTCTGTAAAAGACCCAGGAGAAATAAAGACACAATGAGACAAGATCACTTTTTATGCTTTAACGTGCACACGGGTAAGCTGTTCAGAACAACTCACCCCGTGTACAGAGGCTGGGCACTTTTTATAGGAAAGACAGTGAGAACAGGATAAGAAAATACAAAACAGATAAAATAAACAACTCCATATGTGGCGCTAGTCTCGTCAGCAGAGAGCTGGGAGAAAGCTGTGAGAGATAAAACAATATGTCCCAAAACAGTATGTCTTTGCTGAGAAAGTCTAAAAAGATAATTCTAAACTAATCTAACCATAGACAAAAGGGCATGCTTGCACATTTAAAAGAATGTAAAGAAACATAGAATCATTTTTCCTGTAACATTCCCTCCTGTTTTAACTTATTTTAAATGTATACAACAATTGTCTGTGAAGGTTATTTATTAAGTATCTTAAGCAATTTTTTAATTTTCAAAATGTCAGCATAGCAGAAATGGAAATCATTTGGTTTAAAGAATAAAACAAAATAAAATAATAAAAAGAACAAAGAAAATCATAGTAAATGAAAATCATAGTAAATGAAAATCATAGTAAATGAAATAACAAGTGGAATAAACAAGAAAAAATAATAAAACTAAACTACAAAAAATAAAGGATAAAAACCTTATATTTAAAACGAAAACTACAAAAAATAAAAGGATGAAAACCTTATGTTTAAAATGATGAAAACCTTATATTGTACCTGCATAAACTACTAATGTGTTAATCAGTGCATGATCACTTGACAAGTCATTTTTAATCACCACGTCATTCATTAGCAGTTATTACAAGTTCTCCTCTAACAGAATTGCAACGGGATGCTGTTCTTCTTGAGGCACGGCAACATAAGCAGTCATTGTAGTTGTTATCATCTTTGAAATCATTACTCTTAGACATGGCGGTGTAGCTGCTCCAGATGTGTGGTCAGTGACATATTTCTGCAGAATGGTCAAATTCTGCAAAGCTTCATAAATGTCTCCGCTTACAAACTCCTCCTTGTGATGCTGTTAGCAGGTCTAGAGTCAGTCTGTTCTGCAGCACCATCGTTCTGATGGTCTTCTGTTCTCCTGCTAAAGCCGGTCCCAGGGTCTTTGTCAAAGTTGATGCGTCGTAGCAGAGCATATCGGTTGATCTCCACATGATCCCGCACCTCGGCAGCTCCAATGCCGGGGATCAAGCTCTGTAAGAATTTCACTCCTCCTCAGATGCGAAACTCTGGTTCCTTTACTGCTTGGTGCCGTCCGTGCACATCCTGTCTGGTACTGAGTCTTTGTTTGTAGTGGCATCCGGTAGATAGGTGAGTAGGCAGCTCCCCCACTGCCCGCGATCCATTGTTCATCACACATACTGGCAGTTGCGCTGCGTTCAGCTTGTTCAGTAGAATTACATCAGGCAGTGGGTCTGAGACTTGGGGCCAGGTCAGTAGGTAGGTCTGTCCGGAACAGTTCACATTTGTGGGTGATGATGACCTCCAGGTTGCTTTTGCTGGGATGCTGTAGTTGGCCTTGGACCAAAGAGTACCGTAGCCTGGATGTGTTGCCAGGCCCAACAGACACCAACTGCGATCTTCAGGTATGCTGTACGGCCACAGGCCAGACGTCTGCGAGGATAGGGGCATATGGGTACATGCATAGCAGTCAGTTTTATTATTCCAGTGAGCTGTAGTGTTCATAAACTGCCACCAAAAGTTAGTGGCGTAGCCATGGGGAAACTTGGTGTACTGTCCTTTGTCATACAGTGTCTGCCTTTTCTTCATATTGCGTGACTTGTTGTCCCTCACGGAAGCAAAGATGAGGAGCCCGGCCATGGTCAGGGCCACTGCAGTTATTAAGAGCCACCACCTCATGATGACGGGACACACCCTCCTGTCGCGAGTAGACCCCCCGGCCAGGAAAGCTGACCCCTCCACCGGGCGAGATCACAACAAGTGGGCAAGCCTGCTGTCAGCTGTGTTTAGATGGCTTCACTGACTCGCCTGCAGTGACTCTGATGGATCCAGGATGGTCATTCCGCAATTTTGCAAGCGGTCGGTGTAGTGAGGAGGACTTGGTATGGCCCCTCCCACCTGGGTGTGCTCCAGTTTTTCCTTTGGAGCACCTTGATCAGAACCCAGTCACCGGGCTTTAGTCTGCAAGACACTGGAGAAACATCATCAGGTTGTTGATTATGTACAATGATCTCTTTGTTTTCCAATAGCTTAGACATCCATTCTGCTAATGTGTTTTCTCTGATTGCTTTGTCTATTGGTTGACTGGTGATCGGCAGTGGGAACGGCCTGCCATGAATGATTTCAAATGGAGTTAGTTTATGGGAGCCTTGCGTTAAGCGCATCCACATTTTCACTAAACCCAAACATTCAGGCCACGGCCTTCCTGTTTCTGCCATGCATTTCCTGAGCCTTTGTTTTATAGTGCCGTTAGTTCTCTCTACAAGGCCTGCGCTCTGAGGGTGATAAGCGCAGTGGTGTTTTATGCTGAAACCGAGTGCTTCAGAGACCTTAGTGATGACATCATTTACAAAATGAGTGCCGTTGTCTGATCTTATCAAAGCTGGGATGCCATATGTGGGTATGAAGTGATTGCACAGGCACTTTGCTACTGAAATTGCATCTGCCTTTTTCACTGGATAGATTTCCGGCCATTTTGAGAACACGTCTATTACCACTAGGGCGTATTTTTACCCTTGGCATTCGCTTAGCTCAATAAAATCCATATGAATTGTGTGAAAAGGATAAGGTGGAGTGGGAAAACGGCCTCTTTTTGGTCGCAGATTTCCCTGAGCATTATATTTTTGACACGTCATGCACGTTCTGACAAATTGTTTTGCTGAAGTTTCAAAATTTACAGTGTAGAAATGAGAGTTGACAATACAGGTCATTCCCCCCGATGACAAATGCGTATAGCCATGAGTCACTAATGCCGCCATCTTGTGGAGAGATTTTGGCAGCACTGGCTTGCCATAACACATCATTAAGTCGTTTGTCAGAACTGCACCGTGTTTTAGCCATTTTGCCTGCTCTGCTGTGCTTGCTGCTTTTTGTTCATTTTTCAACACATCCAGTGGAATCTGATGTGTGTTTACTGCCATCAATGTGATGTTTGTCTTTTGTGCCGCCTGTTTTGCTGCTCTGTCAGCAAAGTTATTGCCTGTAGCAATGAAAGAGGCGTTGTAAGAGGTTGGCATGCTGAACTGGTTTTCCGGTTGGTGTAATCATTCCTCTGGTTTTCCAGATTTTTTGCAAAATGATGCACAGCAGAGAAAACATACTGGCTGTCTATATAAATGGTTATTTGTTTATCTTTGTGTATTTAGCTTTCGCGTATCACAGCTATCAGCTCAGCGCTCTGTGCAGAACATGAAGAAGAAAATGGTTTTGCTTCTATTATTTTACTATCTGTGGTTACTGCGTAACCTACACAATTTCGGCCTGTGCTGTAAGGTCAAATGCTAATACCAGAAAAGAATGGCATGACTGCTATCTTAAGTTTTGTCAGAGCGTCTCTACCTAGCAAAGTTACTGGACACGACGGGTCATATGCATTTAATAAAGCACCTGCGGCCACTTGCTGTATGTACTAGTTCTAAAGGGGCAGTTAATTGTTGTACAGTTGTGTGGCCTGCAGCTGACTTTACAACTAATTTGTCCTTTGAAAACTGTAAGTTTAAGTGGCTGCCTCAAAACTGTTTTGGATTATTTCTCTGTGGCCTACTCCTACAATCTCGTGGGAAGTGACCTTCCTCTCCACGGTTCTAGCAGGCGTTGTCTCTATGTTATCTGCTGTTTCTGCGTGGCTGTCTGCAGCCTTGGTGTTTGTGACTTTGCTCGCCTCTCTGTTCCTGATAGCCACCTGCGAATTAGTGTTTTAGTGTGTTGTCAACACGTCAGCCTTATTTCTAAGTTACAGAATGCTTCTTCTCCTTTTTTTTTTTTTTTTTTTTGGTTTGGGAGAATAGATGCAACTCTACATTTTCACTTAAGGCATTTTTAGATAATTTCTAGTTCTTCAAACAATTCATGGATCTCACACATTTCAAACTTTCAAGTTAGGGTTGTTTCCCATTTATACAAATATATATATATTTAACTTTGCATTGCTCACAGCTCATAGCTCACAGCTCTAAACCTAGGCATTTTTCAATCATATGCCTAATCACTATGTGTCACTGTGATTCTCAAGTATTGTCACAAGTTCGTTTAAATTCGTTTCCAAAACCAACAAAATAATCAAACAAAAACAAAAAACATAAACGTGTCAGGACACAAAAGAAAAAAGAAAAATGCTGCCACCCGAACAAGGCAGAAGTCTGCATATGTTGGCTTGTAATAGCATGCAGCTTGTAACATGGTAGACTAATGTGCCTGTGTTAATTCAGCTCCATATTATTGTGTGAAGTTGCACTGGGTTGGGAGTGGTTTTGTGTGTGTCACATTTTTGGTGAGCCAATGGCTGGAATGGGGTTGGACTAATTAGAGGCAGGTGTACTTGATTGCACTGATACACTGGTCTTCTTATAGCCCACACTACAAACACTGCTGTGTTGTTTTGTCTCTCTGTGCAGGTATGTAATGTGATGAAATCAGATATGTTTGGGATGGATGGGTTTTGCCCTATGAATTTTATATTAAGTGTGTCGTTTTTGTCTCTCTGTGCAGGCCAGGGCCTATTATATGCCACAGCCTAAAGGCAGCAGAGTTGCAGAGGCTTGAGTGACCACTGACTATATGCTTGCAGGGTGGTGGGTCTCCAAGGACAACTTCTAACCCTGTTAAAGGCAACATGTGGGGTGCAACTTGGCTGTGTGGCATAGCTGGCTCTGGCCTTGGGACTGTGTGTTTTTATACAATTCTTAAGTGGGACACTGGACTGTTTTATCTTTTATCTCTTGATATATTTTTTGTCAATAAATTATCTTTTAGAATTTTATTGACTGACATCTTTTTGCCCATGACTGAAACGGTTGGTCAGACCTAGAGTCTTTCTTTGGGTGTGTTACAGCAGCTTCTGCTCTAAAAGAAACAAATAAATAAAAAGAAAAGAAAATGTGTAACATGCTCATCAGCTTAGCAGTGTCTACATATTTAATTCAGCTTCTCAATCCTGTAGTTGTAGCTGTTGTCTACAGGGTTTTGCTTATTGGTTGTTATTATAGGTGTGCTCTATATCTCAGCAATGTGTCATTCTAGGATGATAGGTTTCAAGCTGGTCAAGTGCCTCTATGCACTTCATTAGTTTAGTTATTCTCTGTATTGTCTTCATCTCACATGTCATTACACTGAGTTTTAGCAAACCTTAAGCTTGATGCAGACTACTGCTTAACAATTATCCACCTCACATCATAACCGATTAAGGTGCCTCTTCATATTAATATTATGTCATTGTTAATATTATCCTCTTTGTCTTATATAACAGCAATAGCATATTATAATATTTTATCAGTGTGTACCACTATACTACTCCTGAGCCAATTTGTTAGTTAGGATCATCTTATTCAGCAAACAGATAATTTAGAATTCATCCAATCTGCGGTCACATTTGTTCTCTCTGTTGCATGGCGGACCAGGCAGTTCTATTATAATATATTATTTATATTTTATTTTGTATCCATCAAGGGCTTCAGATGACCTGCAGAATCATCCTTTTCCCAGGGTGGAGACAGTTACCTTTTCACACACTGTCCTTGGCTGAACAGTGACACAGCCTTAATATACCTTATTTATTTTATTAAAATATTTTCGTGTGAATTATTTGCTTTATATTCATTTTATACATGCTGGGCATGGTCATCATGCCAACTGTGTTTCATTGTTAATATCACTTTACAGGTTGTTATCCTTGCTATTATTAATTTCAAATACTCTAAAGATAATTTCTACTGTAACTTTCCCTTTGTTCATCTTTATTTCGTACTTTTTATATTTATATCTACTCAGTGGGGTCTGTTTTCAACCCTTTTAAACTACTACAAAACTACTGTGATCTCTAGTTTTCACTTAATAAGGGATTATTATGTTCTTCCTGATATGGGTGTTGCTGCAGATGCGGCTGCAGGAGTGAGTGATGGTTTACTAAAAGGATTGTGGGAACTGCACAGTGTCTCGTCTTCTGGTTTTACTAAACTGGCAGTTGAGTTCTGTTCTTCTGACTGTTTATATTTTGTTTTCTTAAATCTCTCAGTTTACAGACACTGTTTTTGTCCGGCGTCTGGACTTTTCTTTTCTCACCACTGCTCGTCAGCAGGAGTGAGTTTTAATTTCACTTGCTTGATTACCCATCTTATTTATGTATTTACTTATTTTTGTTTAAGTAATATATACACAATACAGCTGCTATCACCTTCGCTGGTATTAGAGACGAGAGTGGTTGCTCACACGCCCTTCTACTTTCGGACTATTTCCAAAAGCGGTGTGAACTTTACGAGACGGAACTCGACCGTTCTCTCAACTCACCAGCACGTCAGTGAATAGCAGTAAAAGAAAAACACAGGAGCAGCTCAGTCTCTTATTGGACCGTGAAAATTCAGCTTGCTCCATTAATTAAAACAATACACACACATTCACATTCACAGCTTCGACGCGCGCGCGACCGGAACCCTTAAGATAAGGGGAGCTCCCAGAGCTACTTACTCTCTAGACCCAGCTGGGGGAGCTACCCAGAGCTCCAAAGCTACGAGTCGACGAGCTCCCAGAGCTACCAGTCGACGAGCCACTTCCGCTATTTTAAATTCCCTGAATTCAAAACGCGCTTTTACGCAAGATCGTGTCAGTGTGTCTGTATCTACCTGGTCAGTGTCACCGGGTCTGGTCCACCTCGATCGGGTCCCACCACAGTGGGTCGCTTTCTAAGACGTTGGCCAAGACCCGAATTTAAACGCTCTTGGACTTTTATCACACACCTGGTGTGTGAGCTGTCGACAGACGAACAACGTGGACTGGTCACGGAGATGGGACACGATGGAGGCGCTCCGGCTGTCGAAGGACCAAGAAATGTTGGGGGAAAACTCTGTAAAAGACCCAGGAGAAATAAAGACACAATGTGACAAGATCACTTTTTATGCTTTAACGTGCACACGGGTAAGCTGTTCAGAACAACTCACCCCGTGTACAGAGGCTGGGCACTTTTTATAGGAAAGACAGTGAGAACAGGATAAGAAAATACAAAACAGATAAAATAAACAACTCCATATGTGGCGCTAGTCTCGTCAGCAGAGAGCTGGGAGAAAGCTGTGAGAGATAAAACAATCTAAAACAATATGTCCCAAAACAGTATGTCTTTGCTGAGAAAGTCTAAAAAGATAATTCTAAACTAATCTAACCATAGACAAAAGGGCATGCTTGCACATTTAAAAGAAGGTAAAGAAACATAGAATCATTTTTCCTGTAACAGCTACTAAATACTGCATATATGTCGAGGCTATCTCTGTCTGCCTGCTGTGAAAGCGGTGAGATTCCACCAAAACAGTAAAGCTGCAGAGCAGACAGCTAAACAGTGTAAAGCCTTTCATGTTTGAGATGTGGTTAGGTGCATAAGTATCTGAACAATGAGAGTTTTGCTGGTGTACAGCAGCACAGTGGATTTTAAATCAAATAGTTAAGCTGTGATTGAATTGCAGATGTTCAACTTTAATTCAAGCAGTTTAACTAAATATCGCATTCACTGTTTTGGACTTATAGACGTCCCCATTTTTAGGGGCTCATAAAGGAATTGCACAAACTAAAACAATTTTAAACATAAAAATTGTTTTAATGCTTGAAAGAAAATCCTTTGCACACTTTTCTAGAAGTTGTGGGCTTCAGAAAATGCTTCGTTTGCTCCCTTGAGTGTTCTGCCGGGTCTTCACTCAGCCACAGCAGGTCCTCCTTGTTTGTGGGTCTCTCTACCTTCAGTTTTATCTCCAGTAACTGAACAGTATGCTCTATGGGGTTGAGATCAGGTGACGCACATTGAAGAATATCCCATTTGGTTGCTTTGAGAAACTTTTGCATTTGCAGTATGCTTTTGCAGCAACATTTGTTTTCCAGCATTTTGCAGAGTCTGAGCAAAGAGCATAGTGCTGTATACTCCAGAATTCATGCTGCTAATTCTACTATCAGTCCTGTCATCAATAAAGACTAGTGACCTGGTTCCACTGGTTCCTGCTTAATTTGTTATGAAATAGTGAGGGAACAGGCGTCACCTGGACACGAACCTGCTTGTCAGTTAACTGTCCATCATTTTTAGCTCCTAAAAAAACCCAAAGTATTTATTTGATATTTTTATTTTATATTCACTGCTGTGGCGTGCAGAACCAAAATTTGTCATTGTCCAAAAAGATGTGGACCTAATTTAGCGACCGTAAAAGGAACTGAGATTCAAACTGAGAACTATAGACACATTTTTCACTTCAACCAGTGCCAACATCCTGCACACAGCAAGTATGTTATTTGGAAGAGTTTTGTGGTTTGAAACTAGATTAGAACTTGAGTCTGAAGTGTCTGTGTGGTCCTCAGATAACAACTGCAACAGATCACTGTCTTGTTCTGACTCCTTTGATGTCTTCAGTGCCCAAGGCCACAGCTTTCTTACAGGAATAATCAGTGACATTTAACTGCCTTGTATTACAAAATGTACATAATACATCAGCAGGGGTTTGCAAGTGCAGAACAAAGCCTGTCATTCTCCTACAACCAGCAGAGCTTTGTAAACAAGCAGTTGGATCCATCCTTTTCCTGAGATGCTGTGAGCCCTTTAACAGTTAAAGAAGGAGACTGCCATGGGGTTGCCCTGCTACAATATCTTTCACTAAATAAATAAAAAAATAAACTCAGGTACAGGCCCTATATCTGTTCTGTGCTTAATCTTGCACCGTCTCAGGTGAGAATTGTCTGCAGAGAAAAAGGTGAACATTTGTGCCGTACAGGATTCCAGCAGACAAGAGACGATAATGAAACAGCCTCCTCCATCAAAAGCACCTCACTGTGAACTGAATCAGACAGTTGCTGTACAGTACATAGCGCAGACTGTTTCCATTCACCTCGCCAAGGCTCGTCTCCCTGGCAACTAAAAACAGGTTCTGAACTTCACTTCCCTCAGATGCAACCTTGAGAGGAAACATGCTGTCATGAAACAGATATAAAAAAATATCTGTGTGGAAGCTAATCTTCCTCTTATGGAGGATAAAGAATGATACTCACTTACAGAAGTCAGCTGTGAATCAAGTAAAGAGGCAACATTTGGGCTGTGCTGGATTCCAGCGCAACACAATGGATAGTTCAGCAGAGCATTTGGAGGCACTTATCCACATCTGCGAGGGAGCTGCTGTTGTAACAAACAGTATCTAGCAGATGCTCCACTGTTCCCATAGGTGAGAGACCAGTTACACAGCCTATGTCACACAACAGTTTGGTTAGCTTCACTGCGTGTTCAGATGCAATTTTCTCCTCTCATGCACACAACAAATTTCACAAAGACACGAAATGTGTTAACTCCTGCAAACAATGTAGCAGTGCTCCTGCTGTAAAGATGTAGCCCGGTTTGCTACAGCTTTGTATTCTTAGGCGTTCTATCAAAAGTGATCATTGTCCAATCAGATAATGTTTCCAAACACTTTGTTTGTACAGAAAATTTGTTGCTTATCTTGGAGGCATTTTGGAGGTTTCAGTCTTGCTTAAGAGCCACATACACTCTCCTAAGACAGACCCACAAAGGTGATTTTGATGATTTTTGCCAGGTGGTGCCGTGGTTAGCACTGTCACCTCACAGCAGGATGATCATGGGTTTGAACCTGCTAGCCAGCTGGGGCCTTTCTAAGTGGAATTTGCAGGTTTTCCATATGCCTGCATGGATTCTCTCCAGGTACTCCAGCTTCCTCCCAGAAACATCCATATTAGGTTAATTGGTGATTTTAAATGTTCTGTAGCTCTGTCTGTTTTGGCCCCATCATGGACTGGTGACTAGAGAGATTGATTCCAGCCATAGGATATATCTGCTGCATTCCTTACAGCTTAATTGTATATACACAGCTAAGATTATTTTTGCCAGTGTGTAATTGTTGAAAGTGGGGTTTTCCTTGATAATATTAACCTTTTTTTCCAACTTTCTGCACCCACTAGTACATAGACACTGCTCTGGCAGTTAGCCAGAAAAAAAAAACAGCAATTTTTGAGAGCTTTTAAGCAATTTAACCAGTTCATGCGTAATTAATGTAACTTTCCAAAACTGGTCACCTTCAACGGCAACAGGCCGTAAACATGGTTGCATCCTGTGTCAAGTTTCCATGATCCTGCTTTGGCTTAAATCTGAAGCTGCACCCTCGACACTGCAGGGCATTTGAGTATACTTGCCACTGTGGTGGTCATGGAGATTATATTTTGTTAATTGTGTGCCAGTGTAAGGCACAATGGGAGACATCCAGGTGTTTTTGTGTGTCTGTTCAATTTCTGTAAGACTCAATAGAAGCGTGAGCTGTGGGCAAGAATAGTGAGAAGAATGAAGATACAGACAGGAGGAGGGAGCGGCTGACAGCAGTTGGACAAACACTTGACCTTTTCCTGTTTTTCACCACATGCTGCTCCACCTCTCTCTCTCTCACACACACACACACACACACACACACACACACACACACACACACACACACACACACACACACACACACACACACACACTTTCAGACAGGCCCTTGGGGTATGTTTAGCCCTAAGGTTGCCATCTGTACCTGCCTGTTTGGTATGCATTTGGCTCTGCCCCCATCGCACTGAAGCTGATTCCCTTTTAGCTGTTTGTGGCTCTAACTGGCAGCACTTAGTCGGGCCCATGACATCACTGTATATTTATACATATGTGTGATCACATATTATTTTGTTTATGCACAAACATACATCTGTTTCCATGCGTTTCCTGTCTTTATTTATGTTTGTAACCCTGTGTGTTCATGTGCGTCTTTGGTTGGTTTGTGCGCTGTAAGATGGATCTTAGCGTGTAGCACTGACTTTCTTGTAGCATCAGGGACTAATCCTTTAGCGTTAGAAGACCAGCTGTTGTGCAGAGCAGCAAGATCGGCTTCATATGTCTCCTGGCTTCGTTTGTAAATTCTCTTAGATCTGTTTCATCACAGAAATTAAAGGGCGGTGGCTCGTATCTGACTAAATGACAAGCACAGTTTTTGTTATGCACTCTGAATTAAGAGCAAGTTGTTATGTGCTTAAATGAATGTTTGCATATACACTGCATGGGTGTGTTTAGCGACATTAGTGGCAGTGAGAGCACCGCTATGTGGCTAAATTGAACCGAGACAATGGATCAGCAGTATTTCTTAATTAGTGTAAGATTTTGAACACTTGCATGGGGAAGGCCTGATGAGAGTGTTCATATCTGCCACTGATTCCATGTCCCGTCAATGATATTTAAAACTTAATTAACAGATGATCAATAGTGTTTACACTGTAAAGCGACTGGGGCAGATTCTAATTAGAATATCCATACATTATTAATGACATTAGCAAGCTCTGAAATTAAAAGGAGACAACTGCCGCATTCAATTAAGGCAGCGTTCGCAGAGAAAATTGGTGGCAAAAGACTGAAAGTGAAAGACAGAGGCTGAGTGAGGCATAGATGAGGGCACAGATGAATGGGAAGAGATAACAATCAAAGTGCAGAACGGTCACAGTCATCTTGAAGTCTGGTGATGTACAATAAGTGAGGAATATACCCGAGACTTAATTAGAATAATTTGTTATATGAATCCCAGAGTAATAATGATAAGTAATATCACAGAGAAGTACAGGGAATGGGAACTTACTCGAGTTAGCCATAAAGCTTGTAGAGGTAAAATATATATATGAGCGCATATACAGGTAATGGTTTGCCTTTGAGCGGCTCGTCACCCAAGGTAATTAAACAGAGCTATGCCATGAAAATCATACCCACGAAAAGTAATTATGATTCAGTGGGACTTGGGAGCGATTTTTATAATTCTGAACCTTAATTCTGTCAGTTATGATAACCCTGTACCGACCAAAGGTTCTGTTAAACTTCACTTAAAGGAAAGACCGTTTTTTTGGTTCTCTTCTTATGTAGAAGGAACAACCTGTGCACCTTTCAAGTGGATGTAGCATCTTGGCACAAGACGGTTGTTCGGTAACGTGCAAAAGTCTCGAGCTACACCTCTTTTCTTTATATTTTGCTTCCAAGGACTTTTTCTTTGGCTGCTTTTCCACTCATTTTCAGGCCACTCCTTGCACCTGACCATTTTCAGAGAAGTGTTTTGTTGTTTGTAAAGCCGCTAAACACTTACTTATGAATCATTCAAGCATATAAAGGCACCTTTAGGCACTTTGTTACTAGCAGCCTGTTGCGAAAACACATTATCTGCTTAACTTTCCTCATTTGAAACTACACAGACATAAAACTGTTTTTTTAACACCAACAATGGGACTCCCAAAGAGCAATTGTCTGAAGCCTTGGCATTTTTTAGCAAGGGGTGCACTGTCTCCTTACAAGATCTTGACAGAAAACAGAACAAAAAACAGCCAACATCCAAAGAAAAGCTTTAAATGTCCTTCAAGAAGCCTGGAGAACTAGTCATAAATACTAAAAGAAATTACAACAGAGTTTGCCAAACGTTTGCCTTGTGTTAGAATAAAGGTGGTCATACCAAATATTGCCTTTCAAGCTTATTGCAAATGTACAAACTCTGTTTTTGCTCTATATACTTTATTCCCATTTACCTCTGCTGTACCCACTTCCCATTTTCTTAGCAAAAATAAAGAGATAGAGGAGTGACGCCAGACTTTTGCACAGCACTGTACATTAAATATTCACAATTCCACTATGTGCACCAGTTAGCCAGTAACTGTCAGCGTGTCAGATTTATAGGTATAATCAGCAATAACATCTACACTGAAATCCTTGCTGGTCAGAGCTTCTTTTCTGAAGAGTTCAATATCTGGCTGTGAGTCTATAAGCTTCTTAAAAAGAGGTAAAGCTGACCTACAGGTAAACTAGGAGTACAATTACAAGTGAGTAATTAACCGCTCATGTCATTGTCACTTGGTGACAGTGGGAAGGAAAAACTACCTTTCAACAGGAAGAAACATCAGGTAGGAACAGGCTCAGGGAGGGGCAGTAATTCTTTATGACTGGTTGGGGGTGAGATGAAAAAGAAGAAAGCATTTCATGTTGCACTTTTTAAGTTTCACTACAGCTTGGCAAGTAGTTGGCCAGTGTTTGCAGACGAGTTGGTGTCTTCCACACAACCAAAGCTGTCACCTATCGACAGCCAGCAACCAACCTTTCACCAACCGGTTAGGCGATAAACATTTTTCTCTAGTGACCTGGTTGCTAGGGAGTCACCTGTGTGACCAATGTGATTTTGTTTCTGATCCAGAAACAGCACTGAAGGGTTGATAAACCATCATTTAACAATAATGCTAATACTAAATAATGCTATCATGGTTTTGGCATCTTCCCAGGCAAGCTATTCAAGAGGAATGACCACAACTACACGAGACTCAGGTTGTGATAAACTGTCACTATCCTTTTATTCCTTCATCAGAACCATTTGAACACAGAG
Organism: Rhamphochromis longiceps; assembly: GCF_057381845.1. NCBI lineage: Eukaryota > Metazoa > Chordata > Actinopteri > Cichliformes > Cichlidae > Rhamphochromis > Rhamphochromis longiceps. Next base: position 24,406,390 of record NC_140575.1, on the reverse strand, counting down.
TTTGAGCAGTTAAATGAGCCTCAATGCAAAAGAAAGGCTCTGATATCCAAACTTGAAAGCAGCCTTTGAAAACATCTCACTGTAAGTTCATCTGGGATCAACTATTGCCACGTGTGTCACTGGAGAAAGGAAAAAAAAAAACACTTCTGGAGGATGAAATTTAAGAAACTCCAAGTTAATTACAAAAGGAGCTTAAACACTCATAATTAGCCTTTTCTATTGTAGTATTGGGTTATCACAATGTCATGTCAATGTAATTTAAGAGGGAAGTGGAGGAGAAGTGGAAGTTAGAATTCAAAAGTGGCACTTAGTGGCTCAGCTGGGAATCCACTTGGATCAGTCAGTAGCTTTGAGCCCCGACCACTGGTCTCAATAGCTATTATATCATGCCAGGGTAATATACATGGATGTTAAAATTTTAAATGAGGAACCAGCGAGTTGATTTATCAGCCAGTAAATTTCTTTTCTTCAACTTAAACCTACTCGAAGCTCACAACAAAATTGATCAACTGTGACAAAGAAATTGAGACCACGGAAAAGGCAGTTTGCCACTTGGACACTTTGGATAAACAGACATGATATAATGTGCATGTATAAGCTTAAGAGGTGATAGCACCTGGATTTAGCAAATCAGAGCTGTTCCAATTGTCTAGTCTGACTCACAACAGAGAATAAGTATGAAATAAGAAAGATAAGTTAATTTCCTGGAAAATGTACGTTAAGTTATTTGTGTATTTCTTCTATGATGTTTCTTTCTAGACATCCCAATCTCAGGAAGATAACAAGATAAAAATGAAAATCCAATTAAATCTAAAATTGAAAGACACCTTTTCTACGTTAACCTCATAAAACATTGCTCATTATATCAAATTGCACTTGCAGTGCTCATTGAAACCATGCAGAATACCTGGACACTGAATGTAACCTTCCCGTGAAAGGCCTCTCCAATAATGCTTTTATAATTGGTCCTGCAGAGATTAACAGCGCCCTATTGAAGCAGATCACGCAACCCTGAGGTTTAGATGTAGGATGAATTGCTGACACCGTACAGTGAGAGTAGTAAGCACAGATAGGATTCCCAGTGTCATTCACCAGAGGGTAATAGATGTGCCCAGTAGGGCAGAAAACAAGAGAAAGCAAGCGGCAGCAAGGAGGAGAGAAGCAGGAGGGATACATTCATTTCATCTGCAATGAGAGACAAGAGACACAATATCAAGAAGTTTGAGAGGCCATCTTTCACCGTCTCTTTACCCTGGGCTTGTGGATTGCTGTCTGTGTGTGTACATGAAAGAGAAAGGGTAATTTGATTTTGTGTCCTCTGTCTAAAAAGCTAAGGATTGGGACAACCAGGCAATATGGTCCACTGACCTTCTATTTTTACTCAAACGTCCAGCCTTGAAACACTAGCTTCCTCTCAGATTTACTTTGTCTGCAGCAAAAAAATATTGGTATGTGAGTACATATACAGATGCGACACACACACACACACACACAAACAATTTCATCCCTCACCCTTCGTAATTAAGCCTTCATCATTGATTCTGGGGGCGTTTTGGCCGTGTAACCTAATACCAGCAGAAACATTTCTTGCATTCATAACACAAGCGGGTGTGTCTGTCTTATTTGCTTTGTGTGAGCGTGTGCGTTCGTGTGTCAGCGTGTGTAAGCGTGGGGTCGTGTTTCCTTGGATACAGTGATGGGCTCTCAGACTGCTTGTAGCGGTCCATTAGAGATCAATGGGATCCCTGCTCCTAATTCCTACTATCAGGCAGCCTCTGATCCTTATCTGCTGTGTGGAAAATGCAGTCAAAGTCATTTCATCTTGGCACATACACACACACACAAACACACACAAACACACACACCATGCATACAGTATGTGCATGCAGCATGAATAGCCTGCCAGACATGGTTACTATTCATTTTATATGAAGATATTCTCACCCACACATATAAATCTTCCTGGAATCAGGTGTATGTGTGTGTGCTGAATGAGGAAGAGATAAATGTCTACTGAAGTCTTAAGCAGAGATCATCATTGCTGTGAATAGGACCTGAGGTGATGGCTGTTAATCTGTGAAAGCTAAAGCTTCCGAGCTCAGGATGTGAAGCTCAAACACACAGTAATGCTCGCATGAATATGGTGGGTGTAAATATACTTTATATGAAACACAGTATATAGTACCCTTAAAATTCACAGTGAAATTAAAAAGTGGTGCTTATGGTATGCACATTCTCACAGTGATCTTGGTTTTAGGAATTCTCATTGTTCCTCAGAGCTCAATGCTTCTGGGTTCAAATCTCCTGTGATGAGTTTGTGTTACGTTTCAGTTTAGAAATGGACCAAAATGCAGAAATCAAAGCAGGTAGATGAACAAAAGGCAAAATTTTATTAGATTGAAAGGTGAAGTCCGGAATAACCAAGCAAAACAAGTTTAAATATAAATCCAAAAGCATGCAGGAAGCCTGGGCCACAGAGGACAAACAGGGTAAGATAAACAGGCACTACAATAAAGGACAAGGGGAAAACTAGACTATTTATTCACAGAACAGTGACTGGAAAGGTGCAGAGATGTGAGGAACGGGGTACAGTTGAACATAATCAAAACTATAGCTGGAAGTAAAACAAAAAGACACAAAAAGAATCTAGAATAAAACAAGAAAATGAACAGCTACCTGAAACAAGAAGAGCTCGAAACTGGAATAAACTAAATCACAACATAACATAAAATTAACAGAACACTAGATCAACGAGCGATTGTGGCTCAAGAGTTGGGAGTTTGCCTTGTAATTGGAAGGTTGCCGGTTCGAGCCCCGGCTTGGACAGTCTCGGTCGTTGTGTCCTTGGGCAAGACGCTTCACCCGTTGCCTACTGGTGGTGGTCAGAGGGCCCGGTGGCGCCAGTGTCCGGCAGCCTCGCCTCTGTCAGTGCCCCAGGGTGGCTGTGGCTACAATGTAGCTTGCCATCACCAGTGTGTGAATGTGTGCGTGAATGGGTGGATGACTGGATATGTAAAGCGCTTTGGGGTCCTTAGGGACTAGTAAAGCGCTATATAAATACAGGCCATTTACCATTTAACAGTGAAAACAAATGGAAAACTCTTCAGTAATAACTCAAAAGTCCAAAGCAACTGGTCCCTGACCATTAAGGTTTACATGTTCCTCCTGTGCTCCTGCAGGACCACAGAGTGAACATGAAAGAAGATTTTAAATCGGTCATAGATGTGGATGAGAGAGTCTGCAGCTGTCTGTCACTATGTTAGTGCTGAAGGACACAGAATGTGTAATTTCCATGCTTTTGTGTGCTGTGTGTACACAGTAATGCAGTATGGGAAATTTATATGTAGCTGGCCAAATGTTTTAATACAAATATGATTTCACCCAAAACACAGACTTTATTGTTAGATATACAGTATCTCTCTGTGAGTGTGACATATGGGCTAAATACTGTACTTCACAAAATCATATCAATCCAGCCTTTAACATCCTAAAAAGGAAAACAAATCATCCTCCAATAAGAGGCAGCATTAGGGAATCTCAACCTGATGGATTGCAGTAAGTGTCACAGAATGACAGTGTGGAAGGAAGACTGTGCACTCTTCAGGAAGCAAGGACTCAAAATGCAGCTTTAATGCTGTTAATTCACAGAGTCCCAACATTTGCAGTGTAGGAGCAGGGAATGCGACGATCAGGAAGAACACACATTTTTCCCTAGCCACTGGAGGTTGCCAAGGCAGACGGGTATCTGGGCCTGTGTGACTGATGCCTTAGTTGTCGTGACAGTGACAAGTTTCCATTGTGTTTCTATTGCTAAACTCAACTTGCATTATGCGCAGGTGTGTCACCAGCAGTGTTGGGTAAGTTACTTTAAAATAGTAACTTAGTTACATTACTAGTTACTTCTATCAAAAGTAACTCAGTTACTTCAAGTTACTCATTACTTTCAGAGTAACTAGTTACTAGGGAAAGTAACTTTGGTTTTTCTCAGAATTCTCTTGTTAATGTGTTGCTTCCGTAACTGGATACCCAGCCAGACTGCCAGTCTTCTAGCTTGCTTACTTGCCACAAGTGCACTGTGCCACCTACCAATAGAAAGGAAAAAATAATGTGCACATTTCCACGAGAGAAATCCCACGCCTGATTCTATCCTAGCCTGCTTTTTACATCCAACACAAAAACTGCAGTCGTGGTGCTTTGATTGTACTCAGAACTCGGAAATTCTGCCTTCTGAATAGGAAGATGTAGGTAACAGCAGACTGCAGATGAGCTGCATACAGGGCTGGACTGGGACAGAAAATCGTCCCGGGCATTTTGACTAGAGACCGGCCGCCATTATAGGAAAAATCATAAAGCCTTTGAATGAAAATAAACACTGTTGTGACAGTGATGTACACTGTTCTGATGGTATATATGTATCAATCTATCAATTGTTTGTTGCCTCAGATAATAAAGACTCAGATAATTATTTTTTTAAAAGTGAGACATTTTAAATGAGAATAAGAAAGTATTTCCTTCTGCCCCCCTCTCCCTGTTAATGCCCTACCTGCCCCCCTGGCAACACTTTGCTAGACCCGCCCCTGCACAGTTACCAGCTGTCAGCTACCTAAAAAAGGATCCTGGGGTTATTTGTCTCTCAGAAACAGTTCATAACTTCCCTTCAACTCATTCATGTCACCTAAAAGGTAAACCTGTTTCTCCATCACAGCTCTGATGATCCAGTAAGGACGTCTCCTGGTTTCATCTTCATGTTTCCCTCTCACCACATAACCAAATCATATCATGACCAGCAGCTTTACAGCTGTGGCTCCAGCAAACATCAGCTGATACTAGAAATTAATATTAAATAAATTCTAACAACAGCTGATCAAGCTTAAACGTGCTGCTGTTGTTTACCGCGACATCCGCTGGTTTCTTCTTTCTGGCGCAAAGTGGGCGATAAACAAACAAGAGAGACGATCAGCTGATCATTGATCAGTTTCATGATTGAAGTAGCAACAGGAGAGAGAGGGGAGAGAATGAGAGAAGAAGAGGCAGCTGTGCAGCGTAAACACAGAATAACTCCAGCTTTGTGCCTTTTCCATTGTAGCTGAATTACGGGAAAAACTGTTCCTTTTCACCTCAATAAGAAACGCGTAATATTTTCTCTGAATACCAGACGGGACGGTTGGCAAATCTAATAACTTATGAACAAAATAAAGTTCAACATCAGTAACATCATAGCACCACCCAGCTGTATAGAAACTCCGTCATGCTAGCTAGCACGCAGTACGAAAAAGTCAGCATAACGAAAATAAACTCCACCTAAACTTGGTTCATATCTGACCCAGATGGACTGCAGGTCGTAACTTCTTACCTGAAGTTCAGTTCACCTGACACTCGGACCGGCGGCCGCCTCGGGTCTCTCCTCTTGCCTCCCTTTTCCTTCATCCACCTGCTGGCTTCCTCCACTTGCTAATGTTATTGAATCTGTGGAAGCTCCGCGATAGCCATCACACGAAGTAACGAGTAACGAGCCTATCTAAATCACAGTAACGAGTAACGCGTTCCCGGTTTTGGCATAATAACTAGTTACCGTGCTCGTTACCACAATAATAACGTAGTTACTGTAACGCGTTATTAAGTAACGCGTTACAGTAACTAGTCCCAACACTGGTCACCAGAATCTGGAAACCTGTGTAAAAGTATCCCAGTTCCCTTCGAGTTACTCCAACTTGCATATTCAGGCTTGTGTAAGGGGGATTTGACGTTTATATGCGAAAGAGACAAAAATGGGATACTTCAAATTCAATCTAGTTTTTCACTCTGTAAGCTATTGTCTACATATAAAAGCAATTTTGAACTCCGAGAACTCTGCATGCAAACAACTGCTGTCACCTGAGATTTATGTAGCTTGAAGGATTCCTAAACTCTGCACCAAAGTTTCTGTATGGATCCGTTTCCACGTGTATGCTTGTCGGTGTGTACCGTTTCCTTATCAGCTGCAACTTTCATTGTGGGCCTGCTGTTGTGCCTGTGCACTGAGGGTGTAATTTGAAGAGGTAGGTTACTGTTAGGGTAAAGCGATACAGCAGTAAACAGCATTGTTATACGGGAAGTGGTGGGATAACGGAGTGGTCTAGATTTCACAGATGATCTCCAGCTGCCGTTATCGCATGGTGTAATGAAACCTTTACTGGCCAGAAACAACGGGGGACATCCTCTCTCCATCTCTCCGTTCTTTTTTCTCATCTCTTTTGTCCTCGTCTTGTTCTATCACAGCGTCCCTCCGTCTTGTAATCATTCTTCATCCTCGTTTCCTCTTTTTTTCCATCTCTTTTTCATGTATCTCGTCTATCACCCTCCTTCTCCTAACCTTTTTCCATCACAATCTTTTGTTTTTTATTTTCTTCTTTCCTCAACTTATTCCCTTCATCGCTGGTATAATTTGAATAAATCCCCTCCTTTGTCCTTCACTCCTTTTTTTCCCTTTTTCTGGCAGTCGTTTTAAAAGATGCTGTCTTATTATGGGATGCAGACAGAAGATAAACACCAAGAAGAAATACCTGTTTTTCTTTTAAAAATCGCTCTGAGTTCATCTCGATCAGTTCACTGCTGCCTCTTTTCTCCTTTCAGCAGCTCAAAAGACTTATTTTGTGGACAAGTTATCAACCTCTGTGAAAATGCCAAGCGCATTTTTGTAAAATTACCACATAGCTTCATCTTTGGCGGTGCAGCAGAAGCAGAAGCAGATGTGAGCACAAGCTTCAGAAGAGAGAGAGAGACAAAAAAAAACCCCAACACCCTCAAGATTATCTGCGTGGCTTAAATGTGGGATTTTGCAAACAAAACAATCAGCCAATTTGGCTAATAAACAGACTTTCACAATAAGGCTTGCTGTTTTTGTTGATTTTCGCTCTCGGTGTGCTTTTGAAGGCCCCAAGAGGTCTTGGAAGTTTGAGATTAATTACTTTTCTTTTCTGGTCGAGCAAATTAAAGAGCTCAGAAGAAGCCCTCGTCACCTAATCAGCTAATCAGCTTCAGCATCCCCACCACCTCACTCCCTCCTCTCCTGCCCCCAGCCTTATCAGTACAGTGCATTTGACACTCCTTTGAGCTCTCTGAAGATCAGTCCATCACACAGGCTAACGCCACAAAAACGCTGCTCTTTCTCCCACTTGAAAAATAGATTAATTGATAGAATTTATCTTTGAAGGAGTGCCTTTGCGGCCCTGTAAACAGGGCCCATTCTCGGCTTGCATGTTTGCAGGCATTATTTGGACGCTTGGGTGGCAAAAAAGTCTCAGAGGTCTGCTGGTCGAGCGGCTGGTGTTGAGCCCCAGGGCAGTGAAGGGAGGCAGGCACCGAGGACTTGGGAACTCCCCCCCCTTCCCTTACTCCGCGCCCTCGTCGGAGCAGAACAGCAGCGAGCTTTCACAGCCGAGAAACCACAGAGACTCGACAGGCTGATAAGAGTGAAACAAGCCATTGAGTCTGGTTTAAAGAGAAGTTTTTCATTCCTATGTAAGTGTGGGAAAGAGTTATGCCATGGGAAACAGATATGCGATGGGAAAAATGTCTTTGGTGCTGAGAAACAAGTGACTATGTAAAAAGAACTTTAATTAAATACTGACTCTTGATGGGATTATTTTGAGTTGCTTAATTCACTGACTCATTTCCCCCCTTTAGCCTGACCTTGAGTTGCCTTTACTGCACCCGACCTCCTCCTCATCTGATAGTAGAGATGAAGCAGTCGGCACCATCCCTCCATCGCTCTTCATCTATCTGTCTTTCTCCCTTTCACTCTCTTCCTCCACCTCTCCATCTGTCGCAGGCACCCCGTTTCTCTTCTTCTCTTGTTACCTTGCGTTTTTTTCCTGCCATCTATTCTTCCCTCCTTCCATCTGTCCCGACCCCATTAAGCTCAGAACAAGAGTGATGAAAACAAGAACCCGTTCTTTATCGCCCTGCCCCAATTTTCATCTCATTCCTAATCAGCTGATCCCAGCATTCCCCCCATTCAGCTCAGTTCTCGACATCTCTTTTTTGTGTATATCATTGCTTTAAGTGCATACAAGTGTACGTGTGTCCATCTTCAGATAGATAAACCACTTTTGTCACTCTCTTTCATTCTCTTCCTCTACACACAATAAGCCTCGCAGGCTGAATGATGCTGTCTTTCTCTTTCTATCATGTTCTACAGCGTTGTGTTACAGTCTGTTCTACAAAAGTAGTTTTCACATCACTATTTTCTAGATTGGTCAATTTTCTCCCTGACGAGAGAGCTGAACGTGTACCCTGTGCAGACTCTGGTGCCATATTGGCACACAACTTGAAAGTCAGATCACAGCTTTGGCTTGGTTTCCTGTGAAATCAAGAAGAAAACACATGACAATCACCCCTTTTCATCTTTTGTGTTTTAATCCAGCGAGAACAATTATCCTATACAGTAAAAACACAATTCTCGCTGCCTGAGTGCCCTCCCTGTCAACACAGCGAGGTAAATGAGTCTCGCTCAATAGTCCCGGCCTCTAGTGATACAAATTATCGTTGTATTCATGAGCTGGCGGACCTGTTACAGCCAAATATCGGCTCTCTGGGCGTGCTGCTGGTACTTACAAGTACAAATTGTGTGGTTTTTTTTAGCTAATCGATGTATTGACCAGTCTATAACAGGAAAGCGAGCATGCGTCTGCGTCAAACACACTACTCTCCAGAAACTGTCAGCGTCCGGAGGTCAACACGAATTATTTATGTAATGTAGCTATTGAATAAGCTTATATTTGTTAAGCTGCAGAAGCCGTCATTTACAGGAAAGTGTGTTCCCCACTAACTACACCCTATGGCATTCATCTGTCCATCGGGTCAGGAGTATTTGTTTGTTTAAGGAATAGCCATTTCAGGAGGCAAACAGAGCGTGGACATTAGCTATTTATAACTCCACATGAGTATTGGTGTGCCCGCTGGACATAACAGCCTGTGCTTACGGAAAGCTGTATATCACTGCATAGAATTAAATGAGACACAGAATCAAAACATGTGCTCACATCGAGTGTGCGTGTCTAAACGGTAGCCAAAGTTCAGCGTGTTTTCAGCTTTCTTTAATGCCCAGAGCGACTATGCCCATATGGAAAAGAAATAGTAAAAACATATATGATTTACTCATAAAAGTGGCCACTTTCTCATTACTTTCATATTTTTTTTTTAGTAAGTATACAAAACATACAAGTTTCATTATATAATTTTTCAAGGGATCTTATATGTGTTTTCACTCTTCATACAAGTTTCATACTAGACAGATAAAAACTTTATAAGATTTATATATATCTTTTCCATATGGGTGCGGCCATGCATTATTGAAAATTTAAAGTATCACACCATAAACAGTCACTGTTTACTTCTGAGATATTCTGTGTTTTATTGATCACATATCAGCATATCAGAAATCTATACGTTACATGAGAAGCTCTGAAAAGTGAGATGACCTCATGTAGAAAAAATGCACCTCTACTTCTACTTCATTAAACTGATGCCAGTTTATTTACAAACAGCTCTCCCTTCCATAGACCTTGTGGTTAAAGTATTTGCCAGTGTTGGTCTGTGGGTTTGTATTTTGGATCTGATTTGGGCTCAAAAATTTACATTTTTGAGTAAGAAAACAAACCAACCCCTCTTATTTGTTTTCATCACGGACAAAAAGCAAGTCGAGTGCCCAGTGAATTCACAACCTCTAAAAAAAAAACCCTCTGGGGTTGACAAAGTAAGCTGATTAGGATGCCAAAAAACTAAAGCTCCTTGAAATGCCACTTGAGGCTGGCTCCAGGAGTGAGCATATCGACTGATTCTCATTTTAAAACATCCATTGTTAAGTTTGAGTTTTCCATCTCTTTAAGTCAGGAGTCAGATTATTATTTTAAGCAGTGGTGGATCTCCCAAAAATCACCTCAAACAGAAATGTTTCCAGAAATCACTCTTATTATCCTTTTAAAGACTGCACTTTGTCCATTAGTCTGAGCTTAAAGCTGACTTTTAACATGCCTGAACTGAATTCCTCAGTTTTGATGTGTTATTTTGACTGAAATTTGAAGTTCTTCAGCCTTACAGGCTTTAAAAAAAACATTGACAAGATATGTCCAACTGCAAACAAACATCTTTTTTATTTCTACCATGAATTTTTAATAATTGGTGTTTTTCTAATCGTAGAACCTCCCCAGCAGGTACAAAAGTGAGTTTTACTACCTTGACTTCTTCAAAAAGTGAAGTCTGTGGCCTAGTCAAGGAGACACTACAGCACATTTACATTGGACTGAAAAATGATGAAGAAACTCTTTTTGGCTTATGTGCCAGACAAGCAATTTTTCATTCAGGCGAGTGAGTGGTATCTTTTAGTCAGGAATCTAGTTTACCTTAATACGTCCGTATTTTTTGTAGCAAAGAACACTGAGCTCATCAGATTGGGGGCCTGTTTGAACTAAAGGGCTGCTTTGTTTTGTTTTTTACTAACTGCAAATCATACAAAGATATGCCAGCAGGGCCTTAGAGTAAAAATACAGACCTGAAAATGAGAATGACATGTTCCCTTTGAAAATGTGTGAATTTATTCACGCCTGTTTTCAGCTTTTCATGACTTCTTTCTACAGATATTTTTCATGCAGTTCTGAAGACCACCATTCTATCTCAGGCTACTTCTGCTCTCGCCCATGACTAGGGTTGCCAACTCCCTGAAAAATAAATAAGGGACACCTCGTGGCCAGGGCCGGGCGACCCAGTTGTCTTCACCCTTCCCAGTGTGGTGAATTTTCTAGCTCTTTTTTTGTGTGTGAAATTATTTTTTTTAACCCTTTGACTTGAATTTGATTTAAGTAGATGTGTATTCTTTGTGATATGAACACATGTGAAACAAATGATCATTTAGCCATTTATTTTTAGCTCAAAATGACAACATTAACACAATAAAACAGGTCTCTTTCTTAAACAGAAGCCTGTCATGCTTAACTTTTGAGAATATAAGTAAATCTTTCTTTAAAAGCACTCTGTCCTGCTTAACTTAAAATAATAGAAAACAATAGAAAGAAAAATATTCTTGTAACAGTGCACATTTAGTGCATTTAGTACAATTGGCTTCAGCTGAGGTATTATTTCAGCTTTTCTAATGCTAATCAGCTGCTCCCGTTTGAAAACCCGCTTGTTCCCATGATTACGCATCTTAACTCATCATCATTATTCATCTATGTATTACTTTTATGTATTAGTCATCTATTTGTTGTAATCATCTATCCTTGCAGTCGTTTATTACACAAAATAAATTATATTATCACACTTCTGGCCACATAGCGCTGATATTCACTGCACATGCCCATATTAACGTTTTCCAGCCAGGTGTTTTCCTTTTCCCATTCTTCCCTTTCTCTGAGGGGGAACAAACATTGCTGCTCTAACGCTGGGCTCACACTGTGCGGTTTTAGGCCCATTTTGAGCCGATTTTTGAGTGATCGGACCGATTTTGGCCTTCATCGTGCGTCGTGTAGTATACGTGGGGTAACGAGAAGTGATTAACACCTCACGACCAGCTCCCGATCATCAATCGCTCGTGAGCCGCTCACACTGCTCGCGCGCAAACACGTAAACGTCGGTGAAAAAGACGGAGCAGCACGGCTGTGCAGCGTGTGATCTGGACACAAGCGATGGAGGCACAACTTGTAGAACTTTGAAAAGCTCATCCGAGCCTTTTCGATGTGGCCTCACAAAATTATCACGACCACAACAACCGTGAAAATAGTTGGATCTACATCGCTGCTAAATCACAGCTGCCTGATCATGTTTTTCATTAGCAATTTAGCAAAGTTGATGGTGGTGGTGTGTCTGTGTGAGTGAGAGACAGAGAGAGCGAGCGACAGATTTTCTGTTATAACCTTAATTTTATGGACGCACAGTGTGAGCACTCAGGTCGCATCAGAGCATCGGGCGGTATAGTGTGAGACCTGCATCGTGACCTACCAACTTCTAACCCCTGCGAGTCAATCGTGCAGTTTGAGCAGGAGCTGAATAACGTGACTGAAAAAAATCGCACAGTGTCTGCCCAGCTTTAGGTGTACTGTCGTCCGAGACTTGCACCGCAGTGTCTGCGTTTGTTTCCCTGTTGGCCATGCTTCTTGTTGTGGTCATCTGTTGTCTTCCGGTATTTTCTCCGTAAGCGACCTTTCCTCGACCAATGAGATGAGCGGTAATCTGAATTGTCATACTCGAATTGTCATAAGTGTGCTGTCAGCTCATTGGTCACAAAGCAGGAGAGGGGCTGGGAATTATGTTTTCAAACAAAGCGTTAATTCCATTAACATTTATAGACTACTTTTGATTCTCACTGTATTACGGGACAAAGTGCGTCCCTTATTAGCTCAATACGGGACGTGTACTTTTGTTTCTAAATACGGGACGATTCCGTATTTTAAGGGACGGTTGGCAACCTTTATATTTTAAGCAACTCCATGTTTTACTTCTCTTGAGATCACTTCTGACTCATCCACTGACTCATTAGATCTGTTTCTGCGCACCTGGGCGTGCATCAAATATGTTTTGAGACCCTCTTTGTTGTATTGACAACCAGTCTTTAGAGTATAGATAAATGGTAGTCACCTGACTGCCACCGCGGTGCTCGTAAGTCATTCATCAATGCTAATTTGGTGAGCAAATTTTCTCCGTGAACTCAGCAGGCAGATGAACAGAATTGAATTAGCACTGATGTGTCACCAGTCAGCCGTGTGAAAAATAGATGAAGTGAAATAAAGGTTAAGGGCACGTTTGCATGTCATTGAAACACACTTTACAGTGTTTAAACATCAGCTACCAAAACGATTATACTGCAAATGTTGGGATCACTTTGAAAACTCTCTAAAATCAAACATTTAAAACTGCAGCAGGATGATTTTGTAGGGAAAAAAAGTATTCGATAAACTTTACTTTAGCACACTTAAAGAGGGACATCTTGATTCGATTAAAAATAAACCACACACAAACACAAAAGTCTGACTAAAAAACAATGTGGAACATAAATCCTCCTTTATGGTTATCCACTCGGTTAAATACCGCTGTTTATGACGTCAGTGTTTATGTCTCATGACCAACTGTGCATATTTGTTGATGGAACATTTTGGATAAAAACCGAGCGGCCAAAACCAACTTTGCACTGGGGCGGCACCCACCATGGTTCGAGCCTTAATGACGGGTAAGTCAATAATTTCTCTGCATACACTAGCAGTTGTCTTTCAATCTGCTCGTCGGGAAGGTTAGCTCGGTTCAGGAACATCGACGCAGCAATCTTTTATTTAAAATTCTTTGTTTTGGGTAAATGCTGGTGAGAAAGGTTTATAAAATAGGGGCACATATTTCTTGACAATGGATGAAAAGACTTTCATGGAGTATGAGTGTGTTACCGTGTTTTGTCAGAAGAATAGGTTTGTCAAGGCTGTCGTGAAGTCACGCTGTGAGTAATTTTATTGCTAGTGTTTTGTACAAAAAAACTACAAAAAGTCTACATGTGGTTTTGTGCAGTTATTAAGAAATCATGGGTCTGCAAAAGAAGAAAAAAAAGACTTGAAAAATAACTAACTGACAATGCCGAAGTCTTATACTTTATTTTCCTGCCATGAGGGGGTCGCTTCACGTACAGTCCTTTTACCAAACAATGATTCTTTCCCTGTTTCCAGAAGTTATTACCAAATCCTGTCCTTTAATAACTATTACTACACATCTTTGACAAGGTACATTTTAATCTGTTTAATGATCATAAGATATTTTTTGATCACCCTGCAATAACAATGCAAACATAAATGCACAATTTTGAATCTGTGGATACTTTTTAGACATGGCATGGAGGCTATTTTAAAGTTGGATTGACTTAATAACTAACTTTCATATTATGTTCTAAAAAATTTGAGTTAATAACTTGAAATTTTCAAGTAATCCTGATATTTTGACTGCTGGTTGGCAAAATTTTCTCTTTTTTGTGGTGGTAACTAGCTTCCATATCTCAGCCTCTGTATGGAAGCAACCTATGTTGGTGTTACAAAACAGTATACATTATTGATGTCTGCCATTTTTCTTCTTTGCAGGCTAATTATTCTAACACAGGTAAGGCATGACAGACTGTTCATAGCTTAAAAAGACTGGCTCGATTGTGTGCTGCGTGCGTCTATTTAGATTTTCAAAATTTGGTACCGTTTCTGAAATATTCAACTTTTTCTGGTGATAAAGTCTCATTGACTTTGAATGGAGAGCCACCAATTTCTCACCTTGCCATTAGTGGCACGTGTTATTTCCCCCTTTATATTGAAGATTGTGAGCTCAAGTACAGCATGGGATATTTCACACATCAGAATTTTTTCAGGAATCCTTTTTTTCCTTATAATCTTAGTCAGAAAACTAAGCAGTACAAAATTATTACATACTGCAGAGGGACAATTTTACCACAACAAGGTAAATGTCCCTGAACAGTGAGGGTGAGTACACTTTGAATACAAAAACTTGACAGAAATCATTATGACCCCTCGGAGCAATTCTATAATGCAGTAGGGTAGCTGCTATCTCAGGTACAGTAAATTTGTAGCCTATTAAAGAAGCTGCCAGTAGCAGCAGTTCAGTTTCTCCAGTAATTGAAGTCTAGTTTCTTTATATTTTCTTTTTAAGAAATGGTCCATCGATTTATTGAAACATATGCAAACCTACATAAATACTGTACATCAAAAGGCAAAAACAGCACAGATTTGAACAAGCTTGGAAATCAGTATTTGGTATGACCACCTTTATTCTTCGGTACAGCCTGAACTCTCCTAGCCAATCTTTGTCTTTAGGAATTGTTCTCCAGCCTTCTTGAAGGATATTCTGTCAAGTACTTGGGGGACACAAGCACAGTGTCCAGGATAGCCTCGAGGACCACAGCAGCATTAAGGCCATTAAACACCGAGTGTGTAGCAAAAAAACAACATGAAAAAAAAGCAGTGAAAATAAATTCCACCTTAAGCAATGATGACGAGCTGGTCCTCATATTTCTAATGAAGAAAAAGGAAGAAACTGAGATTCTGGGTTTTATTTATTTTTACCTAAGAAGCCAACTTCTCACAGATTCCCTCATCCTCTACTTCCCTGTTTCATTTGCAGCCACCTTCCCCACCTTCCCCATCTTAACCATGTCCTATTAATGCTGTTATCAGAGAGCGGTCATGAAGCCAAAGGCAGATGCCCAGGGCTCAATCCCTGGATAGTGCTGCTTAGACTGAGATATACAGTTTGGCATACCATGTGTGAGATATGATGCGGTTTTATGCCATATTGCCTTGCAAGTGTCCAAATTACACACAGGGTGAACATAGAGAGCTGTTAGCTGACAGATGGTTGTAGCACAAATCTGCATTCAAGTCAGTAGCGGCTTCAGGCTTACAGCTCTTCAAGCTCACACATGACAAACAATAATGTGTGCACAGGCTGTGTGTGAATATATGCACCTGTGTATATGTGTGTGTGTATATATATATATATATATATATATATATATATATATATATATATATATATATATATATATATATATATATATATATATATATATATATATGCTTCAAACTTGGTATTCAATATGTGTAACTCAGCATTTTTGCATGCTTGCTATCAAAAATTCATGTCCGTCTTTGGTGGTGCATGTGTGCCTGCGCGAGCATCTTTTGGCTGTTTGCTGGGCATAGATTCAGCAGAATGCCACTGGAATGAGAATAAGTGTGGCTTTGCCATGGCAACAGAGGAATGCCAGAGGAGACGGGAGCGGTAGAGTCAAAGCCCAACGCTCACCACAGCAGGGGAAGAAGAACGAAGGACCTGATTAAACACCACCATCTCCCCTCCTGGAGCTTCCAGCCTCCGCCCTTTTTATCTTCCATTTCTATCTGCTGTGAGACGCTACAAAGTGAATGCCGCTCAGTCGCCTGGAGATTTGCGTAGGCACAAACCTCATTACAAGCAGAAACGCAGTTTATGCAGATTTATTTTATATATATATATATATATATATATATATATATATATATATATATATATATATATATATATATATATGAAAGAACGCTTGCAAGCTCAATGACACAAAGCAGACGCAACAGCATGCCAAAAATACAGTTCTGTACGGTGAGCTGAAGCATCAAGGTAGATGTTGTCAGTCTGATGGGTGATTCACAGTTTAAACTTGTCTGCTGGTTGCATCAAGGAAATCTTTGATTGATTCATTCGGTCAGAAGTGTTAATGTCGAGTGCTGTACCTACATGCAGCACGCTACTCTGATAAAATGACGTGAGTGATAGTTTTCCATGTACCTTAATGTACTGAGCTCATCGCTGGTTTGGGCTTATAGCTGCTTTCTACTTCTGTTTGCTTTTTCATAGTTTTTAAGGGTCATCAGGGAGGTTTGCACCTTTTGTCCTTTTCACTGAGGCGGCAGAAATATATGGAGGGGTCAGGGAGTGGGCAGCTGAGTGTCATCTCAGATCCTGAGAAAAAAAAGCAAAAATCTTAGCCTTGTCCTAGTCTGATCAAATTTTACCATTGGGCATTTCACAGGAGGCTTTTTTAGTTGTTTATTTATTCATTTTCACAAAAGTAGATTTATTTATATCTACATACTGCTGGCAAAGTGCTTTAGACTTATTTAATCCTACTTTTTTTGCAGTGTGCGTCACCAGCCCCGCTTCTCTCCTTTCCAATGCTGTCCTTTTTTTGGACTTAAGACCATGAAAGAAACAGCCCCCTCCCCCACCAACCCCCCAACCCCGAGGGCAGTCCGGCGATATTAGCTGAAAGAAATTAACAATGCCGTCAAATTAAAAAAGATCACTCCGCGACCTTGTAAAGACAATTATAGCTGTTCATTCTGGCCACGCTGATGAGTTTCTTGTAGGTTCATCATCATAAGCTAAATAAAGTGGGGATGAGATCAAAGCCGGTGAGCCTGACGCTACTTTAATGTAATTCATATTGACGTCTGTGATGTAGTGACCGTGGAGAGACAGTTAAGGATCGGAGCTAAACAAGGTCCAACTCAACAAATAGTTCCTCGCATTTCCTCCCCTTATAGTCGGTCCTGTCAAAAAAATTATCCATATCAATTAGTCTTATCATGTCTATATTTAGTCAAGCAGAGTTTGAATTTCCTGGTAATTACACGTGGCAGTGTTTCATCTTCACACTTGCAGGGGTCAATAAAAAAAGTTTTGCTGCGAGTTTTTCGTCGGCAGTGTGATCAGAAATCTCTCTGAATGATTCTGGCATAATATGAATGGAAATATAATTTATTACATCCCTCCTCCACTCGGAGATTTCAGTGAGCACACGTACATAAAGGAGAAAACATTTCTGGAAATTGAATGGGATCCTTGCGATGATTTCATGTCCTCAGCTTACAGTCTCTCTCTCTCTCTCTCTTTTTTTTTTTTTTGGTGCACCCTGTAATTTCACTCGTAATGTGAGAGTGATCGAGTTGTGATAATAGCACGTTTTTATTTCATATGAGACAGGAAGACTCATTACAGGCCCTGACATGTTTCTCGACAGGGGAGAGCAACGCTTCCTGCCATCTCCTGCATCTCAACAGTTGTCAGTCTTACATTTCCCTTTCATCATCAGTTCCATCTTGATTTTCATTAGTGCCAGGGCACCAACTCTCAGAAGTCATCCAAGCATTGCTAAGTATAAAATAGAGAGCTGTCTTAGCTGTGAGGTGGTGCATTGTGATTTCAAACACAAACAAACTCATCTATTTGCTATTGCCGCAATGCATTAAGTAGCACTCAAAAGGGTGGAAAAAGCAGCACAATTAGACTCTTCATTAGGTAACAGTGGGAGTTACTGTAGAGCTATAAGGAAAACTGAAAACTTGGCAAAACCTCAAAAGAAAAAAAAAGAAAACCTCTAGATCTGTTTGCAAACTGCAGCTTGTGTAAATTGGTGTTCGCTTTAGAAGATTGAGAAAGATGAAAAGATATGATTAAATGAAATCTCGCAGGAGCTGAGAGAGCCCATTTTGAAGCCTGGATTTTTGTTTTTTATCACGGCGTCAACAGTGCACCTATAACATCAAGTAAAGATTAAACAGGGAGGCCGTGTTGCCAGCAGCATCTGAGCCTCCTTATTTCTACCGAATGTCCTCTGAATCAAAGCCAAGTCTCGTCTCTGTGGGGTTTACAATAACATGAATCCTGGCCTTAATAACCCGCGCAGGTCAGCACAAGCACACATAGATTCCTCTATCCCTCTCCTTCTCCCGACCCATTTCTCAGCTTCGCTCCCCGGAGCATTAAAACAGACAACGGACCTTGGTTAGGTCATGGCCAACACAGACCTCATTTGTCACAGAGGATGAACATCTATGAAACTGGATTGTTAATTATGAGAGCAGAATAAAGACATATGAGTTATGAAGAGACACAAACACACTTACACACACACACTCACACTGAAGCACCAGCCTATACCTTGCAAACAATACTACAACACATGTATGTAACCTCACAGTAACCTTAAAGGCTGTCCAGGCCCTAACATATTCTGATTTACTTTATGGGGACTCGCTCTGTGTCCTCACAACATGGGTAATATTGTACGTGGACCACACAAACACAAGCGCAGCATGCCATTAGGAGCTGGATAAAGATGCATGGGAGCTTTCAGTTTCATAACTCATATTATATTGCATAATAAATGGATCTCAGACTCCTCAGTCTAAGTGGGATTAGTTAACTGATTAACACAAAGAGGACTCTGTGCTGTTTAGAGGTGGTGCGGTGGCTCAGGCTGAAGTTGAATACTGGAAATCTTATTGAAATTAAGTCCTTATTTTCAGGAAAAACACTGTAAGCTGGATTTTTTGTTGAGGGGAGGTCATTCAAGTGTGTCTGCTACGTCAGACCTAGGTTATACTAAGATTCAACCCTGAAATGCTGTTATCATGGTGATTAAGAGAAACAACGTTTCTGCTTTAGCAGAGTCTTCCAATTATGCATCCTTATGAAAATTTACATGAATCACCTGGATTTTTGTTAAAATGAGTTTAATAAGTGGAATACATTGGACCCAGACTTCCAAAGTTGAGCTGCAATCTTTTTTTTTTTTTAAATATTATTAAGACAAAGTGGAAACTCTGTACTAAAAATACTGTAACCGTGGAAACAGTTACCTTGTTTGACTTTTAAACTTTCTTTTGAAGCTTCATATCGTCTTCCCACAAACGTAAGGATGTATTTTTGAAAGGAGGAAGGATTTTGTGTGTCTTCGCTTTTATTTGAAACACTGAAGGGACCTTTTATTTGTCAGTATGAACAGGAGGACTGATTACACCAAGCAAAAAAACTACATAAATATTATATTAGCTGCACTGTTTCAAGACAAGAGAAGTTCAAACCTTGTTTAATTTGTTTGTTGAATCTCATCTAATTTTGAAGTTAGACGGATTCAGAGAAACACTTTGAGGCATACTGATGCCATCTGCCAACTGCGTCTATCCCCAAATTAGTGTGTGGAACAGCATCCAGCATTGATTGCTTCAACCTTTAAACCTACATCCATTAACAACGGTCCTGCACCTCAAAGCACCGGAAAACATGCTAAAATGCTTGGATACGACTTTTCTCTGTTGTCATTGCATTTTATAATCAGGAAGAAATAACCACAGCAGTCACCATAAAAAAAAGAAGAAAAACCAAGACAGAATACAGAAAACTGATGATGAGAAAATGAAAAGCAGTCTTGATCCATTAAGGCTTCAGTCTTTTCTGCACGTCAGTTTTCTGGAGAAAAAAATGAGACCGAAGTAGGCTTCTATCAAACTTTGTCTGCAGGCTGCATGCATGAGCTGTTTGGTGCAAAGTAACAGACTGCTAGCATTAGCAATACAAGCACTTTGCACAAGAACTGGACAACTACCTTCTTGGACCGTCGTTATTATACAAAAAAATCATGTTTTTTGTCTGATTTTATTACCAGTCATACAAACACGCTCAAGAGGTCCAGTTTAATGACTGAAATTAGAGGAAGTGTGGACTAGCAGACAGCTGCTACACCAGCTTGTATTGATGCACTGCTCAATAAAAGTAGCATAATAAAACCTTAACAGATGCATCAAGGGGGAAAAAAAATCCGGTCCCTGTGGAGTTGTTATGAACAGGGAATTTTGTAAACATGTTCAATTTTTCCCTGACTTTCAGCACAGGAGCCTTTTGAGAACTCCGCCAAATGGCCACTGGAGGAACTCGTGGGAAGGAGGAAGGACTGGCAACTACTGGAATGTTGCGATTGGTTAAAAATCTAAACCAGACGTTACATCTTGCTTTTCTATGTGTTTTCAGTCTCAGTAACATGCAGTTTGCCTTTATAAACCTTTGTGAAAGAATGGGCCATTCTAAATTTCTTCTCTCCCACATATTTCACTATCATCTGTAAGTATTGCAAAGTGAAAGGATTTAAGATCCACAGCAACTCGGCCACCAAGTGGCAGACCACGTAAAGCTACAGAGTGACAGAGGCACATAGTGTGTAAAAGTCACCAATTCTCTGCTGACTCAGTAGCTGCAGTGTTCCAAACCTCCTCTGGCAACAACATCAGAACAAAAACGGGCCGCCAGAAGGTCATGGCCGAGCAGCTCCTGTATGTGTAATGTGTAGGTGGCCCATTTAATTTGCCTATGTTTGACGCTGCCCTCAAGGGACAGTAAACAGCTACACATGTGGACGTGCACCTGCAAATCACTGCATAGCACCAAAGCTGTTCAGTACTGGAGACAGAAGAATAGCACGTTTTTCTGAGTTAGGCTACATTCAAGTCTCATTGACAGAGCTTTTAGCTACAGTCTTTCGCATGTTAACAAGAAAAGGCTTTGCCTTTTCTTGTTAACATGCGAGGGAGAAATCCAACTTTAACATATTCCTGTCCATCCGGACAGACAGGAAGGCCAGACAGTTACACGCTGATTGAATGACTGCCTGACTGTCAAGAAACCAGTCAGATAAGTCAAAGCAGGCTAACTGACAAAAGACCAGTAAAAGAGCTTCAGGCAGACAGAGAAAAATGAGTGTTTTGATCGTCGCCCTGGAAGAGTAAATAGCCGTCCTGGCGACACAGCGGGGTGGCGGCCGGGTGGAGGCGAAATAGAAGAAAAGAGATGGGGCGTAAAGAGAACAGGGTGCAATACTGAGGGGTGCTGAGGCGGTGAAATGAGGGGTTTGAACTGCTGATGTAAGCGTGGACACACTCTCTTTGTCTTTCTCTTGCACACGCACACACACACTAACGCACACGCAGCGCTGACAAGCCGTTTCTACCCATGGGAAGTCATTCAGGGTTCAGAGGTTCAAATGAAAACGAATAACAGTGGCTGGACGTATTGCTCTTCTTCTTCTTCTTCTTTCTGGCCCTCTCTCTTTCTTGTTGCAGTCGTGATCAAGCATTTTCCTCCATTTGCTTCCCCTTCTGCTGCCCCCCACCCAAACCAGTCTTCCTTCCCCACTTCACCCTCGCCCTTTTTCCTCCGCCACCCTCGGCTCTGGATTCCACACATCTCCCTTTAAATATTAAAAGGCTAGTCTGAGCAGTGCGACCGTATGCAGCATAGCGTTCAGAGAAGCAATTCTGTATTCATTTTAATCATCTTTCAAAGGGCAAAAATTCTCTATTCATTCTAATCTGTCTTGAGCATTTTAATAAGAACCATTCTTTGGACCTGCACTGAATTCTGTGCCATCTTTCACAGCAGGGAGCAATCTCCCTGGGTTTAGGTCTGTGTTTGTTGCCATCTGTAATTGGTGTTTTTCCGTTGGGGACCGTCTGCATCGCGTGACAGTGGCAACGCTTGCATATTCCATTTTATCAGGCACCGGTTGATGGTTTTTTTTAGGGCGGGGAATGTATTTAATCATGAATTTGACACAGAAGAGCTGCTGTTTCATCTCAGATCAATTAACAATGGGATGCACACAAAGATGGGAAAGTTTATGACTGAGACACTTCTGAAACCAGCCCCAAGAGCATATGTATGTCACGAAGGACATAACCCCCCCACAAAAAAAATAAATAAATAACAGATGTTCATGTGAATACTCTGGAAGGGCTGGCTGTTTTTCCAGTGTGCTGTATACAGGAAGCACTGGAGAAAAATTCAGGATTAATAAAACATTGTTCACAGGTTTCATGAGAAAATGTTGCTGGTTCTTTTATGAAACTGGTTTTTCTGACCAGCCAGTTTGATTTCAGGCCTCCAGTAGGTAAGAGCAGCCACATGAGATGGAAAAGATATTAAAATTCTGCTTTTCACATTCATAAAATTCAGCCCTTTGTTGCTTCCAAGTTGTTTGCAAGGTCAGGGAAAAATTTTAGTTGTAGGGATGCAATGATTCCCAATTGAAGTTGGAGGTATTAATTATTGACAGCTTTCCAAATGCTGGTATAAATGTTAGCATAGAGTGGCTTAAGAGCATTTGAGGATATAAACTGTGAAATCGCACAGCCTTCGTTGGTGTATGGTGCTTGCAAGTCGTATAATTTTTGGAAGCTGCAAAACCATGAAAAGAAAGACAGAGTTGCTTTGTTTTAATCACCACTCAAAGGGATTTAGCCACCAGCATCACCCAGTGGGTACTAAGGTTCTGTTTGAGACCTTGAGCTGACTGTTTTCATAGTTACCATGTTGTTGTTTTGAAGTCAGATGTCACCAGCAAAGGATGAATCTGACTGAAACACCAAAAGGGTGTTAGCTGGTTAAAGTCAGTCTTGAACTAAAAATATCCTGATTTATTCTCCTTTTGATTTAAAACCAGACAATAATTTACAAAAAGAATTAGTTGAAGTCACCGTTTATTGACACTATAGAATCTCAGCCTGAGCCAATAAGGTCAAACCAGCCTATTTTTCTCAATGACTTCCTCACAATCATTCTTTTTGCAACCATCCAAATCTCACCCTGGTGGCCGATATATAAAGTGCAGGTTTAAGGCACTTCTGCAGTGGCTTCACTTCACAACTTTTTCATACAGTCGAAGTTTGCAATAGCAGCAAAGACAGCAAGTGCTCACCGGGGGCACATTAGCAAAACTTTTAATGGATACAGCTAGAACAGGGAACATTAGCATTCATTCTGAGTAATGTTTACGATCTGGTGATTATATAGTGAGCTCAATATTTACTCCCTTTTCAAAGTTGTTGGCAGTAAAACCAAAATCATTTACTGAAAGGCACTAAACTGTTCTGCAGAGTTTAGATGAACTAGAGAGGAGGTTCATATTTTTTCCTGCGGATCAGTCACTGCAAACAACATTTTTTCCCCATTACAGTTTGTAACTTGATGTGTTCCACAGAACTGGTGATCCCAAAAGCGGATATTAAAGCAAAGGGAAGCAGGTTGCAGGTAAAGGGTGATTTATTTGGAGCAGGTACGCTGGTGAGAGGCTGGGGAAAAGCTTAGGCTGGAGAGCTGGAGTGCTATTTGGGCTGGTGAGAAGTGCAAGGCTCCAGAGAAGCGAGGAAATCCAAAAGAGGTGCTGCAAGAATGGGGCTCAGAGTTAAATACGGAGGGGAACCTATGAAACAAATGATGACTATCAAGATGTAATCAATCAAATGGCTCGACTGCAATTTCACTGACTTTAGTGGTGACTATGATTTTTGAAAGACGGCGGTAGAAGAGCTGGGTGTTTTGAAAAGGCTTGATCACTGACAAGGTGCAGCTGGTGAGGCTCTGCTCCAGCTCAGGGCACCTGTCTCTAGTCCTGCAATCAAGCAGGCAAGCACACAAACACACACACACACACACACATAGAGGTCAGGTGGCTTAGAATAGGATGTTGAAGGGGAGTAAGATGGGGCTGCAGAGGCTGGTGATCAAATGTGATATTGATTAAAAAAGTTTTAACTTTCAAGCTAACATGAAAGATGTGCTATTGATGAAATAGTAAAAGGTCCAGAATTTGCATGTCAGCAAACTCTGCAGACTCCACATACCCTAACCCTCTCAAGTCACTGATGTGAAATGTCTGAAATGAGAAAAGCAAGCAATACTACGAAGTTTTGGAGTCTATTTTATTTTTTGCCATTCTTATTAACATTATTATGTGAATTGTAAAATCTTTGACCCTGTTTGGAATATTCATGAAATATTAAATCGTCAAGCAAAGTCAGTGCTTTCCATCACTGTTCTAATTTTATGCAGACTGCAGTGCAGATGTCACTTCAGTTTTGCCCTTGAAGCAAAAACTATGTTGATGAAACGACGCACTGATCACAACAGGAATCCTTTTCACAGACTATTTTAGAAATCAGTTCATTTATTGTGTTGACTTCAATAAAAGACTGAAACAGCGGGCTGCAGATCTGGATCTACTTTGATCGCCATTGACCAGAAGTTTATGGTGCAGTACAGGGCGAGCTGTCACTCACGCAGCCTCTAACTCATGCGTGCGACTGTCTACGTTAACACACAGCAGCACACACAAATACAACCTCACAATGAACCAGGAAAGGTGTGAGAGCGCGTGTCTTGGTTTGTTACAAGACAAAGCGATGGACACCAAGTTGCCTAAAAGCCCTGCTGGGAGTCAGCGGAGCGCTCAGCCGTGTAATGCTCTTAGTGCACTTTGGCAACAAATATGCACACAATCATACCCACTATATGCCCACACATACTGTATACACCCAGGCTTGCAAATACAGTTTGCATTTTCACACTTGACAAATGCTCCTCATGCACGCACAAACAAATCTGCAGGGGCTGTGTGGCGGTGACACACTCACTACAGAGTATTATTCGAGTCCTATTACACCACACTCGTCATTTGTCCTATCTCCCTGCTATCAGGCCTCATACTCTATTTGACAACGAGGAGGCAAATTTGCCTTCGACTAATGGTTGATTCATTCAGATTTTCTGCCATGTGTAACATTAACGTTTGTACTTAGAAGTCATTTCGCCGTAATGTTTATTTAATGCTTCTGCAGTCATTATGCCACCTTCCATGTTCTTTTTAGAGCATTGTGCTTGTGCCCTTTTTTTCCTTTTAAAAATGTAGGCTGCTGTTTGTCATCAGGTGCAAAAAGCTTCAGTTCCCATGCTGTCTTTTTTTTTTTTTTTAAACCAGTGACAAGTTCAGATGTAGTGCCCTGACAACATCCTTCTTTGAGACATTTCTGTTTTTGATGACAGCGAGTGGAGAAAGGAACACATCTCAAACGATGTGTTCTTCTACAAAGGGATTTGAAACACCCTTCACAGATATGACTGAGTGACTGACTGAATGATTATATTTAGATTTCAGCCTTTCATCGCGTTTACAGACGAAAAACCACCAACATGCGATAAGTGGCCGACGGATGACCTCACCAAGCTGGGATTGGATGATTTGGATCAGTTTGGATGTTTTGACACATGCTTGGACCCGTTTGTCAAAGAGGTGAGAACTGAGCATGCGATCACAAGTTTCTTTTTTGCCCTGACAAAACCATTATAAGTTGTCCACTAAATGCACTCCATGGGAACATTCGGAGACAACAAACATCTGCAGCCTGATTTCCATTCACAAGCTACACAGTTTCTAAAGAGCCATATGCTGCGTTTGCCAACGGCCTCCCTGCAGCTGACTGTGCTGTTGAGTGAAGCTTCCTCATGCTGCTTTGAGGCTATTACTTCTATACATACTCTTTTATATTTGTTTGTTTGCGTACTGTATTTTGAAGCTGGCATACATTCCACTTCCCCTTTTTCGGCTTCTTCCGTAAGTGTTTAAAAATGGATGAGAATTTTATTCAGTGCGAGGCAGTTCACTCTGCCAGTCAGGTGTCATGTTCAAATGAAAGAGCTGACTGTTTGTGCACTTTGGCTGGGTGTGAAGAAGTATGTATGTGTGTGAGTGTGTGTGTGTGCGTGCGTGGTTGGGTGATCTTGTGGGTGTGAAGAGACAAGTGGGTGCGGGGGTTACTGTGAGGTTAAACCAGTCTACTGTCAGGTCAGCCAGAGTTCAGCAGCACAGAGGCTAGAAAGCAGCAGACAGAAGCACAGCTCAGGTAGACTGAATGATTGCTGTGGTTTAGACAGACAAGAGCACCGAGGTGGAGTTCCCCCACAGAGACAGTGTTAGACAAGAGGATACTGAGGTTTAGGAGATCGCAATTAAATCCATGAGAACGCCTAATCCTCTGGAAATGAAAGCTAAAGATAAGAGATCCCATCAGAATTGGGAAAACATAGTAAAATGTTGCTTTAACAGTGTAGCATTACTCTGAGTTCACCATGGGAATACTCAAAACTGAAGACTCATACTGCTCCTGTGCCTGAGTCTGGGTGTGAAAATATGTTCAAACCCATTATTTTATGTCTCTCAGATTCCCTCAATCTCTCATATTTTAATTTATAAACCAAATACGTGGTATATTTACTGTATGCTAGCTTTATTCTATTAAAAAATATCTTCAAATTTCAGTACATGTCCCACTGAACTGTGTTAAATAATTTCTTTAGGAAATGATAAAAATAAACCGCAAACATGCTCTAGAAAAAATGTCTGGAATGTCTGAAACTTTCTGTGTCTATTTGTCTGTTTTATTTTATTCCCCCTGATGGGACGGAGTATGTAATCGGCTCCATTTGTTTGTTTGTCTGCAGTCTTGTGTCCACAGTTTTCAAGATATTGCTTTTAAATTTTGTCTGATGGTTGATACCAATAACAGCTTGAGCTGATTTTGTTTGGGTGAAAATTGGGTCAAGGTCAAGGTCACACTAAATGTAAGAATTCAATAAGATCTTTATATTGCCTGCAGTTCTTCACACTTCGTGACAATATACTACTAGTGTTGGCATTGGCAGTACTCGCCCAGTAGTTACTTTGTATCGATTGATACCAAACTTTGGAGTATAGCACAGCACGACTACTACCAAGATTTTTACTTTCAATGTCAGTAGTAATTTCCCAGCCACGAATAAGTTATTGCTATGGCGCTTGAGGAGTTTACTATAGAGCAAGGTTAATGGTGTAGCTGGAAACATTATCACCAACATTACATTTTCACCAATTCTTTTATGCTTAAGCTGCAGTATAGTTTCTCTGATCGAGTAATGTGTTTTATATGTGTAAGGTGTTAAGGCATGCCTTACTAAAACCACTGAATGAAGCATTGCACGCTCACAGAAATGTGCATGAATTCATTGCAGAAATATGATGGAGAAATATATAAAGGTTGCTATAGTTGATTCTTTATCTGCTGTTAAGTCTCTTACACTGCAGGAATTGCAGCTATTAGAACACCAAGAATACCTGTTCAATGAATAAAATTCACATTGATGCTCAACAGCTTGGCTACTTGAAAAAAGTCTTTGTTTCTGAATTACGTCTGTTTTTCATCTAAAACCCTAAGACCTTGATGTACCTGATAATTTGGTTGTCTCAACTGCTGCTTCTAAGTTAAATAATAAAGTAGGGTCTGTTTTAGCTGAAGCTCCAGAACAGGAGTCCCTAAACCAGTGGGTGATGATGATGCCTCACCATTGTAACATTACACATTACTCTACATCACATATTCAACTAGTGATTTATTTACCATTGGCAGATAGTTTAGTCCATTGTAACTGCATCTTGTCTTTCAGATCTTCACCCAGCCTTTGCAGAGCCTTACGCTACACAGGAAATATTATTTTAATGTTCTGTTGACTTATCTACAACAATAAGCCACATTAAGAACTGATAATAAATATACTACAACCTGCA
Source organism: Rhamphochromis longiceps (assembly GCF_057381845.1). Taxonomy (NCBI): domain Eukaryota; kingdom Metazoa; phylum Chordata; class Actinopteri; order Cichliformes; family Cichlidae; genus Rhamphochromis; species Rhamphochromis longiceps. The sequence continues at coordinate 24,378,639 of NC_140575.1, read as the reverse complement.
GGTCTCGTAACAGACGAACTCACAGATGGAGCTTTAATAGATTGGGCTACACCCATTCTAAGCTGTATAACCGATGTATCCTGCAGTCACACAGTCACTCTGTGAGTAAAGTTAGCCAATTTAAGGACAGTGCTGGGTCGTAATTTCACATTATCCAAGAGTCTACCATGTGTATACTGGGCATCCTACTGTTTTTACCAAGAAATCAGTGTGCTTTACTGTTTCTAAATATCAAGAAATGGTGTGTGCTGGGCTGGCAGACATAAGCAAGTGCTGAAAGTTGCTGCCAATTAAACTTGACAAAAAGAAAGCAAAAAATATTCTTCAGAAAGATTTAAAACTTTTGTTTTGTTTGCCCAAGTTCCCCCCCCCCCCCCCAAAGTTGTCTTAACATCAGCAGTTTGTTTTGAAATCTATTTATTTTACACATCAAAAGAACAAAAAAAGGCTCAAACTCATTTTAATCAAGTCCTGATGCATAAACCCACAGTCAAAAGGCAAAATGAAAACTTTTTCTCAGGCTTAGCAGCACTTACTGTATGTCTGTGTGGTGGATTTGTCTTTCAAACCAAAAAATAAAATGCACCAAGAGAAAAATCTGCAGTTTATTCTGTTATATTTTCAGTGTCTGAACGCTCTTTGTATATAATTGGGGCACAACTAACCTGACCTCTTTGTTCTTTTTTACAGGACAGCAGCGAAACTGCCGTATGACACAACTAAAAAAAAACAACTCCACCCCAAGTTTGATTTGCAGCCATTGTGTAAGCAGTTCTCTCTTTGTGCCATTTCTGTATATACCCTGTTTAATATCCAGCTGACTTTGAATAAATGGCAGCCTATACTACAGTTACTTCATAGTGCAAACACAGAGACAGGCATTGAGGCTCGCATTCATACCTACATCCAATTTAGAATCACCTACTGTAATATGAATTTCTTTCACTTTAAGAGGAAAGTGGCACACAAAGGGATGACATTCAAGCTCCACATAGAGATGCCTCTATAAACAAATAAATAAATAAATAAAGGGGGAAAAGAACAACAGTATTAAGCATCTCCATGTCTGTCCTGTTTATGTACTCACTGACTGTGTCTGTGCCTGGTATATTTAAGTAGTGTGCAGCTATGAATGTATAAAGATTTTTAAAAACCATTGATTGACACTATTGATTTTATTTTTTTTTGTCCTCCTGCAGTAAAGCTGCAGCATTTGCTGTTTTTGGTGTGTGTGTGTGTGTGTGTGTGTTTGGATATCTTTTCAGTTTTCTTTACTCGAACGCCTCTAACCTCCAGATATGAGACACAGCCTGCTGAATCACCTTTACTATTAAAGCTGTCATTTCATTTTTTGAACAGTAAGAATAGGCGGCGGCGTGGGCTACTTTTTATTTATCATTGTGACAGGAAAAGTGTCATAATAGCTATCTGCATCTCACTCACTGCTGCGTTATGAGTCCATTTAGCTTCTGTGAGACCCGGACTCTAGAGGCTGAGCATAGAGAGGAGAGGTGAGCAGAGACGGGCAATCAGGAGGATGTAGCGTGATGGATAGAGGGTATAGAACGATGAAATATGCATCAGGGATCTCGTGAAATTTTAATCCAGACTGTTGACTGGAGGTTGACCCAGTTGTGACCCAACACTTGGGGGAGTGAAAATATCCACAGAGGGAGGCTGGAGGGGTAACACTGGGTGCAGGAGCAGGACGAGGAAATTGTGAGGAAGAAAGGAGTAATGAGGTTCACCCGAGGTGTAGACGGGTAATTTGATCTGTCTGAGTGTCTGAGCGTCTCTTAACGACACAAGAAGGTAGGGAAGGATCGGGACAATGAAGTCCAATTTTTAAGGGATGTGAACAGGAGATGTGCTGCAGCTTTAAACAATTCCCTAAAAAGAAAGTATACCTTAAATGTTTAGGATTGTGTTGACAGAAATGACTACACAGTCCTCGTGTTGAAGAAAATCACACATATTTTTCTTTTAGAATAGTTCAAAGGAAACACAAACAGCTTTCTCCCAGACTTTAATCTGTTGTATGTTATTACAAAAAAAAAGCTTTTATGCACACACACACACAGAAAAAAAGCTTTATCCCTTTGTGCATATATCGTAAGCAGAACATTTGACCATATCCCCAGGACATCAGTCTGTCACAGTGTCTAGTGTTGGGGGGGGGGAAGATGTTAATATTTGCAGAGGCTGATTGAACTGCACGGGATGATAAGGCTGACTTATGTAAATTCTGTTTTTAGTTTGTATTTGCCTTTAATGTTTGTATTCAGCAAGTTGTTGCTGATGTTGAACTCATAATCTTTTTCTCCCTTGGCATTCATTATCAGCCGTTATCTGGTTGTTTGTGTTTTAGAAACATATTTCAGTGTTTGCAGGAAAAAAAGGAGCATTTTCAGGTGTACTCGTACTGAATAGCATTTAGATATATATTTATATAGCACTGGTGTATATACTTTATTTGTTGTTGTACCCACAAAGTTCTTGCAGATAAGGTCAAGCACTGTTCATGGACACCACCTGTTAAAATTTTGTCAAGACTACACAACACATAAAGGAGGCTGAATATGTAAAGTGCTTGTCTATTGCAGTATTTCACCTAATCACGAAGTACTACTGCTGTTTTAGCTGTGTTTATTATTCATTACTTCCAGCTTTATTAATCAAACTGTTTAATCTTTGTTGATTTAATTAAACTTTGCATTCAATTTGATAAAACTTTAAAATGGTAGTTTCTCTAACTAAATGGACGATGAATGAATATTCTGGATATATCTCGCAATTTCACAAATGCAGCTAAGGTGAATTTTTAATCCCAAGTGGTATTTACATTACATTTCCTTTCACTAATTCAAACTGATACATTTAAGTTTTAATCTTAGTCTTATGCAATCCCACTCTCATCCTGGATTGTCCTATGATGCTATGATTTTTTTTTTAGATATTTGTTAGATGTCACCTGCGTATCTCCAGTATTTGCCACTAAGAGCAGCACTGTTTTAGATGCTTGCAGAGTCCACGTAAAGAGGTTTGATGCCAGATGATTGTTGTTTGTGTCACAACAAACAGCAGTCGTTGCTGTTGCTATCCACTATAAAGGTTTAGATGGTAAAATCTACTTGTTTAGGTTTGGCTGAAATACATCGCTTTACAGCAGCAAGAGATTTGCCCAGCAGCTGTGATAAAACTGCATTATTTTAAACCCCGGGAATAAGCATGAGAATAAATCTGAACAGACTTCTGCAGAAAACGTTGAGTAGATAGCTCGATTCACCTTGTTCCACCTTAAGGCAAAGTATTAACGTAATTTAATAATGCATCTAAGCGGAGTGTTCGCTTGGCTCAGTTAGAGGTCTTCTTCTTTATTCAATATTTACATGTTTTAATTAAGTCACGTAAAATTAGCAAAACAATGATGTACTTATTACTTGTACTATACATCTCAATGAGATCCATGCATGTTACCAAAGTTATTTTTTATTAGACTAGTAGTATATCAGAGCTTTTAAAATGTGCAGCTGGTTTCTGGTTAATCCTAAAATGTTCACCTTGATTCCAATTCTTGGGAATTTTTGCTTTCTTTTCGCAACTGTGCGCTTGCTCATAAACCTCTCTATGCGTTCCTTTTTGTGCGTTTGCATGCGCAGGCGTGTGCACTACTCGCAAGTTTAACCACTCCGTCAACCTCTAGCGCAGCGGTCCGTAGCTTCATTAATAACCCTTGCGTTTGTTGAACGGGGCTCTGGCGATCTATTGCGGTCCATTGCGGTGTTGTTTTTGTTTGGCCCTGGTCACGGTGATTCCTGGGAGATGGCAGCATCATAAATCTACAGCTTATTCATGGAGCTAACCTGACCTTTATGGCCACACCGTGAACAGGGGGAGAGGCAGGGAAAGAGATGAAAAAAACCAAAGGAGAATAGTAGAAAAGGCAAGGGAAAAGAGCGAAGAGCGAGGGAGAGTGTGAAGTTCGAGGGTTGAAAGGTAGAGCCGAGGCCATGAGAATGATAAAGAGGAGGAAGGCAAGATAAAAGAGGAGTGAAAGGTGCTGTGGGATAGAAGAATAGACAGAGACGGCTGGGAGAGATGTGAAAAGATAGAGAAGGAAAAGGAAATTCAGCAGAGAATGAATGAAGTGAGAGACAGTCCTGTGAAGACTTGCAGCTGCCTCAAATATTTCCCACTTGTGAATAATCTTTCTCACTGTGCAATGATGGACTTTATATTATTTGGAAACGTCCTTAAACCCTTCCCAGATTGATGGGCAGAAACCATTGCCTCATTAGAAACACTGCTGATATTTTTCCTCATTGGTTATGTGTAAACACATACTTCCAAATGCACCGGACCTACAAACTGCCAGATTATCTGCTATTATCCAGGTGGTCACGCTCACTGATTATCACTTATTCAAGTGCATTTGATTAATGGCATCTGGTTGCGCAGTTTCCTCTTAACTCCTATGAAAGTGATAAAATTGTACTTTTATTCTACAATTAACACTGTTAGGTTTGTAGCATAAACCTATTCGCTGGAACGTTAAGACAATATAATTACACTGCTAAGCAAGACACAAATAGGCAAAGTTCTTCATGTTACTCGTGCACGGGAGAGAACCGGACAACCGCTTGACTCCAGTTGGTCTCGTCCGTTCTCCCATACACTGTCCTTTTATTGAGGTTACATGAATATGCATAAGTTCATTAACATATGACGTCTACATACAAACAAAGAGTACCTTGCCTGTGTGTGTGTGTGTGTGTGTGTGTGTGTGTGTGTGTGTGTGTGTGTGTGTGTGTGTGGACTGCTGATCAAAGGGTCAAACATCCTTGGTCAGGAAGAGGGTAGCCTCCCCCTCACCCTAGATGGTTCATCCTAGATAACACGGTGAGGAAGTCCTGCAGTTCATCTAAACAAAGAGCACTTAGACTAGAACAGACGCAACTACGTTAATCCTACCATAAAATAATAAGACACGGTATGACCTCTCATGCTCCCAAAGTGCTGTCTAATACACACAAAGTTTGCAGACTATCAAGGATCAAAACCTCTACCAATCTACAACTAATTACAAAACTCTAAGCATATATAAGTAAATATTTCTAAGCATAAATGACAATCAACAATACAAATCTAACATTTCCCCCCTTTTTGACCTTTATGCCTGAAAAGTTCCCAGGTATGAATACCTCATGTCTGACAGTTTCAATGCAAACATTTTTATACTCAACATATGTCAAATCACCCTAAATTACTGAAAAGGTACACAGTTCAACAAATGTATTAGCAGTTATCCCATTCATTGAGCTCATCTCATGGCAAACTGCATCTTACGAGCAAACAAAGAAATTGTTAATTTAATAGTGAAAATAAAAAAGTAACATTTTCAAAAACATCTCAGCTTGGTAATGCTTCCTCCAGGTGTGCACATCACATGTCTCTCTGCAGAGTGGTTTGAGTTCTGCAGGGCGTCATGAATGTCTCTTCCAGTTGTTTCCATCGTTGTCCATAGGACCAGAGTCCAAATGTATGTAGAATAAACATTCAAACATACCAGTTAGTTTTGTTGTTTGTCAACATGGTTCTCAGCTATTTCCAGAGCTGCAGACCTCTCAGCACTCTAGTTTTATGGCCTCCCATTACCTCACTTCAGGCCTTCATCCTGCGAGGGGGATATTTATGACTCCTTCATTGTCCACGCTCTGCAGAGAAACACCTCTGTGGAAAGGGTGCAGGGTTCTCTTGTCTTACTGCTGTTATGATCCCAGCAGCCTTCAGAGTGTCATCGTATGCACAGTATAGTGGCACAGCATTAGGTGATGTTCATAGGAAACTGCTGTCATCACCACCATAGCTTCTGGTTCCTGTGCTTTCACAGAATCATGATGTCATCCTCGAACTCCTTCTGCGCTGTCGATGGAGCTTGGCACGCTCCCCTCATCCCACGAGTTTTCATGTTCCAACGCTGCTGAAGGTTTAAGGCAGAGCACGTCGTACACCTTAGTTGTCTTCCTCAGCGTCAATATTGAATCTTTCATTTTATTTAAAATCTTGCTGTGGGAAGTCTCCTCTTGATTTCCTGGTCCTTGCTGTGGCTCCAAGGTCTGATTTCATGATGGGCCCCAACCAGCTTGATCTTTGACCTCAACCACTGCCTGGTCCTGTCAGCTATGCGCTTCTCACTGGGCCTCTGAAGATTTCTCAGGAGATTACTGCTGCACCTGTATTTCCTTGCTAGGAAGACAAACTATTTGGAGAGTATGTCAACAATCATCAAACCACATTCTTTAGTTCAGTGAACTTCACTTATAGGCCATCAAAGCCTCATCTGAACATGGGTGCACCACTTGCATAGGTTTAATATTTGTAAATAAAACGGCTAATCACACAAATCACTGCAACAATAATAAAAAACATTGTTTAATGTTAATCCTTGGACCCCTCCTCTTGACGCATGGACACACCCATGAGTCAACTCATCAAACCTGGATTCCAGTCTTAAAGAAAAAGATTAGCTAGATCATATCCCAGGCAACATCAGGGCATCTCCTCCCCTGGAGCAGCACCACCCTGGACCTATAATCCTGCAATGAAAATGTTAGTGTGCTTTGCATATTAAGTTTGCTTAACACCTGGCTCTCCCAGGAGCCTGCATACACACCATCATGGCCTGGAAAACAAAATCTGGAAGTAAAATCAAACTCCATACCTGTAAACAATTGTATCATAAGGACAAGAAGCATTCAACATCAGCAAGACAAGTGTCATGTGCAGGTTTTCTCAAATCAGCAAACTACAATTATTTTCATAAGTCACCTCAGACATGGATCATCCCATGTACTCAGGCAACATTAATGTAATCGGTGACTGCTCTTAAGCAAAGTCACTCCACTTATATATTACTATGGGCTCAAAAGTGGCCAGCTAATGAGCCCATATCAAACTACCCCAGAAACACTGTATCTCTTATTTGTTTTACTCATGTCACTTGTCCGTTTCAGCTGAATCTTCCACAGCATTCTCAAAGAAACTAACATTAGCAATACACATTGACTGTAGTCAGACAGAGGTCAGACACAGGTCAACAGGTTCCAGAGGTGCCATAAAAACACCATAAAGTCAACCCTAGCTGTGGAAAGAAGTAACACCAGTTCTCAACACAGGAAATTTCACACATGTTATTCACATTATCAAAGTAACCTTCACATTTTCCCATCAACACAATGCAACAGCATCACCACTCATAACCTGTAAACACAGTTTTCCTCACACATAAACCCAGAAATCCTGTAGTAGGAAAAAACATCAACCAGTTGTCCTGGTATAAATCGCATCATCAATTCACATGAAGAACTGGCATGCTGTAAGAAAAGAAAATGCAAATATTAACGCTTGCGCAGGCGTATGCATACTTTGTCACAGATATCTCTGTGAGCAACTCAAGCCTATGAATAACACACCTGATAAATGCACAGACACAGAAAATGGCATTTAAAAGGTTAAATCATCATGCAACCTCGAGTGTTGCTGTCATCTTTCTGCTCCTGTAAAGGGAAGCACACACAGACTCATCTGCACCCCTGCCAGGCGGGGGTCAACTTCACACAGTCGTGTTACATCAGTAAAGTCTTGTCAGCTTTTGTCAGCTTTTACCAGTCAGTCAGTTTGTTTTCCTTTCACTCACTCATTCATGCATTCATTCTTTCTTTCTTTGCTGATAGTGGAACCTATCGTCGCATTTAGTTTCCACTCTCAGCAAAATGACGTCATTTCAAAAAGGAAAAGAAGAACTTTAGTTTGGATTACATCGCTGAATCCTTTTGGACTGGGACTGTCATTTAATAATTGTCCCAAATAAGTGGCTTTCTCCAGAGTCCATTTAAATGTGGAGAACTCACTTGGCACAATTTTCTCGACGACGTGTAGCATTTTTAATTCCCGACGTGCAGATCTGCTTAAAGAAAAGAAAATAGACAAACAAAATCAGTGCCTGTTCAAAAGATAAAAATGAAAAATAACAGAGATTATCAAACAAAACTTTCAGTGCACTGTGAAAGTATCAAAATAAAAAGGCCTTGTTAAGTCATGACACAAACTCCTCATCTCAGGTAAATCATACCATTAGCATGGTTCATCATACCATCATACTAATCGGCAGGCTCAACTTCACAACAAAAGAAAAATCATCAGCTAGATTCACTCCAAATCAACCATCAGCTGCACAACACACAACATAATCCTAATGTCTTATTAGCTATGAGTTTAATTACCAGGTCTGTGCTCTTCACTCATTTAGGCCACAGATCTATTCTATTCAATTTTCCTTTTCCCTTCATCATAAAACATGTGACATGCTGTCATGCACTTCACAAAACAGTCTGTTCTGACGTATTCAGAGTTGTGTATCTAAATACAGGATTCACTCGCACATCAAAGCAGGAAACTCAGTGTTTTAGAGTCTCTACTCAACACACAACAACTCCAACACATCTCATTCACTCGTGCTAGAATTCAATCACCTTTCATTAATCTAAAACCGATCACTAATTTGCATATCAACTATTAACCCACTAAGTTGACAGGACGACAGAAAAGCATGTTCAAAATAGTATCACAAAAGACAATTTCCCTCATACAGTAAATTACATGTGCTGCCTCAATCAAGCAGGAAGCTTCTCCCAATTTACCATTTTAACAACTAAATTTATTGTCTGATCACTGGTTGGTCAAACCAGGATCTTTTTTCCCACAAAAGTTAAACTGTTGTCCTGCAACCTGGAGAGTCAATTTTTTGCATTAGATAAATTCAGTATTTAATAACAAGTGTCTGCTAAATTGACACTATTTTAACACTGATGAAAGATAACAAGCTAATTTTCATTACATGTGTTTGTGTTATTAGGCAGGTCTAATGCATGTCTGTGGAGCTGCATCTCCAGCAGAGCATGTTCTTAAAGCTGCCTTTCCTACACACTTCTCTGCTATTATTTAATCATTTCTTAACTAATGTGCTATGAGTCTTCATGAGTCATTTTGTGTTTGGAATTGTTAGTAGGGTTAATGCATGTTCTGCTTGTGTGTGTGTGATTTTGTATATGTTTCTATTTTCGCAATGTTTCAGACTCCGTCTCAATTTTCCAACTTAAGCAGTCAGTTTTGTTTTTCCCCAGGTTTGCTAACCCAAATTTTGATTTCCCACATTAAATAATTCCTATGTGTTCTCACCTAGTCTTCTCACTCTGTTGTCCTCTCCCACTTCAACAGTCCAACAGCCGGCAGTTCTCCTTCAGCTTTGTCCTGTGTCCCACTGTCTCTTCTTGCCATTTTACTCCACAGGTGGCAAATATCAAACTCCAACTGTTCAGTTCTCCTCAAACGTTTTCTTCACATGCACAGTGAAGTCACAGCCACTCTCACTATTGTCCTCTGATGCGGTTGACTTCGTGCTAGTGGCTGAAGTGCTGCTGCTGCTGCCTTCCTGGGCGACTTCTTAGCAGCTGCTGCCGGTTTCTTGGCTTTGGCCGCGGCGGGCGTCTTAGCTTTGGTCTCAGTAACCCTGTTCATCTTGAAGGATCCGGAGGCCCCGGTGCCCTTGGTCTGCACCAGAGTGCCCTTCGCCACCAGACTCTTGATGGCGGTCTTGACACGGGCCTTGTTCTTGTCCACATCGTAGCCTCCGGCAGCCAGAGCCTTCTTGAGAGCGGCCACGGTTTTCACAATCAGCTCGCCCACGCTGAGGCCGACCTTCTTGGGCTTGGAAGTCATCGTCTTCTTCTTCTTGGCCTGAACCTCGGCGCAGGGCGTGTTTATGATGGAGCCTTTCCCACCACAGCGCTGGCACGTTGAACGCATCACGAAGGGTCCATTTCTTTCATGTCGCTAGCCAGCATGCTAGCTGCATGTGGCTTGCCCGAGTCACTCAGTCCTTTTTGAGCATTTCAACATGCTGCCACCGCCATCTTGCTCGCCCCTCCGTGGAATTCATCCAATCAGACAGGAAGATGGGTTTGCTTTCTTCTGCTGCTGTTTATCCACATTGCTGCTGCTTTGCTGGGACTTTTTGTGCTCAGGACTTGCTGCTGTCTCTTTATCATGGAGCTGCATTCCTTATCTTCAGGGAGGAGTGAGCTCGCTTGTGAGGTTGAGAAACACATGGCACTGTAAATAAGTCAGCCAGAAACTTGGCCTGCATGTTTCCAATGATGTTAAACTATAACTTTCTTCCGACCGCTGCATGTGGAAAATTGATTCAGGTCTGCTTTTCACCTGAAAGTGACAAACTAAGACATTTCATTATTATCATCACTGCTTAATCAACACATATCTCTCTCTCTCTCTCGCTCTGTGTTTTTGTGAACAGTCCTTTCTTAAAAGCAGAAAATGAAATTATAGTTGTTTTTTTTGGTTGATCAACACAAAACCTTTTTCCTATGATTATTTTTTCCTACAATATAAATTCTCCCTCTTATTCACTCTTTTTTTTTATTTTTTTATTTACAATAGCTGGTGACCTGCAAAATCACCGCTGTCACTCACAATCAAAGGCAATTACTCTTGCACAGTGCACAAAAACACTGTGATGTCAGACACATTCACACTCACTTTGTCATCTGCAAAAATAAATCACATGGCTGATGATATGTGCCATGGTGATCCGTAAATATGATCACCAGTTTATTTAACTATTTTTCAACCCAACAAACAAATAATCAAAAACATGATGCTGATGTTATGAACACTCTACACACAAGTCAAGATGCAGGAAAACTGCTCATGGAAACGTTGCACACTCCAGTTATCACAGTTATCATAGCGCTGTTTCCCTCTCTTAGAGTAGTTCTCAGACAGCTCTCGATCTGATAATGTGTAGCCTGCTCATCAGCTCAGAAGAAAAAAAAAAAACTGCAACGCAACATCACACAGTAGTTGCTCTGCCCACAGTGGCAAAGTCTTACACTTTCATATTCAACTCAGCTTCTCCATCATGTACTTTTAGATGTTTCATACAGGGTTCAGCATATTAGTTGTTTTCACAGGTGTGCTGTATATCTCAACAATGGTTCATAATAAGACGACAGTCTTCCACACAGGTCAAGTGCCTCTATGCACTTCAGTAGTTTAAATATTTATCTATATCACTTCACCTCACATGTCATCGTACTGAATTTAAGCAACCACAAGCGTAATGTAGATGACTTTTAACAACTATCCACCTCAATTACGTCTATGGTCTGGCACACAGGCTGAAGAGTTAACGTTTTGTGTCAGCAAGGGGTGGGGGGACAGCCACCCACCAGAGCATAGCTGCTGATGTGGGCTGGCCTTCTCCACACGCTCTTCAAGGCTGGTGTGTTTTCTGAAAACTTCTAACATTTTAATCTCTTCCATTTTTAAGCCTGCGATTAACCGCACGGCTCAGGTCCGCGTGAAACCCGCGTGACCGCGCTCGCGTGAACCCGCGCAGCTGTGGAGCCGTCGCTCCCTCTCTTTTTTACATAAATACTTTGTGCTGCCAGGAGCAAAGTCCAGCACAAACGTCTGTCTCCCTCCGACTCACTCTTGGTTGCTTAGAAACCCATGATAACAACAACAGTCGGTGTCACAGACCACATGTTCTGCTCCGCACACACTCACACAACAACAACAACAACGACGACGACGACAACAAAAACAACACAAAATAGGCCTATCGTCCAGCACAATCTGGACCCCGCGGAACTTCTCAACGCCCCACAAAGCGGCGGAGAACTCACCTCTAGCCACACAAAGTAGCGAGGAACCTCTTGCTCCACAAAGTAGCAAGGAACCCGGGTATCGCTACACAAAGTAGCGAACTTCTCAACGCCTCACACAGTGGCGGAGACTGCACAACGACACGGTTATAGAGTCGGCCTCTTCTCAACGCCTCACACAGTGGCGGAGACTGCACAACGACACGGTTATAGAGTCGGCCTCTTCTCAACGCCTCACACAGTGGCGGAGACTGCACAACGACACGGTTATAGAGTCGGCCTCTTTAAACTTACTTGGCGTTGCTTAGAGTGTAATATCAGCCCGAATCCCGCCGACCGTCATTCATCGAGGAGAAAAGACAGACCGCGAATCCACAGGAACTTCCCGGCTGACGTCAGGCTTTCAGCGTGCCTCTCCTCCCCTCGGTGAATGCGATTCCAGGGCTCCGGCTCGAAGGACCAATTAATGTTAGGTTTGTAGCATAAACCTATTCGCTGGAACGTTAAGACAATATAATTACACTGCTAAGCAAGACACAAATAGGCAAAGTTCTTCATGTTACTCGTGCACGGGAGAGAACCGGACAACCGCTTGACTCCAGTTGGTCTCGTCCGTTCTCCCATACACTGTCCTTTTATTGAGGTTACATGAATATGCATAAGTTCATTAACATATGACGTCTACATACAAACAAAGAGTACCTTGCCTGTGTGTGTGTGTGTGTGTGTGTGTGTGTGTGTGTGTGTGTGTGTGTGTGTGTGGACTGCTGATCAAAGGGTCAAACATCCTTGGTCAGGAAGAGGGTAGCCTCCCCCTCACCCTAGATGGTTCATCCTAGATAACACGGTGAGGAAGTCCTGCAGTTCATCTAAACAAAGAGCACTTAGACTAGAACAGACGCAACTACGTTAATCCTACCATAAAATAATAAGACACGGTATGACCTCTCATGCTCCCAAAGTGCTGTCTAATACACACAAAGTTTGCAGACTATCAAGGATCAAAACCTCTACCAATCTACAACTAATTACAAAACTCTAAGCATATATAAGTAAATATTTCTAAGCATAAATGACAATCAACAATACAAATCTAACAAACACACACACATAAACTGAATTCATTAACAAAGCGATTAAACATCTAATAAAAATAGCTTAAATCTAAAACTATTTAAAACAAAGTTTGTCTGTTTTCAAATTTAATGTGTCAAACTATTGGTTTTCTAGTATTTGAACTTTTTAAGAAATGTTTTCATTCATTTTTAAGTGATTTAAAAATGATATGAATTACACTGTTTTCATTTGAAAGAAGCAAAGAAAATTACTAAGATTTTGTTGAGTAATTCATCATCATATCCAAGCATGACCCAAATATCTCAAATATGCAGCAGCATGTCCAGAATCCTCATATTTTTACTGACAGAAAATACAAAACTGAACCGACTCTGCTCTTATGTCTCATTATTATCCAAATGATACTCTAACCATTTGCACCTAATTGCTCTGGCAATATTGTCTCTGAACCTCTGTTCCAATTGAGCTCATTAGGATGAAATTGCATAGAGATAGTGGTTTAGATTTGTGGGCTTGCAGCATGCTGGACTGATGGAGCCATTCCTACAGAAACTGCTCTCCTCATTGGTATTCTGCACTTGTCTGCCACACAGACCCATCATAGATCCAGCAAGTAAAAGAAGCACCATTAAGGAGCAGTGGTGATCACTGCTGTAGGACTTAGACACACAAACGCACACACACGTTAGCAGATCTACAGATGAAACATTACCACGCACAGTAAGCCAATTAACTACTACATTCTTTAAGTTCAATATCAAGTTAGTAACAGAAAATTCATCTAGTGGTCAGTGCACTAAATGTTTCACATAACTTGCAGCTGTTCACCAGGAAAATTGACTCCAGTGTTTGTTTTGAAGCTGTGTTCATGGAAAGGCTCTGGTTTGGTCTGAGAATTATGTTCTCTTGGTTTGTTGTCTTGGGGATTTTCCTGTAATTTCAGAGAAATTGAACGTTTTGGAAACTCAAATGAGATCTCTACAGACTGCCAGGAAAAATCAATTGGCTGGTCAAGGCTGTGGTAAGCAAAAACTACACACACACGCACTGAAACACAATCACAGAAATCCAAGAACACACACTTCTCTAGAGGTAAACTTTGCAGTGGGGAAGATAATAGTGTATGGAGAGACAACCACAAAGTTGCCTTCTGGTTTGTGAAGTCCTGTTTTGAAACCTTTATTAGTACTGTGCTATCCTCATGTTGCTTTTTTTGTTTTGTTTTTGAGCCAGTGGTAAGTATATTTGGACAAGAGGGTAGAGGGCTAAGTTAACAGCACGAACATCATCGAGGGATACTTTCTGTCATAGTTTGGCAGATCAAAGACTCAAAAGCAAGAAGAAAAACACCACAAAAAACAGACAAGGTAAAGTGAAAACACCCCTTAAATGGTATTGGGTAAGTAGCCCAAATGGTAAATGGCCTGTATTTGTACAGCGCTTTTACTAGTCCCGCCTAGGGACTAGTAAAAGTCCCTAGGGCGCTTTACACACCCAGTCATCCACCCATTCACTCTCACACACTGGTGGAGGCAAGCTACAGTTGTAGCCACAGCTGGCCTGGGGCAGACTGACAGAAGCGAGGCTGCCATATTGCGCCAACGGCCCTTCTGGCCACCACCAGTAGGCGGTAGGTGAAGTGTCTTGCCCAAGGACACAACGACCGAGACTGTCCAAGCCGGGCTTGAACCGGCAACCTTCCGATTACAAGGCAAACTCCCAACTCTTGAGCCATGGTCGCCTGAATACAAGGTTTGTAAGGTGAAAAGTTAAAATAACTCAAACTATTTCTTAGCAGGCAGTAACAGATGAGGAAGGGTAAACAGACTAATAGGAAGTAAAGGGCTAAAGAGATTGCACATAGGAGGGAAACTAATCATGACATGGGGGGGTACAAGTGAACGCAAGAGCACAGAGACAAAAAGAAGATTCAAAAGGACACAAGTTCATCGATGTTTGCAGGCATACTCTTAAGATCCTGCCACAGCGAGTCTATTGGGTCAAGGTCTGGACTTTGGCGCGGTCACAATAAATACCAAACATGAATGAAATCACAACAGAAAAACAGAGCTAACCTCACGCCAGAACACAGAAACCTCTGAGGTTTAAATAAGCACAGGTGACAACAATTATCCTAACCCTACCCCCATTTATTGTTTGGAGAAAAGCAAAAACAGACTTTTTGGAGAAAAATGCAGAAATGATAGTTAGATAGTAAGAGTAAATATTCTCTGTTCTATAATTGCAAAGACATGGGAGAACAATTTAATAAAAACGAAAATTACATACTGATTGCCTCTAGGGTTAGGGTTAGGATTAGTGTGGTGGCTTAGTCAGATCTCAGAGTCAACCTTCCTCATTTTGCAATAACTTTAGACCAAAACTGTTATTTTTACTGTTTATTTCTGCTTTCAAGTTGGGGATTCAAATATCGGAGTATGTGGAGATTGACTTGTTTATGAAGCCAGGCTCAAATGGCCATTTAAGGAACTACTTTTGTCTGATCCCTTATGCACAAGGAATTGCCACAGCAGATAGTGCCACAGATTTTTACATCAAATGTCCATCCTGGTGCAATTCCCTGGGGTTTCATGTCTCCTGCCAGAATCAAACCAGGGATTTTTGCTTGTTGGGCAATATGTAAACTTCTACAGTATGGAGCCACAAATCTTTCATCCTCAGAGGTTGCTACAACTAAAATGCATAAATGGAAGGTAGCCTCATTCAGGGAAAGTCTAGAGAATAAATTGATAATGGTCGTGACAGGATGACCCAGCTTGCTGTGCTTTTGTCTAAGCTCCTTGGCAGAAAAACTGGAAGTAATAACAACTAGCTTAACTCTATACATACCGAAATCTCATAATCTCACAAAACAACAGTTTGATGGGAGTTGTTTGCTGTGGAAATTTCTTAAGCTTTGTGTCCTTGAGAAAGCCCCTTTACTCCTACAAAACCTTTTTCCAAGTTCCCATTCTTTCCTTCCTCCCTCCTCCTTGGGTTTCTCTGCTTTGCTTTGCTTTTTTTCCTGACATTATCTCTTCCTCTTCTTTCCCTTGTCTCCCTCGACCCTATCTTTACCTGTCCTCAATTTTCCCCCCATCTCCCTGCCTTCCTGTCATCTCTCCTGCTCTCTGCTCATATCTTCATAACTCTGTCTTCCCCTTCCGTCTTCTCCCGCCTCTCCTCCATCTCTTCAAAGTCATCTCAGTCTTTGCTGTCACCGCACTGAGAATTACGCATTGCTCAAAGCTGTAACATCTGACAAAACGCTGTTCACTGACATTGTCGGTAGTAACACATGGAGAGATAGGAAAAGTTCACTCAAGCAGCCATCCTATTATCCCACCAGACACACACACAATTGCTACCCACACTATGACAGTTGTAGATACATCCAATTTACCTTGTAGTGGCCTCCCGAAGGGACGGCGACAACTGAACAGTTCGTAACTCAAAATAACAAACACAAGCAAGTGCGCGATGCATCACATACACACTGGCTTCCTCTTCCTCTCTCCCTCCCGCTCCGCATTAAGTGCATTCAAGTGGCTGGTAACAGTAGCAGCATCAGGCTTTTATCACAGTAATTTGCAGCCATACATCAGTGTGACACTGGCCGGGGCAGTACGGTGTCATCCCGCTCCCAGACTCTAAACTGCACTCTCTGCTGACACCTGCCAAGGGCAGCCAGATAATGTAGATGTATGAATTAAACAACACAACTTTGATGTTGCAGATCACAATGCATCATTCATTCACATCCACAGTGAGACACAAAAGTGAAGGATACTGTTCATCTACAGCCGTGAGGATGCGATAAGGGATGCAAGGGATAAGCGATGCACTGGTCATGGCTGGACTTCAATCAGTGAAGCTTCAGTGAAAATATACAGAGTGCTATTTATGCAGTAGCTCACATCTGCATTCAAAGGGAAATGGCCAAAGGGAGGCTGCTGGGAGAGGGAGAGAGACGGGGAGAGGTAGAGAGGGAGAAAGGGATGATGATACAGGGAGGATGAGAGGGATAAAATGTCATAGCTGGGGTTGATAGACGGGGAAGGTCCATCCACTCCATCTCTGAGTATATGGAGGGATAGAGATGAAGGGAAAGGGAGGGGATGAAAAAGGAGCAGCGAGATAGCCGTGAGGTAGAAGGGGGACTGTATTAGAGAGAATGTGAGCGAAGGGAGTAACATGAATGGAGGAGAGAAAGGGGGAAAGCCGGGGGATTAGGGAGGCAGGAGAAATGAGGGGAGGAGTATAATGTTCTGTCAGAACAGAGGAGATGTCGAGAAAAATGTGCAGGTTGTTGAAGGTGAATACAGGTGGATTTGAATAGTAGTCTGCCTGGACAGGGAATGGGAGGAACGATGGGAGAGAGTGAGAGAGGGAGGCTGGTAAAGGTTAAGAGGGATTTTGTTAGGTGTGTGTGTGTGTGTGTGTGTGTGTGTGTGTGTGTGTGTGTGTGTGTGTGTGTGTGTGTGTGTGTGTGTGTGTGTGTGTGTGTGTGTGTGTGCGTTTTATTCCATCCTGACTGATTTTAATGGGGATCCTAAAGTTTTACGTGAGGTTACCTAGGTAACTAAAAAAATGATGCTGGGACTGGTTGTAGGACATTGTTATTTGTGCTGGGGAAGAGACAGAAGACCATGCTGTGCAGATCCACGCAGGTCTGATGTTTGTTTGTGTGTCTGCTGCTGAATTTGAGTATTCATCGGTGTGGGAAGTGTGTACAACACCTTAGTAAACCCTTATGTTGTGAAGATATCACTAGTATTGTGTGCGTTCTTTCCTTCTTTGTTCTTTGAGAGATTTTATCGCTCAGAGCTCCGTCTCGCTGCCCTTTACGACATTACGCAGCGAATTCAGTCATGGAAGTGGAACAAGATTTGTGCAGTTACACTTTTCTGAGCTCGGATACACGAATTTACACTGTTGACCAGGCTTCACAGTGCTGAACTTTGAGGCAACTGAGAGGAACAGAGCTGAAAAAAAATTATACATGCATTGCATCACCCACAAGTACATCACCAAGCTTTCTGCACCACCTATCTAACATGGATGTGCAAATACATTTTGCTGTGCCACATTCTGGTGTGACCAGACATGTTAGGATGTTGTATTATTTAAAAAATGGTTTAATTTTCAGCATAAAGAGCATATTTCTCAAAGTGTATTGCAAATTTTATTACTTATATATGGGCATTTTTTCTTCTAGTTTGAGCCACTATTTGCATTATTCATATATAAACCGAGAAGATGAATGAATTTGTGATTGACCTAAACAAACTGTACAGCAAAAATGACCGAGGACTAAAAAAAAATGTTAATATTTATTTTATTGATTAAAACCTCCAGAAAATCTAAAAACGAAGCTCTCATCTTAAAATGACTTTCAAAACTTTATCCTTTTCCCTTAAAAAATCATAATTTAAAAAGATTAATTTTGTATTTACATGGGTTATCTTTGTCTGCCGGTAAAAACTTGAAAAATGTGCAAAAAAGAAAGAGAAAGACATCAGAAAGTGGGCTCTGTAATTTGCAGCCAACACTGAAAGGAGTTCAAAATGTGCTTAAAATATGAGCAGAGAATCACAAAGCTAGACAGATTACACAAGCTAGTGTATTTGACTGTGGGCTGTAAAGTGAGGACATAAAAGTTGTCCTTAATGGCTTCTGATTTTGCAGACAACTTGTGTGCGAGAACAGTTAGTAAGTAAGCAGGAAGTGAGTATGTAAATTACAACTGACAGTCTCTATAATTACTTCTGCCAAGGCTCAGTCTGTCTGCACCTTGCATGATTTTATTTCTTTCTTTTTCCCTACATTAGAAATTATTACATTTTGGAGATTTTATTTCTTCTTCTTCTTCTTCTTCTTCTTCTTCTTCTTCTTCTTCTTCTTCTTCTTCTTCTTCTTCTTCTTCTTCTTCTTCTTCTTCTTCTTCTTCTTCTTCTTCTTTTTCTTTTTTTTTTTTTACCATTGATAGATCAAAAATGGACATTCCACATCATGCCTTGACAGATAGATATCATAACAAAAGAGAAATTGGGACATATTGTCATGAAAATATCTCAAACTAAACAAAAGGCAGGTGTTCCTTTAGATGCAGGAACTTAATTCATGCATAGTATGGAGGGAATTTTCAGCCTCAGCAGTGATATTCATTCAATTAGCTGAGGTTGGTTTGGTATCCAAAACATCTAAACAAGACCCAAGTTGCAATAAGAGAGCATTAATCCTTCCAGTTTAAGATTAGGAAGTGCAGAGCGGTTTCAAAGAAAGAAAATATGTGTGTTTATCTATTTTTTTAATAATAATAAAAAAAATTTAAAAACTGATAAACACCAATTTTTCTCCAATGTGCCCATGTGCAATATGTGCTTTGAACATATGTTTTATTCCTCGGGTTTGTCTGTATATGTATTGTTTATGGACATGTGTTTCCCAATGTGTGTGTGCAGGAATGTGCCTCGTTTGTCGATGCACCCTTGCCGGTATGTGTGCATAGGTGCACATGTGTGTGCGTGCCCATGAATCTGTCTGTCCGTGTAGCTGTGCTTGCACTATATGACAGAGTGTGAATCACCAGAAGCAGCAGAGCCATAAAGCCCAGAGCTGTTAGGCAGGATGGCTCCTGGAATGATCACAGGGTGGCTGTACTTCTATTTCCCAGGCAGCTATCACTGTGGGAGGCTGCTGTCGCTGTGTTTGCAGGGACCCGAGGGTTAGCCGGTATATAGTCACACCTGACAGGACAGCCAATGGCCATAATGTCAGCAACAATGATTGAACACATGAAATATGTGCTCTTTGTCCATGGGATTGGACAGGGTGGAGGTTAGAGGTAGGGTCAGGGTAAGGGTTAAGGCAAAAGGAAAATTGCCTGTTTGGAAAGAAAGCCTGCCTGCTCTGCCTCCATCCTTTATTAGTCAGTGCTGAAAACTTGCTTCAGTGACAAACAAGATATTTGTCAGTTCTGATTTCTTCTCTAAAGCAGATCTCTGCTGGTTACCCCCACAAAATGTACTGTAATATGAAGATATTAATAATGCACTATGTTCCCACTGCCAGGGCGGATCTATATAATTGCACCAGACAAAACATTCTTCTGATACTTACTAATGCAGCATAATTTTTGAATAAGTTAAAGATCAAAATATGTGACTATGATGGAAACATGCACAGGTTACTGAAGAGCTGAAGTTGGCTGTTTTTTTACTGAAACCCAGAGGACTGCTGATATTTAAAATTGTGCCCTCTGATTAATGCACAGAAGTGTATTGATAGGCATATGTACATGTATGGCCTGAAAAGGAAAGAAGAAGAAGAAAGACAAATTGCATATTGTGGGCTCTGTTTTGCCCTTCAGCTCTTTTCTGTTTATGCCTCTGCTTCTCATCCAGTCTTCAGTGCAGTTTTTCTCCATATACACAATCAGTCAACAGTGCTTGTATTTACATTGCACCAATGGCACCCACTCCTGCCATTAGAATATGGATGCAACCATTGTTTTGCATGTTTTCCCCATTTGTATTAGTTATATGACATTTTGTGACAAGTGTGGGTTTTTGTCATTTACCTTCTGCTTCAGCTGGAGAGACTACATGGAAGCTCTGTGGAATAGTGAATGAGAAATAACAACATTATTATTGTTAAGTGTTTCATAAGTAGTTTTGCAGGCATGCTCATCTATCACAGCTCCAGGGGTGGGTGGGTGGAGGCAGCAAGCTGGGGGGATTCTGGAACCTGGTATGAGGGGGCTGCACGGTGGTTTGGTGGTTGTTAATGCTTGCATCTGACTGTTGATGACTTGAGATTACAGGCCAGGATACAGAAGCTCAATAGTGCCATCAACAGATAGAGGGAGGCATTGCCGATCGCTAAACAGCTCTGAAAATTCAACGGGGTGATAGTCAGTGAGCTCTTTTGGGGTGTAAATGGTGAAGATTTATCAGAAATATGATCAGGTCATAAAGTGAAATATGCCATCGTCTCTACGGGGTCTGGTGAAGGATATATGAGGCTCGGGGATTAAGGTGAAGATGAGGCTGGCTGGTGTCCAACCTATTCTCTGCCAAGGTTAGACTATCCTCTGGCCTTTAAAAACCTGTCAGCTATGCAGCCTCTATTGCTCTCTCTCTCTTGGTCTCACTCACACACACACACACACACACACACACACACACACACACACACACACACACACACACACACACACACACAGAGTTTGGCCTTATACTGCCCAGAAGCAAGGTCAAGGTTAGAGCACACTTCAAAATCACTGGCCCACTTCATCTTGCACACTTTTTTTTTCAACTTGTTTCTTAGTCCAACACACACACTCATACATATCAGACGCACAAAAAAACCCCAAACACACCACACCGCAGAGTTTTCCCCCCATAAATAAGCATGGTCGATCCATCATGGGGCCTCAGTGGATCCTGGTTGCCCTCTAGCTACTCCAGCCCAGCAGCCCCAGCAGCAGCACCACACTGGGGGACGGACACAGAAGGTTATCCCAAACCTCCACAAGGAGAGGAGTAATAATAATCATTATCCCTCTGAGTGTCAGTCTGGATTCCTTGCTGGTTGGTGTGTGCGAAACAAATGGCCCACAGTGCATTTAAAGGCTTTTTTAAAAAAAAAAAGAAATCTCCCATTTTTTTCACTTCTTCATATAGATTTTCCATCTGACCAAGACTAACTGTCTAACAGAGTGAGTGTAAAAGCTTCAGTGTGTGTTGTAAGTTTTATGTCAGTCAGTGAATGTGAGGGGATGGAGCTCATGTAATGCTGCAGGGAAACGATACAGATTCACCCCTCTGATAGTGCCACAGGGGAGATGAAGGAAACATTGGAGAGTGGAAGCTCAAAGTGTGTGTGTGTATGTGTGTAAGTGTGGTGAATGAAATACAGAGGGAGTTTGTGTGGGTTTTCCCTTTCAGTGTGTGTCTGAGTGCGTGCACATTCATCTTAATAAATGAACTGAGTTTCAAATTAGAACTCAATTAATCTATAACATTTGGTTTCAAAGCAGGTATCTGAATTAAGACGCTGCTCAAAGCAATATCTGGAAAAGTGCCAGGCAGATTACTAAATAGGAAAACAACAGGTAATAAAAAAAGGAAAAGAAAGAAAGTACACAGACATTTCAATGCCGTCTCAGTGGGAACATTATCAGAGATAATCTAATGAATGTCAGAAGACCGTAAAAACTTGCTTTTGTGCTTTAATTTAATTTTCTTGGAAGAGTGTTGCACATTTCTTCCAAACTAAAAGAAAGTCATCAGTAGAGGTTTCTCTAAGCTACACACATTCACCACCACCTAGTTGTTTATTAGTATGCATAACATCAAAGTCCTTCTAGCAAGTCTAGCCAGCGACTGGGTAGTTATTTTCATTTAATAAGACTGAGCATTTATCTAAATGAATGTGAAGAGAGCTATAGCTTTAATTTCTGTGGTCTCATACCATGCGTTCATTCATTTACAGCTCGATCTAGAGTCGAGGCATGATCAACACACCACCAGAGCACCGAACTGGTGCATTACCAATTTTCACGCTGTAAAAAAAAAGTCTAGAAAGATGTAAACCCATCTATCCAATCACTCATGAGGATCGTGGAATGGCTTGAGCCTATCCTAGCTGAGTGAGAGCAAAAATACACTCTGGACAGGTCACCATTCTGCTGGATGGCTGGAGACTGACAAAAGCTCACATTGAAATTCACACCTTAGGTAAATCACCCCTTCATCTAACCCATGCGTGTCTTTGTACTGTGACACGAAGCTGGACTATTCAGCTAGCATAAGCGAACTCTGCACAAAAAATCCAGCTTGGATTTAAACCCAGGGCTTTCTTGTTGTGAGGCGGCAGTGCTAAACTTTCTAATGCTAAGCTTCCCATAACGTCTTTGATATTCATAGAATATCAGTTCTTTATTAGTTAAATATATAGCACTTATTAATGCCTCTTTCTGTATGACTATATTTTACCTCAACTGCTACTGCTTGGCCATTATTGACTTTTCCCTCTGTAACCTCATAATTACTGTTTTTTTGATAACAAGCCTTGAAGCTGTACATGAATCTGACACTTAATAGCTCACACAGATATAGAATCATCAGAATCATAAATACACAGAGATGTAGTTTAAAGTCTGATCCTTACACAAAAAACAACTCTGTCAACTAAAAATTATACAGCAAGTCTGATCAGTGAATTTGTATTTGGGGTTTGAAGTAACATGCAAAAAATATGTTTGAAAATCTTCTTTTATAGCACGTGTCCTTGAGTGGAAACCTTTCAAAGTAAGAGCTTTTCTGTGTCTGTGTGAGTACTCCAGCTTACTCTCACAGTCCAAAGACATGCAGTTACTGGGGTTAGGTTGAACTGCATGACTGCGAGTGGGAAAGGCTGTCTCTCTCCTGAACTGGATAATCAGAAGAAAATGTATGAATGGATGAATATTCTTTAAAAAAAAAAAAGAAAAGAAGAAGAAGAAGAAGCTAATACTTGTTGTGCTAACTTTAACCTTCTTATCCTGAATGGAGAAAGAACCTGTGTGTCTTCAGTGTAAAAATGTAATGCCCAAATAAGTACTTTATCATGACTAATAAACAGCCAATATGCATTCTAATAAGAAACTAGCTAATGGTGAACACATTTACCATTACATAGAGTGTTGAGTTTAAAACATGGGTCTTATTTTGCAGTTTTCAGTCCTGTCCTTTTCTTATGAAAACATTTTAGTCACTAAAGTAATTTGCTGAAATGTGGGCATGCAGCGGAGTCCAGCAGGTCGACAAAAGCACTCAAACGATCACTGAGGCTGGAAATAAAATCGCAGCTGAGTCACACTTTCAAAGCCTCATAATTGGAGGTGAAACAGAAAGTGAGTGCACCAAAAAGTTGGCTGTATAGAAAAACGCTGGCAATTCAAATTATGTCAAACCACAAAGACATTCTGCAGCTGCAACGGAAATAATGAACACAATAAGACCACACTCAGTGACAAAATCTGGCCCTGAAACCACTCTGTTAAAGTTGGTGAATTTCTCCCACGAATAAAACTAATCATTCAATCTTTATATAAGATTGAAAAATCTTATACAGAGACATAAAAAATAACACCCAGACTCAGGGAGAGTCTGGGTGTTACACACTGAAGAGTCCCACACCCACAAATCAGACTAGAGGACAATGAGATGAATGCTCTAATTTACCCCAGATTAATTCTTCTACAAGCACAAACAGGATCATTTAAAAGATGCCAAAATCACACAAAAAGCCTCTGCAAAGTGCTTTTAATGAATTAAACATTAACATGTTACCTGTTTTGGGATTGCATGCATTAGCACCAAAACAAATGGTTCGCTCTTTGACAAAACTGGGTTGCACCTCACAGCATCACAACGACACTGCTGCGTTATAACTGACAGAAATGGTTCACCCTCATCACACCTCTTTTGTCTCCGCAGACTAATTAGGGAGTAATCGCTGTCAATTTAGGCAGGGAATTTATGCAACATGACACATTCTAACAGCGCTCAAGGGCCTTATGTATCCTCATCTTGATCAGAAACTTAATGTGGTGCCCTGCTTATTTATAGGCGGCTCTTAACCTTTAAGACTGCAGGGAATGAGTCCAGGAACATCCGCAGACCTCAGGGATTTATATCCCCTAGTAAAATAAGATTAGTCTCAACCTAACTCAAGCACTCTCCCCATCCGTTCAAAATGATGCTGTAATTTGTAAAGGTGGCAGAAAAGAATAAGGAGAAACTGTCTAGTACAACAGTTTAAATGGAAATTTATACCAATCGTCCTGCTGTGGACAAAATGCGTTTTTCATTTAATGTGGACTTGAGCCAGCGCACTGGCAGATATATGTAGATACTGAGCAAAGGATCTCCTTTTATTTCATTTCAGTCAGTTAATATAACATTCTTAAAAATACATCCAGCTACTCTTCCTCCTCTGAACACCTGTTTGTTAAATGAGTCCCTAAAGCAACTGCGAACCACTTATTAGCAAGTAGCAGCACTTAGCAGATGTTTGGAAACGCTGCTTATGCGTCTCGCTTTTGCTGACAAATTCTGTGCAGCGTGTCTGTGTGATTTTGTTTTTTCAAAACTGAAACGTATATAAAAACACTTATCACATTATCCTTAGTAATGTCTCTTCCAGTAGGCGCTAATTCTTATCTTGGGCAAACTACTTATCAAAGACAGTCTGTCATTTGTTTTTCTTATCTTATTCTGAAGTACTGGAGCTTTTAGTTTGAAATATTTTTTGCTTTTTGCAAAAAAGATCTAGTTGTCAAAGTAGCTGTGCATCTATTTCCTTGTTTATTTCAAGGTGACAGTCGTTAGTACTCCGAGTAAGACAGAAATATGTACAGGAAAAAATATTGTTTTGTTAAAATAACTCAATATTTGTAGGATACATGTTCCTCAATTGGTCTAATTTTAAGCCTATAATAAATACGAATATATAGATCCATCCATAAATAGTTCTTAAATCCTTTCCTCTGTTCCACAGAGGAAATTTTAATTCTGGCAGTTATGCAAAAGAACAGGTACAAAATGCAAATTATTTTCCTTCTCATGCATGACCAATGAGCCTGACCCAGACCCAGATGCAGAATTTAATGGCGGTAAGGGGTCTCTGAGTATTTTATTTTTTTAATTATAATTTTCTGAAATGAGCCACTTCTCAGCATTTATGTGATGCTTTTAATTCCATGATTTCTTGGGTTCAAGTTAAGAGTTTATAGATGTTTTGTTCATATTTGTGAATGAATCCTTGTGTGCCCTTGGCTCTTTTCTTTACACTTCATTTGTTTTTAACATTCTTTAGTTTTCCTCCCTTGTAGTAAGTAAGTTTCCATCCAGCCTGTGTCTACTTTAGAGTTCTCACTGGACAAAATACATAACATGATCAACTTATTATGTGTTATATGTTGATGTATTATTTTTATCATATTTTTGCAAGAATGTTTGCTTTACAGCACTTTGAGAGCACATGTTGTGATGAAAGCGTTGCGCACTTCATGTTTTTACTAAATCAGATGTGATGAACATCAGTGATCTCAGTGCATTTAGGGAGCTGGAAGAGCATGTCACCAAGGTTCTGTTTGTATAACTGCTAATTCACAGAAGTCACTGAAACACATCATACGCAGTCAACAAGTGTGTTTGCCTGTTTAAAATGTGGTTTTGGAGAATGGTCAGAATGTGGGTTGCAAT
The DNA here is from genome assembly GCF_057381845.1 of Rhamphochromis longiceps. Lineage (NCBI taxonomy): Eukaryota > Metazoa > Chordata > Actinopteri > Cichliformes > Cichlidae > Rhamphochromis > Rhamphochromis longiceps. Next base: position 24,352,562 of record NC_140575.1, on the reverse strand, counting down.
TTTCTTGAGAACTGCTCACGATGCTCTACCATAAAATTCCCTTTATGCAGTGGGCACAATTGAACTTTAATTATATAGCCCTCCACAATAAAAATGACACATCCTTTTGTTGGTTTACATTGTGCTAAATGGATTTATGTGGTGTAACATGGTATGATTTAACACTGTTGCAGGCATTATTGTGGAGATGGCTTCCTCATGTATAATCTTGTAATGAAATATGATTTTATTAACTCTAAAAAGGCTAATGGAGTTTAAGGATCTACGAAAAGACAAATAAGCTGTCTGTTGAAGGTGGAAAATATTATTCTGACATGTGTTTTTGTGTCTTTTAATTTTGCAATTAGATTTAGCCCCTATTTTATTGTGAGACTCAATTCAACACTAAATTAGATTTTTTTTTTCTCTTTTGGTTCCTTTAAAGAGTACCCTTGGGTTAATAAAGAGCCAAAAGTCTTTTATATCCACATTTTCATTCAGTGGCCTAAGTCGTTGGATATACGCACAGGAGGCACTAAAAAGGCACTTTATAATGGTCCAAGGACACTCAGCCTTAAAGAACCTAATGCATGCTTTGCTGCCAGTGCAAAGAGGACGGAGGGTCGAAGCACTCAAGGAGAGCAGAGCACAGTGTGAACATGGAGAGTGTATTTACAGTGGAATAGATGGCAGATGAGATGAGGTCTGATTTTAATAGAGCAGAGACCTGCTCCCACAGCCAGCTGCCTTTAGAGAAGCCTCAGAGGAGAGGTGCCAAGGAGAGGTGAGGAGCAGTGTGTGTGTGTGTGTGGATGAATATTTGGATGAATAGTCACCTGTGAGGACTATGATCAAGACCTCATTAATGAAAAGCTGATGTTAAGGGTAAAATGTTATAACTGGGTAGGACTATATCCAAGGCTGCTGTTGTGTGTGTTTGTATGTGTGTGTACACCAACCCATAGACCCATAGACTTCCCATAGACCATATAGATAGATAGGTGCTTTATTAGTCGTATTAGCCACATCTCCTGCATGGACTCCTGGCACTCTCTCACCAATTTCTCAGCTTTCAGAATGGCTCATATGCTAATCAGAAGGTTGCTGCTTCCTCTGGTCCATATGTTGAAGTATGCTTGGGCAGATGCTGAACTTTAAAAAAACCTCTGATGCATCTGTGATGCACGGTAGTAAATAATGAATGTTTGTGTGAATGGGTTAATGTGGGGCGATCGTGGCTCAAGAGTTGGGAGGTCGCCTTGTAATCGGAAGGTTGCCGGTTCGAGCCCCGGCTTGGACAGTCTCGGTCGTTGTGTCCTTGGGCAAGACACTTCACCCGTTGCCTACTGGTGGTGGTCAGAGGGCCCGGTGGCGCCAGTGTCCGGCAGCCTCGCCTCTGTCAGTGCGCCCCAGGGTGGCTGTGGCTACAATGTAGCTTGCCATCACCAGTGTGTGAATGTGTGTGTGAATAGGTGGATGACTGGATATGTAAAGCGCTTTGGGGTCCTTAGGGACTAGTAAAGCGCTATATAAATACAGGCCATTTACCATTTACCAATGTGGTTTAAAGAGCTTGCTTGGAGTGCTTGGTGACAGAGAAAAGTGAAGTTAGAACACAGAGAGATGTTAAACTGAGCGATGGAACAACCCACTTATTTGTTATTACAGAAGATTAAGAGACTGGACACCAGTTCAGCTCGGGGTTCAGTGTCAATTTACTTTACAGTGTTAACGTCAGTATAGTTGCTTCTTAGGGGGGAAAAAACAAAAAGACAAAAACCTGTCCCGAGACATACTTATCAGGTTAATTTAGCTTAACTGGTTACTCTTATATTCTAATGCCATGGGTATCAATATGTGTGTTATCCTGTCCAGGATCTAATCTGTCGTTTGCCAAATATATATAGGCTCCCCTGAAATGGATAAGCTGTTTGTGTTGTGTTCATGCTAGGGTAAATGCATTAAATTCATTGAAATTCCAAAGGTGGTTGTATGCAACATAGTGCTACCAAGGTAATAAAAGGATATTCGCTTGAAATGCTGAGAACTGTGGTTGTTTTGGGACCATAGAGGAGTAACCTGTTCCTGCAAGTGGTAAAATAATGTAATGTCTGCTTATAAATTGTATGTATATAAAAAAAAACAGTAAAACCTTGGAAACTGATAGCTAAAAAATTGTCTGTGGTAAAATTTCTGCAGTGAATCCTAAACCAGCTGATCCAAAATGAATATTAATTCATAAAGACTTGGAACAAAGAAAACAGAAAAAGGAAATTTAAACTGATTTATAGGGAGACTTGATGTTTTTCCTTGATGTTTGTCAGAAAGTTTGTGATTCACTCAAAGGATGGATAATGGCATAGGGAGTTTTATGAGTTTGATGTGAAGGACTTCGGGAATTATGGCATTCAATGTCAAACTGAAGTCCACAAACAGGACCCTGCATATGTCGCTGGGCAGCCAAGGTGTTGAAATGTATATATATTTATACCGATAGCCAAGTAAGCAAGTGTAGGGGGTCTAGTAGTGGGGCTGCGATGTCCTGCAGGTATGTCAACACCACAAATATTAGTGAGACAGATCTGTAGTCATTTAACGTGGTGACAGAGCGTTTCTTGGAGACTGGTATCATTGTGGCATGCTTAAAACAGGAGGAGGCTTTACACACCTCCAGATATCTGTAGAAGATCAGCGTGAAGATGGGGTGCCAGGTGATCAGTGAAGAATTTGAGGTAGGAGGGTGACACACCATCTGGACCAGATGCCTTCCTGGACCTTTTTCTCCTGCAGAGTTGTCTCCTGAAAATGTTCTTTTTATACCGAGCCATATTACTGATCTGTTCCCAGTTAACCTCAATAGTTGCAAAATGTTCCTCCAGCTGTTTCTTTTTAATACCACTTAGTTTTCCAGCCTTGTGATCCCAACTTTTTTGAGACAGGCCGCTACTGTCGATTTAAAAATAAACTAAGCAGGGTAAATGTGTGTGTGTGGAAGAGAGACAGAGGTTAATAACAGATATGATTCGATGCAGAGATGTCTATTAACACATAGTGAGTGAGAAAGGTGACTGGAAAGGAAAAACTCAATGCATCATGGGAATCCCCCGGCAGCCTACGTCTATTGCAGCATAACTAAGGGAGGATTCAGGGTCACCTGGTCCAGCCCTAACTATATGCTTTAGCAAAAAGGAAAGTTTTAAGCCTAATCTTGAAAGTAGAGATAGTGTCTGTCTCCCAAATCCAAACTGGAAGCTGGTTCCACAGAAGAGGGGCCTGAAAACTGAATCCTCTCCCTCCCATTCTACTTTTAAACACTCTAGGAACAACAAGTAGGCCTGCAGTGCGAGAGCGAAGTGCTCTAATAGGGTGATATGGTACTACAAGGTCATTAAGATAAGATGGGGCCTGATTATTTAAGACCTTGTATGTGAGGAGCAGGGTTTTGAATTCAATATTGGATTTAACAGGAAGCCAATGAAGGGAAGCCAAAACAGGAGAAATATGCTCTCTCTTTCTAGTCCCTGTCAGCACTCTTGCTGCAGCATTTTGGATTACAAGACATAGTGTCCTGATGTTTTTGGAATTGCAGCTGTAACAAAAACTCCCACATGTCTGTATAGCTTGTGCATGCTGTGTCACTTTTGCTTAATTGTACAAAAACTAAATTGTTAAAAAAGACATCTCCCAGTTTTATGGCTTATTATGGGCTTAGCTATGAGTTGGCTAAGAGCCTTTTCTTTCTTCACTGGTTTCCTTACGGCTTGAACATATTAACAGAGGTGTGGACTCGAGTCACATGACTTGGACTCGAGTCAGACTCGAGTCATTAATTTTATGACTTTAGACTTGACTTGAAAAAATGTTCTAAGACTTGTGACTTGACTTGGACTTTTACACCAATGACTTGGGACTTGAATTGGACTTGAACCGGTTTACTTGAAAAGACTTGATATTTTACCCCAAATATAAAATTTAACATGCATATTATATGGAGATTGAAAATGTGACGTCATTCACGGGTAGAACCGCAAAGGATTCTGGGAACTCGTGGCAAGCGGTACTAGCGCACGCAGGCTTTCAATTAAAATCAGTCACACAGCGATAAAAAGAAACACAAAAATGTCAAGAAGCTGTTGTATTATTAACTGCAATAGCCGGTCGCATGACAGCCACGGGAAGCCGACGGGTAAAGAGATCGGTTGTTATCGGATTACGTCGTTGAAGAGAAATTGTTCGAGCCATGTTTCCAAAGTAACAAAGAGGCGACGGGTGGCCTGGATTGCAGCCATTCAAAGATCAAATATAACGTCCTAGAACACTCCAGCTCACAGGTTAGTCTGCTCCAAGCATTTACACAAAGGTCAGTCTGCTGTTGTAGTTAATACGTCATTTTTCTTAACATAATTGGTGATATAGGTTACAAGCAAGTCTGGCGCTGAACAGAAATTGTCGCGCTATGCTCCTTTGTTTATTGTGCATAAATAGTGAATTATCCTGACACAATATTGCGTTTCGCTTCTGTTATTATGGTACATTGACAAAAACACATACTTTTATTCACAGGATAAAACAGGTTTTTTGTATCACTAATTGCCCAGTACGATTACAGCATACAATATTATTGTCACTGCTACATTTCTGTGATGCTACCAGAAATTATTTCCACTACTAATTAATTACCGTTGAGCTCAAAGGTCCTATTAATAAACGGTTAAGGAATGTGTATTTATGACGACAATTTGTGAGACTGGTAAACTTATGATACGTACGATGGTCTTTCGTTCTACACGGTGCATTTCAAGGTCCTGCACCCATCCGTCGGTAAACTGTACCTGGGCTTGTTGCAGTGACCGGAAGTTACTAAACTTCATGAGTGTATGCACTCACTCCAAGAACCGTATAATTATAAATATGCATATAAATATGCTAAGATGAGATAGCTGACTTCATCTAACTAGCAAATGTTTTCCAGGCTACGTTGGTGATACAGTTTTTTTTAATGTGTATGATATTTTTGTCATGCGATTTTAAAGCCGGTCCTACAACCGCATCCAAGAATAACATGCAGCTTATCTCAGAACTGTCGGTGAAAATTATTCTTGGAGCTAGGTTTAATTGAGCTGCATTTTAAAGAGGTGCAATTTCACAATTTGTGTATATTTTCTAAGTTCACTATTTTGTATGTGTTGAGAAAAACACAGATTTAAAAATTACATGGTCTAATATTTACATTTAGCATAACTGCAACATTATTTTTTCGTTTGTTTTTTTTAAAGACTCGAAAGGACTTGAAATTCAAAGTTTCAGACTTGTGACTTGACTCGGACTTTTACACCAGTGACTTGAGACTCGACTCTGACTTGCCTGACATTACTTGAGACTTGACTTGAGACTTGAGGATAAAGACTTGAGACTTACTTGAGACTTGCAAAACAATGACTTGGTCCCACCTCTGCATATTAATGCATTAACTAGTGACCTTAAGAGGTAATGGTGGGTTTAGTTTGCTTTGGAGACAGGCTAGCTTGTTATCCTGCTTCCGGTCGTTGTACTAATCCAGTGAGCTGGCTGCTGGTGGTAGCTTCAGTTTCATTATGACTCTCGGCAAGAAGGCAAAAAAGCATAGCTGCCAAAACCCTGAACTATTCCTGCAGGTGCTTTGCTTTCCATGCCAACCATTCACCCCAACCATCTCCCATGACTTGCTTTCACGCAAAATGTTGCCTGGAAACACAATCAACTCTGAGTTGAAAATTAGTTTCAAAATGCAATTAGGAGAAAACATTTTTGGCGTGTAAACATATTTTTTTCTGGGAGACAGGGCAGAGAAATGCACATCCCCCATTATCACCCAACATACCACTGCAGTCAACTATATGGGACAAAGCAATGACTTAATAATCACACATGTTTTTTTAATGGAAGGTATTTAAGATATTCATAAACATGTTAAGATCCCTTCTGCTTTTCTTTTATACACACACACACACACACACACACACACGCACACGCACACGCACACACACACACACACACACACACACACACACATAAACAGTTCCTCACAGCTGTGTGATGTTGACAAAATGCATCCAGAAACCAGCCACTCCATCATGTTGTACAAACACACACACACACATACACACAGGCCTTACGCACTCATTCACGCTTACACTCTGTTCCTCCACACCTTCTCTCTCACTCCCCAACACTGGTTTGACAGCTGTGGAGCAGCTTGCCAGCGATGTCACGCAGACAGAAAGCTTTTAACACAGAGAGGTGTGTAATATTCATAAGGAGTGCTCCACTTACTCTGCGATAGATGTTGGCGAGCTTGAGCGTGAGCAACACTGATCTGGTCTTTTGGTGATGTGGTCTAATATAATATTAATGGCAGTTGTGTGAGATAGGATCTACCCTGTTGTTCATTCTGCTCCATTTCTCGCATACAACCAGTTCCCACGTTGCAACACATAAGTTCGATAGGAGCTCGTTTAGCGTAGAAACCCACCACGGGGTGCTGTAATGCTATAGGGGAGAGCAAACGCTTTTTGGGGGTGTGCTTCTTTTGGGCTCTGTTCCTGCGGAGCTACTTTCTTGTTCTCACAAACACAATTTTCTGCTGATAGATCGGCCTGGCACCAAAAATAAAGCCCACTTTAGCAGCGGTTATCTGAGGGCAAAGGTTCACTTTTTTAAGGCATAGTCTAAAAAAGTTTGCTTTGTTGCATTCTTTTAATTGGTCCCTTTATGTTCACACTGCCCAATTACAAGTGTAACTGGGCTTGTAAACAGGAGTGACAAAGAGCAGAGCTTTATTGACCTGCTTTGCTAATCTGCCATCCTGCAGGTTTGGACATTTAGGCGATGCAGAAGGGTCAAAATAAAGTTTTAGTGAAATAAAGTTGTTATAATTGACATTTTCAGGTGTTCATACCAGTCAAGTTCACATGAAGAAACAATATGTCACTGATTTTTGTAGTTATGCTACACAAATCAAAGACTGCGCAAGTGCATTTAAATGGTGACTATCTAATGTAGTTGTAATAAATCATAACTTACTTAACTTAACTTACTTAAATCACTTAAGATATGATACATGTTGATAGATTCATACAGGTATGAATTCTTCAGGTTAATTTAATTTTATTTATTTATTTAGGACAGTGCATGTTAATGAACATACATGTAAAAATTACATGAATGTAAACATACCAGATTATAGCCAAGGACTAATTTCCATCTGTTGTCCATCTGTTGTTCTTTTATATTTCAAAGTTTTGACATAATATTTAGATGTATTTGATATTTATGTGTAAAGGTGAGTTTAACTGGGATGTTTGGCCTATTACATTTTTTATTGACAGTGTGGGTTTTATGTATTTCTATTTGTGGCTTGTCTTGCCCAGATCTGCACTGCAGATGGAAATTAGCTAGAGCCAAATCAGGAGCAATGCATCTTTTTTTTCTTAGAGCCTAATGTTTGTTGTACATGGTCTCCAACAAATAAGGAAGAAAAAGAAAAGAAAAGAGTTTAGTTTAACGATTTTGCAAATTAGATTTTGCAAATTACAATCACACGCAGTAGCCTTCACAGCCACAAATCCACCTGAATGCCTGTGGGTGATTTCGAAAAACTCTAGAGGTATAGTGTAGCTGTAAGAGCACAGGAGATGTATTGCTTAGGCGTATTCTTAATTGTAAATTCAGTTGGAAACCTCACGTTAAACAACACAAGAAAAAATTCTTAGACAATTGCATTACTACACAAAGCCAAAGAACTTGTAAATCCAGATTCTCTCTACATGCTGTACTGCTCCCTCATAGCTTCATATTTGACTGATGGAGGTGGAAGGAAGGGAAAATACATACAAATACATATCACCAACTCATATATATTTCTATCACAAACGGAAGTAATATGAATAGTGTGCAGTGCAAATTATTACAGTTCCACTACCCCACCGATCATTCTGTTGAATACATTAAAAATTCATGAATTAAGAGGTTTCAACATTATGCAGATTATGTACAAAATAAAAAACCACCAGTTATCTCCAGGTGTCCAGGATTTGTTCCAGCTGAGAACAACCAATTATGAATTAAGAGGAAACCTGAGATACAAACTAATGTTAAAGAAAAAAAAACAGTTTTTCTTTGACTGGAGTAAATGAATGCCAGTGATGTATTGACATTACATGGCACTTCTATCAAAGAAACATAAATGAATAAATATATAGATGTTTGATTTCTTTGAAATTATTGTAATTATGAAATACTGTCTTCTGTTGCAGCCTCGGTTTGTGTTTAGCTAAACGTTGTATTATGAGAGATAGGCGCGTATAAGCTGTTACTTCTGCCTACACACTTGTTTCCTTGTTTTTGAAAAATACTGTTTGTTTTGCTTGGAAATTGAATGAATTAATGAAATTAACAGGAACATGACAGGATTACACTACAGGAGAGTTTGAGGTTTTCTTCGGAAGGAAAACTGTCAAAGAGTATGGAGAGTCCAAGAGCAATGGAGAGTGGGCAGGCAGGTGAGTACAGGTGAGAGGAATTGCTTTTAATAACAGGTGAGGACCAGTGGGTGTTTCAGAAGAGTGCTTGCTACCAGTGAGAGGTCGGTTCTTAAATGGGCCAAATCTGAGCAACAACGACGTATGGAGGTCAGATAGACCCCTGAACCACTGAAGACAATCATTTTCACAACAATTGTTTTTAGTCAGTTGCTATAATGACCTGTGGACTAAAATGGGAGCAAAAATGTCTATATTACTATATAATGTATAACGTACATGTTCATATAGGAGTGCTGGGATTAGTTAGTTCAGTTATGCTGTGTGTGTGGTTTCCAACATTCAAGTGGAGAAACGTTTTAAGATTTATAAATATACAATGTACAATCAATTACACAATGTAAAGTAATAGTTTAATGGTGGGAAGTTTAGCTGCCAGTAGTTTTCTGCTATACAAAAGGGAAATTTCTCACAGTGTGGCGCCACTGTCTACAAAAGTAGCACAAGGTCGAGGATTTCTAATGGGTTGCATTAACAAATGTGATGATTTTGTTCTGCTCAAAGTCTAAAGGTTTTAACTTTTAAAGTGCGCACTCAGTCCTGGGCTTTGGGAATCTACTTTATAAAGGTTCCGAGATGAAGAGGAAAAATGACAAAGTAGTAGACCAGCAGAAGACACTGGAGTTCTCATATCAGTCAGAAGTGGAGCTGCACACAAGCACACGGGCACGGTTCAACAGTCAAATTTGATTATTTTTCTCACCCGAAACAAAGAGGTGCTCTTCCTCGTGGACAGCCTACACCTGCATCTCATCTCATTGCAGTTGTTTGGTACCGCCTGAGTTTGGTGCTCAATTTTGGCACCTGAATGAATCACTTTAAAGCAACAAACACTTTACGTGCTGAATCCAAACATGTTTGTGAATGCAGGGAAAATCTGTTTTCTGCCTGCTGTTGTCTTTGTTTCACATTCACCCTCATTTTTTCCCTTCCTTCCTTCCTTGCTCCTTACATCTTCTGTCACATCCTTTTCTACCCCTTTTTCCTTCCTTTCTATTTCCTTCACTCACCCCATCTCTCTGTAATTAATGGTGCTTAAACGCAGCTCCAGCTGTCGTGGCATTGGGACTAAATCACAACAATCATGAGTTATTATCAGTAGCGTGCTGACTGATTGTGCTAATGTCTGCGCTGATCGTATTAATGCTGGGGCTGATTGGAAAACATCCATCATAATATTCCTGGCAATGAAGAGGTAATAACTGGCATTATCCTGATAATGAAAACGACTGTTAGGCTGAAGATTAAAACTTAACAGTGATAACATGGGACTTCATATTTGGGAGAGCAGGAGGAGAAATTGCTGCTCTGCTGCTCCCTCTCTGCTCCCTCTCTCTCATGATGTCCTTGCCTCTTCTCCTTTACCTTTCATCCCGTTTACTAATCACCAAGTAAATGCTTCATTTTGTTTGCTTCACATCATTTCTTTATCTCTTCTTCTCCATATTTACCATCTTGAGCTTTCTTTGTGAATGCTCCTCCTTTTTCCTCCACATTCTTCTTATCCCAGCCTTTTAGCAGAGATGCCACACAGTTTTTCTCCCTATTTTGTCCTTAATTTATTTATTTATTTATTTTCTTTCCTCGTTAACCCTCCTAATTCCTCCTCTTCAGTCCTTCTATTTCTGTGTCCTTCTTATTTAACATCCCAACAGCTTATCCTCCCTTTTCCGGACTCTTTGTCCTTTCCCCCGTCTGCTCATTCTTCATCCTATTTGTAGAAATCCTCCCTCCTCCTTCCTCATTTTGCCTGCTTATTCTCTGACAATCCACCCGTTTTTCCCCCCTTCTTCTCTTTCCTCATCTTCTCTTGTCTGACAGCCCACCTGCTTTTCCTCCTCATCCTCCCAGACTCTCATTGTATGTGTGTGTGTCTGTGTATTTCTCTTTCTCGCTCTATATCCCCACCTCCATAGCAGTAAAGGAGCCCTGTCCATTTATGAGGGAGAGACTGATGGGGAGGTGTGGGAGGGAGTTTCAAGAGTTTTAATGAGTCGGTGCTCACACTTATGACAGGAGGGGTAAGTGATGGAAAATTAATCTGTTTTAGAGAGACAGGAAGTAAGTGTGTGTGTGCGGATGTGCATATGTGAGTTTTGGGGGGGATTTTGCGTGTGTGTCTCTGTGTCTGAGTACTGTTTTCCTATGAGAATTCACTGGCTCACCAAGCAGAGACATTTTTAACTTGTGCAATCAATATGAGTGGGTGCGTGTATATGTAGTGTTTTGTGTGTGTTATTCTGATGAATGGCCAAGCTCTTAATGTTCTCAACCACTCTGTGGACTAACTAGACTATTTAATCACCCTCTCTCTCATCCCCCGCCTGCTCCTCTCTCTTTTTGCCTCTCTGCCAAAGCTCAGTGTACTGCTGAGGTAAGACAACACCTATTGTACAGTATGTTATTCATGTGCGTGTGTGTGTGTGTGTGTGGTGGGAGAGGTGGTGAGGGGTGGGAGAGAGGAGTTTGTGAGCATTAGTGCTGCATCAGTCAGTGTCCAGCCTGCTGGCTCGTACACCTGTCGGCTCGTTATGGAGAGCAGGAACAGGAACAGGCATGCGGAACATAAATCTAACACACACTCGCACGTACGGCACGCAAACACACCTTCACACATCCTTGTTATACTTGTGTTTGACTCAAACTCACTCTCTAACTTGCTTTAACTTCTCCTGTCACCGCTAATTGCCTGAGTTCCGCCATTACCTTAACTTTCACGCTTAATGGTGACACTTAAAAAACACTTTTCGTAATGCGGTTTGAGAAAGGGCTGGTCACAAATTAGTCTTTCACCTAGAATTTATAATGTAGTGAATATACTGTAGTGTGCATGCACACACACACACCTTGAAGAACAGACCTGTAAATTTACCTGTAATTGGAGGTGGGTGTTGGCTCCCGAGTCGATCAATTGGCATGTGGTTGAGCTTGAAAAGGTGTACGTGCATGCGTGCGACTATGGCAGTAATGAGCACTGAGCCATGGGATGCCCAAAGGCAAGGTTCCTTAACAGGGTCAGACTCAAGGACGTCTGGCACGGTTCCACACGCCCACCTACAGTACGCACACACATAAAACATACTGGACCAGCAGACTGCAAGCTGATCGAGCACCATTAAACAATGTGAGGAAACAACATGCTTTTTGTGCATTACACTCACCCATTGGCTTTTCTCTCGTTGTCTGTCTTCTCTCTCTCTTTTATGCTCACACACACACACGCACACACGGTGAAACACCCTCTATTCGTCCCCAAACGAACGGGAGATTCACGCTCCACTAGCAAAGACTCTCAAAGTGTAGGTTATTAATGAGAGCATGTCCTAACAACATTACAGAGCTACTGCCCCATGGACGAGAGTGAAAAAGTGTGTGAGTGGAGAAGAAGAGAAAAAAGGGCAGAGAAGAGGAAGTGCCAGAAAAGAAGAATATATGAAAGAAGAGGAGGAGAAGAAGAAAAGGGGGAAAGGAAGGAGGTGAAACAATTAAAGAAAAAGGGTAAATTAGAAACAGAGGGGGGAAGTGAAAAAACATGACAGAAAAGGAAGGGTGAAGGAGAAAAGAGATGAGAGAGAAGAGACTAAGGTGGAGCAGAGGTAAGCGTGGGAAGGAAATTTGGGGGTGCAGGGAAGATTTAGAAGAAGGGGAGAGAGGAAAGATGGCAAGAAATAGAGGACACAAGACACGAAAACAAAAACTGATGAGTAGAACATCAGAGAGGAGAAAAGAGAAAGGGATTGGACACAGGGAAGAAAAAGGGCAAACAGAAAGGTAGACACAAGGACAGAAGAGAGCAAAAAAACAGAAGTGTAAATGCGAAAGAAAGGAGAAAATGAAAATGAAATGAGAAGAGGAAAGTGAGAGGAAAACTGGAAAAGAGAGGATGCTGAAACACCCTGAGGAGCGTCAGTAATGTGTATGCCCTCTGGCATTATAATGGTTTTATTGGAAAAAGCATTAATGAATACACGAACACTGCTGAGTGGACAGTGCCATCTAGTGTTTTAAATTTAAAACCCTGAGCGTGCATCTTCTGTCACGCTCTATACACCTATGCACACTACGCTGCATAAACGTCCTCCTCCCCACCACTTCACATTTAAACAATCTGCTGCTTGTGGTCATTTTTCACCCAGTTTGGGCCGTATTATGGATGCAACATGTGTGTGTGCATGTGTGTGTTCATGCTTGCCATGCTTGGCTGTTATTGGGCAAGTGATCTTGGGAGCATTGTGGAAGCAGAACGATAAGCCTGGTGTCACTGGCGTCTAATCATACTCTGTGTTCCTTATCAGCTCTGGGCTCAGGAGACGGAACAGAGGAGAGAGATAGGCGGAAGAGGAGGAGGAGGCGGGGGGTATGGTGGGAACTATGGAATGGAGACGGAGAAGTGAGGAGCAAGAGGGTTAGGTTGAGGGTGAGGTCGATAAAGAGAGGTGAGGGGAGAAAAACGTGAGCGATGAGAGCTGTGAGAAGGGAATAGAGGACATTAGAGAGGAAGAGGTGGAGATTTAAGGGTCTACTGCACTAAAAGCATATAAAGAACTAGTGCCAAGTTCTGTGTCCTGACTCACCTCACCACCCACACAGCACAAACCCACTGTGTGTAAGAGGATCTGCTAACCCATTGCAGCTTCCAACTGCATGCACACACTTGTAGCCTGTGTGTGTGTTTTAGGGTTATCAAGAGTGCTAAGGATGGGTGGTAATTGAATAATGACAGTAACGCCTCTGATGGATTACCTGTCACTCCTCTCCCCTCTCCCCCTCCATCACTGTCATCCCCTTCATCTTTGGCGCTCTCGCCTGGCAACCTCCGGTCAAACCATTCGCGCCATCACCCGTGTCAGCACAGATGAAGACACCCACAAACACGCAAGATGACACTAAACACAACTTTTGTAGGCATTATTGTATTAAAAACAATAGGAAAATCATCCAGAGGTTTCATTTACATTAAAAGTTTAAACTGCGAGTATTGTTAGCTAAGGCTAGCAAAATAACATTAGCAACTGAAGTGGTTCTTTTATAAATGGCTCCAAAGTGTTCAGGCTGATTTATAGTTGTGTTACAGCTACAGCCTGTGGCCTGACATACACCTTCACAGAAATCTTACCACTTGCAGCGACAGACCACAACTTTGCTGAGGTGTAAACACAGTAGTTTGATGAATGTACAGTAACCGAAATTAAATTTATTAAGCTTTCATTTTATCTAGCTTCTTCACAATGTTAATGCAATAGCCAGGATTTTTCCTATGTTAAATGTGCTCTTTACTCATTTTGCCTCTGCAGCATGTTCATGGATAGGAGCTTGTCAGTGTGCTGCATATCACTTATTTAGCGACTTAGAAATACGCAGTAGTGCACACACATTAAAAACTTTACAGTTTTACTACTGTTTGTGTGCACTTCTGCTATCTTGGATCATGAATTTGGGGTTTGGTGGGTCTTCTCTGACTTTCTGAGTTTGTGCTGCACATTTCCCAGTTTCAGTAATTCTCTGAAGTAGCTTGTGAGTGCTTGTTGACAAGTCTTCACGCTCCATGCAAACTACAGGTGATCACATACAATCTGCTGGCAATCAAATCAAGGAGTTTTTTGCCAGACTGTCAGGGAATACACATTTTCCACTTGTGACTCATGGTTGCCAGTGTGTCACATATTGGTCTCTAGGCCAGTATGACTGGGGCTTTAGCAACTGATTTTCTGGTGACCGCTGTCAACTTCCAGCAATCGCTTGCCAACTGGGGAATACCTCACTTGGTCATTGCCAGATGGTTATGGATTGGCCTGTAAGCATATGTATCTGGTGCCTTGTTTTCTTGATACTTTGTTATCAGGATTAATTATCACAGATTCAAAATGTTGGACACACAAATGCCACATGGTAAGTGTTAATGTGTCTGCAAACCCTCAATCCAGTCATAATAGACAAACTACATAATACACGTCTTTGTAGTAAAGTGTTAAAAACAATGACATCTGCACACTGGAGCCAATGTTTGTGCTCGCTATGTGTTCTTTTGTGTGTGAACTTTTCGCTTCTTTTCCTGTTCAAGCATCTTTTTATACACATTCATCACTCAGCCCATGCACAACTGCTGTTGACCTTTTTGGGCTACTGCACAAAATAACATCTAAATGCTTAAGATCTCCTGCTATCTGGACCTCTGGTTATACATAAGGCTTCTTGTTAGATAGTCCAATAATCTTATTGGAGGTGTAATGGCCTTTCTAGATGTGCCTCTGTGTAGGTAGAATTCCCATAATCCCTCTCTCTTTGTAATCAAAGACACACACAAAGCCAAAGCAAGACAATAAATCCAGCAAAAGTTTCTCTTATGTTAGCAAAGCAATGCAAACACACCAGTACACAAATATAGATGCAAACAGCTATAGTATGCTTTGGTATACGTGCAAAAAAACTCCATTTCTAAATGACTAATTATCACTTTCCAACACTTGCACTGACACGCTCCCTTCTCTTATATACTCACACTCAAGTTTCAGAGGACTGAATTGAATTAGTTGTTTTTATTTGTGCATTGCAGCAAAATGGGCAGCAAGAGAGCTGAGGATTGAGAATGATTGCAGCACTCTGCTGCAATGCAGTTCAATCTACAGTATCTGCTCACTTCTAAATGATACTGCTCCATCAAAAACATGGGCTTTCTCTAAGCCGCTGGTGTTGTAAATCTGGTAGCTTTGCCAGCAGGAGCATTTAGCCTACCCTGAATGGAGCTCTGTTTGCACATGTAGACCACCTATGAAGATAGTGTGTCTCTGATTCACCTGTCCACCTGGGAGGTGCTTCTCGCTAACCGAGTGAACACCTGAGCCTTTGTGCTTTTCTGCTTCTTTTCATCCTCTTGTGTCCCTCTCCAAATGACTGAGAGGGAGCAAAGTGACTATTTTTGAGTAAATGTGTGTGCAAGAGGCAGCCAGAGAGTGGGTGATGAAGCAAAAGAGCTGATATCAAATCTAATTCATTTCCACACAGATATATAGCTGTTTCGGGATAATTAGAAGCCAGCGTGAAAAGAAGAGAGGATTATTCTCTTTATCATCATTCGTTTAATTGGTTGAAAATAAAGAAGGTTTGCAGCACTACACATTCACGAAGAGACGAGTATTTACATCAAGCCTCTTTTAAGCCTGTTGGACAAAAGTAGCAACAAACAGCACCAAAACCAGAGTTGAAGAAATACAACAGAAATGCACACACAAAAAAATCTGCCGCCAAATTTCTGCAAATTATCTGTTGTACCAGCTGTGGATTCTTCATGCATGACGAGGTCTAAAGACTACAGTTTGATGAGGAGAACTTCATCCGGCTTATCAGTTGATTGCCAAGCTCAGTGATGCGCTATGTGGAATAACATGAGGTGGACATGAGGTGAAAAGCCCACAATTACAGTACACGATTCAGTAGGTCAAGTAAGGTCAAACTGGTTGCGTCTCTTTAATTATAGAGCCTTATAAATGCTTATAGATGCTGTTTTGTTTTTCTTTTTGTCAATTGCAGTTGCAATTTCTTTAGTAATTCCCCAGGACAGTTTTTTAATAAGATTAAATTCAAAACTGACTAATTAAACATCCTGCTGTTAGTAACTCTTACACATTATCATTATCATCATCTCACTACTGGTGGTAATGTTAAATTATAAATGACATATTATAGGAAAACCCCCCACATGTGTATAAAGACAGCAGTGTGGGAGAGGCTGCAAATCTTGAGGAATCTGGGTGACGCAAATGTTGTCACAGATGAGAAAATTATCATTTTTTTAAGACTCCCTCAAGGGTCATTGAAGGCAACTCAACTTTAAGTCCTCCCCCTTTTCTAATCATAAGGTGTTAAAATACACTGTGAGCTGACACAGCCTGGATCACCATACCGGACGTGAGAAAGCAGTGATCCAAAGGAGTAAGCTATACAAGGCATGGGAAAGCAGGAATGCTATCAACACTAACGCACATATGCACTCACACACATGCACAAACAGTATAGTATGCCAGAGCACCAATTAGGGCATTAATGGCTGTGGGAAACAAAAGTGTATACTCTCTTTCTCTCCCTCTCTCTCCCTCTCTCTCTCTCTCTCTCTCTCTCTCTCTCTCTCTCTCTCTCACTCACACACACACACACACACACACACACACACACACACACACACACACACATACAGTAACTGAGACTTCTAAGCAAAAAGTTAATAGCACCCAGTTGTTCAGTGCCAGAGACAGACCCTGTGGGAGTGAGGTGGAAGGGTGGTACCGAAGCTTAGTCTAATGAAACAAGCCAAGAAGGCTGCAGTTTCCCAACAAATATACAGGGCAGCAAATGTTAAGAGATTTTTTTTGGTATGTGTTAATCAAACACAAAAGAAAAACCACAACAATCATTAACTTTTTTGTCCTATCCCTTTCTTTTCTACACTTTCCCCCCCAGCGCCCTTTAAAAAACATGTTCAATTTTAGTTATGTTTTAACAGCCAACTAGCCACTCTTTAACCTTGTCATAACCTGCCAGCAAGCATATTAAAAGTCATAAAAGTTTGGAGGAGGGCAAGGATATAATATTAAAGATTGGGTGGTGAAATGCAGGGGGGAAAAAACATTAATAAAGCAAAGCTAAAAGAAGAAAATATGGTGAGACGGGGGACACAGATGGCAGGGAGGGAGGATGGAGAAAGCGGGATGGGGTGGAAGATGATGTGCTGGATGTCTTCCTCCTCTTCCATCAGCAGAAGCCTGGTGGTGGGAGAGTGCAATAATGAGAACAGCTGCAGTGGATGCGCTCACAGATACACACACACACAAAGCAAAAAACACTCCTCCAGCCACTTAGCCACCCACTCTTCATCAGCAATTCCACATAAACACATTTTTACACACAGGCAAATAGGCACACGTCATCACTCTTACCCTCACACTCGAAGGCTTGCAGCACAGTGGTATAAGTGGGGCCCAGCCAAGAGGAGTAGCTACCCAGAACTCTCTGCAGGTGGTGGGTGGCATCACTGAACAGCAGATCGGATTGGCCATAGCCTGCTGAGCTGAACAGGCTGAAGCCCTCCGTGGCATTGCCAAACACATTCTGCAGGAGAGAGGAAGTGTGTGACTGCGCTTAATGCATGAGGGCATGCATGGATGTGCGTTGGCGTTCTGTGTACATAAGTGTCTTTCAGATTGTAAGTGCAGGCTGGGCGGATCAGCACAGGACATATCAATCATCCTGGAGTCTCCCACACACTGAGTACGGAGGAAGGGTGACAGTTTAGCAGATACCTGCGTACTAAGATGTGCAGATAAATAGCACAGGCTCCAGAGATCCACACACAGCTCTGTGGAAAAACGTGCATACACACACACACTCTCACACACACAAAAGCAAAGCACATGCAGCTTATGTCCACACCCACCTGTAAGCGTTCCAGATACTTCCAGACACGGCACTTGTCCTCCATACGCACCACCACAGCGTTGGCAGGGACTGCGGCAATGTGGCATCGTTCATACTCCTCCAGACCGGCATCCGTTCCATCAGGACACAGCAGCTTCAGGTCCTCCACCTCCAGATCCAGGGCCCAGGACTCTTGGTTCTTACCTGGGCAAGAGAGGAGATGTATAAACAGGAGATTGGGATTATGGGAAATGCACATTTGATTTCTTTCACAGCGTTACATAAGACAACTGGAACCAATCTGTCTGTTAAATGTAAAGCTCAGCTACATTAAGACTGCAAACAGTTAGCCTGACTATTAAGGGATTAGGTATCTCTGACTATCACAGAGCAAAGTCCACATGCCAATGCCTCTAAAAGCCAGTAATGAATATGCACTTTCTTTAACATGGTTTTACTGTGGTTTAGAGAAACTAGTGTATTTCTTGGCCAGCTGTAGAGATATCCTGGGTCCTCATCATGATGATAAGATTACAGTAAGTTGTGGGTTGCCAATTTAGCTCAGTGGGTGAGCAGGCGAGCATGTGAAAGAAAGTAGCAGCCTGAGTTCGAGTCTGACCTGCAGCCCTTTGCTGCATGTCTTTCCCTCTCTGTCTGTCTACACTGTCTCTGTCCAATAAAGGCTAAAATGCCACGAAAGTAATATTTAAAAAAAGTTTACAGTAAGTATACCAAGACATAGTTGTCCATATAATTGCACGGTCTCCCTCTGAGTTAAGTCTAAGGAAAGTAACATCATATGCATTGACCTCCTTATCTAAAACCATTTGAAAGCTGTAATGTTTAGTATGTGATTATTCCTCATACTCTGAATAAGCTATTTATATTAACTAAGAACTACTTTAGTTTTTCATTTTCTTTTGTGCATTCATTAATTTGTTTATGATGACACATTTATCAAACAGTGCAATCCTGATTTATGACTAATTTACCAATATTTTATATGCTGTTTTTGTCAGATTTGATCGGTCCCCTGAGAATTTTAAAAAGGGAAACGAAACCCCGTTTAACAAAACAAACAACTGTGTGAAAAAAGGGTAAACCACCTTGAAGCCTACAGCATTCCCAGACAACAGCCCAGACCTTCTGTGTTTTCCTGACCTCTGTTAATCGTTCTGACTCTGGACATTTCTGAACCATATGATAAAACATGCTTCGTTAAGCAGCGACAGCATTTTGTGGAGCTGGCGTCAAACTGCTCCTTCTCGGCTATACCAGCAGAGCCTGTGTAGCGTGACGGCGATAATGATCGCCATTAATTTTGGATGTTGCCCAAAGCAGAGGAGCAGATGCAGCAAACAGAGAATTAGGGCACTTCACTGCTGGACAAAATGTCTGCAACTCTGTGACTATCCTGTGTGTGCGTTTGTGTGTGATATCTGTTTCTTTTTCATTCTCGCTCTTATCTTCTCTTGTTTTCAGATTGCTTACTTTTCTCTCCGCCTCACATTCCCACATATTATCATATGACATCATAATTACAGTGCAATCCAATCACTGTATTCCACTTTCTGTAAAAAGCACAAATGGGTTATGAAACACTGACATCCTATGTCTTGACAGGGAGTTGCACCCTCTGCATATTCCAAGCAATGTAATCACAAATTGAGACATTATAAAAATTATATCACACAACAACGACTATCATAGTCTCTAAAATAAACAATATTTTGCACACTGACCATCCAAATTGTCAAAGACTGTTGCGTGTTTGACAAAAGCCACATCGCCGAGGTTCTCAGCCACGCACCTGAACGAAAACACACAAACAGCAAGACACATTCAGTCTATAAACAGATTGAAATATGAATGAAATCAGCACAGTTGCCAGTGTGCTACTGTTAACACACTCTGGAGACCATAAGTAAACTCCCTCTGCCACTTACTGTGGCACTTTAAGAAATCACCCCCTGTAGTTCTTTTGTTCCCCTCTGAAGTACATTCAGTACTGTGCCAAAGACTGTTCTGCACAGACGGCAGTACTGCACAGCACAAACAGTATTATATATTTATATTTTAATACATACATGATTTTCTAAACAAATTATGCGACACAATCACAGGAACTGTTAGATTTATTATTTTCTGTTCTCTTATTTTAATCTGGTTGTGTGTTCCATCTGTTCACTATATATACACACAGTAATTTGTCACTGTATTGTTATTATCTCTACTGCATACCTTCAGATAAGGCATACACTAGAGTTCCACTATTATTTTCTTTATGGAGGCAGCACGCTGGGATGGATATAAATTGAGGGCAGACACAAAGGCAGCAGTCATAACATCTACTTCACCTCTGGGTGCTGTTGTTGTATTATTTCCCATGACCATGGGAATCACCTTTATAAACTTAAAGGTGATCGTGCTTTTGCTGTAGCTGCTCCAAAGTTGTGGAATGATCTGCCCTTGCATGTTAGGCAGGCCTCTTCTCTCTCTGAATTTAAAAGTCTTCTTAAAACATATTTATTCGCTGAAGCCTTTGGCATTGATTAGAGGGGTTGACTCAATTTGTTTTAACATGTTTCAATTTATTGTATCTATTTATTTTATCGTATCTCATTTTTATTTTCTTTACGTATGCTATTAACATGTACAGCACTTTGTGAAACTCTGGTTTTATGTTAAAGTGCTTTAGAAATAAAGTTGGTATGGTATGGTATGTTACTAATGTCAGTGTACCTCAGAGCTCCAGATTCTCCGTAATGCCGCTCTCTGTGGTTGTTGGCACAGATGTGTCTGTCGTTCTCGTCTCCTATACAGGCCTCGCAGAGGTTCTTTGGATTGTTGCCTCTGGGATCGTGCTGGGGATCCTTAATGCCTGGCACGCAGCTATAGCCGAAGAAGTTCCCCACCACTAACAATAAAAAGACACAGACACCAAAGAACACTTGAAAAGTCTTCTGCACTTTCATGCTTAAGGTTTTTGTCCTGTTTATAAACTATTGCATGGTCAGCATATGGACTGTACAAGGCTACAGAACGCTCTAAACTCAGTTAGTATGATGTAATTGAGAGGGGATATCCTTATTGTGGTCATCTTAAGCTCACACTACTGTGATCACAGAAGAAATCTCAGACAGGGTGAACTGTGAGTCATGCCCAACTACTCAATTCCAAGAGTTAAGAGAGTCCAAGAATAAAAATATAGTACTGGAAATGACCATAAAGGTTCCCTGTCAAAGTAAATAACTCAGGTCCACGTGTCTTTCTTTTTCATCTTCCCACTGTTGAATTTTATAGTTTGCTATCAATATCACAAGACTTTAAAAGTCAGATTTATCTTTTTTTTTGTGCAGTTTAAATTTACCTACTGATTTAAAATTAAATAAGTATGAGCCTCTTCACTGTTTGGGACCACACGTGCAAGTTATGCTCAGCCAAAAATGTATTTTAAGATTTGGATGCTGGATTTTTATAGAAAAAAAGACCACACTAAATTCTTGATGGTTGGGAACCATGTGTCCAGAGCACCATAATAATAAACTTTAAGAGACAGCATTTTTCCTGTTTATCCTTCCTTCTGATTTTTTATTGTGTTTCCCCTTTTATCCCCTTATCCACCTCACATTTACAGAAAGAAGCACTGTTGTGTGACTGTCTCCTCTCCTTGCATCTCCAGCCTGCCTCATTTCTTCACCTCTTTGTTCCCCTTCACTGCTTTCCCGATTTCCCCTCCTTGCATTGAACATTTCATACACCTTCCACCAAAACACATCTACACTTATATCACCCCTGTCCCCTCTGACTCACCTCTCGGGAAGTTGCACTGCTCTCCTACACTGATTTGGGATGTGTTGACCAAATAGCCAATGGGAACAGTCCACCCCACTGTGGTTCGAATGCCGGGGTGACAAGAGCTGCGCTCATGCATCTCGAGCAGGGACAGGTCTGAGGAGGAGCGGCGCGCCATTGCCACCACATAGTAGCTGATACCATCTACAGAAGAGACCAAAAATGAAAAATAAATAAAAGGAATCAATTTTAAAATTGGGATTAAGCAGTGGGTGCAAGAAAGTATTTTGTGTGAACAGTATCTGCATTTTGGCATAAGCTGCAGAGACTTCAGTGCCTTCCTGTGTCACCTGCTGCAGACCTTAAACATGTGACTTACCTACACCATTGTAGGACTCTCCTGCAGCAAGCTCCAGGCCATGGCAGAAACCAGCAGCATAGATGTCATCTCCAAACATGGAGGCTGCATCTGCAGTTCCATTCTGAGCAAAATATATATTCATATTTTTATATTTCCCATTTTATGTCTCACAGATACTTTTTATTTTCTTTTGTAGTCACTTTTTAGATATAACAGTTCCTATTAATGTTAAGAAATTTCAACTGCCATGCATCTGACAGAGCTGATATAAAAATTAATAAAATAAATGAAATGAAATGTACGACAGTTTTTGGTAAGAATCTACTTTCCCCATCAGTTGTTTCTTGTGTACCTTGATTTTTTCCATACAGTCCCTGGTGTTTAAGCCACGGACACACTGCAGTGTTCCTTTTACATTTCGGGCTGTAGCATTTCCGGCCAAATCCAGACACTTCTGCTCCTCAGCATCAGACAGCACACACCAGGAGACTTTTCAAACACAGTAGGGACAAGTTGCAAATTACATATGTGCAAACTTTAAACAGTTAGACCTCAAATTCCACAACTCATGCAGTTCTGCCACTAAAGCCTCCCTTTAAATATACAAACAAGCAGGATTTGATCACTGATGTGTTTAGCATTAACCTCCTAGGACCTGGTGTCCACATATGTTGACTACATATTTTGGGTTGTCTAGACCAAAGTACCAAATTTTGCTCTACAAGGGCCTGATATCCACTTACGAGAACGTTACACTGCCACTGTTCTATCGAAATTTAATGTGAATGTCCTCATATGTGAATCTCATTTTTCTCAGAAACAAAAATAAGGTAAAAAAAAAAATCACGTAATTCTTTGTTTTTACATTCATCAGGTCCAAATCAGCCCAAATAGCAAAGAGAAATTAAAAATGCATGCCATGGAAGAGATCGGGTCTTAGGAGGTTAATCTGACTATCCAACAGTATTAAATTGATACCTGTAGTTTTTTGATTGGAGAGACATCTGACATACAGAAGAGGCAGAAAAAGCAGGAACGCTGAAAGCAGTCTTCTCCCTGGATACTCCATGTCAGCTCTGGATGGAAACCTGCTTGGGACTAACTCGCTAACACAGCTGAGATGAGAAACAGGTGGAATACATTAAGAAAAGTCACTTGTGTGTCCCTTCCCTCGCTTATTATTTGGTCTTAGGAAGAGAGAGGGTGAAAGGTAAGAGAAAGAGATAGGTAGGCTGACTGTAGAAGAAACCATCACATTATTCCTCTTTCCCCGCCTCTTCAGTTGAAAGTCCTAGTAGATAATCCTTCCTCCATCTCATGACAGCAGTATAGCATTTCCCTCTCTAATTATCCACTGAGACTTATCCCTAGTGGAGAGGATAGTGGTAGAAACATGCAGGCTCGGAGCAGTTCAGGTCACCTGGCACAGAGTGTCGACCGGGGGTCTTTAATTAAAGAAAGCTGCGGATAATGTGTCTCTGTGCTGGAACTCTGTTCCTGGAGAATAGATACTGGCTGGGTCTTGCTCTGACTCACTGGAGACCTAAGCCTCAGGTAAGCAGGAACAAACAGCACTGGCCATTGTTCATGGTCAACGGACCCTGTGGAGGGAAAACGTATTGGATACTTGATACAATTCTCCTTTTCGCTCTCTGCTCTGCACACACATAATAACACATCCACACGCGTACACACAAACACACACGCACAGAAACTCACTGCCATTTTTCTTGACATCTACTGTGCCAATCAATAATTGAAGGAGTCTTCAGAGGTGAAAAGTGAAATTAATATATCATTGAGTCCATATTTTAGGTGCAGTATTATGTAATAATAGATCTGCATGAGAGCTCAGGGCACGAAGAGTCCTGTTGGTTTTCCTGAAACTTTTCAGGAAGAGGAAAGTTGGGAGATCTGATCTTCTGCACACTTCAGTGAAGGGACAGGGAGCACAGAAGGACTTTTGAAGTCTAGCACTCACATAATACTGGTGATTAAATGTGGAGCTTTGAGAAATTAGTGAGAGAAAATAGGATTTTCCCAAAAGAACCTGTTTAGATGAACTTCTGAAACATTCAGATCTTTATCTTTAATCATTTGGTTCATATCAATAACTGTGCTATTTTTCCTTTTTTCTATTAATTTATTTACCTTGCAAGCAAGCAATTTATTTGTATAGCACTTTCGGAACAACACAGCTGAACACAAAGTGCTGTACACTTGGCATGCCAAAAATGATACATGACTAAGTAAAAAAAAGAAAAAAAGAAAAAAAAAGATTTACCCAAAATAAATAAATAAAATAAATAAAAACTTAAAATAAAAAAATAAGCACAAATAGCACAAAAAAAGTCTAAAATGATAATTAGAATTAAAAACAATAAAATGAGCACAATAGATTAAAAACAATAAAACCAATGAAATCAGGGTCATACAGTGTCATATGCCAAGGAGTAAAAATGGGTTTTAAGACGCGTTTTAAAACCACCATTGACCACCATCATTGCAAATCATTTGATAATTGGTTCATAATTAAAGAGAATCAAACTCATCTAAATGTAGTCATTGCCAACTTTTCCCCAGAAAATAACAGTGTCTTTAGTTGTAATGTGAAGTTCACCAACTTTTATCAAATAAAATAATCAGCAGTTTTTACACAAATTTCTTAACTGGGAAACAAAGATTGCATCATGTCTGAATACTGCTCCTAATGGAAGTCACTGGTTATTTTTAGTCTTGTTTCTAAATGTCTGTGTATAATAGCAGCAATAACAGCTGTAATAATAGCAAGAAAGTCTCCCCCACACAGACCAAAGTATAAGCGAACTGTAAGATTTTTTTTTTTGAACTAAAATTAAAGGTGAGTTCATAACTTCTCCTCTGGGTTGTTGCTGTGAGTCATAGTTCGTATTTGGAAAGCCTGTGCTCTGACACTAGTCCTCTACTAAGTCTAAATTTAGTCTACTCAAGCGAGACAAAAACAGATATTTGCCAGTGTCTTTAACTTGAATATGATGACATGATACATAAATATAGGTTTCGATGGTTTCAGATTTTTTGATTACAATCTGATATAGGAAGATTGAATAGGTGATGTACAGGGTTGAAGGGGTCAGTGATGATGCTTCCAGCCTTCCTGGTGATTCTGGTGCCATAGTGTGAAGCTATGGAAGATAGACCTCAACCAATGACCTTGAAGGCTCTACTTACTACTTTTTCAAGCAATTGTTTGCCCTGATTGATTGTGTTACTATACCAAGTCAGGATGGAGAAATTAATCCATAACAGTTCTATACAAATGAATTATACTTTCCCAACTAACCCTGTATTTCCTTGGTTGGAGGAAATAGAGCCCCAGGTGCGCTTTACTAACAATGTGAAACAGTGTTTAAGTCCCATGATGACGACTTGTATAGGCACATGTAGCCTCTCAACAACTGGCCCGTTGATAGAGAAAGAGATGTTGAAATGCCTTCTTTATAAGGCCAAAAATCAGCTGTCTGGTATCCGGATTTGATCCAAATTTGAAATTCAGCTTACGTAAATAAGTGATTTAATACAATGCACACTCTTTCAGTGTAAAATTATCACTGCTGGATTTCTTTTTTATCAATGTAAGAGGATTTAAGCAGGTTTAATACTGTAGCTGGTCACCGTGGGACCAACTTTAATAGCTCAATGCATCTTTGTGTCATTTAATCTATAACAATACATATATAATATTTTAAACAATGATATGAGAATTAACAAGGGTATGTTGTGAAGTAAAAAGCGAATCTTTCACTATTAGAAACCAGCATAATGCTAAAAAAAAATGCACTTAAATTCAATAAGTGCTTACACAAACGTGTAATGATTGCAGCCTAGGACCCATTGAGCAGCATTTACTGACCACAGAGGTTAACAAACAATAGTCTCTTCTCATTTAATTATCATATAATAATGGCTGACGTTATTAACACTTCAAATACACATTAATATCACTGGCGTTACACTGATTTTAAGTTGGCGGACTTCTCTGCCCCACAATGCAACTTGATGTTAATGTTTTGGTGACGTCAAGTGTAGCTGGAAGCGAAAACAGCCAGTGGGTGGGCTGGGCAGTGGTCCCTTCTTTTAGTGGTTTTACATCGAAAATCACGCCGATACGATTATTTAATACTCGTGTACGAATGTGCAGGCTTAACAGCATGAGTTAGAAACTGCGCTGCGTGTGCGCCAGGTAGGTGGGTGTTGTTTTAATGCTCTGTTTTGGCTGTCCTCGTTCGGCTGTCAGTCTGCGCTTTGTGCTGTGTGGCTAGCTTAATTTAGCTTAGCTTAGCTTAGTTTACACGGCAGCAGCACCAGGCATCCTGGCGCCTCCGGGGCGCCTGTGAGCGGCCAATGAGGTCGCCTGTTAATGGCCACAGCAAACAACTAGGTCCCCTATCTTTTTTTTCCTTTTAAAGAAGGATTTGCTGATAGCTTTGGTTGTTTCTGAATGTTAGGTCAAAACCAGAGGCTGACTTTAGTGTATGTTTGTGCATGCTAGCCTGCGGAGGAACAGTTATAGTACATCAAGTCTTACATATAAAGCAATTAGTCTATTAGTCAACCACTTAAGAACAAACCACACGATTATATTATGTTCAGGTGAAGACATTTATACATTTGGAAGTAATTCATGGTGACTGTCTTTTTAAAAAGGCTTCTGTTTAATCCATTGCACTAAGCAATGCACTAAGTAATGGTTTCTAAGACAAACTGAACTCATTCAGCCTTTATAATTTGTTGTTTCATTTCTGTATGGAGCCTTATGAGGCTCGTCAGATAACATAAAGAGGCTAAATGTAATTATGAGTGTACTCCTCTGAACTCTCTGGCTCATCTTGCATCTTCTCCCCACTCTTAGTGCACTGAAACATGGGTCGTTGCAGTGTCCATGTCCTGCTGCTGCTCTCGCTGCAGACTCTGTCGATATCAGCTGAGGGTCCAGGTATTGTACTCATGTGCTTTTTCATTTATTGTTTGTGAGACTGCTTCTCGCTGCTTTGTGCTCAAGCCTGAATATTAAATTGCTGGAGATTGTTTATTTGTAGTAGAAAAATAATACCCGGAACAGGTATGGTCTTTAATTTTATGTGTGATATACGACAAAAAAAATAAATAAATAAAATTTTTACAAGTGATGTACTCTGGATTTGGAAAAAAAAAAAGAAATTAAGATGTAAGCTGATGTGTGGGTGGAGCTAACTGTCACAGACTGATAGCAGACTCACTCTCTTAAGGCAACATTTACTTAAGTGGCAATGTTGTACTCATTTTGTAGCGAGAAAATAAGTGACGTCAGATCATTTTTATCTTATTGAATAAAACGGATATGACAAAGTTTAAATTTGATGACATCATTTGCAGTTAAAAACATTTGAGAAGTTGCAATATATATCACTGTAACACTCTGCAACCCAATAATTAAAAACCCAATAATATATTGTGGGTTTAAAGTAATGTGAAAATATTGTATCACGGGGTGTCTGGTGATGCCCACCTACCTTCTATCTCGAACACACTGAGAGTCCATTACCTATCTTTTATTATGTCTTTTGCTTTATTAGAACCTGTTACCTTTAATTCAAAGTTAATATTGTGAACTTGCATCCTGTTATTTACAGATGGACAGCTGCAGTGTGCATGTGAGGGTCCTAAATGCCTCCACCCCACCCGGTGCCAAGGTACCCAGTGCTTCTCTTCAGTCAAAGTTAGTAAGAGTGGAGTTTTTTTTGAGCGTGGCTGTTTGGACGACGCGGACCAAATCCTTCTCCAGTGCTTCACAGCTATGTCCTACCACCAGGCTATTCAATGCTGCTCCCAGGACAGGTGCAACAGCAATACCACCAGGGAATATCTGATGTCTCTGCTACCATCAGGTGCTTTATGTCTACAAGGAAATTGGACTGTCCTGTAGCTCTTTTCCTTACTATAAATGTTTTTCCCCAATTTCAAACTATACATATCTCTTTTTTACATTTACCCACAGCCCCAGAAGGTGAGCCAGTTCGATATCGTGTGGAGACATTAGCTCTCTTCGTACTTGGCCCAGTGGTCGTTCTGGCTCTGCTGTCTGTAGTATCTGTGCTGGCTTGCAGAAGGCTCCATCATGGACGTCTGCAGAGACTGCAGGAGTTTGACGCTGAGCAGGGAGCCATAGACGGTCTCATCACTTCCAATGTCGGAGACAGCACTTTAGCGGTAAGAGTAACAGAGATAACCATGAAAAGGGATTTGGCCAAAGCAAGAAGAAGGCCCATCTCACGCTTTGTGTTCTCTTCCAGCCTCTGAGTATTGGGATATTTTTCACCTTGAATTAACAGTTATTGTCAGAAGTGTACATACCCCTATGGGTATTAACTTTATGGTAATCTTGGCTTTTAATGATTCCTTGGAACTGTTCTTTCTCCAGGGTGGAATAATTGTACAACATAGACATTTAATGACTTTAAAGAACAAGAACTAGGTGCACAAGTCTGAACTTATTTTGGGAGTTTCTCTAAACTACACAGTCAAAAGTAAAAAAGTGTAGTAAAAGTGAGCCTTTCAAACCTAAAAACACTGTGACAACTGCCCAGCGTGGAGCTGTCTTGTTGCCTATAGTATTGGTACATTGCACAAAGTGGATGGAATAATGGAGGACAATGACTACCTGCCAACTGTGCCAGTTCTGCAGAAAAAGTGGTGAGATATATTGCCAGAAACATGTAAATGACTACCAAAAGGTTCTGGTCTAGATGTAACTTGGGGCTTAAATCTGGGGCTCTCCATCATTTGACCCTAGAACTGAAGAAGCTTCTCGGATGAGAGGTGAAACATCTTCAAGCAACTTAAAAAAGTCCAGACCCTTTTCTTTCCAAGCTCCTTAGGCTACTAGGGCTGCCACAAACGATTATTTTGATAGTCGACTAGTCACCGATTATTTTTGCGATTAGTCGACTAATCAGATCATCATCCATTGGACGTAAAACTACAGCTTATTGCACCAGCAGCATCTGCTCTTATATAACTATCATTAGCTTACAGCTTTAAGTGTTTAAGGTCTGTGCTAACTAAAAATAAAGACAAGATGATAGTTTATTAAATTTTAATGAAATTTGCAGATTGTTTCGGTGAAGTTTAATAAACTCCTTGCTATCTAAAATATAACAGGACACTGGAGTATATTCTGGAGCATCTCACACTTCTGATAATCAGCTGTCTGCTTGACGTTTATTCAGCTGTGTAAAAACTATAACTTTAATCTCAGACAAACTGATTTACTCAGGAACAAATAAAATACAAAAAAAAAAGCCAAACAATAACATTTTAAGTTATCTAAGTGACTCATATATATTTAACCTGAGTAGCGAAAGACAGCGGTGGGTTTGAAAACGATTTGCGGGGAGTCCGGTGTTCTCACGGCGCTAGTGAGCCTAGCCCCCGGCTCGCTAACGAGCTAGTGGGTAACAGATGTCTCCGAAAACGTGGGAGCGCTTTTGAAAATATGTGGTGTCCTGATAAACTGAGCAGATATTTGAGGTTTACACAGCTACATTCTCGCCTGAAAATATGTTAAACGTTTATTTTGTGACCCAGAAAGAATAATAAGAGTAACATTAAAACTAACTAGCTGCCGCCATTGTTGGAAACTGCGCTGGGCCGCGCTATGAATTCTGGGACACAGCTGCTCCTTCTTCTTCTTCTTCGGGGTTTAGCGGTAGCTGACATCCTTGTACATGCAATGCTGCCATCTTCTGTTTCAGTCCGTTATTACACTCTTAAATCCTGCCACTTATTCCTGCGTCTTTTGTGATCTTACAAAGCTTCAAACGACGCGTCGACTATTAAATCAGTCGTCGACGATTTTGATAGTCGACGTAATCGTGACTAGTCGACAAATCGTGGCAGCCCTATAGGCTACGATGACCTGGATGGATGAGAACCTTCACAGATATACTTTTCACCCCATGCAGATTTTAGAAAATCCAATTAAATTGAAACTTGTGAACCCAATTGTTGAAGAAGTCATTAAAAGTACAAAATTGCCATAAAGTTCATGATTTACATACACTGATGAGTGTATGTAAACTTCTGATCACAACTGTAGCTTTCAGCAAGCATATTAAGCATACACCTGTATATGACTCTACATGCTAGTTACATATGACATGTAAAGATTTATGTTCTTTTAAAAAAAAAAAATCTTTGCAAACAAAGCTAAAATCAAATCTGTCTATCTGCAGGACCTGTTGGATCACTCATGTACGTCCGGCAGTGGTTCAGGTCTTCCCTTCCTTGTTCAAAGAACTGTGGCCCGACAGATTAGTCTGATGGAGTGCGTAGGTAGGTATAACACGTAACATTTCAGATTCATATCTGTTTGACTGGCAGATCTGATAGAGTTCTACTGAAAAGCAAATTGTTCAGATGACATGAAAAAAATCCAAAGTCATGACACATAAGTTATTCATCACGAAAATAACAAATTCTTATCATTAATCAGGAGGAAAGGGATATATTCACACATTAGTTAGTTTCCCAGAAGCGAGCATGCTTATAATTAACGCCACAGGCGATCCTGACTACAGTCATGACTGTACATATCCGTGGAATCTGAGTGATGTCAAAGAGACGGGAGGTCAAATCATCTGTGACTTACTTCAAGAAACTGTCAAAACATTTTATCAGTTCCTTTTTTATTTGTGTGAGTTGTTGACCATGTTCAAAACTGTCACCTGTCAGAAGTTAAAGATAAAGATAATGTCACTGTAAAAAGCACTATAAAATCTGACAGATTTTGATGTAGCTTTCAAATAAAAGTATGTAGGTTACTTGTCTTGGGGTCCTTTTTATATACCACATTATCATGAACTACAGCATGTAAGAGTTTGGTTTTCAAGTTTGTGGCTTTGTGCACAGTTGAGCTTTTGATGTGGAAACATCAAATCTGGGCCAAAAGAATCTCACTGCTGTAGCAATGGAATAGAGTGAAAATTCACCCCTCAAATTTTAAAAAGTAGACAGTGATTGTCTTTTTAAAATGCATGCATCTGTATTTTTTTCTTTTCTGACTTGCTGTTTGTTGTCTCCTCTTGTGTTCTCTTTATTATACATATATATTTTTTCCGCCAGGCAAAGGACGATATGGAGAGGTGTGGCGAGGACAGTGGCAGGGCGAGAATGTGGCCGTGAAAATCTTTTCCTCGAGAGATGAGAAGTCTTGGTTCAGAGAGACAGAGATCTACAATACAGTGCTGCTGAGGCATGAAAACATACTGGGTGAGTCTGTTACGCTTAATGTTTTGGTCTTGCTGACTGTCCCCAAATTTGGTTAGGCTAACATGTGTGTTTCCTTGCATAGTAATGGCAGCTCCAAATTTTAACCTCAGCTTTCCTGAACTGGACAATCTCTCAGTTTGTTTTAAAGCACTAAGTCACGGAAATCATGATGTCAGCGGGACGGCTCAGGTTAGAGCTACTGGGATAGTGGATATATTAAACAAAGGGATCTTGAATATGGAGCTGCTAGGCTTGAGGAAAAGTGTAAAACCACGAAGATTCATTAATGCAGAAGAAGAGGACATGCAGAGGGTTGGTATGACAGAAAAGGATCCTAGGGACAGAGTGAGATGGAGGTAGAGGAGTCGCTGTGGTGACCCCCTAAAGGGACCAGGAAGTACAAGATGATCTGTGAAAGATAATACAAAAGGATTCAGCAAAATGCAACAGTAATAAGTGTGATGGATGCCAGAGGAACTTGACTTACGTCTGAATCAATAATACACAATTTCATGATATTACCTTTCACCTTTCTGTCCCTCAGGGTTCATGGCATCCGATATGACTTCTCGAAACTCCAGCACTCAACTGTGGCTCATCACCCATTACCATGAAAATGGTTCGCTTTATGACTACTTGCAGCGAGTCGCAGTGGAGACATCAGAAGGTCTGGCAATGGCTGCATCGATAGCGTGCGGCCTGGTGCACCTGCACACGGAGATCTTTGGCACAGAGGGGAAACCGGCCATCGCACACCGGGACCTGAAGAGTAAAAATATATTGGTGACCAAGGAGCTGCGGTGCTGCATCGCAGACCTTGGTCAGTCACTTTTCTGCTTTTTGTCTCCTCCGAACTGTTGGGATTTTCACCTATTTCAGGGATTCAGATAAACTGTAGGCATGTGATTCACCAGTGCTACCTGCTCAAAAGAGTAAACATAAATTAATTAGATACTAAAAGTACTAAAAAATCATACGCTCATTTCAGGAGACATCAATTTCAGGTCCTGTTATAACACTGTGTGTAACTGCATGCTACAGGGCTGGCCGTGACCCACTCCCAGGCAGACAATCTGCTGGATGTGGGCAACAATCCAAAGGTTGGCACCAAGCGCTACATGGCACCTGAAGTGTTGGAAGAAACCATTCAGACAGACTGCTTCGATGCTTACAAGCGAGTGGACATATGGGCCTTTGGACTGGTGCTGTGGGAGATAGCGAGACGCACGTACAGCAATGGTGAGTGTCATGCACATAGTGCACTGCTGTGGACGTTACAGAGAGTGGTACGCTAATGTGATCACGATGCACTCCTTCATACATAAAATTCCTGCTGCTTGTAATACAGTCAAATACTATGATGCAGTGCGGTGATCTGTGCCAGGCCCTCTGGTTGTCTCTTCATTCCTTGTTGTTTAACTTGTCCTTAAATTTTCACTAATTTTTCTCATTCAAATTCCACTTTCCAGGCATTGTTGAGGAGTACAAACCTCCGTTTTACGATCAGGTGCCAAACGATCCCAGCTTTGAGGATATGAGGAAAGTGGTGTGTGTGGAACAGCAGAGGCCTTTCATTCCTAATCGATGGTTCTCTGATCCTGTGAGTAAGAATCTTTTTGTGTGTCTGTCTGCAATATTTTGTCTGTGTGTCAACATATTTGTCAATAGGATGAAGGCGTTCAAAAAGTCAGATTTTGGCCATGTGGTAATTATATAGGCCTTCTGCGATGTTTATGACAAATACTGACATGAGACACTTTATTTGCAGTAACATCTACACTTACTGTCCATTTATATCGAATTAGACCCCTTTGAACAGAATTCCCTGAGATCTTTGAAGCACAGATTAATGGCCCAGAGATTTTGGTCCATGTTGAAATGATAGCGCCACACACCATATGTGCTCAGTTGGATTGAGATCTGGTGTCTGTGGAGGCCATTTGAGTTCAGTGAAACGAGTAGAACTGCAGAAATTGAGACTCGTCAGATGAGGCAACCTTTTTCGAGTCTTGATGGTGCGGTCTTCTGCTGTTGTAGCCCATCTGCTGCAAATGTTGATGTGTTCTGACGTGCTCTTCTATATACCTTGGTTTTAACAGCCGGTTATTTGAGTGACTGTTGATATTTGATCTTTTTATGTCATTTTCTTTAAACCATAGAGATGGCTATGCAAGTTGTTGTTACCAGTGCATTTGGTACCAGTAATCATGTTCAGAGTCTCCTAAGTCACCTTTCTTCTAATGCTGATGCTCAGTTTGACCTTCAACATGAAATCTTGAACATGTCTGGATGCACTCAGCTCCTGCCACATGAGTGGCAGATTAGATTGGCAGGTTGCATTAACAAGCAGTTGTACAAAATATCTGACATTTTGTCTACTCTCAGCTTTACTAGACAGACAATTATACTTTGCTTATACTAAATTTCTTCAGTCTTCATTATGTATTATGGGTCTAATAGTTAACTAGAGGCATACAGCTGTGAAACAGTCCATCAAGTATATTGTTGTTTTTTCTGCAATTGCTTAATAGCACCTGTATATGATGACGAACCAACTACTCTTGCTCTTATTTTATCCATGACTCATGAGTGCCTACATATGTGATCATTATCTGGTGATGGGCCAACATCTGAAAGTGCTTGCAGTCACATTGATTCTTTTCAGAATGGATTCATCACTGTTTTTATTCATTCTTTCTCCCTCAGACTCTCTCTGCTCTGGTGAAACTAATGAAGGAATGTTGGTACCAGAACCCCTCTGCCAGGCTTACAGCACTGCGCATCAAGAAGACCCTAGACAAGATTCACAGCTCTCTGGAAAAGGGCAAGGAGTCGTGAGGGTGCCATGTTTCAGAGGCAGCTGCCTGGTGTCAGGGATTGGCTTCAACAAGACTCCCAGTGTTTTGTTAAAAAGAGAGAGGGAGATTAGGCAGATGGAAAGAGGACTAGAGGAAAGAGGTGTTCCAAGAGTCATTCAGCCTCATCCTTCTCTCACTTTCTCTGTGGATGCCTTCCACCAACATGTTTGACTTGAAGCCCACACAGACATTTGGACCTGTCGTTTCTGAATAAGCCAGCCTTTGATATGAGGCAAACCAATTGCCAGTGTGTTTCCACCAACTTGAACTATGGACTGTTACTGAGTGTGACTGGCTGGTATATTATAGGAACCCCATCCCAATGCTTTAATGCCCATGCGGGACTACACTGGGTTTTGCCTTCCAGTACAAACACTACAAGACTGAGTGTCTACTCAAATTTCTGATCTCCAGCCTTTTGGCATTCTGCTCAGAGACAATCAGAAATCTATTACCCATTTATTACTATCAGCCATCACCACAGAAACACAATGTTCACTTATAAAAGGAAAAAAGAGCCAATCGAATCAAAATTGTTTTTAAACCTTTTTCTTAAAGAAAAAAAAACACTAGTATGTTATTTATGTATTGAATCACCATTGCTACCACACTACTGAAGATACAGATTAATGTGCGATGGGTGTGTGAAACTGACTGCATACATATATAGGCATTTACTCTACTGGACTTCCTCTACACGTCATCATTATTTGGACAGGAAATGATATTTTGAGAAATAGTGGACAAGGGTAGGGAAGAAGATCAAAACACTACAAACATGTTTATTCTGATGGTTTGTGGACTAGAGAAGCAGCAAGTACCTGCCAATAGGAATTAGTGTGTAACTTGTGATAGGAATAGGAAATGACCTGATCCTCTGTGTGGCATACTTTATAAACTCACTGTGGCTGATTCTGAAAAAGTCTTCTGCTCAGGCAAGGAGGAATCACAAAATGTTTATTTGTGTTCTAATGTGCATTTTATTTTAAGAGACTGGAGGTGAAATCTAGTTGTGTACAAGTTGCCTGAATAATGGAAAAACAAACTGTCTTCATTTGGAAATGTTTATTGAAGACTTTAAATTTAAAGTTGCAGGTGTATGAAGGATTTTGTTTTCAAATGCTGGCTTTGTTTTTTTGGGGGGGAAAAGTTGTTTTGCCTTTTTATATGTAAACATTTACTGCACTCTTGCCTAATGAATGGGCAGTATGTGCTCTGATTTCTACAAACAAAATTGGAAAGCTTTAATCTGCTACTGCATGATTATACATTCAGTACATGTACACAGTCAGCTGCTGACACCTACTATGGCTACATCCAAATCCAGAACATCTGGCTGGCCACCAATTACAAGCTGTGGCATTCACTGCATAAATGTATCAAACATCAGTTTATCCAGACAACATTTTACCCACACTGTTATACCCATACTGTTATACCCACCTGCCCTCTAGTGGCACTCAAACACCATATGAAGGACAGTCATTGTTCATTTGTTTCCTCTGAGAAAGTGGAATTTTTTTCTTTTCAAGCTCTAAAACCTGCTGAATATTCTATAGAATATGGAGTGCATCAGACTAAGGCTACTCTATCAGTGCAACTAACAAGGGTAGTTAAAATATTTAAACTGGAACTTCACTTCCGCAGCTTGCTAAAGAAGATATCTGTCTGAAAGTAATGCTTTGTATAAAATGAAACTACTTTGTCTTTTCTTTTTTGCAAGACTGGGTTTTGTGGCTTGTGTGACAAATAGTGTTTCTTGAGTGAACTGTCAGCTCTGCACCAAATGTGTGAAAAGCACCTTAACTGCACACACACGCCATATAGGGTTGAGGTTGTACCGGTAACTAAAGTTTAACTCGAGCATGACCTCTGCGTACATCACTGCTTCAGGTTGTCTGGTAAAGTCTTGTACGGGTTGAGGATGCCTTTGGGGTCCAGCATAGCCTTGATGTTACCCATCAGTGCCACAGCCTGGCTCTGTTTACTGTAGTAAATGTAGTT
This sequence comes from Rhamphochromis longiceps, assembly GCF_057381845.1. Taxonomy (NCBI): domain Eukaryota; kingdom Metazoa; phylum Chordata; class Actinopteri; order Cichliformes; family Cichlidae; genus Rhamphochromis; species Rhamphochromis longiceps. Next base: position 24,316,290 of record NC_140575.1, on the reverse strand, counting down.
CCTCTTTTTCAGGCCCAGTCCATGCTCTGCACTAATGCTCCCACGACAGCTGGCTGTCCATTCATAAACAAATGGCTCAATGGCAGCCAGGAGAGCAGGGTCTTTAGACGGAGAAGTGACGTTCAGGTGGAGGTTACCATCACCTACAGGATAAGTAAGAGAGAATTGGATGATAGCTGACAGTAGTATGTGTATAGAGTATGTGCAGATCATTTTATCAAGTCGTCTTACCTACGTGTCCGTATCCCACCACACTTTTGGCCCGGTTTCCCAGATGCTTCCTCATGTCTGTCACCAGCTGGTAGATCCGTTCCACTGGAAGGGAGATGTCATACTTGTAGGTGAAGCCATCGTGAGTCAGTGCCTCAGTGACACGTTCACGCAGTGACCACAGAGCCTGAGAAAACGGGAGCAGAAAATGTTTTTATCATTTGGCATTATATTTACCTATGCAATTACATAAAATGATCTTGGATCAATCTTGGAATACTTAAGTTTCTTCACTGTATGCAACAGAAGCATATTTTTCCCAATCATGTCCACCGACCTTTATTTTTGCTTCCTCAGTTGCTACCGTTCCATCACTGACCAGCGATGATGTCATTGCCTCCTCAAGAAAGTTGTGGAGTTTCTGCGCATCGTGGGTCGGGTCAGATCCCGAAGTTTCAATGACGATGTAGAATGGACAGTCTGCACAGCAAACGGAAAGGGCAGGTCTGCGTGTGCTCACTCGTTTTATAGGATCGTTACAGATGTGTGTGTGTGTGTGTGTGTGTGTGTGTGTGTGTGTGTGTGTGTGTGTGTGTGTGTGTGTGTGTGTGTGTGTGTATGTGTATGTGTGTGTGTGTGTGTGTGAGTGAGAGAGAGAGAGAGAGAAAACGTGCTTATACCAGATATAGGATTGGGTAGTTTGAGATGCGTATTCAGCAGCCTCATACATTCACTGTCCAGGAACTCGAAGGCAGACAGAATTTCTCCCAGCATGCCTTTGCAGAGCTGAAATGTTTTCAGCAGCTGCTCAAAGGTCTCACAACCTAACAGCAGAGATAGACACATGAGTTTTGTTGCTAATCTCCAAGAAAAGCAACGCATTTAATGGTTTACAAAACTTTCTCTATCATCTTTTACAAAGGTATATCTGAGAAGCAAATAGAAAATCCTACCCAGGAAAACAACATTAACAGATTTGGGTTTCCGTGGACAAAGGATGGACACTGCAGTAATGACTCCTAAAGTGCCTTCTGACCCTATGAAGAGCTGTTTGAGGTCATATCCTGTATTATCTTTCCGCAGGGTGGATAAGCAGTCCAACACCTGCCCATCTGCCAATACCTGCATGTGTTACAGATTTGAAAATAAGCTTTACTTTTTTTGGGGGGGGAAGAGTATCAAAAGTCCAGCACTCACCAATTCCAGACCCAACACAGTCCCGTGTAGGGACCCATACCGCAGCAGCCGGAGACCACCTGCATTGGTTGCTACATTGCCGCCAATTTGGCAACTGCCTTTTGCCCCAAGATCCAGTGGCATTATATAGTCTCTCTCCTCGAGGTAGAAAGACAAGTTCTCCAAGACACAACCTGCCTGACAGGTCAGAACACCTGAGAGGGAAACAAAGTGATCTTTGAGAATTTTCAGCACAAGTAACCATAAATCAAAAACACATTTGTCAGGTATTTGTCAGCCTATGGCGACAAAGTTGAATTCTTTTGAATTAAACTAGTAAACTTACCAGAGATACTGTCAAAGTTAAGGATTTTGTTCATTAGAGAGGTGGAGAGAATTATCTCATCATAAACTGGCACGCTGCCACCAACTAGCCCAGTGTTTCCTCCTTGAGGGTTCACCGCCAGGTTACGACTGTTACAGTAACTATAGGAGAAAAACAAAACATGTGAAAAAGTCTGATGACTAGATAAACACCTTTCTGTTGATTTGGTTACCATCTACCTTAGAATTTGTGATACTTCCTCTGTTGTCTGAGGTCTAAGCAACACTTCACTAGAACCTGCAGGACATATAACAGAAAAATGAGCCATCAACACCAGTAGATTATTATTATGAACTATATTAAGGATTCAATTGTAGCCTTCACCTCTCACAGACTTTAGCCAATCCACATTACTAGGCTCCACCAGATCAGGGTCAACAATGGTTCTGCCTGCTAGGATCTTCCTGAAAAAGGCCAGATCTTCCTCAGTTACTCTGCAGAAAGGCAACCTCTCTGGTGCTGCAGAAGGAGATACTTTAGACCCGTCTGCCCCAGCATGTAGCTTACGAGTGGAGGCCAAAACCTGCTCTGAGCTGCAGGTCAGAAAAGGACTGTGAAAGTCAACAGGTGAAAGAGTGGCTGTAGATCGTGAGAGCATGTTGTAGTCGCACAGACATCTCAGAGCTGTCCTTAGCCTTAGTGCTCTTTTCAAAAGTCCTGCCATGACTGTAGAGACAGGCGGCAACACAAGCTGCAGAAAACAGGTGGGACAACAAGAAGAGTTGGATATTTTTAAAAGCATTTTTATCTTGTAGTGGAGTTGAAAGCTTCTAGTTATTTTGTCTCTAGTCATCTGCAATGTTAGGATTGTTAGCTAGAAGTTAACTGCATTTTCTTTGCTTCAAAGACGCAGAAATAAAAAGCCAACCTTGATTAAACTCTACATTGGTGGCAATTCGTTGCATCTCTTTCTGCATCCATTCATAAACACAAACAGCAATAGGAGATGGAAGATATGAGGTATAAGAGACCTAAGATATGAACAGCTTTAGTAAGTGCACCAACTAAAGCTGTCTTTTTACATGTGTTTTGCAGCAAATACGCTTACTTCCCAGCAGCAATGCATCTTATTACCCTCTTTGCATGTTTTCTTCTTGCAAATATCACCACCTGAAGCAGCTGCAACCTCAGTTAGCTTAGCTACTTTGCTTAGCACGCTCCTTTCCGATATTTCCGAATAACGGCTTCATTTACTCACCAGAAGCGTTCATTTAGCAATGTGTGTCTTTTTTTCGCGTCATGAAAGTCACAAAGTTCAAGGGCAGTTCAGTTACATAAACATGGCACATCCCGTGTTTTTAGCTTGCTAGCAAGTGCATGAAGCTGCTTACTGAGGTTGACAGTAAGAAAAAAAGCAGAGAGGAAAACGGACCAATCAGAAGCATGTTTTCAGATTGACGCAATGGATATTAGCCTATGGGTGGGAGCCTTTCTTTATTATTAAACAGAGTGATGACTGAATAATCAAGCTGTGAATCGAGGTTTAGAGAGAAAATAATTAATTACAGACCTTTTTCATTTGATTAATTTAGAACAGGACCAAATTAATATACTTGTGAATCTAAAACTAATCTATAAAACTCTGGAGCATAACCCCCCCCCCCCCAAAAAAAAAAAAAAACCCAGACAACTCAAGGGATGAACCACACATCTTTGTTGCAAGCTTATGGCAAAAGCACATTTGTTTCCCCCCTTTTTAGTTGATCTGAAAAGATGTCAAAGACAACATTTTACAGGCATAAAGTAGTATTTCTGCATCAAAACGATGATTACAGTGTCCTTTTCATCTTACATCATTCATTACTCTTTTATTTGGTATTTAGAGTAAAATTACAGTAAATAAGGAGAAGTATCACACAAAATGAGTATAAACAGATTTATTTGAATCTCAGACAAAATCTTGAGTAATGCATCATGCATTCTGTAAAGTACACAGCATGCAACTACGTCTTTTCATATTTCGATTCCTTCCCAGAAACAGTATAATAACGTCCTTCCAGACAATTAAAACCTATTTTAAATTTACACTTTTACTGAAGCTCGTGCGGAACACACATTCCCTGATTACAACTTAAAGTTCACATGACATTCAACATAACAGTCTTCAGTGATCCAGGAAAATCACCTGAAGCACAGTACCAGTGGAATACTAGGAATCGAGTCCAGTTGGAGCACAAGGCAAAACTCGGCAGTCACAGCCAACTGGCAAGACTTGTAATCTCACCAAACCCGAAGAACAGGACGGATTCTTCTCAGGACACATCTGCGTCCCAGCTGCCATCAGACATTAACCTTCACCTGCCATTTGTATGAGCTGTCTGGGTGGGTACAGCGTGTAGTTTATTATTTTTTCATGTTTATAGTTTAAACCTCAACACTGATGCGTTTGACAGAACATGTTAGTAAATACTCAAATTGATTAAATTCACACAAAAAACCCAAATCAACGACTAAAAGGTGTAATAGGGATGAGAATCTCCAAATGTTTTTAAGGCTTTTCACCTCATTTCCTCATGTGTTTGCATTTTGAGGAGTAAGACCCTAGCTCTAGGTTTTAGAGCAAAACTAATGTTACTCCCGTGTTGCTGCAGTAGCATCACTTTGACCACTTTCAAAGAAAATCCCTCATCTTGCCGTCCGATCACTCCAGCTCCTCACAAAACTTAGACTTAACCTCGCCAACAATCGCAGTAGATCTAATGATACTATATTTAGCCATTAAGACCACAGACCTAAGCATGATGGCACTGAGCTCAGCAGCATGAATCCCCTTTGGCTGGGGATCTTTGTCGTACTCGTGAAGTTCACTCGTCATCCCGAGTTAGGCTCTTCAGTTCAGAGCGGCATGCTCCACACGGAGCTGCTGCTGGTCGTACTCTGATATGAGCTTCTTGATGTGTGCCAGTTTGTTGTGCAAGTATTCACAGCGAGCCTTGTCCTGATTGTAGTTTGGGTTGGACTGTAGTGAGGAAAGGAAAACTTGATTATTTAAAAGCGGTGGTTTAAAAAAAAAAAAAAAAAGTGGGGAGTTTTAAGAAAGTCATTACCTTTTTAATTTTCCGATATTCTTGAAGAATTTGATTTCTAACTGTCTGCCAGGGATAAATACAGAAATGAAGATTAATTTAAATCAAGTCTGTGAAAAGTTGCAAAATAATCCTTATGTGACTATAAGATCACAGAAAAACTATAATACATCACTGTTTGTCTTCATGGTTTTGTTTATTAGGCTTCAGGAACCATGACCTAACAATTTCACCCCCCCAAATGCTGGTACAGGGGCCCCATTGTGTGTGAACGTTTGATATAGGAAAAATATGACTGAATTTGCCACATATACACGTCACTGCTCACTTTAATAAGTACACCTGTTCATCTGCTCAGTCTAATGAGCCAAAAATAAATCCTTCACCCATAGTGGCAATTCTGTAGGTGAAAATGTCTTAGTCATTGGGAATCCCCAAAGCACTCTAACATCAGTTAGAGTGCTTTGGGGATTCCCAATGACTTTACAGGCCCAACTGCTTCGGGCCAACAAGTATAAAGAAGAGCATTGCTGAATGCACTTGCAGCCTTGAGGCACATGGATTATAGAAGCAGAAGACCTAACTTGTTGCCACTACAGGAAACTGAGGCTACAATTTGCGTAAGTTTAACAAATTTAGGCGACAGGTCATATTATGGTGTGGGGGATATTTTCTTGATACATTTTGGACGTCCTAGGAACAACTGAGCATCATTTAAACAATACAGCCTATTTGAGTATTGTTACTAACCATGTCCCTCCCTTTATGACCACAGTGTACCATCTTCTGATGGCTGCTTTCTGGAGAATAACACACTGTCACAGAGCTCAAACATTATCAAACTGGTTTCAGTTGTCACTGCACTTAATTCTGCTTCCGGTCACCAGATTTCAATCCAATGAAGCACCTTTGGGATATGGTGGAACGGCAGATTGACATCATGGATGTGCAACCGATAAATCTGCAGTAACCGTGTGATGCAATCCAACACGGACCAAAATCTCTGAAGAATGAAACTATGCCATGAAGAACCAAGGCTGTTCTTAAGACCAAAGGGGGTCCAACCTAGTACAAGTAAGGTGTACCTAATAAAGTGGACGGTATGTGTCTAATGACTAACTACAAACAGCAAAGAAAGATGAGAGGATGTTTATGCAAACTTCCTCCATTTAAAAAAAAAAAAAAGAAAAGAAAAATAAAGACTTTCTGTACATCTACCTTATATTTATGTGATTCATGGTGGAGTTGCTTGAGTTGTGTGTCCAAATCCATGAACTGCTGCGTCACGCTGTCAATGCGAGCGTGTAAATCTCGATACTCATTGTACTCCTTGTTAAAGTCCTGTTTGTAACTTTGTCTCTGCTCGTGGCTACAAATCACTGTGTACTTCCTGTGAAGAGGGCGGGAAAAAAGAAGAAAAGGAAATTATTGAATAAAAGTGCATTAAGACAAGTAAACAACCCCTTTTGACCATTGCAAATACTTGTTCAAATGAATGATGCTTACAATAAATAGTCTGGTGTGTCACTGTCCACTCGAAGTGCATTAGAGTCAAAAAAAATGTCAGCCGGCTCTGAAAGAAAAACAGAAACATGTCAGCTAAGTGAAAAACTAAACAAGCAGCACATGTGCTGATGAGTCAGCAGCCATTAGGCCTCACCTGTGCAGTCCAGAGAGGCTTTGCTGTTTGGATGCTCTGAGCTGGGTCTTTTTCTTTTCTCCATCCTGTCTCTCTTCTTATCCTTCTCCTTGACAAATGAATACAAATCCAAATTAGCAATGTGTCACATCAAATGGAATAACTATTAAAAGACAAATAAGGAGCAGTTTCTCACATGGTCTCTGTGTTTGTGTTTGCGCTTCTTCTTTTTTATTGTATGTTTGGTAAGATCTGGCACCGTTAGAAGGGACGGGGGGCGATCTGAGTTATCCTGAGGGTGATCTTGTGGAATTTCGGGTTCTTTCGGGGGAGCGTGAGGTGGTTCTAACCTTTTAGCCACCTTTTCTTCCTGCTGACAGACTGCTGACAAGGAGTCAATAAGTCTCTGAGGATCAAGCGATACTCTTTGCTTGTCATCTGCTGTGATGTCCTCGTGAGCTTGTTTAGAAGGCCTCGTTTTTGACTTGTCACTGGCTGCTTTGCTGGAAAAATGGGAAATCCTGGGCTTCTTGGAGGCCAAAGGGTCAGTGTATTCCTCTGGCAGGGAATGCTTTGGACGGTGTGCTGGCGAAGAGTTGGGCGTGTCTCGCAGTGGGCTGACCTGGGCCTCAGGGACAGCGAGGAGGTTCTGTTGCGGTTGAAACAGTCGCCTGCACAGAAAACACAGGGCATCAGCTTTAATTAGCATTTCCCTGGAATCCATTCTTCTTTCTTGCATGTGCTGTACAGTGCAATGCAACAGCAGAGCCCTCCAGATAAACACATAATAATATGGTAAAAAAAATAAATGATGCAAGTGTTAAATGTTTAAAAAGTCTAAATCAAAAGCACCACAATGCTATGCTTTTAGAAGCTGCCTTTATTTCACTCTGTGATCAAACATATCCCATAATTCCCCTGACTCTCCTTCTTGGTTAAATAGGCTTTACAGAGCCTGGAGGTGTCCAGTGGCTCATTGTCCTGTTATTTAAATAAATAAATGTCCCACTAAACAAACCAGATGGGATGACGTGTTGCTGCCAAATATGTTGTTTAAATGTTGCACTGAATCCTGAATAAGTCGCCAACACCATCACACCTCCTCCTCCATGCTACGTAGTGGGACCCACATATGCAAATACCATCCGTTCACCTTCTGCTTCAACCATACAGGCCTAATTCATGCAGTCTCCTCCGAACGGCTGACGGTGACACAGATCAGATAATTAAACTCTAAGATGTGGCCTCTTGCTAACTGAATTTATCCGCAGCACCAGAGCACTCGCTGTGAGAATAAGTTTCATCAGAGCCTTCGATCGCTGTGCAACTGCATTTGAAGAGAATTTCAAACTAAGACTGGTTTATGCAACCTGAGTGCTTCCTTCTGTATTATGAGTAACTACAACAGTTGAATAGGGATGTTTGCTGAATACGAACACCATCTCGGCACAATTCAACCAAGATGATATGAAGCTGGCATCAAGGATGATCATGAATGGCTTGGCACAAAAAAAGGGAACTGATTAATTTTTTTAAATGTCGATCGTTATCATCAGCCAAACTGTTACGGTAAACTTTCATTTTGGTTCAGAATTTCACAATCGCTGCATCTTCTGTCCAAATATGTCATTTCATACTCTCGAATTATCACAGCAGCTTAAAAAAAAAGAAAAGAAAAGAAAACCCTACATATGCAGGTCTGAACTGTTGCTGCCAGTGTAACGGTTGCTTTACATAAACATGCAAAAAGATTTTTTTGAAACTGACTCTATTTACAGAAACACAAATTTGAGAAATTACATCACTGCAGAAAAGCAACCTGTAACCCTCAAAAACACTTAGACATAATCACTGAACTCTGAAAATTTTGCCACTTTAGTGATTTACAAAGTGATGAAAATGAACTAAAATGCCAGTTATTTCCATTCCTTAAGCTTAACAAATTATAATGAAGAAACGTAGGGCCTGAGAGCTCTGCAGTAGTCATAAAGTATGAAAACAGCAGCAGGCACATCCTTATCTAAGTTACCTGACAAGGATGCGCTTGAGGAGCTGCTGGTCTCCAGAGGTGTAGCCAGGCCAGTTCTTCTGCAGCTCCTTATACAGACTGTCCTTCAGAACATATGTGCTGTCTCTACTATTAAGCTGAGCGACCTGAACACAAGCATGCACAAAAACAGGGGAGAAAAGACTTAAGACAATTGTTTTTGAGGAGTTGACTTAAGAGTTTGATTCCCAAACTGATCCATGTGTGTTCATATTCTTTACAGATTTGTCAAAGGTTGCAAAAACATAATCTTGATATTAAGGAAACCAAGAGTCACGTGCATAAAGGCAGTTTTAACACAGTCTAATGCTTGCATGTTATGTTTGTATAAAACTGGAACAGAAATACCTCCATTAGTACAGAGTCCAGCATGTTTTTGTCTCCTGCTGTCAGCCCGTCTTTCTGCAGCCTCAGGATCAACTCGGGCCTCCTGTATGGCCTTAGAGCCAGCAGGTGCATTACTCTCTCCCTGAGGGGCTTCTCTTGCAAATCACAACTGCTTCTCCTGTTTGATGCACAGGCATCTTTCTTCGGCTTGGACGCACCGACTCCCTTCTTAATGTTGCTGAGAAGAGACGAGTGTTTTGGCTTGGTGAGTCTGGCCAGAGCAGGGGCTGGGGCTCGCACTGTTACCTTCTTGCCTTCAAAGAAACAGGACATTTTTTTACATCAATGACATCAGGGGAGCACTTCCTGAGATTTCAATCATCAAAAATAACCTTGTGCTTCATTTCCTAACATGTATTGCTATTTCCAGACAGAGAAGCAAAATCAGATACTGAGGGGGAAAAGGACTTTCTTCCTGAACTTTCTCCAAAAGCAGAGATGTGGAGAAACACAAAGACAAGACCTCATTTCACCTTTCAGAAACCCACATTTAGGTTACGAAGCTGCATGCACACGCATCTCAGCGAGCAAAGCCTGCTGTCTAATTTAAGAAGTAACCACATGGTTGCACAAGCCTGTTGTAAGGAAGTTTTTTTCTCTTTTTAAGGCTTCCTCTGAAATGACAGAATCAACAAAACCCATCTACATATATACGCGTATATTTATGTGCCCTTTCGGTGAAAGCAGTTGAGACTCAGGCTATAATATATCAGTTCATACGGAAATGGTTTGGTGGTTTGTTAAAAAAAAGCTAAATCATTGGTTTCATCATGCACATTCATGTTTGAGGAACATGTGCAGAACGCAGTTTCTGTATGTGCATAGAGACCATGTATTCTTTAAAACCACTGTATCACATATAGAAAGTTTACAGATAGCTACACAAAAGGACAAAACATGCAGGAGAAAACAAGACAGGCCGTTACTATGTCACTGGTTACTACACATGTTGCCAAGGCAACCAATGCAATATGGCTGTCTGTGCTTATAAGCACAGAACAAATTTTTCTTCAGGCCAATCTTCTCGCTTAGCTGGAGTTATCTGTTGTATAACAGAGTACGCTCTGTGGACGTGCAAGTGTTTTCTATACTTCATACCCTGGTAGCGGCTTCCGTGTTTGATGACAATGGCCCCTCGGCTGCGCGTCTCCTCCTCGGCTTGGGCCATGCTCTGACGAGCTTTATCGTACGACTCATCTGTGGCTTTGACTGTCATCTTCTTCTGAATCACCCCGAGACATGACAGCTCCTCGGCGGCACTGAGAGGAGGAGAGAAGACAGCGTGTACAGACAGCGACCTGACAGTGCTTTAACGACTCCTTGCAAAGGTTATCCGTGTCAAATAAAAGATTGTTTCTCAGGACGCAGTTGCTTTAGGTAGTGTTCAGTTAGATGCATGCTGGACTACTTGTCTGCCTCGCCAATACATGACATTTAAATCCACTTCAGTGCATTTCTATGCTTATGCAGTCAGGAACCCTGAGTTTTCTCTGGCATTTAAAGGCAGAGAAACGTTAGCAGCAGGGTAACTTTCACACAGCAGCAGGGGGCAGAGACATTTGAAAAGATTAATACTCATTGAGGCAGTCAGTTATTTCTACATCTATAATACTAAGTAAACATATAATCATTTAACCACCTCAGACAAAACAATACAGTTAAAGCCTTACAACTCTATTTTAATCTGAAAACCCTTCCTATATCGAAACTGATGCTTTTTGCTGCCTTTACCTGGTGCTGAGCTGTTTGATGCAGTCAAAGCTTCCGTGGGGATTATCACGGGCAACATTAGTTACACCAAAGGTGAAATTCCTGACTTCATCTCTATTTTCCGAACAAGGGATGGTGATTCTCTGTAATATGAATAGGGAAAGAAGAAAAAGAGCAGATTGAGATTGAAAGATTGAGATTTATCAGCTTTAAAATGTGTTAGGATCGCTTTGTGTCAGCAGTAAGACGTCCTTCTTACCCCTTCATTTCCACTAAAACAGATGGTGGGTTGGGCCGACCAGCCCTGTGGTGGGGGGGGGAAAAAAAGAAAGAAAGAGAGAAAACATTAGATGTGTGCATCTTTAAAACCCCACAAGCATTAACATACTGACTCGTTTTCTCACAACCCTCTTTGTATGAGTGCTTCATTTGCTAACGTTGACAACGTCAAACAAATGCTTAACCTTAAACTTGTGGAGTCCAGTTATAATAGTTTCCACAAGGTTAGCAGATGCCACAAGTATAGTAAAACAAGCCCACACATATACATATAGAGCAGGGCAGTAGAGGATGTTTTGTGGTCTGCACTATTCATCTGAATGCTTCTGGTGGTTTTCTGGCTGCTAGTAGCCCATTTTCATTTTGTTTTGTGTACTGTTATTCTTCGTAATTGTGAACAGCATTTCAGAGAATTTTCCAACATCTTTTTTTCTCACAACCCCACACCAGCTTGCAAGTGAAGGTAGTATCCCTTCTTTTGCAGCGGCCCAGTAAGGGTCTGATTACAGGTCTCAAGTGCTACAGTTGGAAGATTATTTATGTATTCATTTATTTATTTATTTTTGAACAGGGTTATCGATTTAGAAAGATGTGAGCTTTCCTAATTAGCTCTTAACCTGCATAGTGCACACCAACTGTATATAAGATATAAGACAATGCTGTTGTGACATCATCCATTGGTTAGTGAGGCCCATCCCTCTCTTGCTGTCTATAAACAGCGAGGGATATGATGGAAAAACAAGGGAGATATGCCACTTTACTGTCCCTCTGGACACTTATTGAATCGTGCTGTATTGAATAAGCTGTGAAACTAGTAATTGAAACCATAAAGTTATCAGACAACCATATAATAAGGGTACAGATCAAGTGAGCAGCAGGGTCATTTTCCAATAGACTTCTAGAACTGGACTTCTTCCTGAAACTAGAAAAGTCACCTCCTGCTGGCCATTAAAATGAATGCATGTTAAGTCACTGTTAAGCTCTGTACTTGCTTCACTTTCACCACCCAGAAGCTACTTCCCCCTCCTACTTAGGAATCCGAAAGAGAAAAAGAAACCCTACACCCATTACGTTCATATCAAGAACAAACCCAGTCCTATTAATAAACTCAGGATATTAAACAAGCATGTCAGGTATTATTTGAGTGCTCAGTTCCCATTTAAACAGATGGGTACATGCACCATTGTCTGCTCCAGGTCCTGCTGCTCCTCCATCCCCTTGCACTGGCTAAGGTCAATAAGCAGCTCCACAGATAAAAATATGATGAAACACAGTATCATCTCTCACAGGGAGCGAACTAGCCAAAGTGACACGTTTGCAGCAGGGATGGAAAGTATGTGATGACTCGATTCTGACCTTTGCATAAGTCCACCTGTTGATGAGTGCAGAGAAAGTGAGGTGGCTGCTAGTACAGAGTAAGGTGTGGAGGTGTTTTTTGGGTTTTTCTTTTTTGGTATCTGTGATCCAGCCAAGTAGGATTTGAATAGACATGCTTAAAGCTAAATAAAGAACCTAAATGCATGCTCAGAAACACTGATATATGCATATTACAGCCTGCTCCTCATCAGGTGCTTTCCCCCCTCGATCTCATCACAGCTGTATTACGCTGAAAGCGAGGACATGACATGAGCAGCGTGGTTTCCACCTTTCATCAGAAAAGCTTGTAGCTGTCATTTCTTCACTGAGGAGTTTCCTATCTGTATTAGGAGGAATTAGTGCATTGAGGAAGTGTACATGACTGTTCTCTGCTTTACACTTCCTGCAGCGTCTGATTCATTTATGATTAACTGGGTCAAATGTTTGCCTGAGTTCGTCCATCTGTCTTCTGATCTTTATGATATTCAGCAAATTAAAAAAAGAAAAATAAATCACACAAGTACTCCATGTCTTTAAATCCAATTCAGAATATCCTCCCACAACTAACCTCCCTTCCTCCCCCCTACACACACAGCCTGTCCTCCTTTTTCCTTTCTCCTCTCCTCGACCCCGGCACTGATTAGCATTCCTAATACTTTGCCAGCAGCTTGTGAGCAGTGGGCCAGCAGCTCGTTACAAACATCAGCACACAGGGAAACGCTTCTGCGTTGTATTATGCAACATGTATTTCCATTTCATAGCTTGAAAAGGGGGGAGCTTGTAGGAGTCAACAACCGGGGAAGGTAGTGGTGAACTTCGGCCGAAATTTAAAGCACACACAAAAAACAAACCCGCGTTTAGTATCACTTCGTCTTTTCCTTTGTTAAAAAACCCAAAAATTGTTCCTTTGACAAAGTGGTACGTTAAATTTAAATGTCAGTGTACTTAACTGTAATTATTTGAAGAGAAAATACTTTAGAAAATGACCCACCTTGCCGTTTTGGAAGGTATTAATGGCTGTTGCCGCGCTGTCAGTGAGTTTTACGTGAAAAACGGAGATGTTACCGCCGCGGCTCAGTTTGCCGCTGGACAGCCCGTAACACTGGTTCTCCTTTAACGCCGACATGCCGCCGCAAATCCCGCCCTGCCAGCCTTATTCCGGACCGCACGAATCCGACATAAATAAACAAACATTGGCCAGACGGTCCGGAGAGAGAAAGAGCTGAACTGCACCGTGTGGCTGCTCCTCCGCCGCGCGCTATTCTGGAGTAGATCGCATTACGTCATGACGGCTGAAGTCAGAGCACATTTTATTGGCCCACCGACATAAATAAACCATTACGTAGGGCTTTACGTAACCACCTCTACTGTTTTTTTCTACTTCCCCTCTCACTATGCTAATTCTCTTTCTTTGGCATGATGAGGGTACTTTGCACAGTGAGTGCGAGGACACAGGTGATTTTGTTTCAGCGATTTATAAACGGCTGGATGGAGATTTATCTGAGCGAAATACTGATACAAGTATTATTAATTTACGCTGATTTTTTGGGTACTTTTTTACATGTCAAGAATAAAAGGGTGTGAGCAAGACAAACCTAATATTTTAAGCAATGATTGCTATCCATATAGAATAAACAATGTGTTTAGAAATGAGGAAGTTAGGATGTCTGGTTAGCACGTTTGTGCACAGCTATAGAGAGGAAGTAGGTTTTCTCTAACCACCTTTTCTTTTAAACTACATTACAATTTGAGTACAATTTGACTAACTGACAACTACTCTGTTGTAAAAGCGGACTACACATTAAAGTTCCAGTATATTAAAACAAATCTAACCACAACTCTCAGCTTAGATTAAACAAAAATGGGATGCAAAATGGTCACAAGCCATTACATGATATTCCTAATATATGACAACATTAAAAATATCATGTGTTTATGGCGACCATTAACAAAACGTGTGCTTTGCCTGTGTTGTGCATGTAAAAGTTAATCTTAAATCTACATCCACCTGTGGAATCAGACAGACTAAGAGATCTGTGATGTATACTCAGGTTAGTGGCGACAGCAGTACAAGTGTTGAGACATCTCTCATTTCTTAATAGTCTGCGTCCAAGGAGCCAGACTTTCTTGTAATTTAAAAAAAAAAATTGGCTTGAGCAATATTTCATCAGGCTCTCTGTAGGTCTTTTAAATGTTTTCATCAGACATTGGCTGCTTTTTCACTGATTTTCAGTCCATTCCTTGCACCTGATCATTTTCTGATGAATGTTTATGTTTGTTCTTGTTTGTTAAGCTGCTTAACACTGACCTTCGAATCATTCAAGTATAAAAAAAGGCACCTAACTCAAGGGACGGACTGCTGTTGTGACGACACGTAACAGACATCTTAGCAAAGAACCAATTTTACATTATATCTTTAGACACGTGTCTCTAGCCGCCTGTTGCAAAACAGAATTTGTGCAATTTCTTTGGGCTGAATCACCGCTACAATGCTCACAATTACAACTCTAAGTGATGCATTTAAATTTTTTGACTAGTAACATCAAGATATAAATGTGGCACCATGTGACAGTTCAACACGTGCTGAAATATAATGCAGAGTGGCTCTGAGGGAATCTACATTCTCAGCTTTTCTTGGTGGATTTTGTCGCTGCTGAGTCACACATATAGAGATAATTTAGTCTTCTGTGTTTGTCTTTTTCCAGCTGTGAGAGACCCAGTGAAACAATTCCAGAAACCAAATGCTTCCCAGCAAATTTTAACAAGATAATGTTGTATTTTTAGGTGTTAATAATTACAATCTTAATGATTTAATTTTGCCTATTTTAGTTAGATGTGGTGGACATGTATCACTGGAATTTCCCTTGAAGGGCTTATTTAGGAGGTGGTTGTCATTTCACATTGGTGTAACCATGACAAAATGATGTTACTAGGTACTCATTCAAAATGTGCCTCTTCAGAATGCTGCAGCATGAGTGAGTGTTGAAGTCATTCCCAGCAGGAGGAATGGGGTGTGTCAGGCGATGCAATGACTCAATAACACTGCATTTTGGACTGCAATCCATATATATGTATCTAAATGGATATTAAATGCTCAAGCTGATATTTCACATTGTTTTGCACACAGCTTGTCACACACACAGATGAAGTTTTCATTTAACATATGCACCTTTGGGAAAGTGAGCCAGCTGACATTTACTATAGATAGCACCCCAAAAAACTTTGACAGATAATACGTTTGCATACAGTTCAAAACCAGCCTGTTGCTCTATTACATCTCTGTAGATAGAAGACAAGATCTTTAAGGATTTTGCATGCTGAGATAACCTTTTCAAAAAGGGAGATGATTGCTGCTTTTTGAGGCTCTACTGTGTAGTAAAGCTTTTAGCCCTCAATACTAAAAATAATGTAAATACCATAAGACACAGTGCTGCTTGTTTCACACTGCCTTATAAACATGTTATACATGCTGCTTTTGCTCCGGGCTAAATCTGTTTGCTTGACCTAATTGTGGTTTGGCCCAAGTACACAACCGGTGTGCAATTTTCTGAAATGTTTATCTACTGTCTCTTCCTCCTTCTTTCTCTCATTCAAATCAAAAGTATGTACACAAAAATGAAAGTACACACACTTTCATTCATAACATTTTATGTGTCGGGACATAAAAATACAATTTTACCTTCGGCAGGTCGGATCAACTACATAACACAACAAGTAATTATATATTTAACAAAAATTCAGCCACTTTGCAGGAGCAGTATACAAAAACTAAATGTAAACACCAGCCAGGTGCTGCTAATCAAATGCACTCGATTATCCAATCATCAGTAAGTGTGAGCACCTCTATTATATCCAGATTCTTTCTGATTTATAGTCTTAGCTCTCACCAGTTTTATTTGACACAGTTTGATTAACTGAATTCATTTGTATTTCAATCAAAAGTTCAGTATTGGAAGCAGTATTACACTCATCTGCATTTTCATACACTCTCCTTCATATTTGAGGTTTTATATATCAACATATCTTAAAATTAGCTAAATACAATCTCGTATGAACAACAAATTACATTTTATTTTACATGTAAAATATAAAAATATAGTACAACTTTACTGCTTCTACAGGAATTAAGAGGGTAGGTTGTGAGCGTCTCTATAAAAAAAAGCAGAAGTCATTGCTTTGAAGAAGCAGTTGTTGCTGCCTGTCAGTCTGGGAAAGGTTACAAAGTTTTCAATTTGAAAGATTATTCACAAAATATTCAAGATAACTGTATCACCCTGAGAGGGAATGTCCCGACCTGACCGAATTGACCTTGAGGACAGATTGTGTAATACTCAAAGAAACTGCAAAAATACAAAGAACTACATCTCAGACTCTACAGGCCTCAGTTAGCATCTTAAATATTGAAGTTCACGACAGCACAGTTAGAAAAAAGACTGAAAAGGTATGATTTGTTTAGAAGAAGCGAAAGCCTCTTTTCTGTAAAAAAGAACATGGCAGCACGGCTTAGGTTTGAAAAACGGTCCTCCACCAGGATGATTCACTTAATTGTTCAAGTAGGTCAATGACCTACTTAATGGTCATTGTAGTAGGTCTGAATAATGTCACATTATATCCTAATGTGTTGTTCTTTTGAGGTCATATTTACCCAATTTATCCTGATAAGAACTGTATAGGTGTACTTCTTTTTACCATGACTGTATATTAACAGCCACTTAGTGCTCTGAAAGAACAAAAGATTAAAATACAAACAACAGAAGTGCGTCAAAAATGTTCTGATACAAATGAGCTGCCATGAGTTTAATGTGTGAGCCTGCTTAGCCTTAGTTCGGTTTCTCATCTATGTCTCCCTGCCAGTGTTTGAACACAGATGGTCTCAAAGCAGATGAGAACTGTTCAAAGCTGACTCATATCAAAGGCCCTCTGGCTCTTTTGAAGTGTAGTGTTTGCAACAGGTGACATTTTGGGCTTAAAACCATTTATGACTTTGAACAGTAGCCGTGGGCTGAACCTCCCTTTGACCCAGAAGGTAAGGAGAGGACAGATCAGGACGGAGGGAGACAGAGACCGAGGGAGTACATGAAAGTTAGTATCCTATCACTTCATGTTCGGCTGATTGCTGCAGGCCAGCGACACGAGGACGCTTCATGCAGAAAACCAAGCTAGTAAAGAATCAGGATAAAATTCGGAGCAGGGTAGTAGGGGTTTTTTTTTGCATCGTATCTAGATAACTTGAAGATGACTGCTGTCTTTGTGTTTTGTTGAAGAAGACAGACTGAACAGAAAAATTAAGGTAAGAATGATGTTGAATGTAGGTACTTTGTAGATACTCTGCTCATCCATTAAAAATTTCACTGATATTAGAAGAAAATTTTAAAATGACATAAGGAAGAAAATCGAAAATCTTTCCCCAGTCTTCTTTAAATTTACTTTTTATAAGTATCTCTGTTGCTTGCACACCTCTGATGTAGAATTTCTGCACATCTGAATGAGCGACAGGTGCATGAGAGGACGACTGCTGACACAGACACTAAATAGCCAAAAGCATTCACTCATCTGCCTTCATGTACATATGACAGCCCATCCTTATCCAAGGATTTAATATGATGTCGGCCCACTTTGTAGCTAAAGTAGCTTCAACTCTTCTGGGTAGGCTTTCCACAAGGTTTAGGAGTGTTTATGGGAATTTGTGATAATTCTTGCAGAAGCATATTTGTGAGGTCAGACACTGATGTTGGATGAGAAGGCCTGGCTCTGCTCTAATTTATCTCAAATGTGTTCTGTCTGGTTGAAGTCAGGACTCTGTGCAGGCCAGTCTAGTTCTTCCACACCAAACTCGCTCATCCGTGTCTTTATGTTACCTGGTTAGTGCACTGGTGCACAGACATGTGGGAACAGGAAGGGGTCATCACTAGAAAAACATTCTCTATGCATGCTTCTTGAACTAATCAGGTGAACATATGAAGTTTGCAGGTCTGTAGAGATTGACTCTGCAGAAAGTTGAGGACTTAATTTTAAACACCTGTGGCCATGGAAGTTATTGGAACACCTGAATTCAATTATTTGGATGTATGAGTGAATACTTTTGGCAATATAGTGCATGTGCATGTCATAGTAATCCAATTAGTGCTCTGATTACAGGATTGAGGCATTTCTGCATCTATATATATGATATGATGTTATAAGTATCAGAATGATAAATGACTGAATGCCCTACAGCGGCGATGTTGGACCCTCTGTCAGACTGTAGCCCGCTCATCAGTGCAGCATCCTCTGGGAAGCTCCGTCTGGTCCGTCTGCTGGTAGACGGTGGAGCAGAGGTAAATGGGCGCAACCCTAAAGGAGAGACAGCTCTGCTGGCTGCCTGCAAGGCCCTGAGAGGGGAGCCTGCTGGGTCTGAGACAATTAAGCTCCTCACATACCTCCTCCAGAACAAGGTCAGTCCTCAGTGACAAATAGTCACCATTAAATACAGACACTTGAATGTAAACATGTGCATACAAGTTCAGCAGTTTATTGACTTAGGTGTATTTTTAATGCATAAAAAACTGTACTTGCTCTAAGAGAGGAGAACTTTTAATGCATAGTAAACAGGCTTGTGATCTATCCAGCTCTGCTTGTGTACCCCATCCAACTAAAAGGGTGTTCCTGAACATGCTGGCACCGGAGAACAGAATATAACACACTGTGAGTCACAGTTGAGAGCCACAACACAAAAGCAACAGTTCCAGATCAGTTCTAATTAAGAGAGCATTAGCCAAATTGCACAGAGTTCTGCTAAATTTGGTTTCTATAAAATATACACTTGAGCTTTCCGAGTGACTCCTAACACCGGACCATGTCCCTTCTGGGATAACCATTTATCACTGAATTAATCACTCAATTGGATCTTTTGCACTGATCAGGCAGATCCTAATGCACAAGACCGGGCGGGGCGTACTGCGCTGATGTACGCCTGTATGGAGCGTGCGGGAGCTCAGGTCGCAGCCACACTCCTTGCTGCAGGAGCCGACCCAAGCATGGAGGATTACTCTGGAGCCTCAGCTTTGGTCTACGCCATCAACGCGCAGCATCAGCCTACTCTGAAGGTTAGTAAGGAGCAAAGAAAAAATGAAATGAAGTGTGAATCAATACATTTAAAGGATGGAAGAGGATATTATGAGGTTTTGCATTGTTTATAAGTTAGGGTTTTAACCCTATACCATCCTAAGATGGAGTTCATTTCAATTAATTGATATAATTTAGTTCATTTTAAATGATTATCATTAAAACTACCAGGATGTAATAGAACTCCAAAAGAAGGAGATTTCAACACCTCCACAAGACCTGTAAAGTTACTTTACCAGCATTCTTGTACTTCAGGTATTGATGGATGCATGTCAGGTCAGAGGTCGTGACATCATCATCATTGCCACGGAGGTGGGTGTGCATGGAGGCCCTGTGACCAGACGCTATCTGAATGTTCTCCCATCCCCAAACACCTCACCGGTGTCCTGCATGTCCCCATCTGACATAGTCCTGAAGACAGGCTCGCCAAACTCACCCGAGGGCGAAAACATCTTCAACTTCAGAGCAACAAGTGAGTAATGAGCTTTGTTTACAGGAAAATGCCTTGGTTTAATTGAATTATGGTGTATCCCACACCAGCAGGCTGTACACTGAAATGGCTGTACACCTTCAATGTCTTAAATAAAAAGAACTGGGTGCATACATTTGAATTTATTTTGGAATTTCTCTAATCCCCAAGTTATTAAGACATATCTGAATAACTTGTACTTACATACAACCGTTTGAACTGATGATATTGGAATATGCAGTTGTTTAGAAATGGCTCAGAGAGACATTACCAGTTTGTTTGAATCTTCAGTTCTATTTCTTAGATCTTCAGTGAGTTCCTTGTATACTTGAAAAAAAACTTGTGCATCCAATTCTTGTTTTTTAAAGTCAATAAAGATGTCTGCTGTATAATCATTCCACCCTGGAAAAAGCAGAATTCAAAGGAAATCATTAAAAGCCGAAAATGATCTTGACAGCCATGCCCGTGATGACTCCATGTAAACTTCTGACCACAACTGTATTTAAAGACACTGACACGACTGTTGGTTTTAGTTAAAGTTTCAACAAAGCTGCACTTCTGACCACACCAAACCAGTCAGAACTGCTACTGCAGCCCTCACGGCATTTTCCATCTGAACAGAAACATTTCATCACAGGACGAGTTCTGATTTTCAGAGACGCTTCTCTTTAAAGGATTAGCGGACCCGATCCATGTCAACAAAACACTCCCCCCACAGCATAACGGATTCCCTAACCGGCTCTGAATAATATTATCAGAGTTGTCTGGCTATACCGCCTTAAAACAGATCAATACTGCAATCTCTATATGCAGACACTTGCCTCTCCTGGATAATAGCAGATCAGCACTGAACAAAAACAAGTCTAGACAGATGAGAATAAATGCCTTGTGGTTGAAATCATTAGCTGCACGCTCATTCCCGAGGAGAGAAAATGAACATGTGTTGCCAGGGTGAGTGAAGCTTGTAATGAAGGAAGCTACAGGTCCCGTCTATGAACTCGATTTGTACCATAGAAGCAGAGTGAATAAAGACAGATGGTTGTTATGGGAAAGATGTGTCATGTGAGGGTAAGTGATGAACTGGGGAAAACCTGGCTGAATATTTTTAGAATTTATAGCACACGCTATGCACAACATATTTATATGAATGTGTAGCTTTGCCTCGCTTTATTCTGGACTGAAATAGGATGGATTGCCATGGCTTCCTGCGTGGCACTGTGAGAGGTGTTCAAAGTGGGCAGATGTAAATCACAGGGACAGAGATATCACAATGTGACGACTGCTGCAGCTTATATCTTCTAAACAAGACAATATCAGTGACTTTTATCATAGATGTTCACCTTTTTTAAGACACTATATTGGTAGATTAAAAGCCTTGTATGTATCCAACAGGGAGCCAGCTTTATGACAAATATGAAGAAACATTACAGCAACAGAGAAAGGATGCCTCTTCTCAACAGCTTCTACATCTATGATTTTAACCCCTAAAACTGACTTCTTTTCTTCCTCCAGGCCAACGAGGAAGTAGCAGCAGCATTAGCAGCAGACGTCCCTCCTGTGAACCACTGAGCCGGTGCAGCTCTCCCCCTCTCAGACAGAGAATATCATCTGAACCCTGGCTAGCGATTCACAACCTGGCCTGTCTGAACAGAGCTTATGAGGAGGGCAGGAGGGAGAGGAGCCCACAGGAGGAGAGAGACAGAGAGGATTTGAGAGGGGAGAGAGGAAGGAGTAAGGGTGAGGAAAAGGAGGAAGAAGAAAAGGAGTCCCATTTTGATCAGTCCAGAGTGGAAGAGAGGAGAAGAGGCAAGGTTCAAAGGAGAGATAACGGATATGGAGGAGAGAATTACAGCCGCAGCCATGAGGATTTCTCTTTGAAGACTTCTCATTTTGTCGTCTCGCTCACTGAGATGAGCTCGACTCATGCAACGCCCGGCAGCGTGGTCCTCAAACGATGTGTCACTCCTGCAGGGTCACTCTCAGACAAAAAGCTCCCCACCGGCCTGCCCCCTCACTCCCAGCTCCGCAGGAATACCCTCCCCTCTGTCACAGTCGACCCTCCTCTACTTGACCTCCCTCCTTTGGGAAGCCAATCCACATCTCACCTCCAGGTTCCAACCCAGGTTTCACCAGCCAAAAGCAGAACCATGGTGTTTCTGCCTCACCCACCCAGCTCCTCTCCTCCCTCTAGAGCATCAGTGAGGCCAGCTCTACTCCCTCCACTGCCCTCAGCTTCCTCCGTCACCTCACTGGTTCCTCCTTCTGCCTCCTGCTACAACGAGAGAAACAGGAGGTCACTGCGTCGTCACTCGGTGCAGCTTGAACAGCTAAAAGGAGGAACACGGATGAACTATTTAGACATGTGAGACCATATTATATTTGAAGGATAATGGTCCCAGCGTCATTTTTACAAGTTAGGTTCACCAGTACTTGGACTAGTTTTAGCCTCTACTGTATAATCATGGGAAGAGAAAAGTTTGGAGAAGGAACTGTCTCAAACAAGAAGTTTGAGACAGGCCAAAGCAAAAAATGCTATAAATATAATTGAAAGAGCCAAAGGTAATGGTAAAATTATCTGGCAACACTTAAATAAATTACTTGGCCGTCATTCAAACAAAAGTAAAAACACAATTGAACTTTATGTAAATAATTCTATTGTTAGAGAGCCTCTATCTATTGCCAGTAACTTAAACACTTTCTTTATTTCATCTGTTAAGGAGATCAGTCAGAGCTTTGACTCAGTCATATGCTCTGATAATGTGAATGATGTTGGTCAAAATTTGTTCACCATCACTCATATTTCAGACACTGAAGTTGCTAAACTAATTACAGGTTTAAAACAATCAAAAGCACTTGATGTATATGGTATTAACACAAACTTCCTAAAGGAACATATGGATTTTCTTGTACGTCCAACAACTCATGTTTTGAATATGTCTTTCAAACACTCCATTGTCCCAACAGATTGGAAAATTGCTGCAGTTACACCAATTTTCAAAGCAGGTGTGAAGACTGACATGGCTAATTATCGCCCCATAAGCATACTCCCGGTCGTATCTAAAATAGCTGAGAAGTGGGTGGTTATTAAACTCCTCACTGCTCACCTAGAAAACACCCAACCCTCATTACATCCATTGCAGTTTGGCTTTCGGGCACACCACTCCACAGATACTGCCCTGTGTATGTTAGTGGAGAACTTGAAGAGCTTGCTGGACAAGAGTCCCTGTGTTGGAGCTGTATTTTTAGATCTGAGGAAGGCTTTCGACTCTGTAAACCATCAGATATTGTTATCCAGATTGACTCGGTTTAATATCTCCAGTCAGGCTCTTCAGTGGTTTGCCTCATATCTCTCACACAGGAAACAGTGTGTGGTGTTGGATGGGGTTAAATCTCCATATTTAGACTGTGATACAGGGGTTCCTCAAGGATCTGTTCTTGGGCCCTTATTGTTCTCTCTTTTTATCAATAACTTACTTGAAGTCTGTCCAAATATATTTACTCAAATGTATGCAGATGATGCAGTTATATATACGCAAGCAAATAGTGTCCAGCAGGTGGAAAAAGATCTTACAGCTGCTTTAGCATTAATACATAGCTGGCTGGAGGACTCATGCCTAATGTTGAACACCTCAAAAACTGTCGGTATGTATTTTTCAAAACGCCCCTTAAACTTGAAGCAGTCAAACATATTCCTGGATGGAGTAGAGCTTGAATTAGCTCCAGAATTTAAATATCTTGGGGTCATTCTAGACCCAACATTATCCTTCAAGAGTCACATAAATAAAGTGTCCCAGGTACTTAAATTTAATAATCGAAATTTTAATCATATACGTAATAATTTAAATATGAATGTTGCAAAAACTTATTTTTACTCAATGATCATCTCTCATATGGACTATTGTTTGACGTCCTGGTCACTTGCTTGTCCAACAACACTTAAAACTATTGAAAACATTTATAAAAGAAGTTTAAAACTACTTGACAAAAAACCGACTTCCCACCACCACTGTCATGTGTTAAAAAAACATAAATTACTGAACTTCAATAACTTAGTGAAACTTAAAAGAGTGAGTTTAATATATAAAGTCTTACACTCCCTTGCTCCACCACCACTAAAGCAGTTCATTAGGCATAAAGAAATCTCAGACAGGACCACTCGAGCTACAATCCGAGGAGACTTGTTTATACCCCACAGACGGACAGCATTTGGGCAGAACGTCCTTTCTGTCCAGGGTGGCCATCTGTGGAACAGTCTTCCTCAACCCATTAGAGAATGCTCGACATTCAATTTGTTTAAGGCAAAGGTTAAAAACTGGTTATGGACAAATCAAGTGTGTGATCATGTATAAGTTGTATAGTTTTAATGTTTTATTTGGGAACAGAATGGTGTGTATGTGTAAGTTTGGTGATGGAGTTTTTATTATGAATGAATGATGAATTTTTATGAATTATTATGTCTATTTTTATGCTTAAGGACAACAGATGGAAATTAGCCCTTGGCTATTATCTGGTATGTTTACATTCATGTAATTTTTTTTTTTACATTTATGTTCATTAACATGCACTGTCCTAAATAAATAAATAAATAAATAAACAGAGCAGAGGATTTGAAGCATACTGCATGATGATAAGAAAAGGAAATACTTACGATCTATCTTAAGCACCGCACATCATCCATCAAACATGGTCAAGGCAATGGTATAGACACATATGTCTGCCAGTGGAACAAGGAGTTTTTATTGATGGTGTGACTTTTGATAGAAGTCACAGGATAAATTCTGAAGTGTGCAGGGCTACAACACTTGGATAATGAAAGTAAATGGGATATTCTTCAATCGCCAACTCAGTTACCTGATCGTAACCCAATAAGACATGTTTTAAGTGCTTTAATTTTCTTCAGATACTCCAGCTTCCACCCCACAATCCAGATATGCATGTTGTCTAGTGGTGACTCTAAATGTATGTTGTAGGTGTGAATGTTAGCATGAATAGTGGTTTGGTCTCTGTGTTAAGCCTTTAACAAACTGTCCAGGGTGTATGACAGCTGGGACAGGCTCCACCTCCCCTCAAAACTTTCAGTTAGATACAGACACAGCCTCTGAAAAATCCCTAAACAATTAATGAAACACTTTTGTTAGACCCCATGACTCAAAGCTGAAAAACAGCAATTGAGTTGCATTTTGATTGTTTGATTTAACACTGTGGTGGTGTTCAGAGGCAAGTTAGGAGGAAAAAAAAAATTGTACTGCTGCCCAAAAGCTTACAGAGCTTACTGTATACTCAGACTTGTGATTCTGAGATGGAGTACGGTTTATTAACTAATTTAACTTTAGAGGATACCTGCTTAAATTCTCATTCAACATGAGCAAGCAATCAACTCAAAGCTTGCTGTGGAAACCATTCACAAATATCTGGGTTCAAACACTAGTGTTTTGTCAGAGAAGTACAACGTGAACCAGCAGAACATAAAGAAATGCAATGAAAAAGATATAAGAATAGTCAGTCAACAAATAACTCAAACACACTAACAATGGGAAAGTGGATTATTCTTAGAATTAAGTTACTTAAGGTTTCTGCTTTTAATTTCTGCAAAACTGTAAATAATGAATTATAAATTAATCCCTGGCTGCAGCTCTCTTGTTGATTCTGTATTGAACACAATGGAGATATAAATTGTATGAAACAAATATTTAGAAAGAAAAAACTCACAAACCTTTTGAAAACTGACTCCTGTTAATCAACTTTTGCATTTATGTTGGAGGCAAAAATTTATATTCATGGCAAAAGGAGTGAAGTCATTTTATTTATTTTTAATATGTATCTACAACAAGGGGGACACAGGCAAAAAACGACTGACAACTTGATGAAAATTAAACAAAACAAACAAAAAAAAAAATACATTATCAATGCAGATTCCCACCTTTTTTCCAATAAGTAATATTTTTTTTCGTCTAAAGAAACTTTACAATATAAAGAAACATACGAAGGAACCTCTTATTTTACTACACAAGACATTTAGGATCTGAAACTACCCTAACATGAGATACAAAGCAACTCCCCAAGGACAGACTGCCTCATATTCAATACTGCTTTGTCATCAAGAGGAAAAATGAGGAACTGAACAGGAAAAAACAAAAACAAAAAACAAAAAAAAAAACAAAAAATCTTTACTCCCCACCCCCTCCCCCAAAAGTCCTCTCTTAACCCTCCCCACCCCTGAATGTTACAGTATTATACATCAGCACAATAGAAATACAGAAATGATCAACGTTGTGACGGCTTTACTTACAGGACAGAAAGAAGTCGGACTGCATTTTATACAACAGCATTTCAAAGTACAGGGGAGGAAAACGCCTCTTCCTGCACCGCTTCTTAGCAACAAATCTGTCCCACGTGTTATTGTTTTTCCCCATTTTTACTTTTCTCAAACATTTCTCTTGCCTCATTTTTAAATAGATTAAAAAAATTCCTTCATAGTAAAGCACGAACTCTGGTCCCTGGTGCTTTGGATTGAGAGCCAGTGTCCTTTGTACCCCTCCTTTGCGATTCAGTTGTGTCAAGAGACCACAAGTTTAATTATAAAAAATATCCCAATTTATTGGGGGGGGGGGGAAACAACCTACCTCTGTTTTTGACCATGAATTTGCAAAAACAGAGGTAGGTTGTTCGCCCCCAATAAATTTCCAATAAAAGAGGCAGAGGAAGAAGACTTATATCTCATCTGAAGCTGAGTTTTTCAGGTACATGTGTGTGACAGTGAATTAGCTCGACTACAAAAGGTTTTTCCTCCCTTGTCCCGCTGGACCGCTTGACACAACAGCGTCGATGCACAGTAAAAGCCTCACGTTTGTCTGTGATGAGGTGAAATAGCATAATAGTCTTTAGCAGCTCCAGTTTCCGTTTCTCTCGTCATTCATATTATTTCTGAGTAAAAGACAGGCCTTCTCTGAACAAATACACAGTTGCCCAAATCAGCTCGTTTCTGATCAACTGTTAAAGTCGTGATTTGAAATATCAAAACATGTCAATGATATCAAAATGCATTTTACAGTATTTACAAAAAAAAATTAAAATTAAAACATGGAGTTGTACCAAAAAAAAAAAAAAAAAAATATCAGAGGGGTGGTGTGTGACTGAGTGTCTTGTGTGTCAATGCTGGCCTATTAGAGAGGTGAGAATAGGGAAGCAAATGGAAGGGAGGCCACTCGCTACAGTCAACAGAACAATGCCATTGCTGCTTCCTAACCTGCCATTCTCCAAAATAAAGAAAAAACACCGTTGATCCGATCAGCAGATGGCCAGAAGCCATTTCACCACAAGCAACCGTAAAAAAAGAGGAAGGACAGCACATATTCGAACGAAAACACCTGCAAGCTAAAATGAGCGGTGTGTGAAAGCAAGCGCCCGCAAAGTGCAGACGGACATCACAGTGTGTGGGGGACCTCATCGGCAAATGAAAACGATCCAAGTGTTCACTACAGGTCAGCAGACAGACTAACATGTTACGTATGTACATGACAGAGTGAACAGTGGGAAGCATTAGTGGGAGCGGTGTGAGTGTGGTCAAACTGGACTCGTGATAACGTCAGCACCTTTCGGGATGGATGGAGGGGGGGTCTAATGATGGAGATAAGAAGATGCTGCTGAGTGGATCTGCATATTTACACAGTTGCTACTAGTTCTGCAGTTGAGAAAGAAATAATAATAATAAAAAAAACAGGGATAACACTTAAAAAAAAAAGGAACAATGATTCATAAGACAAATTAAAAGTACATAAATAAATAGAGCTGTGCATTTTACTGCAGGGAACCTAGGAGACTCTTCTTCGGGTGTGAGTTACTGAGCAACAAGTTAAAATTTTAGATCTTATAAAAGGAAGTTGCCAACCTTCCAAAAAACAAAACAAAAACAAAGAACCAATTAGTACCGTGAGGAATAAAATCTTACCTGCAGGGGGCAGTGTGCTCACACGGAGCCTCATGTTACACAGCAAATAATTACCGATTTGTGTGCACGTATACTGTCTTCATCATAATAAATGTGCCCTTACAAACAACAGAAAATTAGAACCTAATCTTAAAATGATCATACCAATAATCATTAATAACAATAATAAAAATAGCAATGATACAATACATACACAAAAAAGGAAAATCCTGTTCACTGATCATCACAACACCTCTGTTACAAATGTACACACAAGGAGAACAATGTGGGGGGCACGAAGGTCGGTTCTTCCCGACCCACCGATAACC
The DNA here is from genome assembly GCF_057381845.1 of Rhamphochromis longiceps. Classification (NCBI taxonomy): domain Eukaryota; kingdom Metazoa; phylum Chordata; class Actinopteri; order Cichliformes; family Cichlidae; genus Rhamphochromis; species Rhamphochromis longiceps. Next base: position 24,288,246 of record NC_140575.1, on the reverse strand, counting down.
CCATCAGGAACAGCAACAAATCAAAAGACGATGATTAAAAAAACAAAACAAAAAAATCCAAAGTCGTGGTTGAGACGCTTCCAGGCAGCTGCTGAGAGACCTGACACTGTGTCATTAGGGGGAGGGCTGTGTTTCAAGTCTCCTTTCTCCCCCTTTCTCTCCATTTGTCCTCCTTCCCTTGCTCATTGTCTAGACCCTGACAGGAAGCCAGGGAGGCTGGGGCCGGAGTCAGAGAGGAGGCTCTTCCTGTTGCTCTGTGACTGCTTCCTATTCACACCCGCAGCCAGCTTACATGCGCCGGGAGGGCCCGTCTTAATTAGAGTCCCAGCATGCTCAAGGGCTGTCCCAGAAGGCTGTGGCCGTAGAGTTCCCGAGTGAGAAGAGGGGAAAATTAAAAAAACAAAAACGGGGTGGTGGGTTGGGTAGTAGTGGGTCCCCGTTTGAGGAGGGGACAGAGGGTGTGTGTGGGCGGAGGAAGGGAAGTGATCCAGTCCAAGGTGAAGTAAGGATTCAGTTGAAGAAGAAAAAAAAAAATCAGGTGTAGGTTACAAAAAATAAAGAGGGGGAAAGAAATAAATGAAAATACAAAAAAAAGGAAAATAAAATCACACACTCATCGTCATGTTGGGTGAATACTGAAAAGAGAGAGAGGGAAGGGGGAGGAGGGCACAGATGAGTGGATATGTCACTGACAACATTTAAACACCAGAGGGCGCTCAAACCCCACCCTGCAAAGCTAGAGGAAGCTCAGACTATGGTTGAAGCCAAGCTTTAACTCAGGCAATCAGAACTTTCTGCTGTATGTCTAATAAGGGCTGGGAATAGTACATATATGATTTGTATGGACTGAAATGAATCCTAGCTTTCAAACAGATATTTAGGAGTTTTAATGATCATTTATCCAGCAGCTGTTTAACTCAGATGATACCCAGCCCCGCTACTGATTAGCTGAATCGAGTGATTAAGGCTTGGCTCGAGTTCTAGTCTGTGCACCCGGTGGCTCTTCAGGCCAAAGGTAAGAGAGCATTACAGTTGTTTATGCAACACAAGGCTTACAGATACTGCCACTTCTAGTCATATAGTACATTTTTAAAATGAAATAAAATGCAGGTATTTATCATATACTCAAGCGCAGCAAACATTTATGTCAATCAACTGCAATCACATCACTGATACAGAGGGAACTGTATGTGATTAGTAAGCGGCTACAATGCAAGCAGAACACAAGTTATTAATCCACTAAAATATATATATATTAGGGGTGCAACGATATTCGTATCGATATTGAACCGTTCGATACAGTGCTTTCGGTTCGGTATGCATATGTATCGAACAATACAACATTTGTAATTTATTTTACCAACTTTCCTTCTGACAATGCTGTCTGTGTTGAGCGCTCAGTGAATCTGCGTTCGACTACTCCGCCTAGGCTGCACTGTCGAGCGCAGATCCACTGAGCGCTCAACACAGACAGCATCGTCAGAAGGAAGAGCGCAGGGCACCTCCCCCACCCTCATTCAGATCTGCCGTTTGGAATTATTTTGGTTTTCATGTGACGTATGACCCTGAAGGTAAGCGAGTCATGGACTAAAGTAAAACAGTATGTTGGATGTGCCATGCAATGCTCAATTACATGGGTGGGAACTAGTGTGTTAGCGCAGTTAGCTCGTTAACGTGTTGGCCGTCTAGCCCCATGCACGGGGCAATCGGCGGTAGCTCGTTAACGGAGATTTGCCGTGTTGTGGCGTTAAGGTCATTTCAACGAGATTAACCTGAAAGCACTAGTGGGAACACAACGAATATGACTGCACATTTACGCTGACATCATCCTAGTGCAAAGACAAAAACAACAAGCATGCTACTAACTTTAGCCGAGTCATTTAGACAGCTGTTTAATATGCTGCTGAGAATATAGCCCAGAAGAAGCGGATAGTATAGCTTTTATTTTGGAAAGAGACATTTCTCTGTAATAAACTCTCTTTTCCAAAGATGAGTGATTCCTCAATCAGATACAGGGCTCGCAATATCGCTAGCCCGACGTCCCGGAGCTAGCGATTTTTTCAGTCGGGGTACCAAAATCTATCTCTGCCCTGCCCGTCGGGCTTTTGTAGGAAGGAAAAATATATGTCAGTGCTTTTGCATTCTTTCAGAAATGTAGCTGGGTAATTATGTCATTGGCATCGGTGAGCCACTGTCAATATGTGACATATTGAAATCGCGTTTGAATTTGCGCTTGTTCTTTGCTTTCACTTTGCAATCGCCCGAACTGTGTATAGAGAGCGACAGCACTGATCTGTGAGTGATGATAATTTGTGCACCAATTCCTCTGACATCGTCTTATTAATTGTTAGCTTACTATGCAAACATGACAAGTGAAATCTCCCACAGCTTAAACATGTGAGAGGTTGATCGCGCAGAGAATCGCTGAGCTTATGTGAGTGCGTGTGTAAAAGCAGCAGGATTTATATTTGACTACGATGACCTGGATGACTGAGAACCTTCACAGACAGATATATATTTTAGTTCTGCTGAGCCAAATAAGACAGGTCAGGGTGAAGAAGTGACAGCCAAAGAAAAGCTTACCACAAAACGGAGAAGTTATGACAAATCAGACTATAAGGCAAAAATAAAGTGCAGCTTTATGGTTTCATGGACAAAAGAATTTCTGTGGCTGCAATATGACGAGCTAAATAACCAGGGCTGCACATAAGTGGTCCGCAGGTGCGCATTCGCTGTCAAAATAAAAAACACGCACAAGGGTTAGGGTTAAATTTAAAAACTGTACTTTTGAGTTAAAATATATATTTATAATTTTAATAAATGACAAATTAAAAAGGCATGAACATTTTTTTTGTATCGAAAAAATATCGAACCGTGACACCAAAGTATCGAACCGAACCATGAATTTTGTGTATCGTTGCACCCCTATCAGCTAAAGTGAATTAATAAACTGAAGTGGGACCAAATTTCATAAATATTACCAAAACATTTTCAACAGTCTGAGATTAATTCTAAAAAACCAGGTGCACCCTCTGCTTGCATTCTTCCACTGGTTCATGTCAAGATGTCAAGGAGAACTGTTAAGGGGTCATGAGATGTCATTCATTCGCTCTACTCACACTTTCGCTTTGGAATGGGTTCAAAAAGTTGCCGCCCATTTCGCCGTCATCTCTCGGCGTCCCTGGAGGGTTGTTCATGCCCCCCATGTTATTGGGAGAACTCTAGAGGCAGAAACGGGGGGTAAAAATCAATGTTAAACTGAAAAATTGTTTCTTATTGGCAACACAGTTGAAGTGCAGAAGGCAGAGATTCTAAAAAAGTGCTTTAGTTCACAAAAATACCCAAATAAGAAGCGTTTATAGAAAATCTCATGTCGACATACCTTTGGCAACCCATCCATATCCCCAGACCCTGAGGAAGTAAAAGGAGATAAACAGGTCAATTGTTTTTGTAAGCAGTTTCTGTTTGTATACATACCAAACCATCAGTGTTCAAACCCACCTAGTGATCCATTCATGTGGTGTGGCTCCATGGCTCCCATAGCTCCCATTGGCCCATCAGGCCCAGGTCCCATAGGGAACTGGTGAAAAGGTGTGGAACAAATCTAATGAGTAACCACTAACACGATTCTCCATCCGTGACCTCTCTGATATAATTGTGATGTTTTCAGCCCGAGGTGAAGTTGAGATTGTTTAATTTATTCTCCCCACTTCATTCCCAGTCAATTCTTATTGAGCTCACTGTGGCAGCATTTGGTTTTTCTAAAGCTGGATTGTACTGGTGCCCAGTGATGTGGTTATAAGCCCTATTAGAACTGGATTATATTTTGAGGTTAAGGCTGTAATTTTAATCATTACAATAGCATCCATTATTTTAGCCAAGAATCAATGTGCAATATCTGAAAAATTAAGCAAGGCTGCAAAGTTAAACTTCTAAGAGAACAGTATAGTATTACTGTTAAAAAAGAAAAGTTATAGGAGACTCACATTGGGTCTGTTGCCTCCAGGTCCAATGGGATTCATCATCGTATAGATGTTTTCACTGGAATTAGTTGAATCTAAGAAAAAAAGAGAACAAAATGTTCAGTTTTGGGATATCAGGAGGTTGATATAAAATCTCTGAATCAAATATGAAAACAGGAAAGCGGACATGAAATAATGAGAGCACTCAGACTGACAGCACTCTGTGAGTGGACACACTCATGCTTTTTTTTTTTTTTTTTTTTTTTTTTTTTTTTTAGATGAAGGGGAAAATGGGAGACACTTCTATTTCTAATGCACAAGTGTTAGTGCTGGGGACATAGTTAGGTGACGCACCACCTGGGCTTGGCATGATGGGAGTTCCAGGTGGACCTCCTCCGCCTGGAGGACCCTGAGGAAGGAAAAAAGACAACTGTGAAATTATACTCATTGGAGCATAAATGAAGCACTCTTTAATACAAAAAAAAAAAAAAAAGCCTACACTGCATCCTAGTCAGCAGACATGCTTTTATATAAGAACTCACCACATAGTTTCCTGGAGATGAGGAGGAGTAGGCTATCTGCAAGGGGGAGGAAGAAATAAAGAGTCAGATCTGAAGGTTGAAAGATAGAGATGTTCATCTAGACAAGAAAATTAAAACTAATACAACAATCCTGCAGTAAACGGCAAGTCTGTCAGGGAGATTTTCTTCAGCTGGTGAAAATGCTTTGTCAGAAATTTCCTCGATTTTTGTGCAAGAGCTACCCGTTTATTATCTTTGGGTATTTAACAAAGGAGATGCATGACTTTGGTTTAGCATCACAGAACAACAATGAGAAAGCACATTCTTCTCAGAGGTTTAATTGGTGTTGCTTAAACTTTAGTCATCTCCAAATGTACTTGATGAACCTGGTTTTAGGGGACAAACTTGCCGGCACTGACTGATGCACCACATTAGCCGTGTTCAAAATGATCTCCAACATTGTTTAAACATGTTAAACAATTAAAATCTGTTTAGGAAAACTAGACGAGTTCATTATCAAGTTATTATACAATGCATTGAGTTTGAATATTGCCAAGTTATTGTTATTCTTGTTGCTATAAGTCTGCCTGCCACCTATTGTGTATGCGCAGAGGGCTTCAAACTCACAGAGTTAGCATTAGGACCTGGCCAAGGCCCTCTTCCTCCGGGACCCCTGAGGGGGAAAAAAAAGAAAAGTTTAGAAAGCAAACCAACAATAAAGGGAACTGGGAATATAAAGGAAATATGAGAGTTATATAAGTTTACTAGATCCAAGGATAAACTCTGGACACCTTTTTCCAACAGCTCCTCGGAATTAATGAAGAACATTTAACTGATGTCCTTTTTTTGGATTCTGCTTGCTACTAAAACTACTTGCGAATGAACAGCAGTATGTTGAAGATGAAGCAAATGGGACTTACATGTTCATTCCTGGCATTGGACCACCCATTGAGTTGGGAGGAGGCCTCATACCTCCATAATTCTAAGAGACAAGATGTTTAAAAAAAAAATCCAACACACAGTTAGAGCTTCGAAGCAAAGTTACAAGAACTTTAAAAAGATTTGATTTTGTTGAGTGCACAGGTTTCAGTGTTTTGTTTTATATTCACACATCATACACAAAACATGACTGGACTGTCAAAGGCAGATAACAAAAGACAAAAGTCTTCACCATAAGTGAGTAATGACAATTATAGCAACAAATTCAAGAAAAGTTACATTTCACCCTGTAAGAGGCGCTTCCATACAGTTATATAACCATTAAAAGCAAGCCTAAGTGCACAGCTGTCTCATTCACTATTGCAATTACTAGATGTAGAAACTAACTCCCATCAGAGTTTCGTGCCCTCTGCGCAGCCAATTTGTCATACCTGTGGGCCCATGGCCATTCCTCTGGGAGGGTTCATTCTCATTGGTCCACCCATGTTAGGATGACCTGCAAGAAAAGACCCCCAGAGTCACACACTGAAAGCAACACAGGAATTAAGAAATGCCATAGCCACTTAGAATGGTTCCTTCTAAGCCCTCTGGTAGCAACACTCGGGCCTCTGAAGCTATAATCTGCAGTTAAAATCAGCACAGACCCCTTCCTGAGCCAGACACACCCCCACATATTCAATCTATTCAGGAAGAAATAGTCACACAATCTGAATGTATACAAAATCCCCCAAAGCCCTAGTATGAAGACAATGCAGAGTTTTGTTTGTTTTTTTAACTTCTTGATTACCGACCAAATCTTTTAAGGTATTTTAAAATATCACCACTTTTAAAGTAGATTCAAGAAAATCCAAACTAAAACTTCAGTTACAGACCCATCATCTGCTCTGACCTGTAACTACGACCGGCCTTACCTTGCGGTCTTGTTGGGTCCAAACTGTTTGGCAGGAGAGGCTGAGATCCTGGGATACCACCAGGAGGCTGAGAAAAGAGAAAATTGATCAACACACTGGCATATGTTGGCATCACAGATTCTCAGTGGTGTTTAAAAAATAAAAAAAATAAAAAAAATAGATAAACACAATTCAAAATGCTGCTCAGTACCTGATTTGGCATTCGGAGTGAGGGGCGCGGTCCACCTGGATACCGCGGTGACATGAAAGGCTGCAGTAAGGAACAGGGGAAGAAAGAAAAACAGAGGGAAAGGAGGGTGGAAATTATAGGGCAAAGGAGGACACAGAGAAAACACAGTTTCTATTATTGATAGATTCAAACGCACTCAAACAGGGGTGATGGTGAGGACACAGATGAACGCAGTGGTGTTGGAGAATGAGAGATGGCAGTGAAAAAAAGTGCAGATTCATCAACTTAGTAACTTGGAAACCAACAAAATACACTGGCATAAGAGCCTATTTTCTGATTTTTCAAATCTCCCGCTTATACTAACAGCATGCACATTTGTGTGTGCTTAACGGCAGCGCTTACACAGCTCCCTGCACAGCCCGCGTGCTCTCACTGTGGTGTAAGCTGATTCGGCCTGTGGTCTGCCTGGCGTAGTTAGAGACACCTCAGGCCAACAACACCGTTCAAAACCTTAGCGGAAGCGTGTCCACACTCTCTCGCACATAAGACGGAAACCAGAAACCACAAGAATGAAGAGCTGAGCTGCCGCAGTTAATGGGTAAAGGCTAGCTTTACCTCCAGAGTGGCATCTGTAGCTACTGTTCTGGATAACTGCTGAATGACTGAGGATTGAAGTTTTTAAAGACTGGATATGTGTTTGTCAACTGGCAGGCTGTAGCAACCCAAGCCTCTGGTTGTTCTACGTGCATCAGCATACCCATGTGTTTTGTACGTATATGTGACGTTTATAATGCCTGTCCCCTGTTTTATTTATAAGGTGTTAAAACAAGTAAGCAGGGGGGAGGGGAGAGGTATGAGCATGTGTGTGTGCTAAGAGTGACGGAGAAGATAAGTGTGCAACCCCCCACAAGCTGCTCCAGGGGAGGGGCAAGGAGTGAATTATTCATCCCACACGGGGACAGCTGATTCTGGGCCTTGAAGAGGAGCTTGCGTTGCTGCCTCTGGAAGCTCGGCTTTCATAAAAAGGGGGCCCGACATCTACGGGGAGTTACCCTGAACAAAACTGGAGCTCACAGGGCTCAAGGGTGGGAGAAGAAGAAGAAGGTGTGTGAGCAGTGAATGGGAAGAAAGAGGTAGTGTGTGGGTGAGGGGTAGAGGGGAGATTTAGAGGGAATGGAAAAAAAGAGGGGTGCTTGAGAGAAAGCATTTGCTTCTTACCTGGCCATGGGGTCCCATCATGGGGTTGCTGGGGTTGTGTGGGGGGGGCTGTGCATGGGGGGACTGCTGAGAGCCGGGTGGTCCCTTTAAGAAAGAAGAGCGATATCAGAAAGGGGAGGGGCAAAATGTGGGTTTACACCTGGAGGAATTACCCAATCAAAGTTATGAGAGGAAGATGATGGGGAGGGTTGGGAAGGGGGGGGGGGGTGTCAGTGGGGAGTCTTTAATTTGAGGTAGAAGGAAGCACAAAAGTGGGAAAAGCTGCATCTTAACGTGGAGTTGAGAGTTACTCCTTAAAAACCCATAAAATGAAAAGTCATAGAGGAATAGTTTCAATGTGAGTTTGAGTTCAAACAAGCTGACAGAAATCTTAAAGCATAACCATCTCTCTGATACTTTGGTCCTTCTTGTTGGAGGATTAAATGTATTCGCTAAATCCACATGGGGGCAGTATTGCCCAAGGCTCACTGCAACAGGACAGGCAGCAGCAGGACAGGCACAAGAGGTAACTTCAAACCAGAAAGATGATACTGGCAAAAACAAGAACAGGTTGGAAGTTTTTCCCTGCTTATCGTCAGCCTACTTCAAAGTAAAACGCGTGATCCTGTGAGGGACCCCTCTGCTGGTCTAAAACACTGCATTGTTATTGCCCACTTCTCACCCAGAGACACGCGGTTAACGGCCTCTAATAAAGAAGTCATTATGCAACAGTCTTGTTTCTGCTCCATCACTGTTAGTGCTTTCAGTGCTTTGGTTTTTTTCCTTTTCCAGTTGTCCGAAGAAAACAAAAGCTGGCTGATTTAATGGTAAATGGAATTTTCCATGTATCCCTCCTAGGCATCCGGACACACACAAAGACAGCACACCGATTACCTCAGTGAGTCTGGTAGTATTTGGACAGTGACAACATTTTTTGTGAATTTATCTCTGCACACACCCAATAATAGATCTAAAACAAAGCAATTCAGTGTAGACTTTTGGCATAATCCTAGGGAGTTCAGCAAAAATACTACGGTCGAAATAAATTATTGCAATTGTTTAAAAAAAAGAAAGAAAAAAAAAACTGTAGTTAGGCTCAAAAGTAACTACACAAACTCTCAAAAAAAAAAAAAATCATACCAAACGGCACGATTTTAAATACCTGATACACAAAACTCTTGCAGTCAATGACTGCCTAAAGTCTCAAATGCATTGACATGACCAAAGGTTAGGTTTCCACCCATGAAATGCTTTGCCAGCCTTTTACTGCAGCCTCATTAAGTCGCTGCTTGTTTGTGGGTCAGTCTGCCTTCAGTTGTCGTCACTAAATGAGAAACATGCTGGGTTGGGTTGATGTCCGGTGACTGACCCAACCATTTAGCAACATTACATTTCTTTGATTAGGAAGCTCTTGTGTTACTTCCGTTGTACATTTTGGGTCATTTTAGAGTCCCACTGTGAAGAGCCATCTGGCCAGTTTAGCAGCAGGCTGCCTCGGTGCAGGGGCTATAGCCATGTACACTTCACAACTCATCCTGCTACTGCTATCAGCAATCACATCAGCAATAAACACAAGTGACCTCGTTCCACTGGCAGCCATATATGTCCATACCATTGCCTCGACCATGTTTGACGGATGATGTGGCATGCTTAAGATCGTAAGAGTTTCCTTTTCTTCTCCATATGCTTCCCATCATTTTAGCAGAAGTTAGATGTGGTGTGGGCTTACAGGCCTTTTGATGTTGCTAAGCTCTCCAGCGCATTCCTTCTTTTTAAGAATGCACCATATTGTTGATTAGACCACTCCTAAAGTTTCCACCATCTTTGTTATGTTTTTTTGCATCGAAATCTCTTTGGACCTCATGCTGAAAGTCCCAGTGAGCAGCTACCAAATGCACATTCAACTCCAGACCTTACTTAATCAAGCGGGGGGGGGGGGGCGCGCACCTGCGTGCGTCCTAACTACTTCTAGTGCTTTAAAATGTAACGGTTAAATTTAAAAAATGTCCATAAGTGCTAAACAGTCAGTTCAATATTATAATTTTTCAGATGAAATGAAGAAATCAGCTGACCAACAGAATCTGAGCCAATCGCTTTGTACAACTGACTACCAAAAGTCGCTTCTTTTTTTCTTCAAATGCATAGAGACAGACATCAATTCCATACAACTGCTTGTGTTTGCTGGACAGACAACAGACCAACTGCTTGCTTGAGTAAGAAATAGGTGTACTAATTAACAACAAACAACAACAAGATTAGATGGGGTCTACTTTATTGTACGGACCAATATCTGTCTGGGGCAGCAGAAGGGCGGCCTTGATAAAAAGCTCTTAATGAATGCAATTCATGGAGAGAGAAAAAAACCTTGAAACTTTGTAATAAAAAAAGAAAAGAAACCACTTGACCCAATTAATATGAGGTCAGCATCTCAGAAGAAAATTTGAACAACCAACAACTATTATAATCTATTAGCGAATTATTTTTAAACACAAAAATGTCAAACGTCTCAGCTGCGAAGATTTGCTCTTTTTGCAGAATGATGGAAATTTGAACTGTTTGTTTTTATTTTGAACTCTTGCTCGTAAACTTAAGTCATATCTTGAAGCTGTCATGTCTTATCTGACATACTGTAGACAAAATAACAACTCAAAAACAAGAAAAACATATCGACTGGTTATGAAAGTCATCAGCAGCCGCTGCTTGGATCTCGTATGTCCTTGACAGATTTCTGCATAGCTGCTTGTGTTGTATGTTAAGAGCATTTAAATTTGTGACTGCTTTAGCTGAAAAAAAAAAAAAAAAAAAAGATATGGTGAAAGCAAGAGTTTAGCATTTTTTAAAAGTCAAATATCAGAGGAGGTATTGTTTAGGTGTCGAGCCTGACGTTCTTAACAGGATTTCAAACAACGCTCTGCCTGCGTGAGCCACATTTGCAGTGAACAACCGAAGCTTTCTGTTACAGTAAGGTCGCTTGAACACAATGTGCACACAAACACAGACACACAAGCCATCGTCCAATCTTACTCCTCCACCAATGTTATAAATAGCACTTCCATGCATGTCTCGTCACCCCCTCTCCCCCCTACCCTTTCCCTTGCTTATTCACAGTCATACTCTCACTAGCCCCCCCACCACCATCAGCACCACCACCCTCACTCTCAGCCAGCAAACAATAGGGTGGGACGTAGCCACAGAAACAAACAGTGGGCCACAATCCTGGTGGCACTGATCTTTCACATTTCCCTCTCTTCTTACTCCTCCACTCACCCCTCTTCCTCTCCATCCTTCCCTCTCCCTTAATGTGTCACTCGCTTTTTCGCTCCTACTCTTCGCCATCACCTTATCGTGCCTCCTGCCAAATGCCAGTGCTGTCCATCACACCACTGCCTCACAGTGTTTTTGTTTGTGAATGTGTGCTCGCATGCTTGCACGTGTTTGTATACTGTGTGCGCGTTTGCATGTCTCGTTCTCGTCACTCTTCAGACAGCCATCTCCCACACTAAAACCTTTCCCTTCACAGACCCGGGACAGGTCAGAGACAGACGAGATGGAGATGGAGGAGTGGAGAGAGGATGAATACGGGATGGCTGAATCACAAATCGGCTGAACAGCAGCCCAGCGAGCGCAGAGCCACAGATGAATGAACAGTATGAGCTTCAGAGGCTCTGGTGGGTGTAAATATCTAGAGTGGAATAAACAGTATTTGGAAAAATGTGGAGGGAAAAAAAAAAAAAACACCAAAAAAAAACAAAAAAACCCTGCTACCCAAACTGCAACTATGCTGTCATCTGATTAAACTCCATATAGATTTTACTGTGAAAGTCTTAATTAGTAGAACCTGACTGATATCGGAAGTCAAATTAAAGGCTTAAAAAACAAAACAAAAAAACGGGTATCTGATCAGTATCTTAAGAAGTCTAATAACTGAGGAAAACCCTCCTTTTACCGTCTATAAATATAACAGATATTTTCAATTAGCAGCAAAGCCATGCCTTTTTCTTTAGATAAACTTTAGGTTAAGAAAATGTTCCTGTCTTCTTGTGTAAATAAACCACCAACTGGGCTAATCAAATATTGCTCAGTAATTAAGGTGCAAACAAGGCTGCTTTTATTTGCTACTTAAAAAAAGTTTTCATAAAATAAAAGTCAGCTTCTGTACAGAGAAGACTGTAATTACTGTCAGAATAATAACATGAATGAAAATTTAAAAAGAAACCTGAATAATTTCTCAACTGGGAAATGTCCATGTTTAGTGCAACTACTATAAAATGTGCTAACAATAAAATAAGAAATTGCTAGTTTATTGCTCTACAGAAATAAGTGAACATCGGACAAGGAAGTCAAAGAGTAGACTAAATATAGATTATTTGTTTTGGGGAAGTCAGAAATGAATGAATGGCAGATGGGGTAAAATGAGAAGTGGGTTTGGTGATGACACAAGAGTGGGGTCATACCTGGAAGAAGCCTGGGGGCATGGGACCACCTGGCATGGCATCATTGGGTGGCATGTTGCCCATCACTGGGCTTGGCGCTGCTGCTGCGCTCTGGAAAACACAAACAGATGAATTCGATATGGTGTTCAACGTGTACATGCATCCTTCACTGCTCTACCCTAATGTATATGTGCATGATGCCGCATTGGCCAACAAACGACAACAGGGAGCAGTGGCTGCACCTGCATTTGCCCCCCCCCAAAAAAAAACAACTCCATTTAAAGTTTAAATGTTAGATAGAAGAGAGATGTATTAACCCCCCCATCTCTTTCTTTAGGCAAGGCCAGCAATGAAAAGAAAGACTTCAGGGAGAAACATTGCAAAAATATTCAAACACTTCAGAAGAGGAACAATCATAAAATGTCAGTGACACAAAGCTGTAAAGAGACCTGTGCCTGTACTCTGATCTATTCTATCATACACCCAGGAATAATGTCCTGACCAACACAGCAGTTATTTATTTGCACCGGTGATAATGAGTACATACTTTTATGCTTCTTTCATTAAAAAGCTTTTCTCTGTCACAAACAACAGAAATATAACGGCTAATATTAGCAAACTCCTTCCTTTTCATTTCTTGGAGATAAATGAAAACAACACTGACTCTATAATAACGTGCAGCTGATTTGCAAAGCGATCTAGGAACACCGCATATGTAGGAGTTTGTAGCTTGAATGTACTCATATGGAACTAATCACCCTGAAACTGCATTTCAACATCCTAACAGATGCTCCATAGGTCAGCTAGTAAAGTTGAAAAATTTTGCCAATTTGTTTTTTGAAGTTCTCAACGACTATTCCACAGGTCCTTTCTCATTACAAAGAAGCCAAGTGTCAGTAATGGCATATTTGGATCCAGTTTAAGAATCTGACACAAACTACACAATTTGTTACATTTAATTTATTTCAAAATTCAACTAATTTTAATGAATTCAGGAAAAATCTTCATATTTCATGTCTTAAGAAACATTTTGATCGATTTGAAGTATAGTGATTACTTCCTGGTCAGATCACAACAGAGACAAGTGTCATCTCATGTTTCATGAGCTACATATAAAAAAAAATGGTTATGAAATACAGTTCAGCACCAAACCAACTTACATTAATTTATTGTAAACAATTAAATTACTCAAAACTTATCTTCATTACAAGCTTTCATAAGTACCTAATGAGTACTGACAGAGGTTAAATATAGTAACAAGTCTTCTGCAAATAGGTTGATCTTACAGAGTTCTTGCTAATTTTTAGAAAATGAAGCAATCAAGATATTTGAGACACTTAAAGACTGTTTTGTTAGAAGGCCACTGAATCTTTTTTTTTCTCTTCTTCAGTTTTTCTGAATAACATTTAACTCCAAAGCAATTGTCCATTAGATTTTTGGGCTAACATTCCCTATAGGATAAACACAGTGTCTTTAATAGTACTCCATTTACTCTACAAATCTAAGGATGTTTAATTACAAATGCTACATTTCTCGCTTAATAGAAATTTATAAAATCAGTGAGCAATTATGTTATTGTTATCTTAAGGACAAACACAGAAAGCATACCACTCAACTAAAACAAATCAGATGTAACACCAATACTGTCTCCAGTCCCCTTTACGTCAGTCAAACAATATGGGAGAATAAAATTAGAATCTAGAATAGGAAAAGGGGGGCAGAATGATTCAGCCCGGGAGTTAAATATGATATAACTGTATTCTTGTCAACACACATAGAAGGAGACGCATGTTCAGAGTGCTTACATAAGCAAGCCGGAACAAACACATGTGCACGCAACCACATGAACGCGGAATCGCACAGACACACAAAGGCTTGCATCACAGCCTCATAAAGTGCAGCCCTTCAGTACAGAAAAGCAGACAGGGGAGAACCGCAGGCTACAGGACAGAACAGAGAGGGGGTTTAAGACCCAGGGGAGGGAGTTGCTCTAACAAATACACAGACACACACTTTTGCACATCTACAGATCCTCCAGCACGCACAACTGACAAACACACTATATCCATATGACACACGCTGCATGCATGGACAACACATACCACCAGTTACACAGATGTACACAAACACGCTTGCCGTCCTCCTTCTCCCATCTGAAACCAAAGCACACAAACTGAAATATCACAAACGCACGCACACACACCTCCCCCCATCTTTATGCTAATTCTGCTAGTGAACATGAGCAGGCCACCGAGTCCCTGGGGAAGAAGCAGGGTAGGCTGCCTCTTTCTCTCCTTCTCCATCCTTCCTCTTTTTCTTCCGAACACTTTTCTCGCCATCTTTCCTCCTATTCGTGACCCCCACACTCATTTGTCTTGGCACTGGTGCACACACATGCACAAACACACATACGGCACACACATATCCCTGTGCCCCAACCCTTGTACTATCCCTCCCCATCCACAACCTCTCCTCCCCTCAGTCCCCCCAGTAGGGTGTCAGCAGCTTGCAGAAGCTGTTGCTATGGAGACAGGTCCTATCTGCACTCTGTCCCCCTGGCATCCCCCGCTCCAGGAGCACGGAGACAGAGAGAGAGAGAGAGAGAGAGAGAGAGAGAGAGAGAGAGAGAGAGAGAGAGAGAGAGAGAGAATAAGAAGATGCAGGAGAGTGAGATTGGAGAGTGAGTTAGAAGATACAAGAGTGAGACAGAAGGAGATAAAAAGAAGAAAGAAAAAAAACAAAACACGAAGGGAGAAAAACAAAGAACATGCACCAAAAATGGTTTCTGCTCACAATCAATCACTCAGTCACATTATTTTTATGGACTATTAATGGCCAGTTATCTCCTCACACATTCCCTAATTTGCTGATTGAAAATGAATGCAGACTGAAAGCGTGTAGACTGAGCGCGGTTGCCACGAGCAAAAATGAAGGTAGATTTAATATGCAGTTGGACTTTATTAAAATCAACTGGCCTGGGGAAATACAAAAGAATCCAGCAGTGCCTTTTTTCCTGTGTGTTTGTAGTGGCACGTACAGTAGTGTTTATATCCACCTCTCCATTTCTACCTCTGAAGTGGAAGACAGTCAGAAAATCCTGCCCCCATTGCATTTTATCACAATAACGTGATTTACAACAAATCAGATCTCCAGGAATGGGTTGACATTTGTGAAGGTAAACGTTAAATGCTAATTCACAAAGAACATGTGTGTACAGGGGCGACAAGTGTGTAAACTTATGAAAAGAAGCAAGTTCAAGAAGACATAATAATCCACAGCAGATATTAGTACTGCACTAATTAGCTGATATAATAGCAACGTGGAGTTGAGTTGAATTATTCATTTCCAGGCAGAAGCATGGAAAAGTCTACAAAATAAGGAGTGCATGAAAGAAGCACCTGGTGGCAACACAAACTCTTTAATGTCTGACATGCAGCAGAAAGAAGAATGTGTCTCTTTTATAGAAGCCGGCAGAAAAGTTCAACAAAACCCACGGGACGCATTTTCAAATGCCTGGGAATATTTACACTGTTTAAACTGTAAACTATATTTTAATGGCCTTCCGCGGAGCGCTGCACAAACACTGTGTCAAAGCATCCTGGTGCAGCATCTGCTCAAAAACAATATCAGGTGAGTTTTTTTATGTTACCTGGCTATCAACAACACGGAATCTGGGCCAGAGACCTGATCTGTACCTGAGCTATATAAAGAAAAAAAAAACAAAAACACAACATTATCTTTTAAAAACTCAAATTCAACTGGGTGCACCTTCATGAATTATGATTTTGTGTGTACGATTTTGGTGACAACAGGTGGACTATGGCTTATGGAGCTCATCCATTCAATTCAATTGGGTTTTATGTTTACAACATACTGAGCTGACAAAGGGTCGCAGCTGAAACAACAGCACAAGTATCAACATTGAAAAATAATGGATTTACACTTTCCTAATGAAAAGTATTCAATTATTAGCGTTAAACTTACATTATGTATTCTTTCCTTCCACCAACATCTTTACCTTTTTAGGGTTTTCATTTCTCAGCCACTCCATACTCGTTCACAACTTGGCAGGAGAGCGTAGCGACCTCTGGACTTACATAGTCACATAGTGTTGATCTTTCTTTAACTATTAAACAAGAAAGGCTTCAGTAACATTTATCACCCTAACCTGTACAGGCTATGATTGCCACACAGGTGTTTCCATTCTATTCATGATATTCTACTCAGAAATTCAAATCTTCATTATTCGCACTAAATATATTTACAGCTAGCAAAATATACTGAAGATAAATTTGAATCATTCAGAGAGTGGGCCCGCCTGTAGCCCACTCTCTGATGAGTACATCCACAGTTTATTAAGACTCTGACAGACACCTCAAACGAAGCATTAATTGGGTACACTGACAGTCAGAGAGCCTTGGTTCATATCATCCGACTGTCTTCCCATGCTTCCTGTTTCTCTCTATTGCACACTTGGACAAAAGGCCAAAAAAAGTCTTCTTAATAGACTGATGTTTGTACTCTTATCACACCTTTTCTGATTTGAGCCTGGATGATGATTTCTGTGACAAGTCACCCTTCATCTTTTCCTGTTATTTCTGGATTATACACTATCCAGTGAGGCAAAAATACCTCCCACTCACATACCAGCAACAATAATAATATTCATTCAATCCTATTGATTCAATTTTCTAACATATGAAGTCATTAGTTACCAAGCAAAGAGTGAAGACGGTCTCTTGGGCTCTGTAAAACCTTTGACGTGCATTTGTTCGTTCCATGAAAATAATTTTACACTTGAGGCAGCTTTCAGTAAGCTGACTGTACCAAACTCTTCAATGACCTCACTTTATTGAAGCAGTTTCCTCCTGGTTGGAGTGAGATGAGTTTAAGTAGTTTAGCCTGTGGAAATCAGGATGAACTCAGACGTATTCCACCCTCTGCCTCGCTACCAGGGTGGCAAAATATTTCAAGCTCTGACACCTTAATCCAGAGTTGAGACTGCTTTTCCTTTTCAGCACAAACTCATGGTGTTGATGAATAATCTATCAAAGAACAAGACACTAATGATTCTGATTGGCTCGTATAGTATAGTATGTAGATAGCCTATACAAAATAGCATTGATCCTTCCCTCTCCATTTCCCTCTCCCCACTCTCACCCATAGGACCTACCGGACAGATCAATAGTGCTCAACACATTATTGACCTCCGCCTGATACCTTTCACAGGGATAAAGACAGAGATATAAACACTGGATGGAAAGAAGGGCGTGAGGTAGGAAGAGACAGCAGATGCACCTGTATGTGTGTGCTTGTGTCTGTATTTATGTGTGTCCCTGCCTGGAGAGGTACTAATCTACATTCTGGTTCACACTGATATGTACCTCATCACTGTCTCCTTGACCTGCTGTCCTTAGCGAACGGGGGGGGGGGGGGGGGGGGGGGGGGTAAGAAAGGCAAAGGAGTGAGGATGCGAGACAGAGTATATGGAGATGGGAGGGGGGAAAAAAATAGCTGACTGTGGTGATCTGGCTAATTTGCCCAGACCAAACAGTATGTTTCACTCTGGAGCAACAGGATATGGCTGCTCCTCTCACCGTCACGTCTGACAAACACGCGTGCACACACACAGTCTCTGAAAACCCAGCTGGTCCTCAAAACTGGCACAACGTGCACGCTAAACACACACGCACTTCCCCAAACGCTGCTGCCAAGGTAGCAGTACTGAACCAGACAGGCGGACTTGTGCGCACACACCGGATGACAGCACTAATACATGCTGCAGACACAACATCCACTTAGCCAACGCTCCAGAGAGATGGCAGAGCGTCCAAAAGACAAGACTATGGGTGGAATGAGAACAGCAGTGAATAACAGTATAGATTCAAATCAAGGAGAAGGAAGAACTGAAATTATTATGGATGTTTTAGTATTATTACTAGTATTCTAAGTAATACAGTAATAAATAACTAATATATATATATAAAAACACACTTCTTTCTCTCTTACATACTTTATTCTGCAATGCAAAAAGCATAAAGTTCTCCATTTAGCTGATCTGGAGTCAGCCAGTGACAAAAATATAGATTGAAATAAAACATGCTTGTGTTTTATGTCTCTTTGCTTTTAATAGAGGAATTTGTACATACATACAAATACTGTTTTAACAGGATTATAGACATTTTTAAAAAAATCACTGTGGTAATGCGACTTATATGAAATTTCAGGAATTTAGAGAGATTTCTGTTTAATGTGGTCAAAAGAGGAAGAAAGCAGCAGTTACACAGCAGGCAGCAATTTGGCAGAATAGTTTGGGTTTTTTATTCAATTGCATCTAAGAGGCTTTCTCCTTAAACTATTCACAGTGAAAACATATTGCAGGTTGTTTAATATGCTGCATGTCGTCAGCTGGTTTTAATGGATTTTTTTCAGGAGAAATTGCTGTATAACAAAGAGCTGCTTTCTGTCACTAATGCTTCATTAGGTTTAAACACTTTATGGCATTAAAGGAAATGGTACAAATATTATTACGCTGCTACTGTCCTCCAAGGCATCAGAAAGTGCTGAAAAGCACCAAAACACTAGTGATGGGATTTCCGGCTCTTTTTAGAGATCCGGCTCTTTCGGTTCGACTCACTAAAAAGAGCCGGCTCTTTCGGCTCCGAACCGGCTCTTCAGGTTGTTTTGTTGCTTTAATTTATTTATTATTAACAATAATATAAAATTATGCACAAAAGGAATTACTAACGTAAAAACAAGTGGTTTTATTTATATATGTTTATATATAAATATATGCGGTGGCCCCTAGAGACAAAACACGTACAAACTCCAAAACACATTTCTAGCATGAACTGAACTTCCAAAGCAGAGCTACTAGATCACTTAAATTACACAATTGAAAGCATGTGTGTATTGTTTGTGTATTTATACACAGGCACTCATATATATATATATTCAAATAATTTAAAAAAAAGTTCATTTACCTGTTATTACCACACACCAAATCCGGTCGTTGGTACTTGCTGGCTTGTGTAGCCACAAGATAACAAAGGCTCAACACTGCGCCCAGCATCCTGGAGCACTTCTGTTGTCTTTTGTACGTGTTTTGAGTTTTTATGTGCTTCTGAGTTTTTATATGCTTCTGAGTTTTTACGTGCTTCGGAGTTTGTACGTGTTTTTACGTGTTTTGGAGTTTGTACGTGTTTTTACGTGTTTTGGAGTTTGTACATGCTTCAGAGTTCGTACGTGATTTGAAGTTTGTATGTGCTTTGTCTCTAGGGGCCACCGTAAATATACTTTTATTTATTCACTCCACATAAAATGTAATAAATAAATCATATAATACAAAAATCAACTATTCACATTTCAAGTTTTAACTATTTAAATTTTCAGCTTTTTCCTTTCACAAATTTAAAGTGAAAAGAACACAAAACACTGCAAACCACAACACAATTAAATATAAATTATAATATGAAAACTAAAAGAACATGCATATTCTCTGTCATATGGACCTGCATAAATAAACTTTCTCAATCCTTTATCATCTGCAACCGAAAATAGTTGTGGATGATTACTATACCTTTCTAATGTTGTTGTCCCTGCCTCTCTTTCTCTCTCTCTGGCTCTGTTCCTGTGCTACTGAGTGTAACTACCGCCCCCCCCCCCCTCTGCCCAGCGTAAAGCACAAGGCTCGCGTGCAGAGTGAAGCGGAAAAAAAGTGCGAGAGAGAGGCTGAGAGAAAGAAAAAAAAAAAACCCACGTGACGGCTCGCGATAAGGAGCCGGCTCGCGTCGTTCACGTCAAAGAGCCGGCTCTAAGAGCCATTTCGTTCGCGAACGACCCATCACTACAAAACACACACCAGTACAGATATACTATAACTTTAAATACATGCTGTTTTCAAATTTCCTGTAGTTTTTTTTTTTTATAGTGTTATTGATTTACACATAGTTGGAAATTACAGTTGCTCTATTTAAAATAATAACAAAAGCAGCTATCTTTAATTTCCTTCTCTATCCATTTGGTATGTTCACTGAACTCCATTTTCAAATACCTCAATTGTCTCTTGGTTGTGTCTTTATACCATCAACACTGCCCTCTTCTCTTCAGTGCTAGTAGGCATTGTGGGTAAACAGCTAGATTAGCCAATCAATCTTGTCTTGAGAAAAGGGGTTGTAGGGGTGGGGGTGGTGGGTGCAACAAGAGAAGGAGACTCAGAGCGAGTGATAAGCGAAGTGAGAGGAGAGGGGGTGGGCTGGTTTGTTAGATCTAAGAAAGAGTAAGAGGTAGAGTTAACAAGGAAGAGAGGTTAAAAAAAGTTTTTGGAATGAATGGGGACAGAAGACAGATGCGGATGTGGGGGTGTTACAGAGGTACTCAACGCTGCAAAAATATGACGTGAATAGGACAGAGCTGCAGAGTGTATGAGAAGAAGACGGGGAAGGAGTTTGAGAAGGTAACAGAAAATGGCAGAAGAGCTTCCTGAAGAAGCTTTAAAAGCAGAAAAATTAAATAAATAAAACTCAAGGGCCTCTATAGCCGAGCAATGAGCACTCGTGACCCCTCGTCCTAGATGAATACATCCCCAAGCTCATTCAAAACATAAATTCAAATAAATCCATTAAAAAATAAAAATTAAAAAATAAAAAACAACACACAATAATTTAGCAGAAATACTCATTTATGAAACACTTTATACTATCACTCATTAACATAAGTGATCAAGCTAGCAGTGCTAAATTACCCAGTAAGCAAATACTTGCAAAAAGATGTTGCTGAAAGCTGAATGACAAAAATTCACTTAATAGAAGATTACCAAGTAATACAACACAGCCCATGACAAGAATCCCTGGTCTTGGTCTTATTGACAAGCACTGATTAAATTATACATACATATACATGGTGTTTGCCTTGGCTTCTGTTTTTCTCATGTTTACTGCACTTCAGCTAAATATTGCCACATTAAACACATCACTTTAAAGATGTGTTTGAAATTTATAAAGCTATTTAAGCATGAATTAAAAACCTATACAAAGAGATCTATGAATATTACAGGTAATTTTCTATTGAAAAAAAAAAATACACAAACAAATCAACTATATTATAACCCCTGTAGTACTTTTATAACCCGCATCCAAAAACTAGCCAGACCTCATTTGTGTCTCTGCACCCAGCGGACAGAACTGTAATAATGTTCCTTAAACGCTGGCGTGCACTCCTGCAATCCTCAAAAGAGTAAGAAACTGTTTTAACGTAAGGTGAAATGCCTTTTTCTTCAGTGCCTCTAACTGGCTCGTTCTTTTGAAACCAGTAGAAAAGGACCTGTGCTCAGAGACCAGCCTCGGGGGACAAGAGCCAAAATTAAACCAGTCCCATCTCCTTTGCTTTATCTCTGCTAGGAGCAGACATGCAGTTCACCCATCTACATTTATACACAGGGTTAACTGGAAGGAGGGTATGAGCCCATCCACCCTCCTATTATGGGCTGGCTGCCAAAGATGCCCCCCACCCATCCAAACACACACACTCACACATACACACACACAAATCCCTGGCTTAGCCTCGGCCCAGTGCTGGGATTACCGGATTAGAACTCTATTCCATTATCTCCTCACACTATACAGCGCATGCACACACACACACACACACACACACACAAAAACACGCACACACAATGCCACACTGTCTTGGCCAAAGCGGACACGCCGAAGACAGACACAGTGTCAATCAGAGCAGATGACTTTTACAGACATGACAACAGAGTTACAGTTTCTCCTCATGCTGGAATAAAAACAACACTTTGCATTATTGCTGCAGAAATCTGGAGTTGTTGTTTGAGGAATTCCTCAGCAAGATGGAAAATCAGGAATAACAATTAGGAGGCCATCCAAATGAACTGATTTCAAATGAGACACTGAATCCTTACAAACTATGGAAACCACAGCTGACCCCGACCTTTGAAAAGAATTTAAGCCATTCTCACCTATGAAGTTCAGAAAAACAATT
Organism: Rhamphochromis longiceps; assembly: GCF_057381845.1. NCBI lineage: Eukaryota > Metazoa > Chordata > Actinopteri > Cichliformes > Cichlidae > Rhamphochromis > Rhamphochromis longiceps. The sequence continues at coordinate 24,266,109 of NC_140575.1, read as the reverse complement.
AAAAAAAAAAAAGTGTGTTGCTGAATTGCGATTCTATGTTAAGTAAAGCTAAAGACATGATTAATATAAGTTGGTAACAAGAACACACTTTTAGAAGCAGGGTTTTCATGGCACTGCAAGGATATTACACTGTGTGGTGTCGTTTCAAGTGGTGCATTGTAACAACATTATACATTGTAACAAAGAGAAACACCGACTTGCAATCTACCTACATAATGTCATTTTCAGCAACACCACAGAATGAGACCCTTTGGATTTCCATAATATTCCCTCAGTTTTTTCCTCTTGCTGTTTCTCAAATTGTTTTTATTTTTCTGCTCCTCTGAAGTTTCTTCCTTTTCTGTCAATTATTGATGCACCTTAAGAAATGAGGAACCATAGGTTTGGTATGGAAATGTTCCCTGCTCAATCATACTTGGGTCTAACACATGTCCATGCATGCCATTCAGCATGTGTGACAGCAAAACTCAAGAAGCCTGGTGCACATAAATTGATCTTCTTGACGACTTCTGAGTTGAACACTGCATTTTTTTATTCGTTTTATTTTAATTACATGGCTTTAAGCAGTTAAAAGGAGACCTATAAACTTATTTCTGGCTCCACGGTTTTATTCTTGAGCTCTACTGAAATTGGTTTGTATGATTCAGTTTAAAATAACCTTTGTCTTACACTGGTGCCTTTTTGCAGCTACCTTTCCTTCTTGCTTTCAGCTAACTTTAGTCTAAAATGCCTGCCTCTTGTAAACAGGTCTACACAGCACATGGTTGGGGTTGTTGACATGACCATTTTAAGAACATCAACTGTAACCGACATATGAAACTAGTCAAGAACAATTTTGAAGTTTGAAGAAGTCTCTGAAATACTTTAAATGAGTATCTAGCACTGTAACGGTATACATACACAGACACAAGACAGAACATAGGGGGGAAAAGCATTTTCAATTAAACTTTTTTACAATTTGTGTGAGTGGATCTTTAAGTTGTTCTTGAAGCCAAAGGACAAATATTGAAAAGTTTCAGCCTTTGAAATGATCAGAATGTTTGTGTGTTAGATCAGACAAAAGGAATTTGAGGATTTCCACCTTAAACATAAGGACAGACATTCCCCATGTCCTTGTACTTTATAGGCCAAACATCAACTAATCAAGAAAAGAATGTATCAATGAATTGTTAAACGACCGTTAGTTAGAACTTTACTTCTGGTTAGCAGAAGTGTCTCATATGGACCACGTTTTTTTTCTTCTTTTTAATCCAGTCAGCCAGTATTCGCTGTTGTTCGAGAAACATTTTCATTATACTTAATTATAATATTTTCAGTCCTAAAAAAGACATTTTTTATATACACACACACATATATACATATATATATACACATATATATATATGTATATATATATATATATATGTAGCAGCTGGATAGCGTAGTGGTTAAACTACACGCCTTTGGAACAGAGGATCGCAAGTTCGATTCCTGCCTGGGGCGTCTGTATCCAGTAAGGGTCCTAAGGCTAGACCCCCTATGCTAAGCAAGCCTACCGCAGACATGAGCGAGACAGATAAATATGAAGGCATGCCGGCTCGGACGTCGCCCGGATCAACAAGGTCCGCGTCAGGTGTTGAGGAACCAGGGCACCCTGACGAAAAGTGGGCTACTGGAACAAGAAGGCATCGGTGGGCAAGGGACGAAAACAGGGCGTTGTTGGAATGCTACTACGCAAGTAACCCCGGCGGAAGGGGCTACATGAATAGGATGAGGGACCTATGGATTGTTCGATACCCAACATCCACAATGACGGCGAAACAACTAGTAGCTCAGTGTTCCAACATTCGAAAGAAGGGACTGCTCTCACAGCTAGAGATTGACGAGGTACAACACAAATGCTACGGCAAGGAGGAGTCAGGACGCCAGGTCAGGGGGGAGATATCATCACCCCCACCCGAGATTGGGTACATAGCCCCAAGTGCGATAGGAGAAGGATCGTTGAGTGCGAGAGGAACTGACCTGAAAAATAGGATCATGGCCAAGCTTGAAACCTGGATCCCCCGTAGCCGGTTACCAAGATTACGTGAAGTACCCTCAGAAGGACTGCTAGATGATGTTAATGCAGCACTACGGGCAATACCTACAACCACGATTACCGACACTAACAAGCTGATCTACAATACGGCAGCAGTGATCAGTGAGATGCTTGGCTACAAGTTGAACAGCCACAAGGGGCAGTACCCTCCATGGAGAAGGAGGCTAGAGGGCAAGATCAAAGTAGCACGGAGGGAGGTTAGCCAACTAACAGAGTTGCAGAAAGGTGCGACAAATAAGGTGCCTAAGAAATACAGCAAGCTGTCCATACCTGAGGCCTTGGAAACTGCCAAGCAAAGACTCACAGCCTTGGCCAGCCGCTTGAGGAGGTACACCAGAGAGATAGAAGGCAGGAGAATAAACCAGCTGTTCTCCACAGAACCAGCAAAGGTGTACTCTCAGTGGCAAGGGAACAATAAGAGAACAGCACCACCAAGGCTGGAGACAGAGCAATACTGGAAGAGCATATGGGAGAAGGACGCAACCCATAACGGCAATGCTCAGTGGCTAGTGGATCTGAGGGCAGACCACAGCGACCTCCCTGAACAAGGTCCAGTAACCATCACAGTGGCAGATATCCAAGAAAGGGTCTCCAGTATGAAGAGTTGGACAGCACCAGGGCCCGACATGGTTCACGCCTACTGGCTGAAGAAGCTGACTGCACTCCACGAGCGTCTGGCAGCACAAATGAACCAGCTGCTAGTTAACGAGAGACACCCGGAATGGCTAACTGAAGGCCGGACGGTCCTGATCCCCAAGGACCCCAAGAAGGGACAGGTCCCATCCAACTACCGACCAATAACCTGCCTCAGTACTACATGGAAGCTCCTGTCAGGCATCATATCGGCTAAGATGAACAGGCACATGGGTCAATACATGAGCGGGACACAGAAAGGAATTGGCAAGAATACCAGAGGTGCAAAACACCAGCTACTGGTAGACAGAACAATCAGCCGAGACTGCAAGACCAGACTGACCAACCTGTGCACTGCCTGGATTGATTACAAGAAGGCCTATGACTCAATGCCCCACAGCTGGATACTGGAATGCCTAGAATTGTACAAGATCAATGGGACCCTAAGAGCCTTCATCAGGAACTCAATGGGGATGTGGCGTACAACACTAGAGGCCA